>NC_084489.1:2505000-3128750 GCF_030035675.1 Rhineura floridana | reverse complement strand
GTACTCATCCCTATGGCCCAGAGAAATCTCAGCTTCCTCTTGAGATAAAAAACAATACTGTTTGTGCTGTTAATTGTTAAAGAGGTGTTTTCATAATAGTCATTACAACCTCCCAACAATCTCTTAAGGCCCAAACAGGCCTGAGAAATCAGAACTGCATTGTCAACATAGAGAAGAATGCAAACTTTTATGGAGTCCAGCCTAGGTGGATGAGTGGGTAACAATGCCAACATAGGAAGATCAGCCAAAAAGAAATTAAAGTGAGTGGGGGCAAGAACACCACGAATGAACATGATCTCGTTGGTGAAATGACCGTGATTGCTGGAACGGACCCAGGCAGTTGCATTGTTATACAGAGACTGAATCAAAAATAGAAGCCTCTTTCAATCGAAAACTGTTCCAGTTTGTACCACAGGCAATCACAAGATATAGAACCAAATGCAGATTTTAAATCGATGGAGTTTTATAGTCACACAGTGAGCACTCTCTCCTAGAAAACAGCATCAACCCTTCCCTTTATCATTTATGCACAGGAGTCTCTCTCCTTGTTTTCTACTCTCAATAGGACTTCAAAGCTATAATTTGATATTAAGGTGCTGTAACCTTCATAAACCATGAAATCATATCTGAAGGTCTTTAATGAAATATGGTGTTTAACAAGGGATTATCCTTCCATATCCATTCAGCCAGAAACCATAGCTTATTCTATATTTATTGCATATTTGTAAGGTTGCTTGAATGCATCACAATTTGTAGTCTTCTTTACTGTCACTCAGACCTTTCAGGCAAACAAGTTGCTTTGCAATATCTCAAAGGGTTTCATGGGTGGGAGCGAGCTAAATAATGAATGAAAAAATCACCAATTTTTAATTCCATAGGGAGACCACCTTGACAACTAGAAGTTTCACGGAAATTACTTCTCCCCTCACCCCCCCTTTTTTTTCCCCAAAAGCAAAGGCTGGATAGCAAACAGGTTTTTGGAAATGTTTATTCAATTAATTGGTTAAAACCTTTTGATCAATTAAAAAGATGTCATTAATCAGGTAAAACATGTTTTAAACATTAACAATTATTTACAATACATGCAAAAATTGTGGGTGACTCATGGGTGCTATCTGAGGAGAGAGGCATTCTCGGTCAGCGGAGGGGTGGAGCATACAGGCAAGAGTTAACTCCTCCTGGAGGCAGAGTCAAGGCCCTTTTGGAAAAAACCTCAGTGGCCAGTCGGAAGGGGGAGAAACCTTTCCACTAACTTTCAGTTTTGACACAGTCTTTAGAGATTTAACAGAGTTGGCACCCAACTCCTGTAACTCCACCCTGAGGGTACAGGGGCCTAATCTTTTCTTTCAAGACAAAGACCTTCTTCCTCTTCCATTTCTTTTTCCTGTGCAAGTAGAGGGAAGGCAGGAGGAGCTGCTTTGTTCAGCAACTTGTTCAACAGTGCTTGCTAGGGTGGAGGCACAGGGGTCAGTCCCTGGCCTCTTCCAGCCCTGCTCTGTTGAGTAAAGTCTCCTCTGGAAGGGGCACTCGATCAGTTCATGGGAAATACATTTCCTTGCCTCTTGATATCCACAATCGACAATAGTAGCGCACCTTTGCTTAAGCAGTTTAGCCTTGCCGCTTCTTCAGGTACCATTCTGTTCCTTCCTCCAGCTCTCACGCAGGCATAGCCCCTCACACGGGGGATTTACCCCTTAGTGGAGAGGAGTCAGCCAGTTCAGGAGCAGAGAATCCTTTAGCCATGCCGGTCTCTGTGTCAGGCGCCACTCGGGATTCCCTGGCAGAAGCCATTTCATTTTCGCAGCTCCCTTCTACTCAGCTGGGGGAGGAGCCACTTGCAGAGGGAAGGGCAAGAAGCAAGAGGAAGCAGCCCTGCCTGCTGCTGTGCTCTCGTGGCTTGATAGTGAGATGGCAGCTTCCCTAGCCAAGCTCTGGTCCCATGCTCACAAAAAAGACATCCCAAACACAGGAAAGCTTCTCCACTTCAACTTCATCCTTACAGTCCTCCTCCTCTTCCCTCTCCCTTCTCTCCTCTAGTGACAGCCCGGCTAGAGTGAAGGGGACGAGTAAGTGCAGAACCCCCATGTTGTGGTCCTGGTTCAAGCACAGGATCAAAGGAGAAATGAATGAATGAATGAATAAAAGGGCTAAACCCCACCTTGCCCTCTCAGTAACTAGAGCTCCTAAGCCTCCAGCCTTTTTGTCTCTGAGCCCAGATCTTGGCTTTGGGAGGGGCATTATGTTAGCGGGAGTCAGGCTTCAACATTGCAGACACCATAGATGTCCTGCCCAAGCCTGTTGAAGTCAGATGTGGACGTGAAGGTATGCTTTACTTTAATATGTTTAATGGGAAATTTAAGTTCAGAGTGCTTCATGAATCAGCTTACCGGTTACACAGGATTCAGCATCTCTACAGGGCATAACTAGGCACAGCTATACAGCACTAAGACATTGTCACAGCAGTTAGACATGCCCCTTTACAACCCTTAAGTAAGTGGGGGGTGGACTTGTTCTACTTGCATGAGAAAGGTGTCATGGTTGGGAGCATGTCGCACATGAGCATTCCTCTTCAGTGGGAACCCTTTGAGCCTTCTGGCACAGTACCCTGCATGTCCAAGGCGAGAGTGGTGGAGACACCTCGGCAAGGTCCTCCTCCTCAGGAGGAGGGGTGCGCAGCTGTGACGGCCGGTTCAGCGAGGAAGGGAGTGAAAGGAAGATGAAGAGACAGCTTCCTGATCAGGCAGTGCCTCTTCAGTTGTAATTAGAGCAACCAGGGGAGAGCTGTCACTGTTAGTGACACTAATGCCTTCATCCTCAACCTCCTCTGAATGGAAGTCACTAGGGCCCTCCCCCAAGTCCCATTCTGTCTCCTCCTCTTTGCTCCAAGACTGTTCTACAGGACTCATGACATCATTCACCGTTTCCTGCCAATCCTCCCCCCACCCCCACCCTGGAGGTTTGGGTTTATACCAGGATAGCGTCCATGGAAATCTCTCACCAAATCCAGAGTGTGGACATTAGACATGTTGTAGAAATATGTAGATATATGCAGAGATTCTCAGGGGTCTGAGCTGCATGTGCGCCAGTATGTGTATTTGCCTAAGTAGCAGTCTTTTACCCTGCATTTGGATCACTGAGACGTAAGACTTAGTAAAATAACAAAAGCTACTTTATTCATAGTAGATAGGAAAGGCTGTTCATGCATTCCATGACCCCATTTTGCTAACCAGGAATGGGAAGTTGGTAAGGGGAGAGAGGAGCAGCCCCACCCCTTCAGTTGAACCTAGATTTGGGGGTGGGCTCTTTTATGCAGCAGCCCTCCCAGAGTTTTCGCACTTCACCTGGCCAGAATAGATAGGGCCTTCCAGCCAATCCTCTTTCCTGTATTGCTCTAATGTCTTTTCTGTTTCATTTTGTTCTATAGTTAAGGTTATTGGCCGGCCTCACTTAGTTTCTCTTTGACTGTGTCATGTACTGGATGTTAGTGAAAAGGTTCCTCCCCCTTCTGACTGGCCACTGAGGTTTTCCCCCCCAAAAGTGCCTTTGACTCTGCCTCCAGGAGGAGTTTAACTCTTGTCTGTATGCTCCATTCTCCTCTAACCAGAAGGCACTTCACAGTAAGTCCAACTTCCCATTCCCTCCTGTGTGAGAAAGTGTCTACCATGATACAAGCATTCATCACCTAAAAACAAAGCACCCCCCCCTTTCAGGACCATTTTTATTTATATTAAAACTAATTAGATTCATTATGCAACCCTATTCATATCTACTCAAAAGTAAGTCCCATTGAGTTAAATGGTACTTCTAGGTAAATGTGTATAGGATTACAGCCTTACATCCATTAAAATTCATTCATTTATTTTCTGTCTTTTAGGAAATACATTTCACAAGGCAGCATACAACTAAAGGAGATCCAGCTGAAACTCTCTGAATGGGGGAAAATAAGAATCCAGAATAGTTAGGGAAGCATCAACTCTCAGGGACAAATGGCACAAAAACACTGGAAAGGAAAGGCAGACAAATGGAGCAAATGAGTCTTCAAGACATGCATGAATGCCAGTACATGAAAGTACATGAAAGGTTGTCACATAGAGGAGGCCCGGGATCTCTTCTCAATTGTCCCAGAGTGCAGGACATGGAATAATGGGCTCAAGTTGCAGGAAGCCAGATTTCGACTGGACATCAGGAAAAACTCCCTGTTAGAGCCATACGACAATGGAACCAATTACCTAGAGAGGTAGTGGGCTCTCTGACACTGGAGGCATTCAAGAGGCAGCTGGAGAGCCATCTGTCGGGAATGCTTTGATTTGGATTCCTGCATTGAGCGGGGGTTGGACTCGATGGCCTTGTAGGCCCCTTCCAACTCTACTGTTCTATGATTCTATAGTGAAGGAGCCTTTGTAGTTCCCTAGGAAGGGAACACAACCATGAGACCATTAATGAGAAGGCATTTCCTTCATCTGAAGTCCATACATCAAACCTATCCTGGCAGTTTTTGCTAAACTAGGATCCTGGGGACATAGGTCCTTGGCCTCAATCCTCAGAAATAGCTTCCTCACATCCTCAGGCTCTTCACAAGCTAAAAATTTCCATCATAATATGACTGGATAGTATCCTAGTGTCATCCATCTGTAAGTCTCTTGAACCTATGGCATCCAAATAGATGCAAATCTGAGCAGGGTTATTGTTCTCAAAATTCAAAGCAAATTAGTCACAACATGCTGTTGAGGGTTCCACTACTTGACATCTAATGTTCTTACGAAGAAGACCTTTTAAACACCTGAAACAACACTGCTGGCTAGCATTCCATGGATGCAATGCAACTGCACTGGAGAAATATGATTTCTTCACTGCCACAGAGTAAGCCTGAAGATGGGTTCTTAGCTTGTTTCGTCATGCTCAAGCACTTCATTTTCCTTAGCTCCTCAGAATACCAAGGAGCTGTCACCAACAATTTCGGCACAATGATCATTTGGATGACCCATATCATCTCTCTGTTCCAGGACCTCAGCAGGACCTACAGCTAAGCCTGCAGGAAAATCCCTCCAAAACTTTAGAAAACCCTCCAGATTCATCAGCCTCTGTGGTCAGACTGTTGTGGAGGTTCCAGGTAGCCTGAAGGTCCAATTTGATCAGTATTGATCTGTGCATGGGGATATAGCCATTACCAATTTCCCTAACCACAGATCATCCTCCCCTATTCCTGAGCAGAACACCAAACAGACCTTGTATTCAGTAGCAGCACCCTCAGACTTGAAGGAAGTGTGCTCAAGCCACTTGCATTAACAAAGTTGCAGGGAAGGCTGGAAGGGAAGATACCTAGCTCACTTTCCATGATGCCCCTGCCCCCACTGTCATAACATAATCTGCCCTCTATAACTTTTATGGAGGCCCCCTCCTGAATTTTTACTCCCTTACTTGCCAAAAGACATTTGGCCAGTAGAGGTTCTGTCATTTCCTAATGCTTAAACCAATTGTTTCATCAACCACCAGTGTTACATTTTTACAGGGATCTTATTGGGGGGAATAAGAGTCTGGACACCCACCCAATTTGCACACGCACTATTTTATGTAACATTTATTTCAAGAAATATGTGTATGTTATGTGCCTTCAAGTCAATTACGACTTATGGAGACCCTATGAATCAGTAATAACTCTCTCTAGCATAACTTACCCCTTCTTTCCCAGCTAGTGTCTCTTATATTCCAGCATTCTTTTCCAACATCCTCCTGGGTCACTGGAAGAGTGTTGCTATAAAACACCATCCTGTGCACTGACACCAGCTTTTCCTCACCTTTCATTCAGGTTGGTTTTGGTTGTTTGTACTTTTGTAAGGCAATGACTTGTGTCCTCCCTGGATGAAGCTGGGTAACAGCCAGCTGAAATGGTGTGTGCCTTTCTTCTGCTGTTCTTTTTTTTGGGGGGGGGTCTGAGTCTTGTTTATTTCACTCATTGTGCGGATGCAGCATACTTTTTAGACACTTCCCAGGATACTCGTCAGAGTCATTCATTTCCCACTCATGCCTCCTGCAGCCTAATTTCACTAGACAGTGAAAAAAGCAGATAAGAGAAAAACTCATGTCATTTGAAATGTGTTAGAGGAGGGCTTTGTGCACACCATGGACTGCAAAAAAGACAAAGAATTGGGTGTTAGAACAAATTAAACCAGAACTGTCATTAGAAGCTAAAATGATGAAACTGAGGCTATCATACTTTGGACACGTAATGAGAAGACATGATTCACTAGAAAAGACAATAATGCTGGGAAAAACAGAACAGAGTAGAAAAAGAGGAACACCAAACAAGAGATGGATTGTTAGTCAGTTTCTTTATTTGCTTAAAGCTATATAGCCAACGCAAAAAGGTTAAAAAAGATAAAATAAAAAAGTTAAGATACACAATACATGATTTACATAAAATATATACAAAAATACCTTGTTAAGTAAAACATATCTGCCATCCAATCTTGGGGAATTATGTACATAAAAGATATACATCTGTAAAATGTGTCCGTAAAGAGGGTGACTCTTTACATCCTTTTAAAAAATAATTAACTCAGGTCGCCTCCACATTATTTGTAACTTTAGCTCTGATCTTCCTAGCTGCCAATGCAAAATTAGCTACCCGAGTAGTCACATATTTATCCGTGCCGACTAATAGGGAGGCAATTTGTTCTAAAACCGGTCTGTCCAGCAGGTTAGGAATAATGGGGGCAAGAAATTTATCTCTAGGATCCTTATATAACGGACATCTTAAGAGATAATGACCAATATCCTCTACTTCTCCCATATGGCAAATACACACCCGAGAATTGAAGGGGATCTTATTATAACGGCCCTCTAGAATGGCTGTGGGCATCGTTTGAAGGCAAAGCGCCGTAAATGATATTCTCAACCGAGGAGAGGGAAGAAAGATAAGATTCCATATGAAATGTTGTCTTAAACCAGGAATACCAAAGGGACAAGGGTGATAGAAAGGCCGAGTAGAGTGTCCACCTTTAGGCATATAGAAGGATCCTTTCTTTGAGCAGTCTTCTGGCCTTTGGAGAGTAACGGGAAGGTAAGGAGACAATAGAGATCCCATAAACAGCCAGTTTAGATTTGGCTCAATGAATCCAAGAGGAGTGATGGGATGACTGCAGCTGTTCCAAAAGACACTTTTTGGGTAAGCAGGAGTCGTCCATCCCAGCTAGGCGCAACCAATAGGACGCCAAGGCTATATGAGCATATGCCTCCAATGGGTGGGATCCCGTCTCCAGCCTTAAAAAGGGGGCAGGGGTACCAGGAGGGGTAGCCAAAATAGACCTAAGAAAGTCGTTCTGGACTTTCTCTAGCTGAGGGGTAAAGCTGTAACCCCAGATCTCTGTCCCATAAAGAAGTTGGGGAATAATTTTCTTATTAAAAATTTCCAGAGCAGGAGGGACCAGTCTGCCACCTTTACTATGGAAGAAGCGGCATAGTTGGTGGACAGAGTGGGTAGCCTTCAGCCTAGCTGCATTACAGTGGAGATTCCAGGATAGATTTGAGGAAAACTTCATGCCCAGATAGCAATAACTCCGTTGTTGTTGGATTATTTTATCGTTTAGTCTCCATATGTGTTTGGAACTTTTGTTTCCAAACACAACTACTTTTGTTTTTGTATAATTAATATGGAGACACTATTTTGAGCAGAAGAGGCCTAAACTGTGCAACAACCTCCTCATCAAGAGATGGATTGATTCCATAAAGGAAGCCACAGACCTGAACTTACAAGATCTGAACAGGGTGGTTCATGACAGATGCTATCTTTAATCAGATATAGGGTTTTTTTCAGTCTTCTGTTCCAAAGAGAAGAGAGGAATTGAGTTAATTGTAAGGTGTTAATTGCAAGATGTAAGAAGTTAATGTATAAGATGCATTACCTTATACATCTAAAGTATTTATTCGTGTTTAAAAGCTGCAGAATTCTTCTGGAAGTTGCACTGTAGCATTTCTTCAATCCAAAATATTTTATTTTTATTTATTTATTTATTAAATTTATATACCACCCGACTAGCAATAGCTCTTTAATTCTGTTACTTCAAAAGAACACAATCAGAAGCCTGCTTCTGTTCATCAGTCACAGGTGACACTGTGATTAGCGCTGCCCTCTAATTTCTACATTAGAAAATCATAAAGAGTTTTTTGTATGGTGACATGTCTGTTGTCTCTGAGTCAGAACAATATCAAATCCCTAAAATGATAGATATTTTAAAATCCTCTAAAAAGATTTTGTCTCTCTTTGAATGTCTAATCACTGTATTGGCATTTCTTGAATGTTTTGAGAAGCTTTTACTCCAGCCAGACTTCCAAGCTGTAAAAAATGTCTCACAATTATGGAAAACAAGTTTTGGCCAAACCACATGTTTTTGAACAGGTTTTAGCCTTATTCATGTCAGCCGCAAGTTTGTCAATTCAGCCACAACTATGACAAAGGAACAAAATGTTGGTTGTAGAAGGAAGGAAAACTACACAAACTATTACAGGGAGATGTTTCAGTGACCACTTACAGCATAGTCATGAATTCTAAGATTACATAAGCATTTTCTGGTGCATTTCATCCTATAAACAGAATAGAGGGGTGGGGTTTAATGGGGATGAAATCATCCATAGAGCCATATGTATGGAGGAGTCTCAGAAAAAGATATGCGAGAATGAAAAATAATGATTTTTGCAGGAAAGTCCCATGAGGAGTAGGCCGGAAGACAAGCCTCGAGCCTCCACACAGGGCGCTAATTGTGGGGTGGAGCACGCCCCAGGCAGCGATGGGAGGAAGGAGTTAGAACCCTTCCATCTATGACCTGGCTCTCGTGAGATCACCCACAATCCTGTGCAGTCTCGCAAGAGCAGCCAAGGGGTGAAGCCAGACCCGGGCCTTTAAAGGCCCCAGTCTCCTGAGAGCTGGCCTCTTTCTTCGTGTGCCGGTTTTCCCACCCATCCTCCCTCAGTCTGAGCTGTGTTTATCTGGGTCGCTGGTTGACAGGGCCGGATAGGAATTTTTCCTCTCAACGAATCTGGCCCCATGGTTGAGCAGGTTTTTTCGCCTATCCCTCAGTGGTTTCGCTGTGCAATTGTTAGGCGTTCGCTCACTTCTGTCACAACTTTAGGCAGAAATGGCATTTGGCAGGATCAATCATAAGGGGAATTCCCATAAGGAGTCCAGTGAGGGTACACAATGGCCACGCCCCTAGCTCGGGAGGGGTGCTGCCTCATCCAGCTCACAACCCGTCCCACTGGTTGGTCAGCGGGACCACAGGTGCCTTGGGTTCACACCCCACCTGGGTCTAAAGCGAGCCAACTCCCAAGGGTAGTTCCCAACTGCTTGTTGGTTGATTTAGCATTCCTCCAGCATGGGCTGCCGGAATGAAGCGGATCCTGGCCCTACTGCCATGCCAACCCCGCTTTTCTTGCTCTTATCAATAAAGTAGTGGCCCTACTTCACCCATAAATCTGTGTCTGGCTGTGGTATTCCCGTTGCTAAAGGGGGCGCAACATGCTCCTACCATACAATCTAGTGTCTCCTTTGTGATTTTTCCCCGAAAATGAGGATGGTTCTAGAGAACACATTTGTCATGCATACTACTTCTCCAAACCCATTTCACATTCTAACTAGATCCCTCTAAAGGCTGGGGTGATCTGAAATAAGTATGTTTCAACTCACTTGTGTTCCCAGTAGTCTTCCTCGTGTTCCCTTACTTGTCAAGTTGAGGAGGCAATGTCAAGGGCTCCTGAAACCACTGCAGTATTAAAACCTTAGGCATTAGTCCCTGCATATGGTCATAAGCATGCAGAGCAGTGTCTAGGGAAATGCGAAAAAACATGAGAAATGTAGTCCTCATCGTTTCTGATATCCCTGACAGGGATGGAGGAGAAATTTTTCAGTTCACATTTTAAGATGAATTTATCACACACTTTCTGAAACAGTATAAGAACTGAAACAGCCATCCATCAAAATTTGCACTTATCCAAAATTTGCAATGCAGTTGTCCAACCAAACAGTGTTTACAAAAATACATATATTAGGGGAAAGTGTGCATAAAAATGAATGGATTCATTAAAACAACATACAAATTGTGTTATGTTAGGAGAAATTACTTGCAAAATATGTACATTAATCAAAGCTTCATATAAAAATGTATTAGAAATTTGCACTTAAATGCTGAAGAATTTTTATGTGGCTTTTTTTAAAAAAATCATAAATTGAGCAGAAATGTGGAGAACTAAATTTAGGACTGGAAAAATAAGTAACTGGGAGAACTGAAATTGACAGATCCTTCTATCCCTAATCTCTGGCTACTGCTTCTGTATGCTCATGACAACACGTAGAGATTGAGGCCCTACCACTATGGGCCCCTTCTGGAAGGAAGGGTGGGATATAAATTAAATAAATAAATAAATGTTATGGACACTCCCAGGAGTCCTTGTTTATGTCTTACATTTCAGAAACGGCAACGGGCAGGGCTTTTGGTGGGCAAAGATTGAAGGGAAGCTGCTCGGCTTCACCATAATCCCATATGGAACCTAAAGGTCTTGGTAATTTCAGAATTAGTCCACTTTTAACATCTGATTTTTATTATTATTATACCGTGGATATCATTTAAGTTAACTGATCCATTTTGATTAGGCCCATTCTACAACAGACCCAACCGGGGCACGATGGATTAATCTCTATACAGAACCATCACAGGACTATTTCATTACAGACTGAATTGCAATATGGATTTAAATTAACTCTACATGTTAGTCTGTTATAAGGGTTATGTATGACCAAATGGTATTACAGTAGGAATGGTTTATAAGGTAGACTATCAAAACTATCTTGTAGGATTCAGCTGCCTTTAATTTGCTACTTCAATCCATCACCTCTTTAGTGGCTCATTTAATATCATGTTCTTCAAGGGATATTTAAGAAGAAATCTATAATATCAAGACAAAACCCATCTGCTTTCAAACATTCACCACACTCAAACATTCAGTAAACATGCAAGATCTCAAATCCCCAGTGAGCAGCTTATGGCAATTCCTAGGATATTAACTATGCTATACATAAAACGCCAGTTCCGAAATCATAAACTCTCATAAACAGACCATAAAGTCTTTAGCAAATGAACAAAGCAGCATTTCATGTTCTAACAAGGTCATCTGCCTACTGGAGAAGATACTAAAAGAGCAGCCGAATTGAAATTAAAACAATTCTTTGAGACATACTGTATGTCTATGTTTACAAGCATACCAAAAGTGAAGTATCTGTTTCTCCCTCTACTTTATAACAGAGTGTTCTACATAAACCCACACCCAATCCTGCATCTGTTAATTATCTTTCTTGTATGCCATTGCATTAAATTATTTACGGATCTTGGAGCATTCCATTGCCAATAATTATTGGCCATGAATGCAGCATCAAAATGTTTTAAAGATAGTTATTTAGTTCTTTTTCTCCTAATGGCATCATCTTTGTCTAACTGGAATATTTCATTTAATGCCAATCAAAGAAGACTTCTTTTGCTCCCAGCGGATGCTTCAACATTATGTTTATAGCTCATTTTGTGGCTAACACTCCAAATCACCCCTTTCAAAGCTGATGTTATAAATAGCATCTTTTGAAAACCCTTACATAGCTTGGAACTTGAGATGACGCTTCCTTCTTGCCAATTACAAAATGATGAAGAGCTTCAGCCTGTCTAGACTGAGCACTGTCCTATGTGGGAAGTCAAGCTGCTGCCAAAAATAGGGAAGCAGCTGTGTTGAATCCCACCCTTCCTTGTTTCCTGTAGCTGTTACCCTATATTTTGAAATCAAGTTGTGTGCTGTTCCTCATGATTAGCTGCAGCTGGCAGGGGCAGAGGAAGGTGCAATATGATGACATCACAACATAGAGGAGGAGTTGGTTGTTAGATTTGTTGCCTGCCCTTCACCAGCAAGTCACAGGATGGGTTACAGCAGTTTAAAAGTCAGTATTAAAAACAGTTAAAACAAATTACAGTCACGGGAATAGGGTGGGTCCTAAAAATATACATCTCAGGTGTCAAAGGCCAGGGTAAAGAGGGTCTTCAGCATTCACTGAAAACTGTACAGTGAAGGTAACAGATGCACCTCTGTGGGGAAGGAATTTCACACTTTAGGGGCTACTTCAGAGAATTCTGTCTCCCCGGCCACCATCTCTTGAACTTTTGAGGGTGATACAACTACCAAGACAGCTCCTTCTCCGGTCTTAACACCCAAGAGTGTCCATAGAGGAAGGAAGCAGTCTCTCAGATATTTGGCAGCTAAGTTGGTTAGGGCTTTAAACACTAGCATGTGCCCCTCAAATTGGGCCTGGAAATGAACTGGGAGTTATATGAGTTCTAAAACCAACCCTAGCCAGTAATCTGTCTGCTGCATTTTGGACCAGATGAAGTTTCCAAGTCGTCTTCGTGTAGATCACATTGCAATACTACAGTATGGAAGTTACTAGAGCATGGAGTACCATAGCCAAGTCATCTCTGTTTAAAAGGAGTCGTACCTTGTGAACCAGAGGTAAAAATAGACATTCCTAGCCACTGAAGCCACAAGGCCTCAAGTGACAAAGTTACGAACCTGTTCCTTCAAGGGGAGTACAGCCCTGCCAAGAACAGGCTGTCCTCCCACCTCCTGGACTCAAGAAATTGAAACAGATAACACCTCTGTCTTTTCAGGATTAAATTTCAATGTGTTGGCCCACATCCAGCCCACCATTGCCTCCAAACACCTGTCTAACACCTTGGCTGCCTCTCCTTATTAAAATTGAGTGGAACCACTGGAGTTCACTGCCCCCAATCCCCACCTCCCTGAGCCACTTCAGAAAGTTACCATGGTCAATGGTATCAAAATCCACAAAGAGGTCAAGAAGAACGAGCACAGTTGCATTCTCCCCGTCTCTCTCCTGACAAATGTCATCAAGCAGGGCACCCAAGGCAGTTTCAGTGCCATAACCAGGTTTGAAACCAGACTGGAATGGATCCAGATATTTAGTTTTCTCCAAGCATGCCTGAAGTTGGACCACCAACACCTTATCAAGCACATTGTCCAAAAAGGGAATATTCACCATTGGGCAATAGTTGTTTGACACTTCTGGATCCATGGAGGTCTTCTTAAGGAGGCAACACACCACTGTCTCCTTCAAAGCAGATGGCTCTTCACCCTCCTCCAGTGAAGCATTAATTACTCTCTGGACCCACCCTGTCAATCCCTCAACAGCTAGCTCTAAGAAGCCAAGATTGTCAAGGGCAGGTGGTTGGCCACACATCTTCAAGCAGCTTGTCCACATCCTCAGGCTGAAATAATCAAAACTGATCCCATACAGATGACAGTACACTGGATGCCTCCATTGAACTTGCTCTAACTGTGGCATTGGATAATCTGAGCAATTTTGTCCGTAAAGTGTTTCATAAAGTTGCAGAGGGTATCAGAGCAATGTTATCTTGGTCAAATGACAAAAGCCCATTCACCACTTGGAAAAGCTATGCCAGATGGTTAGTTGAAGATACAATGGTGGTGCTGAAGAAAGTTTTCTTTGCCACCATATGGTAGCTGCATTAATGCACCCTCACATGTGTTTAGTCAGATTCAGACTGAGATTTATGCCACCTGGGCTCTAGCCATTAGCCCTCGTCTTTCATCATACACAGGTCTCTGGGGTACCAAGGCAACCTATCTGCTCCACAGTGAAGGCGAGGGCACTCAGAAGTGATTGTGTAAATGATTCTAAGCATCTCACCATCTTACACTGCAACAACAGCCTCAACAGGAGCACCAGCCATGTCAGCCAGAAAATCCGCCAGAGCACTCAGAAATCCATCAGATTCCATAAATCTCCAAGGGTGGACAATCTCAATAGGCTCCCCCACCCCTGCAGCATGAAATAGCTGCATTCAGCCCAAACCTTGCTAGGGATCAGTCTATGACAAAAGACTCACAACAAGCCCCCTAATCAATGGAGTATTACCAATCCACTCTGTGGCAAAGACCACATCAAGAATATGTCTGGCCACATCTGTCAGACAGTGATGTACTGAGACAACTCCATGGTTCTCATAGATGCCATGAAGTCCCGAGCCACCCCATTTGAGGCAGCCTCAGGGTGAATCACACTGAAGTCACTCAACATACTGAAGTCCTCCAACACCACATCTGAGATTACCTCCGCCAGCTTGGTTAGAGAGGTTGTAGTGCAGTGGGGTGAAAGGTACAATAGCAACATCCTTCTTCTGTCTCCCTGGCCCAACACCATAGACAATCCCTCGAACCCATACAAAGTGCAGATTGATCTCCTGGCAAGTGGATGTGATTTTTATGGATGATAGCAAACCCCACCTTTGACCTGGACTGATGCTGCATCAAGTGCTTGGGCAGACACAGCTGGGTTAGCATAGGGTCTCCTAGTGTATCAACACAGGTCTCAGTTATCCATGCCAGGCTGGCTCTCTCATCCACTATCAAATCACTGATGGTAGATGTTTTAGTCTGGATAGACCTGGCATTTAGCAGCAACACCATCAGACCAGGAAGTTGGCTGACTGACATCCTCAGATTCTGAGATACAGTGGAGAAAGCAGAGGGGACAAAGGCTCCTTCTCCCCCTGTATGTCTTTGCCCACCTCAATACCTACCCCTTCCTACCATCACAGGGATGATAGTCCCACTCCCCTCCTCCCCCTGTACTTGGACAACACACATATTCCCTTAACCCACTTCTCATCACAGTGATAGAATGCAAAACAAAAACAAAAACAGATCCAACCACCCCAGTCAGAAGCCACCACACACCCTCACCTGGGGTGTTTGGAGTTACTTCCCCTTATCCAGGGAGATTTCTTCCACTCCCCACTACAGGTTCTAATCTCAAGTGGGTCAGGGGGCTTTGTCCTACACTCCACCCTCTACACACAACCAGTATCTCACCTGCATGAACAGGACACAAACATCCACAATCATCTCAGGAAAAGAAAAATATTCCAGGTGAATGACTAGCTACGAAGATGGTGCTGACATGAGATATTTGGATTCTGGGACCACAGGCTATACTCTGTGTAAGAGGGCTGCTGGCAAGTTATGGGTGGCACCCAACAAAGATGATTAAGAATGTGTTTGGCCACAGCATGGAGAACTTCATCAAGAGGGCTTTAAACTGAATCATAAGGGGGAGGGAGACTTAAATGTGGAGGTAACGATTGACAAAGGCTAATGCACAGAAGCAGGAACTGAGAGAACAGCTCTAATGGTGCCCAATAATAATCTTCATAAAAATGTAGGAAGGAAGCCACATCATAAATCACATGGTCTTCAATGTCTCTATATAGTAATGCCCAGAGTATGAGAAACAAACAGGATGAATTTTGGGCAGAAGTAACAAGTGAGGTAACGAGTGGGGTACCACAGGGCTTGGTCCTGAGCCCAGTGCTCTTCAACATGTTTATTAATGACTTGAATGAGGAGGTACAGAGCATGCTTATCAAATTTCCAGATGATACAAAATTGGGGGGCATAGCTAATACTGTGGAAGACAGAAACATAATTCAAAGGGACCTTGATAGGCTGGAGCATTGGGCTGAAAACAACAGAATGAAATTCAACAGGATAAATGCAAAGTTCTACACTTAGGAAAAAGAAACCAAATGCACAGTTATAAGATGGGGGATACTTGGCTCAGCAATATGACATGTGAGAAGAATCTTGGAATTGTTGTTGATTAGAAGCTGAATATGAGCCAACAGTGTGATGTGGCTGCAAAAAAGGCAAATGCTATTTTAGGGTGCATTAACAGAAGTATAGCTTCCAAATTGTGTGAAGTATTAGTTCCCCTCTATTCAGCACTGGTTAGGCCTCATCTGAGTACTGCGTCCAGTTCTGGTCTCCACACTTCAAGGAGGATGCAGAAAAACTGGAACAGGTTCAGAGGAGGGCAACAAGGATGATCAGGGGACTGGAAACTAAGCCCTATGAAGAGAGAGTGAAAGAACTGGGCATGTTTAGCCTGGAGAAAAGAAGACTCAGGGAAGATATCATAGCACTCTTCAAGTACATGAAAGGTTGCAACTCAGAGGAGGGCCGAGATATCTTCTCGATTGTCCCAGAGTGCAGGACACGGAATAATGGGCTCAAGTTTCAGGAAGCCAGATTTCGACTGAACATCAGGAAAAACTTCCTAACTGTTAGAGCCATACGACAATGGAACCAATTACCTAGAGGGGTAGTGGGCTCTCTGACACTGGAGGCATTCAAGAGGCAGCTGGAGAGCCATCTGTCAGGAATGCTTTGATCTGAGCAGGGTGTTGTACAATGGCCTTAGAGGCCCCTTCCAACTCTACTATTCTATGATTCTATGAATTGATACTACTAAGAGTAATAATACTCTTAAGATCTCTTAATACACAAGGGTAAATAGGACATAGTTATAACTGGAGCTTGGGGGATGACTGGACTACAGCAACAGATTCAAAAAGAACAGAAGGAATAGAAAGGGAGGCAGAGTCACGCTATATGTTAAAACTTTATATCCTATAGAATAGTAATAGAATAGAAATGTATAGAAATACATGAGGATGAGCATGGTAGCTCCACTGAGAATATCTGGATTAAAATTAATGGGGCAAGGAATAAAAGGAACATGGTGGTTGGAGTTTACTACCCACCACCCAATCAAGGAGAAGACAAAGATGAAACTTTTGAAAAGCAAATTGCCAATGTTTCGAGGAGACACAATGTGGTGCTAATGAGGGACTCCGATTACTCTGATATCTGTTGGGAGACAGATTCTCCCAAACACAGCCCATCTAATTCTTCCAAACACAGCCCATGTAAGCAATTCCTGACTTGTGTTGCTGATAACTTTCTCTTACACAAAGGCTGCATCCAAAACACACTTACCTGGGAATAAATTCCATTGAGCCCAATGAAGCTTACTTCTGAGTAGACATGTATTGGATTACACTGAAGAGGAGAAAGGAACTAGAGGATTTATTTATTTAAAATATTTCTATCCTGCCCTTCTACCCTATAATAGAGCACTCAAGGCGGCTTACAAAAATAAAATCAGCTTTCCTTAACTTGATGCTAACCAATAGAGATGACTTAGTGGATGAAGTGGCAGTTATGGGAACTCTGGGGGAAAGTGACTACATACTTGAGTTCTTGATCTTAAAGATAGCAAAAGCTGAGTGTAGCCATATGCAAAGGATGCTACAACAAAAAAAGCTTTCTTCAGGTACATCCATAGTAAAAGACAAAGAAAAGAAATGGTGGTTCAGCTACACAATGAGGATGCCAGAATGATAACAGATGACCAAGAAAAGGCAAACATGCTTAATTCCTACTTTGGCTCAAGTCTTCTCCCAAAAGAGGGTCTATGACCCTCCTGGCAAATATGAAGTACTAGTTGAAGGGGCAGGGTTGCAGCTTGAGATTGATAGACAAATGGTCAAGGAATACCTAATTACTTTGAACGAGTTCATATCTCCAGGGACAGATGAACTGCATCCCGGATTAATGAAGGAATTGACTGAAGAACCCTCAGAACCACTGTCTATTATATTGGCAAAACCATGGAGGACCGGTGGAGTCCCGGATGACTGGAGGAGGGCTAATGTTGTCCCTATCTTCAAAAAGGGCAAAAAGGAGGAACCTGGAACTACAGACCAGTCAGTCTGACATCAATCCCTGGGAAAATTCTGGAGCAGATTATGAAGCTGTCAGTCTGTAAGCGCAACATCTCTTTGTCAAGAACAAATCCTGCCAGACTAATCTCTCTCTCTGGATCAGTTAACCTCCCTGGTAGACTGGGGAAATGTTGAGAACATAATATACCTTGACTTTTTTGACTAAGCACCCCATGGTATTCTGAATAGCAAGCTAGCTAAATGTGAGCTGGATGGAACAAACTATCAAGAGGATCCACAGTTGGCTACAGAATCATATTCAAAGAGTGCTTATCAATGGTTCCTTCGCAAACTGGGGGGAGGTAATGAGTAGGACACCACAGGGCTCAGTCCTGGGCTCAGTGCTCTTCAACACTTTTATTGATGACTTGGATGAGGAGGTGCAGGGAATGCTTGTCAAATTTACAGACGATACAAATTGGGAGGGATAGCTAATACCCTGTGTTCTGCCCCAAGGTAGCTAAGCCTGAGCAGAGGCTCTTTTGGATCTTGTTTACTTCCTTCTGAGTAAACATGTATCCCACCATACTGTAATTTAACTATACAGTGAATTCTTAATGAGTCCCTGGTCTTTAGCTCCTGAAAAGCAGAAAATATGCCTAAAACTCTTTGCAATGTTTCACATTTGCTTTTGGAGGAGAGGATTCTTTAACACTCACCCACACTTATTGTGTAGTTCTATTTGCAGAAAATAACTTCTAGGCACTACCTGATCTCAGGTGCACCCAGCACAGGAAAGATTCATCCTGGTTGCTAGGAAAAAGGAAGGGCAAACTATGCAGATTCCAAGAATGAGGGGGAGGGGAGACAGAAGCAGGAAAAGTGCCCAAGGAGAGCAAAACAGCACCTCTTTAGGACTCTAGGGATTCCTATTACCTCATTTCCAAATAATTTACTTATCAATCACAGCTCTCACTTTACTCACTGGCTAACAACACTGACAGGCAGGAGCTGCCAGGCTGGCTCATTTCACACAAATGACTTAGAAGGGTATCATAACTTAGAAGGTTGCTCCATAATTTTCCTTTTAGGAAGGCTAGAGACTTTTTAAAAAAAAAATCTGCTGGGGAACCAGTGAAGGTAGTTGCAGGTGCCATGGCACCCATGGGCGACAGGTTAACAACTCCTGTCCTAGACATTGCAGGGAGTAAAGGGAAACTTTGATGCAGCTCCATTTCCCATGTAATATGCAGTTCTGCTCACAGAGTTGGATCTAATTCAGTGGAGCCCCTGCTGTAATACAGTTACCCAATTGCAAGTATGAGTAAAATAATATATGTGGGATGCACAAACAAAAATTCTTCTCAACTCAGGACAATTTCCCCTTAAGACTCAGCTAGTTAGCAGCAACCATAAAAAAAAAGTCATTTAAAGAACTGTATCAACAACTCCTATTGAAGAGAACAATACACATGGGCAAACATTATCTTGAAATGTATTGTTCCAGTACACAGTAAACAAGGACCAGCTTGACACAAATGATAGCTGCATCAATACTTCTTCACAGGTTTTGAAATCATAAATGCACATACAAAACAACAAAGGAGAGGACATGTTGCTCAAAAGCTTTGGGTGGTATTTTGAAAGTACAAGTACATTCCATGGTTGAAAAAAAAGATGGGATGGTTCATAAAGGAATCTGTGAATGAGCCTCTATGTGAGCAAAAGTCTCTGCCTGATTTTAACAGCTATGGACCTCGATAACTGCTGTAGCCAAACTTTCCTTGTTCCTCTTGTCGGTTGCCTAAAGAAGCCAGAAGCTGCTGAGGAAGGTTAGCAATAGTGGCAGCACTGCTGAAAGGGTTGGAAAGTGGCTCTCCAGTAGGCTGTATTGACTGGCGAAACCTCTAGCTGCTACAGCCAACCAGATCCTTCAGTCTACATAGGGGAGCAGGGATGGCAGTGATTCACAGATTATTGGATAAATTGGCCCCAAAAGAGAAAATGGAGTTTCAATTAGCGCTAAGGAACAAAAATGGGCCCTAAGAGTTTATTTGAAGCAAGAGATACATACACAGTTAGGAAGAGGATTCATTAGCATGGCTCTGCGTGAAAAGAATGCAAATTATATACAGAAGACAGAAGTAGTCACCACTAAAAGGTTAATTGTGTTTAGCAGAAGTGTAGCCCGAGGTTACTTCCATAATACTGAAAAGAATGTTGTCTGGGTGAAGATCTGACAAAGAAAATAACAAGTACCCTTTGTGCAGTTTGAATATATGCAGGTAGTGGTAATGTCAGAATAATTATTCATAATTGCCCTTGAGTTGAAGTCTGCAATATATGAAGAAGGATGAACTAACATTTTAAATTTGGATGAAATATGAAAACACAAAAATGATAAAACAGCCAAATTTCAGTATCTTGCAAGTTGTTAGAATAAACTATTTAAATTATCCATTTGCGATAAAACTGGAGTAGAAAAGGAGTAGAAGTGAATGCTGCTCTGTTTCTTCATACTTCCTGGAAGCTCTCATAGATCACTCTGTCCAGTCATAAGAACATAGGAAAAGCCCTGCTGGATCAGACCAAAAGCCCAACGAGTTCAGCATCCTGTTCCCACAGTGGTCAACCAGATGTGCATAGGAAGCCCGCAAGCAGGACACAAGTGTCACAACACGCTCGCCACTTGTGATTCCGAGCAATTGGTAGTCAGAGGGCGGGAAGCAGAAGTGGGGAGACTGTGACTGTGCCGTGTCCTGCTTTTGCCTCTGATACTAGGGATAGTACACAATCTTCATGGCTAGTAGCTTTTGATAGCCGTTTCCACCATGAATTTATCTACTCCTCTAATTTGAGAAAATATTGATACTGATATTTTTGAGGCAACTTGTTTTAAAAAATGTACTTTAGATTTTTTTAGAAAAAATATTGGAAGCCAGTCATGGAGAGTTGTTACTTCAAAATTCTCTCTCCCAAAGACAGAGAACATAAGAAAGAATGATAAAATCCAGTTGCAATTCCCATGACTAGTTATAAGGAGTGAAGGAAGTTTCCTCAGGGAGAAAGGGAGGAAAGAAGGGAGGGCTGCAGCAAACCGTGAAGAGGGGAGGACAGAGCAGTCAGAAATTCCTAAATAAACCACCAGAAACAAAATGGAATTCATGGGAGAGTTAGTGAGCGGAGAAAGGGGAATAGATGAAAATGATGATTCACCCACCCACTAAAAACCATTGAAACAAACCGTCTTCAAAGACATGTGGAGTAGAGTGGAGTGGAGCCCTATTCTAAACTTTTTGTATTATCAGTGGATTGGGTTAGTACAGATTTACAGGGGGGAAACTGTGTGATAGTTTCTGTTTGCCAGTAACATCATGTGAACCATGAAAATTAAAATGAGATGTGAGTAGCACCAAACACACACTAAACCACAGTGTAGATGACCCCTGTATCTCAAATGATCAAATTACCCACTATTAGGATCCCCCTATTCTCTGGAGCATCCTTGGCACAAAAGGATAACTGTTCATCCCCCAAGGAATGAGTGCTTTCAAAGGGATCATTTCCCTCTTCCTCAAAGTGGCATCCTTCTTCCCCAAGACACTAATCCTCCATGACAGCAGAGTACGGTTGCCAGGTTCAGGGCCTGAGGCTGATCTTGTATCTTTAGGAGAAGAGAAAGTCAGCCAAATGCAGGTATTCTTGCAACTCTGTAATGGAAAAAACCACAAGGTGGGATTCTCCCTTCCCCCGGCACAACTTTTAAAGATACAGAAGACCTCTTGGAGGCCGGGCCTGGCAACCATGAGGTCTTCTGTATAAGTTGTGCAGGGGGGAGGGAGAATCCCATCTTGTGGTTTTTCCCATTACAGGGTTGCAAGAACACCTGCACTTGGCTGACTTTCTCTTCTCCTAAAGATACAGGATCAGTCTCAGGCCCTGTGTCTGGCAACCTTACAGCAGAGGAGGGACAGGAGCTCACTGCACCAAGCACAAACCCATGGCTGTATAACTGGTCAGCCCACACACCTCTACTGGCTTTACACCTGCATACCTGTTATTGTTTGTTGAGTTAATTTGAGTGAACTTCAGAGCTTGGGATTTGTTAGGTCAAAAAGGGAGGCATATTCTGCCTTGGCCACCTCACCCTGCTGCCCAGCTCCATCATTACTTAATACTTAGACACTGCAGCTGGATGCTTCATCAGCTGTGTCTTCCCTCTTTAGGTTTCCCTAAATTTATAGTCCTGGCTGGCTTCCCTCACTTCTACTGTAGCCAATTAGATCAGGAAAGTGTCATTTGAAAAGCACAAGGACCGGTGACTCAACTACTGGGTTATACAAAATTTCAGTGAATAGAAATTTGAAGGAGGGGTTGTGTCAATTCATCCCCCTGGTCATGGGGATTTTTGCCAGAGGAGTGAACAATGGATGAGTAGTTAAGTGGGAATTAAGATGAGGATGAAGCCCCATTAGAAATGCAAAGGTCTGACTCCCTCTGAAAGTTTAAAAACTGAAATAGCCTTTGACTGATTTTGAAACTGAACTAAAAGTGGTCTATATACAAGTGGTCTAATTTGGTCTATATGTTGTAATTCATAACCAAGTTCACAACTGAGCTTGTGAAGCTACGCAGTGGAATCTTCTGACACAGGGTTGGAGCCAGAGCAGCTTTCTTCAAAAGGAGCTTCTTCAGTTGGATGAAGCACCTTCCTTAAAGAAAGCTTCTCTAGATTCAGCCTAGAG
Source organism: Rhineura floridana (assembly GCF_030035675.1). Lineage (NCBI taxonomy): Eukaryota > Metazoa > Chordata > Lepidosauria > Squamata > Rhineuridae > Rhineura > Rhineura floridana. Next base: position 3,106,375 of record NC_084489.1, on the reverse strand, counting down.
ATAGTTGCTTCCTAGAGAGGAATTCTATGTAATAATTTCTATTGTGGATAAAGATCCCCTGGAAAAGAATAAAGTGAAGGAATTATGTAGATCTAAAGAGGATGAAATGAGAAAAGATGTCTTGTATCATCAACATAGATACTTCAAATAGTTAGCAACAACCAGAGCTTGGAAGATTACTTTTTAAAAGGAACAAATTACAATTACTGTTACATGGCCCCAAAAAGTAATAAATTACCATTACAATTACAATTGTTCTGAAAGTAACTGATTAAGAACATAAGAACATAAGAAGAGCCTGCTGGATCAGGCCAGTGGCCCATCTAGTCCAGCATCCTGTTCTCACAGTGGCCAACCAGGTGCCTGGGGGAAGCCCGCAAGCAGGACCCGAGTGCAAGAACACTCTCCCCTCCTGAGGCTTCCGGCAACTGGTTTTCAGAAGCATGCTGCCTCTGACTAGGGTGGCACAGCACAGCCATCACGGCTAGTAGCCATTGATAGCCCTGTCCTCCATAAATTTGTCTAATCTTCTTTTAAAGCCGTCCAAGCTGGTGGCCATTACTGCATCTTGTGGGAGCAAATTCCATAGTTTAACTATGCGCTGAGTAAAGAAGTACTTCCTTTTGTCTGTCCTGAATCTTCCAACATTCAGCTTCTTTGAATGTCCACGAGTTCTAGTATTATGAGAGAGGGAGAAGAACTTTTCTCTATCCACTTTCTCAATGCCATGCATAATTTTATACACTTCTATCATGTCTCCTCTGACCCGCCTTTTCTCTAAACTAAAAAGCCCCAAATGCTGCAACCTTTCCTCGTAAGGGAGTCGCTCCATCCCCTTGATCATTCTGGTTGCCCTCTTCTGAACTTTTTCCAGCTCTAGAATATCCTTTTTGAGATGAGGCGACCAGAACTGTACACAGTATTCCAAATGCAGCCGCACCATAGATTTATACAAGGGCATTATGATATCGGCTGTTTTATTTTCAATTCCTTTCCTAATTATCGCTAGCATGGAATTTGCCTTTTTCACAGCTGCCGCACACTGGGTCGACATTTTCATCGTGCTGTCCACTACAACCCCGAGGTCTCTCTCCTGGTCGGTCACCGCCGGTTCAGACCCCATGAGCGTATATGTGAAATTAAGATTTTTTGCTCCAATATGCATAATTTTACACTTGTTTATATTGAATTGCATTTGCCATTTTTCCGCCCATTCACTCAGTTTGGAGAGGTCTTTTTGGAGCTCTTCACAATCCCTTTTTGTTTTAACAACCCTGAACAATTTAGTGTCAATAAGCCTTTTGATTTGAGACCTTATCCCAGTCTGCTTCTGTGTTAGAATTGCTTTTTAGTATGTTCTTAAACCTTTTTTAAAAAGATGTTTTTAAAGCTTCTTTTAAAAAAAACTTTTTAAAGATATTTTGTTTTAATATATTTTAAGGTCTGTTTTCATGATGTTTGGGGGTGTTTTTAGTGCTTTTGTTTGCCGCCCTGGGCTCCTACTGAGAGGAAGGGCAGAATATAAATCAAATAATAAATAAGTAAAATAAATAATCCACCAGCGTAAACATTATCCCTTCTCCTGCAATTAGAAATGTGGTCTTGCCCAGCATATAGTGAAACTATGGAATTTGCCACCACAAGAAGCAGTGATGGGCACCAACTTGGATGGCTTTAAAAGAGGATTAGACAAATCCATGGAGGATAAAGCTCTCAGCGGCACCTAGCAATGATGGCTATGTTCTACTTCCACCGTCAGAGTCAGTCTGCTTCTGAATATCAGTTGCTGGGAATACAAGCGAGGAGAGTGCTGCTCGCACACTCAGGTCCTGCTTGTGGGCTTTCCTTTAGGGCCACTGTGAGAACAGGATGCTAGGCTAGATGGGCCACTGGTTGGATCCAGCAGGCTCTTCTTATGTTCTTGTATGTATTGCAACAAACAACAAAAGTTATGTGTGGGGCCTTACAGATCAGGGATAGCCAACATGGTGCCCTCCAGATGTTGTACAATTTTCATCATCCCTGACCATTGGTTATATTGTCTGAGACTGATGGTAGTTGTAGTCCAACAACAGATGGAGGGCACTATGTTGATGACCCAGCTGGATTAACACAGCTCCCTTCCCACCTACCCATCTGTTTTAAACATGTCCAGAAAAGTATGACTCTTAAATTCTATGTCTGACAGCCCATTCCTTTCAGAGGTAAAAATTAATCTACAATCCATCATCAAAAAACTTTATTGCGTATAGCCATAGGCCTTTGCAAGACACAATGAAGATTAAAATAGGTAGGCGGGTAGGATTCCAGGGGAATAAAATTAGTCCAGACGATCACAGGGCATTATAAGTCTTAATATGTCTCGCTCGCAGCTTCCTGGAGGCCAAAGCAAAGTTGGCCACTGTGACTGTTTGGATTTGGATATAGGAAAAAGACTTTTTGAGCAAGATTTGGGAGCTAGATCTTTTTGTTTGGCGACAAGGAGGAAGGTAGACATTAACAAGTAATAAACCGGCCCCGTCAAATTTGATGACTAAGGATATTGCAAGCTTCTCCAGGGGGTCGAGTCTCTTGGTGGAGATTCATAGGTTAGTAGAGATGAACATACTCAAGCCACCCGACCCCAAGAGCTTGAGGTAGCTTCAAGTGAAAAGGTTGTAAATCCATTTAGTTCTGGGCCCTCTCCAAGCCAAGTCTCTTGTAGAACAATTATATCATACTTCTTTAGATACTCCAAAAAAGAAAGGTCTTATGCTTTATTCTTCCAGCCTGAAATATTCCACTATAAAATCAAAATATGAGAGTTGAAGTAGACTGGTGCTTGTCATCTTAGGGCTGGGTAGGCAGGAGGCGAGTATTGCCTAGGAGATGGACAGGAAGCTCGCCCATAGTCTGCCTCGTATGGGTCAATTGCTTCAAGAGTTGGATCCAACCTGCTGACGTCCGATAGAATTGGTTTATGGAGATAAGCTGTGTGGGTCGAATAAGCGCCTAGCTTTCTGGGGAGGTCCTTCTTCATTTGGATCAAGCCATCTCATAGACGTCCAGGAGAGGGATGTGGGGTCAGCTCGAGCCTTATGGGCGGAAGATGCTCGATCCTTGATGGTATTGCCACATGTCGCCTCAGGAGCTGTTAAGTCCCTTTCAACAATGATCTGAGTAGAACTAAGGTCATTATTGCGATCAGATGGACCCTGAGGAGCACTCTTTAAGTTTCTAGGGTGGATGTTAGATGGTGTCTCAATCTCTTTTCCCCTTCCAAGCTCACTCTCAGTACAGACTTCGGTGTTAGGAGATGACAGACTCTTTTCTAAGAGAGACTTTAGTGTATGAAGTCGTGAGAGAATTTCTGCTTGAGCTGGAAAAGATAGAAGGGAAAAAGATTTAAGTAAAATCTTCTCTTCTGTAAGTGATTCTGTATGGTTATTGGACACTAAAGCGCTCCCGCGAATGTCGATTTCATTTGATGTTCCCACAGGTCGCGCAGCCAGGTTTTGTAGGCGTGAGGATGGTTCTTTAATCCTCTTAACCTCTAAGTCAATCAAATTATGTACCAGTTCATTACTGGTCTTTATCGGTCCAACCAGTTTTAGTAGTGATGGATAAGTAAGTAGTGTGTGGGGTGGGGCTGAGTTCTCAAAGATTCGTGATACCAATAGACCACTCGATGCTAAGATATCTCTGTTGCCTAATAGCAGGAAACCTTTGCTCAGATCAGTGAAAGTCACCACGGTGCGTGCATTGACATAGTTTTAGAACAAGTATTCTACCTGAGTTATATCGTCTATGTTCAGTTCACCATGGATGATTCTTTCAAGGGTTTTTAGTAGATGCATTTTGCGATCCCTTTGTGGTAAAGAGCCCGGGGGGTTGGGATAATTGGATAGAACCAGTTTATGTCAGTTGAGAGTTAGGTTCCATTGCATAGCTCCCATCCGCTTCCAAGAGACTTTTGGTACCATGGATACGAGTGACCATGGATCCTGCTGGTCGAGGGTTTGGTTGTGAGACAAGTTTTTTGAAGAAGGAGAAGGCCAGAAATCGGCAAAGTTGTCTTGAAGGGTGTTAGCTATGGCGCCGCTGCTTCGTTCGGGTAGAGCCGGGTTTGTGACCTTCGGTTTGGCTTTTGGCTTAGAAGAGGCATCAAGTAACTTGAAGAGTTTTTCCCAATTCAATTTGCTATGGCAAAGATTCTTTGGCTGTTTAATGTTCTTAGTTTTTTTTAAAAAAAACTTTATTGTCTTGACTGAGCTGCCTTTAGGTTTCGTCTTGGGTTTCCAAGTAAGATTTCTTGATGGAAGAGTTTGAATGGAGTGCCCAGTGGGGGGGGAGTTCTTGATCTTTCTTTCTCAGAATCTAGATCAAGTTTTATAAAGGCTTCAGCCAGTGTAGTTAGGAGATGGTTGGTTTCATAGAGAAATACTTTGACACACCAAAGATCACTTGTTATCGTGTTAAACCAGTACTCCATTTCAGCAGAGGGACCTTTGCATGTGCCATTTACCTCCGTGGCTGACTGTATTTGGTTGGTAGAATTCCAGTTAGTCTTTACTTCAGTATTAGAATGCTCGACTGGGTCAAAGACATAGTTTAGTGTCTGTTCAGACTGGTCATGTTTCTCGCAGTTCAGCAGCATTTTAGCTGTTTCTAGGGGGGACATGTTCTCAGCCCATGCTATTTCCTGTGCTAGGTTTAAAGAAGGCGGGTTATAAGCACTAGGTTTGGGCTCTGGAATGAGATTCAGGGACCAGTCCCTTACTGGAGCAGGAGAGGGAGTAGTGCCGGTTCTTTCTTCCTTGGCTTGGTTTCCATCAGTTTTTCACTTCTTAGGAGAGTAAAAATGAGTTATTTTTGGTTGTCTAGCCCGACCGGTGTGAAAGGGCAGCTCAAGAGAAGGGGCAATTCCCAGATTTTTATAGTCTTTTCTGGTGAACACCATTGTTCAAGGAAGCTGCAGAATTGCCCCTTTAAGAGGCACGCAGAGATGAACTCAGCAAAACATACAGGGAGTGAAAGGCAAAGCAGCAAAAAGAAGGAAGTAAATCCAGAGAGCCTTTTGATGTTAAAGTTTGTTAAAGTTGTTCGGAGATAAGGAGAATTGCTTCTTTTCATAAATTAGAACAAGCACTTACTAGGCATGTCGTTGAACACCAGCCAAATCAAGTCAGAGCGGAGGCAGTAAGGAGAGACAAGAAAACATTGTCCTGAAGGAAACTGTACTCAAGGTCTCAGTCCTGATAGAGATAGAGTTGGCGCAGAAGTATCACAGATAATAAATAGCAAATAACAAGTGCTAAATTAGGCTCCTTAGCAAATGTGAATGTGGAGCTCGAAGAAGTGCGTCCTTCTAGGGCGCCATCTTGGGCTCCTCCTCTACAATCCATTTAACTCATTGAGGCTTAATTCGGAGTAGAAATATATAGGACTGGAGTCCACCAGAATACATTTCAGCATTTCAGAGGCTGCACCTTATTAATGCTGTAGCAACTACAACTACCAGCTGCTACTTATGTACAAACATTATCTCAGCCTAAGCTACCTCACAGGGTTGTTGCAAAGGTAAATGGGGGAGGGAATGGCAATAGTCATGGTGTTCACAAATCAAAAGTAAATCTGGGGAGGGGGTCCCACACAAGTAATAAGATGCCTGACAGACAGAATGTTAACAGGTGAAGCTTTCCCCATAATTGTATTTTCATAGCACAAAAGGGTTACTCGATTTAATTTCTACCCGCCCCACAGCAGTTAAATGCACAAGAGCCTGATCTCCTGCAATGCCAACCCTAAACCATGCAAAGAACTTGTTAAAAAAAATAACCACAGAATTTGGGCAATTTGTTTTTAAAAGAACATCTGTAACTGTATGAAATACGACATTCTGAGCCAAAAAGAAGTTATGAGACAGTAGACATAAAAACACACACACAAAGCCTTGACAAACGGCAATAAAAATATTCAGAGCATGAGCATTTTCACATTTTAAATTTTTACTCATCATTGTTTTTGCTTATTTACTGCCTTGGGACAGTCCCTAAATCTCAGCCTAACCTACCCCTCATAGCTATTGTGAAGATACAGAAGGCAGAATTAAAATGGTTGCAAAAGGAAACTAAGGCTGCAATCCAATACCTGTCTACTCAGAGTAAGCTTTATTGGGTTCATAGAATCATAGAATAGTAGAGTTGGAAGGGATCTATAAGGCCATCAAGTCTAACACCTGCTCAATGCAGAAATGCAAATCAAAGCATTCTCGACAGATGGCTGTCCAGCTGCCTCTTGAATGCCTCCAGTGTCGGAGAGCCCACTACCTCTCTAGGTAATTGGTTCCTTTGTTGTATGGTTCTAACAGTTAGAAGGTTTTTCCTGATGTTCAGTCGAAATCTGTCTTCCTGCAACTTGAGCCCATTATTCCGTGTCCTGCACTCTGGGACGATCGACAAGAGATCCCGGCCCTCCTCTATGTGACAACCTTTCATGTACTTGAAGAGTGCTATCATATCTCCCCTCAGTCTTCTCTTCTCCAGGCTAAACATGCCCAGTTCTTTCAGTCTCTCCTCATAGGGCTTTGTTTCCATTCCCCTGATCATCCTTGTTGCCCTCCTCTGAACCTGTTCCAGTTTGTCTGCATCCTTCTTGAAGTGCGGAGACCAAAACTGGATGCAGTACTCAAGATGAGGCCTAACCAGTGCTGAATAGAGGGGAACAAGTTTAATGGGACTTCCTCCCAGGTAAGCGTGTACTCCAATACACACTTGCCTGGGAGTAAGTCCCATTAAACCCAATGGAAATTTCTTCTGAGTAGACATGTATTGGATTGCAGGTTAGTCCTTGTAGTATAGGCATAAAATTTTACTTGCCTTAACCAGATTGATGCATCTTTGTACTATAAAGTGTCATAATTGTTCTCCTCCCCCCCCCGGTGCAAATTAGTACAGCTTCAAGGCTTCAACCAGTCCCTATCTTGCCTAATTAGTGCAATCCTATGCCAAATTTGATTTACCTGGCTGGGAGTAAGGTCCATTAAACATAAAGAGATTTACTTCTGAGTAGACTTGTATATATTGTACTATAAGTTAGCTATACAATAATTTTTAACAAGTGCCTGTTTGGAACTCTTTGCATCTGCCATGGGGAGGAGGATTTTTAATTTGCACAAAATAACTTCTAAGGAATACCTTCCTGAGATGACAAAGATGCATTCTGGCTGTTAGGAAGAAAGGAAGGACAGGAAAGAAAACTAGAAGTAGCAGCTCTTTAGGACCCTGGCTGCATGCTGCTGCAACTTCTGTCTGCCCCTCGCTCACTCTGAAGCCACAGCTGTGAGGAGGCTTTTGGCTCTGCACCTTGCTCTCCCAGCAGCCCTGATACTTCTGGGTGGCTAGCTAGCAGTGGTGGTCTCTCATCCCTCCACTGGTAAAAGATGGGGACTCATAGCTTTGCATGCCAAACCATGTGCAACCCCCCCCTCTCTCAGCCAGCCAGCATAGTCTCTCTCACTCAGCCACCTCCTGGACCCTGCCCTGCCACAAAGCAAACATTTTCCCTTGGGGTGCAAAACAGTTAAAACACTACAAATGCAGCAAAGTAGCCAGGGAGGGCTACTTCCTCACACCAAATGCAAACAGACACACATACACATGTCATCGTCTCTCACCTCCACAGTTCTTCATGTCCATTCTGCCGGTGCCTTCTTGCCCTCCAGCTCTTTTCTCCCTCCACTTCATTCTTTACCATCACCGTCCATTTTTAACTGTTTTTTCTGCACTCCACCCCAGTCTCTCTCTCCACCTCCTCCTTTGTCACCTCCTAAACACCAATAGAGCACGAGGGAAGAGTGACACTGCACAGAAATGGAAATGGACTGCCTTCAAGTCAATTCTGACTTATGGCAGCCCTATGAATAGGGTTTTCATGGTAAGTGGTATTCAGAGGGGGTTTACCATGGCCTCCCTCTGATGCTGAGAGGCAATGACTGTCCCAGGGTCAACCAGTCAGCTTCATGGCTGTGTGGGGATTCAAACCCTGGTGGGTCATAGTCCAACACCTTAACTACTACACCACACTGGCACAGAAGCACATGATTTTTATCCACGAATCAGAGAAGCAGAATGTTCCCCTGCTCCCCCCAAAGGAACACTAGAAACATTACAATTACAGCTCAAAAGCAATGAAATTACTCCTCATTCTATTACAATCAAAATGTAAAAAAATTACCCACTCATTCCTCAAAAAAGCAATACATTAGAAGTAATTTATTTTTCCTAACATATTACTTCCAAGCTCTGGCAACAGCGATAATACAAAATATTTAGAATTATGTTTCAGTTTGTTTCATTTTGCTTACAAGGCTAACACCAACCATTTTTAAAAGAGTATGTCAGCTCTTTTATTTCCAGGGGATCCTACAGCTCTTTGCAAATGTTACATGGTGCAGAGAAAGTAGAAATCTGAAAATTATTCAGAGATGTTATCTATCTCATTACAATTACAGGATTATTCATTTCCCATTTGGTTATTAACTGTGAAAGTAAGCCTTTTTTCTTTTGGAGCAATTTCCTTTGGGAGTGAAGGATGATAGAGGCCATTTTTACAATCAAAATTTACAAAATATTTAAATAGCAGGTGTATTATTATGTAAGTACTGAATATTCCAACAGTGATAATTTCTAAATATCTACAATGAAGTCAGCATGCTGGACTTGTTCTGTAATTAACTCACTTTCCTTTGTGGGGCATTAATGGTTCTAAGCACATAGATTACTGATGAGTGTTGTGTTGATTGAAAACTCCATCACTCCTGTGACAAGAGGTTTTTCTAACAAAAGGAGTTAGGCCATTGCCCATTGTTCTACAGGTGCTAAGCAGGCCTCCATAAGCAAGTCAGCACAGAAAAAGGTATGAGACAGGAAGGACACTCCAGTGGTGGTAACCTGCAAGGTGTGTGCCTTTCTTGCCTGAGAACAACATGGCGTACACATGCAACAAGTGCAAGCTGGTGGCACTGTTGGAAGAAAAAGTGAGAAGACTGGAACAGCGGGTGGCCACACTGAAGAGCATAAGAGAAGACGAAGAGTTCTTAGATAGAATGCTGGAACAGTAACAAAAAGAAATACCGGATGTGGAACAACAGCATGTTGCAGCAGAATTAGAGACTGTTGTAGAGAACAGCAATGAAGAGGAGGAAACTCTGTGGAAAACAGTGACAGGAGCAAAAGAGCTAGAAGACACTCTTCACCGGTGGAACTATGGAACTGCTTTCAGGCACTTGAGGATGAGACTGGAAGACAGCCTGCAGGGAGAGAATTACAGGAAACCCCACATGACTGGAAACAGAAGGCTGAAGCTCAGTCAAGCAGAGGCAATGGAACTATGCCCCATGACAAGAAGAAGAGAAGAGAAGTAGTAGTAGTAGGAGATTCTTGGCTACATGGGATTGAAACCCATATATGCCAAGAACATCCATGGGCTCGCCAGGTATGCTGCCTCCCTGAAGGATGGATTAGAGATGTGATGGAAGGGTCGCCATAAGAACATAAGAAGAGCCTGCTGGATCAGGCCAGTGGCCCATCTAGTCCAGCATCCTGTTCTCACAGTGGCCAACCAGGTGCCTGGGGGAAGCCCGCAAGCAGGACCCGAGTGCAAGAACACTCTCCCCTCCTGAGGCTTCCGGCCATCACTCAAAAAGCTGACTGACAGTTATCTCTTTTCATCCATGTGGGAATGAACGATACTGCCAAGTGGAGGTACAAAGAAATCACATCAGACTTTGAAGCTCTGGGAAGGAAACTCAAGGACTTTGGGGCCCAGATAGTTTTCTCATCCATCCTTCTGGTTCTTAGAAGGGAAATAGAAAGGGAAAGAAAAACATTCCAGGTGAATGACTGGCTACGAAAGTGGTGTCAACGTGAGAGATTTGGATTCTGGGACCACAGGCTACTCTTTCTAGAAGATGGACTGCTGGCAAGTGATGGGTTGCACCCCACAAGGACCAGGAAGAATGTGTTTGGCCACAGCAGGAGAACTTCATCAAGAGAGGATTAAACTGAATCCTAAGGGAAGGGAGACATAAACTTGGCGATAACAACTAAGGCTTGTGCACAGTAAGATGAACTCAGAGAATGGCTCTAAAGGGGAAGGAAGACAGGCCATAAATCACATGGTCTTCGATGTCTGTATACTAATGCCCAGAGTATGGGAAACAAACAGGACAAACCTGAACTCTTAATAAAGGAGAGTACATACGACTTAATAGGTATAAGTGAAATTTAGTGGGATAACTCCTATGGCTGGAATACAGCAATTTAAGGACATAATTTGTTCAAAAAGAACAGAAGGAATAGAAAGGGAGGCAGAGTCACGCTACATGTTAAAACTTTATATCCTATAGAATAGTAATAGAATAGAAATGTATAGAAATACATGAGGATGAGCATGGTAGCTCCACTGAGAATATCTGGATTAAAATTAATGGGGCAAGGAATAAAAGGAACATGGTGGTTGGAGTCTACTATCAACCACCAAATCAAGGAGAAGACAAAGATGAAACTTTTGAAAAGCAAATTGCCAATGTTTTGAGGAGGCATGATGTAGCGGTAATGAGGCAAATTCTGCCAAACACGGCCCCTCCAAGAAATTCCTGATTTGTGTTGGAGATAACTTTCTCCTACAGAAAGTGGAGGAAGCAACTAGAGGATCACATATACTTTACTTGATTCTAACAAATAGAGATGACTTGGTGGATGAAGTGGAAGTTATAGGAACTCTGGGGGAAAGTGACCACACTATACTTGAGTTCTTGGTTTTAAAGGAAGCAAAAGCTGAGAGTAGCCATATGCGTACCCTGGACTTCAGGAAAGTCGATTTTAATAACCAGTGGTAAGTAAGGTTCCATGGCAAGTGACCCTAATGAGAAAAGGAGTCCAAGATGGGTGGGAGTTTCTAAAAAAGGAAATTCTAAAGGCACAATGGCAAACAATTCCATCAAGGAAAAAAGGGGGAAGGCAGCAGAAGAAGCCAATGTGGCTTCAAAAAAGCTTAGAGATTACCTGAAAACAAAAAAGGACACAAAAAAGGCCAGGACACAAACGAAGAGTACAGAACAGGTAGGATGGAATTGCAGGAATGGTGTCAGGAAGGCTAAAGCTAAGAATGAGCTGAGGTTAACAAGAGATGCCAAAAGCAATAAAAAAAGCTTTCTTCAGGAACATCCATACTAAAAGACAGAGAAAAGAAATGGTGGTACAGCTGCTCAGTGATGGCAAAATGATGACAAAGAAAAGACAGAAGTGCGCAATTCCTACTTTGGCTCAGTCTTCTCCCAGAAGAGGGTCTATGACCTTCCTGAGAAAATCAAGTTGAAGAGACAGGATTGCAGTGTGACATTGACAGACAAATGGTCAAAGAATAACTAATCAGTCTGAATGAGTTCAGATCTGCAGTGCCCGATGAACTGCATCCCAGAATATGGGAACTAGCTGAAGGTGGCTTGGAACCACTGTCTGTTATCTTTGCAAAATCGTGGAGGATGGGTGAAGTCCAGGATGACTGATGGAGGGCTAATGTTGTCCCTAACTTCAAAAAGGGCAAAAGAGAGGAACCTGAGAACTATAGACCAGTCAGCCTGACAGCAATGCCTGGGAAAACTATGGAGCAGATGATAAAGCAATCAATCTCTAAGCACCTTGAACAGAATGCAGTGATTACTAGAAGCCAACATGGAATTATCAAGAACAAATCCTGCCAGATTAATCTTATCTCATTTTTTAATTGGGTAACCTCCCTGGTAGACTGTGGGAATGCTATGGACATAATATATCTGTTACGACAATGGAACCAATTACCTAGGGGTGGGTGGGCTTTCCAACACAAGGCATTCAAGAGGCAGCTGGACAGCCACCTGTTGGGTATGCTTTAATTTGGATTCCTGCATTGAGCAGGGGGTTGGACTCGATGGCCTTATAGGCCCCTTCCAGCTCTACCATTCTATGATTCTATGATTGCAGTCACACAGTGGTGGTCTGATATAGGCCAGGATGCTGCCCAATCTCAGGATATGGAGGACATGAGGCAGCCGGTCTGTAAACACCTTGAAAACAATGCAGTGATTACTTAAAGCCAACATGGATTTATCAAGAACAAATGCTGCCAGACTAATCTTGTCTAGTTTTTTGATCGGTAACCTCCCTGGTAGACTGTGGGAATGCTGTGGACATAATATATCTCAACGTCAGCAAAGCATCTGACATAGTGCCACATGATATTCTGATTAGCAAGCCAGCTGAATGTGGGCCGAATGGAACAACTATCAGATGGATCCACAGTTGGCTCCAGAATCGTACTCAAAGAGTGTTTATCAATGGTTCCTTCTCAAACTGGGGGGAGGTAATCAGCTGAACTAAAAAGCATGCAAAAAATGATCAGACCTGCCCTCCTATCCCCTCCCTCTTGTCCCTTCCCTTCCTCTTCCTTTGCCCCTCCCCCTCCCCTTACAATCCCCTCCTTCCCGTTGTTCCTCCTCCTGCTTTTCTCTCCCCTCCTCATCCCGCATGGTCAGTTTTACCTATCCTAACCATGATTGCACAGGAGTAAATCCCATTGAACTCAATAAGCATGCACACGATCAAATCTGCCCTCCTCCCCTCCCCCTTCTGCCTGCTCCCATCCCCCTTCTCCCCTCTGCCCTTTCTCCCCTCCCTCCTCCTCCTCCTGCTCTCCCCATACCACCTATGCTCAGTTTCATGCATCCTAAGCATGATTGCAGAGGAGTAAATCCCTCTGAACTCAATAAGCATGCAAATGATCTATCTATTCTCAGCAAACTTGCACATGATCCCATTACTTACCTCCTGGATTAAAAAGCAGAGAAATTCACTAATAGGCAAAAAAAACACCTTGCAGTTTAAGAATGTACCTTTAGTCAACAGATATTTCTATCAAACTTGAAAAAGCAGAGAAATTGGGCAGCTCTAGTGAATGCACCAGGGGAGCAGGAGACCTGACCTCCTCTCTGATATATTGTACTGCCCTACAAATTTGTCAAAATGCAAACACAATTTGGGTTGGTCTTTCACAGTCCAATCCACTTCCTGTGTAGCTTGAAAGAATTTTGTCACATGTGCCTCTGTGCATATGGTGAGTGGTGCAAACAACTGCAATCAGCCCAAATAACAGAAACCAGACATGTGCTGTGCTGATCTTGTTTTAGCAGGGAGGAAACAACAATATTAAGACAGTTCATAGAGTTCACATAGTTACTTTAAATATGTTTTACTTTGCAATGTTAGTGACATTTCTATAGTAAATCATTTTCTTTGGGGAGGAAATCATGCTTAGGATAGGTAAAACTGACCATGGGGAGGGAGGCCTGGAGTAGGCAGGGGAGAAGGAAAAAGGAAGAGGGGAGAGGAGGATGAAGGGAGAGGAGAGGGGAAGGAGGGGAAAGGCAGGTCTGATCATTTGCATGCTTATTAAGTTCAGTGGTATTTACTCCTGTGCAATCATGCTAAGAATAGGTAAAACTGACTATGGGGGTGGAAGAGAAGGGGGAGGGTAGGAGGAAGGGAGAGGAAAGGGAAATGGAAGGGGAGGGGTGAGAGGGGCAAAGGAAGGGGAGGGGAGGATCAAGAGGGAGGGGTGTGATGTTCCTATATTAATGTATATATGGTAAGTGTTGTTGTTTTAGAAGATACATGGTAAGTGGAGTGAAAGACGAGGGGGAGTGAATGGGCAGTAGAATGCGAGATGATTGGCTGAGTGTTTAAAATGGCTGAATGTATAAAAGGAAGAGTGAGAGTGGAATCGGGGGGGGGGGAGAAGAGAACGAGTGGGTTGCTTGGTGGGGTTTAGAGAGTTGTTTGCCAGGAGGGAGGTGGAGTTCGGATTAGTATTGAGTAAAACCATATGCTTATGTGCCTTAAGAAGAAATCTTGTTGATCTTGTTAGCTTTGTTATCTGTAATAAATACTTAATTTGGTTTACCAAAGGCCTGATCCTTGGCTGGGGTTTCACAGACCAGAAGGGAGGGTAAGGTAATGACCAAGGCTGAAGGGAACTGTAACAAATGGTGGCAGCGGTGAAGAGAATAACAATACCAGTATTCAGAGTCTCTGGGAATACTAGTATTGGGACGTTACTGGTGGTTGCCTAGCAGGGGGATCTGTTGAGATCTGTGCTAGAGCGGGGAGAGAAACCATAAGAGAGAGCGGTCCGGACTGGTGGAGTCCCTGGTGGTGCCTAGTGACAGGCAGTAACCACGAGCAGGTAGGAACCTGACAGGGAGAGCCAGGGAAGGACGCATCACAAGGGGATAGTATCATTGTTTTTCAGGGTTTCACCCACCTTTTTATTCTACAGCAGGCACATGTAGTCTTCCACTCATATTTAAACCTAAGCTATCCCTGGTCACATCCACACTAGACTTTTATTTCACTTTAGACAGTTATGGCTTCCCCCAAAGAATCCTTGGGAGTGTAGTTTGTGAAGTGTGCTGAGAGTTGCTAGGGGACACTTATTGCACAATCCCCTCACAGAGCTACAATCTCCAGAAGAGGGGCTGACTGTAGTGTTCCAACCAATGGGGGGGGAAGATTGCAGATCAGAGCAAAGCATTGTGGTCCTGCAAATGTGAAGTAATAATCTCTGATAATGTGCAGAGTACATCATACTGGACTAATCAAAATCAGCCTTTGTTATGTCTGAGATTAGGGAGAGGCTTGCGGAAGCAGATCCACACACCTTTTCTGGAAATACACTAGAAAATATTCTGGAATTTCATGTGGCTCAGATCAACCTTTCCTGCTCCACCCAGCAACTGCTGCAGCTTTTAATGAGAGAATTCCAGGAAATAGTTAATACAGAGTTTGTTGCTACACAAACAATCCACTATTTCTCCTCCAAATTCCTCAGTTAACAAAAATAAGTAAAAAGTAGATATTTATTACAGAAAGAGTTTCACTGCTTGCTTTGTCTCTCTGTCTGGCAAGGTCGCAAACAGAAAATACTAAACGAAACAAAACTAAAAAGCTCCTCAAACTGAAAAACCCTCCCTGCTGCTTCTCCAGTTGCTCATGAGGAGATCTGGCCTTCAGGGAAACAGCTCTGAGCAGGCAGGATGGTTCTGACACCGGATTTTAGAGAAGTTTTTAAATAGGTTTTTTAAAACATTTTTAAGATGGTTTTTTAACATACATTTTTAAGACTTGGTTTTAAGATGTTGTACAGATGTTTTTAATGTTTTGTTTGTTTGGAGACCTGGGCTACTTCTGGAAGGAAGGGCAGGATTTGTATTTAATAAATAAGTAAATAAATAAAGCTACCACTTGGGGCAGTTCTTCAACCAGTCCTGACTTCGTAATCTCCTGTCCTGGCTATGCTTGCTAGGACTCATAACAACAGATGCAGATGGGAAAAGCAGGCAATCCTGGGAAGGACCTCTTTGCCACAGTTATATTTTTGAATTAGGATTAGCTGAATGGTACAGAGAGCTGATTGGCCAGAGAATAATAGATTGACAAAAATGTTTGCAGAACTTCTCTGAGTTCAAATAGA
This sequence comes from Rhineura floridana, assembly GCF_030035675.1. Lineage (NCBI taxonomy): Eukaryota > Metazoa > Chordata > Lepidosauria > Squamata > Rhineuridae > Rhineura > Rhineura floridana. The sequence continues at coordinate 3,090,829 of NC_084489.1, read as the reverse complement.
CGTATAAAATGTTTGTGGGACAGGAAAGAGCAAGTGGCTTTGAGATTTGGGGGAGCATTTATTTTTTAAATGTTCCTTGGGAGCAGAGCTTGGAAAAGTTACTTTTTTGAACTACAACTCCCATCAGCCCCAGCCAGCATGGCCACTGGATTGGGCTGATTGGAGTTGTAGTTCAAAAAAGTAACTTTTCCAAGCTCTGCTTGGGAGTGCTGTGCCCCAGACACCCTAAGTGGGCCAGCCTCCACTGTATGCATGAGAGAAACAAACCCAATTTGCAGCAACCAAAAATGAAAACAAAAGGCCAGTATTGTTATCCACTGTTTTCAGACAACACTTTAACTGCTTTTTAAAAGCACAGTAATTAAATTTCTAATTATCCCCGTAATCACAGATATGAGGCATCCATTCTAATGGGATACCATCCTAAAACATAAGAGTTATTTCCTTAATTGCTTTAATTGCCCTTCCTTTAAAAGCAAGAAAGGCATTTTCTCTTGCATCATTTCTAAAGGACTCAACAATCAGTGGTGACCAAGCAAATGGTTAATGTCATAAAAACCCCTGCAGCTTACACCAACTCCTCTTGTGGGGCTTTCATTGCTGTCAGCTAATGACACCGAGTCACAGTTGGTGAAAGATTTGCAGGGCACAGCCTGCCTTAATACATGACAACTCCCTAAAATACATCCTTCTGAATATTATACAGCCACGAGAGTGGCAGTATACTATAGTCAGCATGGATTTTTTGCATTCTATGTTAAATTGAAAATAACCCCCCATGCCATTCTGATCCTTCCTCTAAGCTCATTTCAAAACAAAACCTTACAAAACATATAGTCCTGAACTCAGAAACGCTTGCTTAACAACCCTCTAAATTTTCATGGTGATACACAAAACAGTCAGAGAGAATTGAGAGTTCAAAGTGTAAAAAGAGAGAGAGAAATACCAGACCGCTTTTGGACTTTTTCTGTCAGAGTTCTTATAATCTGTTCAAATTAATTACAAATCAGCCATGTTCACTGAGTACCTGTAATCCTATTACTGACCTTGCCTCATATTCTTATCTTCGTCTTCTGCAGTTTAAAAGTTAAAAAAATGCCTGGCTGATTTTTAATTAATTTAAGAAATGTTGGCTTGAACTCAATGATAAGGTCGGGCATGCTCAGTAAGAGCTGGTTTAACAGTCAGCCACTCTGATTAAAGCTCTTTGAGGGGAACAGGCATCTCCTAGCAACTCTCAGCAACCTTCACTAACTAAACTTCCCAGGATTCTTTGGGGGCAGCCATGACTGTCTAAAGTGAAATAAAGGTCTGATGTGGATGTGGCCAGGGACAGCTTTGGTTTAAATTTGGGTGGGAGGCTACATGTGCCTGCTGTAGAATAAAAAGTTGGGGGGAAAGCTGAAAAAAAATGATACTGTTCACAATGTTTTCCTTTTAGAAAGGAAAGGGGCTTCCCCTCTGCCCATCCACCCTTTCCCCTCCTCCTCCCTTCCCCTTCCTGCCCTCCTCGTCCCTTCCCCTTCCTGCCCTCCTCCTCCCCCCCACCCATCCTAAGCATGATTGCACAGGAGTAAATCCCACTGAACTTAAAAAGCATGCAAATGATCAAACCTGCCCTCACCTCCTTCCTCCCTCTCCTATCCACTCCCTCCTATCCCTCTTGACCGTTCCCATTCCCTTCACCCCTCCCTTCCCCTCCCCATCCCTTTCCAATCCCCTCCTTCCCCTCCCCTCCGCCCTCCCCCTCCTCCTTCCCCATGATCAGTTTTACCTATCCTAGGACTATGACCTCAGAGACTAGAGTTCAAATTCCCACATAGCCATGAAGCTCACTGGGTGACATTGGGCTAGTCACTGTCTCTCAGCCTCAGCGGAAGGCAGTGGTAACCCACTTCTTAATACTGCTTATCATGAAAACCCTATTCCTAGGGTTGCCATAAGTCAGAATCGACTTGAAGGCAGTCCATTTCATTTTCAAGCATGATTACATGGGAGTAAATCCCATTGAACTGAATAAGTATGCAAATGATCAAACCTGCCCTCCCCCCCTCCGCCCTCCCATCACCTCCCTTTTGCCCCCTCCCCCTTCCTTCAACCCTCTCCCTCCCCTTTCCCTCCCCCTCCCCTCCCCTCCTTCCCCCTCCCCCTCCTTCTGCTCCCCTCTCCCCCTTATTCCTCCCCTCTATTCTACTCTCCCCCCCTCCTCCATGGTCAGTTTTACCTATCCTAGCCATGATTGCACAGGAGTGAATCCCATTGAACTCAATAAGCATGCAAATGATCAGAAGTGCCTTTCTCCTCCTACCCCTCTAATACGCCCAAAATAGAAATAGACCATAACCTCCAGTTTGAAACAAAAAAGGCTGTCTTCACCATCATATGACATCAACCAATAAAAAGGCTTTGAAATTAATAAAAATAAATTTGACACAGATTTCTATGATGAATAATGAGAGAAATAATTTTTTAGATTAGATTCTCTGTAGAAACAATAATAACACAGAAAAGAAGCAAAGTAAGAAGAACACCAACAAACATACAAAACTGTAATTCTCCATCTTTGGAGATGGCAGGTGTTGCCACCACTCACCATATGCTCAGAGGCACGTGTTACCAAATTCTTCCAAGCTACACAGGAAGTGGATTGGACTGTGAAAGACCAACCCAAACGGTGTTTGCATTTTGACAGATGTGTAGGGCAGCCCAGTATCTCAGAGAGGAGGTCAGGTCTCCTGCTCCCCTGGTGCATTCACTAGAGCTGCCCAATTTCCCTGCTTTTTAAAGTTGGATAGAAATGTCTGTGGGCTACAGGTACGTTCTTAAACCGCAAGGTTTTTTGCCTCTTAGTGAATTTTCATGTGATTTTGCATTCTTCCTGGGTTTCAGAGAACCCCCCCTTTCAGTAGAGATAGACAGATTGTTTTGCTGTTGTTTTTCTTTTCCTATTGGTTTCTTATCACTGTGGGCCCAGGAGAACTGCAGAGAGCTTTCCCCCATATGAACCCATCTTAATATAGGGATGCCAACCATTGTTACTATTGTAGTTTGGTATATATTGCAGCAGAGTTTAGAAATCAGTAGTCTGGTAGGACCAGTGAAGCTTAAAGTTTATTACTACTGGAAAATCAAGCCATTCTGAGTACAGGCGTGCCTGTGTGAGTTATCAGTCACACACGCTAACACTAGGTCAGAAGAAAGAGGAAGGAAATAAAGTCCAAAAATCCTCTGCATATCAACAAGTGAGTTACTAAAGAAGGAATCAACAAGAGAAAAATAGATTGCCTTTCTGTCTGTTGCGCACACACACACACTAGTTCAGGTTACTTGTTACAAGCATTGGTGCTTTACTCCCAACAGTTTCAACATTACTGAGGCCCCTGGTAAGGCTGGGGCAGGCAGAGTAACAGTAGAAATTGGTAGGTGGAGACAGGATGGACACTGCAGGTAAGAGATGGAGCCAAGGCTGAACCTGACAGACCACTGGCAGAGCCTATATTTGACAGGCTTTTCAACCTCCACCACCACCTCCACCTCCCCGTACTGGTTACTTGAAACAAAACAGCTGGACTAATTTGCTGTACTTTGTTAAGGGTGCTGGAAATGATAGGTGTGTAAGAGGTAATCTACAGTTCACATGATTCTTTTTTTGGGGGAGTGCTTTAAATGTTCTTTAAATGTATGGTGTGTATGCAACTCCAGTTTGAAATACACTGAAAGTTTAACTTCAACTCTGCTTCTGCAATTGGTCATTCAACCTTAAATACTATCAATTCCCTGGTTTTCTCCTGGCACGTGTAGCTATCAAAGTATAGAACATGAAGAATTCCTGAAACAATAGTTTTGCCAAAGAAGTCACAGGATAAGAAGGGCAAAATTTGGAGTATCCATAGGGTGTTTGTTATCTGATCTCAGTTAAGCAACTCATATTAAAGCACACTTGAGTGGATTAAAACAAGCTCTGTTCGGGTGTTGAAATCCTCCATGTGATTAAAATCTTGTGAGGGAGAGCATGGACAAGGATGCTAGCTCTGCTCTCTTTATCACTAATCCCACTGCCCTTCTTGAGTTTAAGCACTAAATGTCTGCAACTTGAAGACATTTTTACTCCTGTAGGCTCCTTACATGATTTAGAATTCTGTATAAACTGGATTCTAAATTGTATGGGGAGCCTACACAAGTAGAGAAGCCTCCCCACTGCAGACATTTGTCCTCTAACATGTGGTGGGCAGTGGGAATGAACACAGTGATGTGACAGAGGGCAGAGCTAGTGCACACATCCCCACTCTCCCCCTCCTTGCATGAGGGGCTTAATACCTAAAGAGACTTTGTGTCTTGTTACAATTTATGGAAAGGCTCAGGACCCCCAACAGCGGGTTCAGACCCCGGTGAAAAACTTTTTTCGGGCCCCCAAGCAAGGGCGGACCGGCTAAAAATCATTACACTTTAATCTTTTATATCATTATTATTTTCTTTGAAATTCACCAGTTTTACAATGGATGTCAAAAACAATCGACAAATGATACTACCAAGAAAGACAAAAACATATGCAACATAGTTGGGCCCTGGGCTCCCTTCCAGATTGCCAGGCCCCGGTAGGGTTGCCATATTGCCCAGTTAGCCGGGTTTTACCCGGATTCTTTGCATGCCACCTGGCGCCTGTTTAGCTCCTTAGGTGGCACGGAGTCTCAGCTTTAATTTTTTTAAAAAATTAAGTTTCTAGGTGGTCCGGTTCTCGAGATATACATAAAAACATCAGCCACCCCGACTATTAAATCTTTCTTTAAACAGTACTGTATAGCACTTTGTAGCTTTAACTCCGCCCGTTCAGGATTGCAGCCAATCAGTGGAGCCAAGGTTGTGTTTGGTTGACCTGAGGCAGCACCTAGAAAACCTCATTGCAATGCCAGAAAATGGTGGTTCCCCCCCCCCCCGTTTATCTGAAAATCTCATAAATTGGGTATATACATTTCAGTTTTTTCCCCTCTTGTGTGCAGGAGTCAGATCCTGGGCAGTGTTTTGAAAACCTTCTCAATGCTTGCTTTTTGTAAAAGCAATGCTAATCCCATATCTCCAGAGTAAATCCCATTGAATTCAATAGGACTTACTTTTGAGTAGACATGGTTATGAATGTGCTGAAAATCAATGGGACTTTGGAGTGAATGTAAAAAAGAATTGTGTTTGTATTCTAACTCTTTCTGTCCTTCCTCTCCAGTCCTACTTTAAAGCAAGTAGGCAGGGTTTACTTAGGTATTACAATTTTTATTCTGTAGGAAACTAATATTGATTTCTTTAAAACTAATACTGATTTTTCTGCAATGACCAACTGGTTTGACAATAAACTGTTATATGGGCTGTATGTATTTATACATCTGCAGTGTGTGTGCATGCGTGTATGGAGTCTTATGATTTGGAATTTTGGGTTGTGTGAATGAAGTTGCTTATCACTTGAGGTTGCATTTCTGTCCCTGTTTGAGTAAGCCCCACTGAATACACTGGGACTTGCTTCTGAATAAATAAACCTAGGATTGCACTATAAATATCTTTACAGTTTGTGTAAATAATAAATATATTTGATAGTCATGCTTATATAAATATTTCTTTATCATATTTTTGGTTTTTGGTTAGGAATACTGACTGGTTGTGAGATGCTTAGTTTTCTGCCTTACTCATAGGAATCTTGTTGTGGTTGGTATGGTGTTGCATTTAAGGAATCATGGTACGAAATGGCCTGAATCAGTATAAGGCAGATTCCTTGGTTCCTAAAAGTGGAAAGAGACTCAAGGGCCACAGTGACTCCAACATTTATTGATGTATTTTTATTTACAACATTTATATACTGCTTTATTGTAAAAAAATCTCAAAGCGGTTTACAGAAAGAATTAAAACAATAAAATTATTGGCAAAAGTGTTAAGGACAGATGCTTAAAAACATTCAAAGTAATAAAACCAACAATGAGTTAAAAACAGATTTAAAAACACATTAGCTTCCACATGCCTGGAGAGGCTTGCCTCAAGAAAACTGATTTTAGCAGGTGCTGAAAAGAGGCATCTGCCTAATGTCAATAGGCAAGGAGTTCCAAAGCGTAGGTGCTGCCACTTTACAGAACTGATTTCTTACAAGAGCAGAACAAGTACTATGTGGCAACCATAACATGGAAAGCACAGCTTGAACTTGGCCTGGTAGCAAATCAGCAACCAATGCAGATTTCAGAGCAGAGGTATTATGTGCTGATAGGATCTCACTCATGCCACCAATTGTGCTGCAGCATTCTGCATTAACTGCAGTCCCCAGGTCAGGTTGTGCTGCATGGGGATTTCTGTGACCTTGGCTGACTGGCTGCTAGGATTTTTTTAGTTTTGGTTTTTGGTTATGAATCCTGACTGGTTGTGGGATGCTGAGTTTTCTGCCTTACTCATAGGAATCTTGTTGTGGTTGGTATGGTATTACATTTAGGAAAGTGTTACTGCCTTTTGTGTTGTTTTTTTCCTATTTGCATTTCACTTATCTTTAACCTCACTCCGTTACAGCCATAGAAGCAACAACAGCATATGCAAGATAATTAACTCCCATTAGTGATAAGAGCAAGAATTTATAATTATTATTTTTATTAAAACAAGAGGCTTATGAGTACTTTGAAGAGGACCAGATATTTATTTTCTTTCTGAGCCCAGGACTGGGTCTTTCATGATGCCCCCGGGGGGGGGGGAGCAGGAGAGTAGTCAATAAGACAGACATCCTGGCATTGGTAATCTAATTAGCAAGGTATGTGTGGGGTTGTTGCACACTTCCAGGCCCAGTTTCATTTTGAGTATGGAGGTGGAACCTGTGTAGATGTGGTTGAGAAATTTTGAGTTAAGCAAAGCTCTGCTTTTATAAAACCTAAGAAACATACAGATACTTTGAATGTCTGAGTGCCTGCACCAGTGGAATACTGGAGGAACTTGTAAAACTTGCTGCAACAGTATTTAGAACTGAGCATGTGGTGTGAAAGACTCCTTTTCCTAACATTTTGGCTTGTTTTTCTCCACCCACCACATCTCTGAAATATGTCATATATGTAATGATTAACCGTACTGCTGCCCTGACTTACTTTGTTTGTTGCTATTTTGTGTTATTATTATGTTTTTATATTGATTGTGCATTTTTATTGTTTTTATTATATTTGTAAGCTGTGCTGAGCTCTGTTTTTAACAGCAGAAGGGCAGGATATAAATCATCTTAATCAATCAATAAATATTCCATAGTGTTGGAAACTAGTTTAGGCATTTAAGGCTGAAAATGTTGCTTTTTAAAAAAAGATTTCTCACATCTTTCCCAAGTTTTTGGTGGTAATTCCTAGGCACAAAAAGAAAACAACTGGACAATCCAAATATTAATATGCAGATATTAGCCTGCCCAGATTTGTTTAACTGGAATATGGCAACCCTAGGCCCCGGTAATTTGTACTGGCTTCCCGCCCGCTCCCCATCAGCCCTAGAAAGGCTAATAAGATTGTTGCATTGGTTTCATTTATATTTTGGAATTACTCTTCCTTGTAATGATAATGTTGCCATACAGTGTTCTTTGAGACAGAAAATCTCTCTTATTAAATTGTTTGTGATGTTATCTTCTTTTGTGGCTATTCAGGAGAAGAGATGCTGGCATCCTATCTTACAAAGACCATCTACCCGTCAGTCAAGTTTTGGTTGGAGATATTGATCGGCCTGGCTCAGAAGCCAAGTTAACTGTGGGCCCTCTGCGATGTCATGGAGACCGTAAGTTCTCTGTGACTTGATTTACATTAAAGGTCTACTTGCTTTACTACAATTACACCAAGGTAAAATGCCTAACCAAGATAATTTAGGAAAATATCTCTCTGCTTAAAATTGCTTCTCAGAAAACTATCCATAAATATGTTTCCAGAACATATGGTATGCTGTAATTTGGATTCTTGCATTGAGCAGGGAGTTGGATTCAATGGCCTTCTAGGCCCCTTTCAACTCTACAGTTCTATGATTCTATGAGAAGGAATACCTCTATCTTGCCTTTGATGAAGTTTGCCACAAAGGGAATTATTGTTGAGCTGGGGAGAGGCAGCACTGCAGGAGAGAACTGCAAGAAGTCAGTCAGGTCATGTGGTGTCTCCAAGATGTTGCACAATCTTTGGTCAGGGCTTCCACGCTATTGCAAGATTTGGGCCAATAACTTGGAGAGGGCCTATATTAGGGCTCTCCACACATTTGCCCAGCCTCAGGGTGCCTTGGACATGTGCTTTTGCATAATGCACATCCAAAAGCCATGCACAGAATACTTCAAAAATGCATATCAAAAAATTACTGTATAAAGGCTTGGTTTTGCATCTCAAGTGTAGATGTTCATCTTTTTTGCAGGGTAAATGGGGTAACTTTGCCCACCCAGCTAACTGTATGATGATATAAACAGTCATACAAACAGCAACAGAGCAGCACTCAACATCTGTGTTACCACAGAACTCTACAGTTAAAGAAATTAGCATTACTAATTATATGTGCAATAAGCTAAATTTATAGAGACATAAATAGCAGCATTATGGCTAAATGCATCATTGGGAGCTCATCTTATGGGTGTATAAAGTTTGACATTATTGCTGGTAAGGATCATCCATGTTAACAAAGGTGGATGCTGGTTTGCGAGCCAAAACTTCTTCCTTGCTATATGAGAAGTATTAAGTCAGGAATAACCGTTTTCAATCCAAGGGCAGCATTCCCTCATGGGCAACCTTGTGGGGGCCGTATGCCTATAGTGGGTGGGGCAATGGATGTGAAAATTATATTTGCACAGTAGGCTATAGTCCATGAATACAAAAGTCAGAGATTTCTACACATACTTCTCTCTTATCTAGACAAGCCAGAGACATTATTATGGTTCACAGACACATTCCAACTATACAAAAGAACTGGAGGAGGCTATGAAGCAGTGCCAGTTAGGGATTGGGCTGGGGAAAGGGTGTGTGACCTGGAGACAGTCCTGAGGGCCAAATAGAGAGGACTAGAGGGCCACATTTGGCTTCCAGGCCTGTGGTTACCCACCTCTGTGGTCAGGCGCTTTGTACTCCATATGTCAGGCATCACGTGATCCAAATTGATCCAAAACTGAGACTACCCCATAGCTATGCAAACTAAGGAGCACAATCACAGCAGTATGCTCACTGCTCTATTGTTTTGGTGCTCCAGCTGAAAACCAAAGTGCAATGCTGATCCCAAGGATGCATGCTTACCAGTGCTACACAGCATGTCCATGCTGTGCATATCCCTTTGAAGCTCCTAGTATAATGAACATTTCAAGTCTTGTGTTTATTATAATAACCTTTATAAGTTCTGGTAGTGTAGAGTAATAGTTATGTTTCAGGCCTACTAATTTCTGGTCCTGCTAAAACGAGTCTAAAGTAGATTTGATTGGGAATGTCACTTTTGTCATGACATTCATTATTCAAGGCTGGTAGCCTGCTATTGAATGTGACTATTTTGTATTTTTTTGCCTTAGGCCACAGTGTCCAAAGCCAAACCTAAAATGTGTGACTTGGAAATTTATTGTTCTACTTCATCCGTTTGTTCCTTTTCTATAAAAGCAATAGCCTTGCTTTGTATTATTACTGTTTTTCATACTGTGAGAAGAAATGCTGTCTAGAATTGACAATTAACATCAACATTTATTCTAAAATAGAATTCAGATGCTTGAATTCTTCAGTTTTGGATGTATAGATTAATATCTTCCTCTTTGACCCTAAAATCTGCAATATGCTTTCAATTAACAGAACCCATTGATTTTTAAGGCAGTCCTAAACATACTTAAGTGGGAGTAAATCCTATTGAACTCAGTGAACGTTAGTTCTGAGTAGGCATGCATAGGATTGCACTGTTAGTTTCTTAAAACTGGACGATGTTCCTTTGGCTGATGTTTATGGATGTTTATGCATCCATTTGTTTTATGTGACAAAGATTTTCTGGGTTTTGTTTTGTGTTTATTTTTTATTTTGGAAAAGTTATCAAGCATTCCTCTGCTAGTTTCCCAGCTAGCTGTGGGGGAATATTTTCCACATATTGCGCTAGGGCTTTAAGTTGTTGACCATTAACTGCAGCAGGCTCAGCCATTTTTTAGTTAGTCTTTGTATGTTGCTGAATTTGAATCTAGGATGTCTGTAGGTAGCCCAAGGCATTTATGCTCTCCTAAAGCGCACAATCATGGATCTTCTGCAAATTCTATGACAATAGCAAATGTGGCCTTAGGCTGCCCAATTCTTCCAGTAAATATTAATCACATTTGCATACCATCCTTCCTTCAAGGGAATGGGAAAGAAGAAAGCAAAGGATGGATTTACACTTGCCTTTGGTCACAATAACTTTTCGTTTTTGAGCCTACCCTGCGGCTGTGCAGGCGGCGAAAAAAGCTTACTTCTCTGCCACCCTTGCGTCTGCCCAGTGCTGTCCAGCGATGTTTTTTCAGGTGGTCCAGGGTCTTTTGGGATCTGGCCCGACAGCAGACTTTGAACCATCAGTTGGTCGCTGTGAAATGTTTGCAAGGCACTTTGCAGATAAAATTGCTCGCATTTGGATTGACTTGGACTCCTCGTTAATTACAGTTGCACCAGATGTCCCTGTTGCTCTTTTTGGTCATTTTTCCATGGATACTTTTCAGCTTGTAAAACTTGAGGATGTGGACAGGATTCTGGGAGAAATGAGGGCCATTACCTGCTTGCTTGATCCTTGCCCATCCTGGCTAATAAAATCCGCCAGATTGGGAGTAGCTGGTTGGTTGACATATCTGATTAACACCTCCCTAAGGGAAGGCTCTATGCCAACATTGCTGAAGGAGGCTGTGATTAGACCTTTGTTAAAAAAGCCTTCACTAGATCCTGCAGATCTTAATAACTTCCGGCCAGTCTCTAATATCCCCTTTCTTGGCAAGGTGATTGAGAGGGTGGTGGCGGCTCAACTCCAGGTTTTCCTGGATGAATCGGATTATCTAGACCCTTTTGAATCCTGGTCATAGGACAGAGACTGCCCTGGTTGCCCTGCTTGATGACCTACGCCGGTCATCGGACAGGGGGAGTGCATCCCTGTTGGTGCTGCTGGACCTCTCAGCGGCCTTTGATACCATCGATCATGGTATCTGTGATGTTCCTGTATTAATGTATATATGGTAAGTGCTGTTTGTATAGAAGATACATGGTAAGTGGAATGAAAGAGGAGGGGGGAGTAAATCAGCAGTAGAATGCTGGATGATTGGCTGAGTGTTTGGATGGCTGAGAGTATAAATGGAAGGATGACAGTTGAATCTGGGTGGACGTTAGTGGGTTGTTTGAGAGGTGTTTGGTGGACGTGAGTGGGTTGTTTTGGTGGAGTTTGGAGGTGGGTGTGAGTTGGTGTATGTCAGGAGAGTGTGGAGAAAGAGGGAGGTGGAGTTCGGATTAGTAATAAATCAAATATCACAGTACCAGATGAAACCATAAGCTTGTAGATCATTATCAAAGTTATCTTGTTATTAATGTTATTTAATAAATACTATTTTGGTTTACCGAAGGCCTGATCCTTGGCTGGGGTTTCACAAACCAGAAGGGAGGGTAAGGTAATAACCAAGGCTGAAGGGAAACTGTAACAAATGGTGGCAGCGGTGAAGAGGAGAAGATAACATTATAAGTATCCAGAGCAACCCCGAGTTATGAGTTATCTGCATTGACACAAGGGGGTTGGGAACAGCATAGGCACGCAGTCACGAATGTAACCGGATAGAGAGACTCAGGCAAGGTCTCTGGGAACATTGGTTGTAGAACGTGACTGGTGGTGCTGCCTAGCAGGGGGATCTATTGAGATCTGTGCTAGAGTGGAGAGAAAAACCATAAAAAAGGACAGCCCGGACTGGTGGAGTCCCTGGTGGTGCCTAGTGAAAGGCAGTAGCCACGAGCAGGTAGGAACCTGACAGGGAGAGCCAGGGAAGGGCGTCACAGTATCCTTCTGAGCCATCTCACTAGGATGGGCCTAGGAGGCACTGTTCTACAGTGGCTCCGTTCCTATATAATGGACAGGACCCAGAAAGTGGTGCTGGGAGACTACTGCTCAACCCCCTGGCCATTGGCCTATGGGGTACCTCAGGGTTCCATTCTGTCTCCCATGCTCTTTAACATTTATATGAAACCACTGGGAGAAGTCATCCGGAGATTTGGAGTGCTATGTCATCAATATGCTGATGACACTCAACTCTATCTCTCCCTTCCATCTGATGGCAAGGTGGGACTGCTCATCCTAAACCGGTGCCTGGAGGCTGTGAAGGGCTGGATGTGGGTGAACAAACTGAAACTTAATCCAGACAAGACAGAAGTGTTTCTGGCCAAGGGAAAAACTGCCCCAGGAATAGGGTTGCAACCTGTTCTGGATGGGGTTGCACTTCCCTTGAAAGAGTAGGTCCGCAGTCTGGGAGTTCTTCTGGATCCTGCTCTGCTGCTGGAATATCAGGTGGCTATGGGAGCCAGGGGTGCTTTTGGCCATCTCAAAATGGTCTACCAGCTGTGTCCGTTCCTGGAAGCAGCTGACTTGGCCACACTGACACATGCATTGGTGACATCGAGGCTTGATTACTGTAATGTACTCTACGTGGGGCTGCCTTTGAAAACTATTCAGAAACTACAGTTGGTCCAAAATGCAGCAGCCAGAATGTTAACTGGAGCATGGCACAGGGAGCATATTACCCCTGTGCTTTATCGACTCCACTGGCTCCCAATTTGTTTCCGAGCCCAATTCAAATTGCTGGTTTTGACCTTTAAAGCCCTAAATGGCCTTGGACCAGTGTACTTAAGGGACCGCTTACGTCCATATGTTCCTAGCCTGGATTTAAGATCATCTACCTCTGGTCTCCTCTGCATGCCTAGAATGAAAGAAGTTAGATTGACAGGCACACGGGAGAGAGCCTTTTCAATGGTGGCTCCCAGACTTTGGAATTCCCTGACCCAAGAAGCCCGCTTTGCTCCTGCCCTGATGGTCTTCTGGAAACTTGTAAAAACTATTTTGTTCCGGAGAGCCTTTGGTTGGGACTGATGGGTCAGCCTGTTACTGTTTTAAGTTTTTCATCTTTTATTTTTATCTTTTAAGTTCTTTTATTCTCACCTTCTTATGTGTATGCACATATATACATGTTTTATGTTTGTATGTGTATGCATAATGCATTTTATACATTTTAATAGTATTTTATACATTTTAATAGTATTTTATACATTTTAATTTACTGTAATTTTTAATGTTTTATTGTGTATTTTATTGTGTATTTTATTATATATGTGTGCAATTTTATTGTAGCCCCACCTTGTGCCCTATTGTAGGGTAGAAGGGCGGGATAGAAATATTTTAAATAAATAAGCCAATAGAGATGACTTGGTGGATGAAGGGGCAGTCATGGGAACTCTGGGGAAAAGTGACCAAGCTATACATGAGTTCTTGATTTTAAAGGAAGCAAAAGCTGAGAGTAATCATATGCGTACCCTGGACTTCAGGAAAGCCAATTTTAATAAACTCAGAACAATGGTAAGTAAGATTCCATGGCAAGCAATCCTAATGAGAAAAGGAGTCCAAGATGGGTGGGAGTTTCTAGAAAAGGAAATTCTAAAGGCACAATGGCAAACAATTCCAACAAGGAAAAAAGAGGGGAAACAGCAGAAGAAGCCAATGTGGCTTCACAGAAAGCTTAGAGGTGACCTGAAAACAAAAAAGGACACATACAGGAAGTGGAAAGAAGGTCAGACCACAAACAAAGCGTACAGACAGGTAGCACGGAATTGCAGGGATGGTATCAGGAAGGCTAAAGCTGAGAATGAGCTGAGGTTAGCGAGAGATGCCAAAAGCAACAAAAAAGCTTTCCTCAGGTACATCCATAGTAAAAGACAGAGAAAATAAATGGTGGCACAGATACTCAATGAGGATGGCAAAATGATAATAGATGACAAAGAAGAGGCAGAAGTCCTCAATTCCTACTTTGGCTCAGTCTTTTCCAAAAGAGGGTCTATGACCTTCCTGGGAAAATGAAGTGGAATGCTTTAATTTAGATTCCTGCACTGTGCAAGGGGTTGGAGTCGATGGTGTTATAAGCTACTTCCAACTCTATGATTCTATGTGTTCTCATGTCTGCATGTTTATAGCAGGCTTTCAAAAGCATACTGCATTGTCCTTAGTGAGATTTCAGAAGGGGGCTGACTGTGTGCTTATGGAATTCTACTTTCTCTCTCTTCCCTGTGTTTGAACTGACAGCACTCACATCTACAGTTCTAATGTCACTTTAACTCTTCTGGTGTTACTTTGCAGCCTTTTTTCCTACCTTTTGTCTTTAAATCCACTGTAGTAGGGATGGGAGGAAAATTCAGTTCAGTTCGCATTTAAAGTTGAATTTATCAAATGATGCCCTCATCCAATAATTGGCATTCTGTGTTTTCCCCCTGGTTTGTATCTCAGAGTAGCACAAACTTTACAGGTGTGAGTGCTCGTCTAGCTTTTTTAAAGGGTGGGATTTTGATGTGGGGGCTGCAGAGCAGGTCATTTTTTTAAAAAAGGATTAACTTTTGTCAGTTTTTACCAGCTGCACCATGGTGATTAATGGTGGAATAAAACAATTAACTGGCAGCTGACCAGACAGTGGCTAGGTTGTAAATCGAGGCTTGGGGATCATGAGGGAAGGGAAGAACTGGGATCCAGTTTTGTTTTGTGCAAAGACAAAGTCTGGCAAGGTAGTCCAAGGTCAAAAATAGTCCAGCAAGACAGTTCAAACCAAAAAAAATGAAAAGGAACTGAGACATGGGCAAGGCTGGTGAGAGTCTGACATTGGTGTCTGATGTTGCTTCCAGAGGAGGGCAAAAGACCTCTGGTGGCCTTTTGAACTCCACTCCCTGGTCACGTGATTGCAATCAGCCCTCCAGGAGCTTGCAGTCTTAAACAGCCAGAATGCCTGCATTGCTCTGATTCTTGCTGGCATGTTCACTCTGCAAAGGACAGAGAGACTTTGTTTTGAAACACACTTTGTCAGTCAACTCAGCCTCTCTCTTTAATAAGGAACTATTTTATTAAGCCAAATAAACAAATGGTATACAGCATCTCCAAGAAAACGTACAGTCTCGGGATAGTGAATTGACGATGGTGATGATGGTGAAGTTTGATGGGAGATAGTTCTATTGTTGACTGTAGGATTGTTGAGAAGTAGGGTTGCCAGACTCCAGCTTTTGGAGGTCCTCTCTGGGTCTACAGGTGAGGCACCTTAATCTCCAGACTCTCAGCTTTCATTTAAAAAAATAATTAAGTTTCTAGGTGGTCTGGTTGACAAGATACATGCCAAAACGTCAGCAGCCCTTCCCCGCAATTTCTGTTAAATGAGCTCGTAGCTGGCTGCTCTAACCTCACTATTTCGGGTTTGTAGCCAATAAGTGAAGTCAGGGTTGTGATTGACAAGATATTTGTTGGCCTCCAGGCAGTAGCTAGACCCCATTGCAAGGCCAGAAACCTGTTGTTTTTTCTTGCTTATCAGAAAATCTCATAAATTGAATAAGTATATAGCTTTCAGTCTTTTTCTCTCTTGTGTGCAGAAGTCAAACAAATTTACATTTTTCTAAGAGGGCAGTGTTTTGAAAACCTTCCCAATATGAAGCTTTAATCCAACACTCCCTTTTCTGGGAGTAAAGCTACAATGCTAATCCCACATACCCAGAGTAAACCCCATTGAATTCAATAGGACTTACTTTTGAGTAGACATGGTTAGGATTGTGCTGTAAATTCATGAGACTTTTGAGGGAACATAGCAAAGAATTGTGTTTGTGTTGTAAATCCTTCTGTCCTCATCCAATCCTATTTTTAAAGTAATTAGGCAGGGCTTAGGTATCACTGCTTTTATTGTGTAGAAGACTAATACTGATTTTTTTAAAAAATATTCTGCAATGACCAACTGGTTTTTGACAATAAACTGTTATATGAGTTGTATGTATTTTTACATCTGCAATGTGTGTGTGCATGTGTATGCAGTCTTTCCAACAACTCCGTGAGGTAGGGTTGCTGACTAGGGTTGCCAGGTCTCCAGTTTTTGCCTGGTGAGTCACCTTAATTTCCAGACTCTTCACTGTTATTTATTTTTAAAAAATTAAGTTTCTAGGTGGTCTGGTTCAAAAGATATAAACCAAAATGTCAGCTGCCTATCCCCCAACAACGTCTGTTAGGACCAGCTGCTCTAATTCCTGCCCTTTCAGGTTTTTAGCCAATAAGTGAAGTCAGAGTTTTGACTGACAAGATTTGTTGACCTCCAGGCAATACCTAAACCCCATTTCAAGTTTTGAGAACAGTTTCTTTTTCCTGCTTGCCTCACATCAGGGATTCAGTAAACATATACCTTTCAGCAGTATGAAGAGTACTTTCTCTGTACAGGATTGGGACTTGCTTCTGAGTAAACATGCATAAGATTGCACTACAACAGAAGATCACAGCAGAATCTTGATGAGCATACACAGTAAAACAATTTTAGTTGTAATTAAAAGTGTACATGCAGGGTTTTTTTAATTACTTGCAAAAATGGCATATATATTTTATCTTTCAAATAACTTTTGAACAGAAGTTTTTAAAAGTGTACATGCTGCAGTGTTATAATTTTTCTAATTAAGGAGTCAAACAAGTTTAAATTTTACAGGACTGCTGAAGAGGGCAGTTTATTATTCCGGTTATGAATAAGAATTCAGTAGGACTTACTTTTCAGTAGAAATGGTTAGGATTGTGTGAAAAATCAGTGGGACTTTTGAGTGAACATAGAAAAGGATTGTGTTGTAAACCTTTTTCTCCCCCACTGATCTCTTTTTTTTCCTTTAAGCAGTTAGGCAGGGCTTACCTAGGTATCACTGCTTTTATTTGGCAGGAAACAAATACATTTAAAAAAAATGTTCTGCAGTGGCCAACTGGTTTTGACAATAAACTATTATATGGGGTGTATGTATTTTTACATCTCCAGTGTGTGTGTGTATGGAATATTTCTAACAACTTTGTGAGGTACAGTTGGAAACCAAGGCAGCTCACAACAAGTAATAAAGCTATTTGAAATTCAGTAACCATAAAACAAGTAAAAACAGTTGCAAAACAGCTTAAAGTGGCATGATTCTGAATTTTAGGTTGGGTGAGTGAAGTTCCTTATCACTGAATTGCAGTCCTGTGCATGCTTCCTTGGTGAATAAGCCCCATTGAATCATTGGGACTTGCTTCTGAGTAAACATGCATAGGATTGCCCTATAAATATCTTTACATGTTATGTAAATAATAAACATCTTTGACGTACATGCTTATATAAATATTTCATCATACTATGTCTTGATATGTATCTGAATTCACACTATGTTTGTAAATTATTATTTACAAATTATTATTTCCTCTACATTTTAAGTGTGCCCTTTGTCCTTAGGGTGTCATTGTCCCCTCTGTTGTTTTCACTCTGAGGGGCAGATTAGGCTGAGAGATGGTGCGTAGCCCATGGTCACCTAGTAAACTTTGTACCTTATTTTTATTTTAAAATTTAATTAAAATTATTTATATGAGGCAAAGTATATGAAGTAATGCAGATCCACATAATACATTTAAAGCACATCCAACTTGCACTTAAAGCACATGACGTGCCCCAAAGAATCCTGGGAAATGCAGTTTTCCCCTCACAGTTATAGTTTTTACCATCCTTAACAAACTACAGTTCCCAGGGTTCTGTGGTGGGATTCATGTACTTCAAATGTATGTTGAATATGCTTTAAATGCATGGTTTGGATCTGCCCTAGTATGCTGTGCATTCATTAGTGAACTGAAAAGAACAATTTTAAAAGATACTTCTTTAAACAGGGTTGTAGCTCAGTGGAAGGGCACATGCTTTGCATGCAAAGGTCCAAAGTTCAATCTCTGGAAAAGACTATTGCCTGGAATCCTGGAGAGCCAATGCTAGTTCATGTCATCAGTACTGAGCTAGATGGTGTCAAATGGCCTGAGTCAGTATAAGGCAGATTCCTTTGTGCCTAAAAGAGGAGAGAGCCACAGTGACTCTGAAATTTATGTATGTATTTTATTTACAACATTTATATACCGCTTTATTGTAAAAAAACCTCAAAGTAGTTTATAAAAGGAATTAAAACAATGAAATTATTGGCAAAAACAGTTAAACAGATATTTAAAAACATTCAAACCAACAATGAGTTAAAAACAGATAAAAAACATAATAGCTTCTACGTGCCTGTATAGGGCTGCTTAAACAAAAATGTTTTAGCAGGTGCCAAAATAAGTACAATTAATAAGTCAGTGCAGGCCTAATGTAAATAGGCAAGGAGTTCCAAAGTGTAGGTACTGCCATGCTAAAGGATTGATTTCTTACAAGAGCAGAACAAGTGCTATGTGGCACCCATAGCATGGAAAGCACACCTTGAACTTGGCCTGGTAGCAAATCAGCAACTAATGCAGATTTCAGAGCAGAGGTATTATGTGCTGATAGGCTCTCACTCATGTCAGCAATCGTGCCGCAGCATTCTGCATTAACTGCAGACCCCGGGTCAGGCTGTGCTACATGGGGAATTCTGTGACCTTGGCTGACTGGCTGCCAGGATTTTTTTCGTTTTGGTTTTTGGTTAGGAAACTTGACTGGTTGTGGGATGCTGAATTTTCTGCCTTACTCATAGGAATCTTGTTTTGGTGTTATGGTATAGCATTTAGAAAATCATCACTGTCTTTTGTTTTTCTTTTTCTATTTGCATTTCAGTTACCTTTAACCTCACTCCCTTACATCCATAGAAGCAACAGTGGTTCCATGCACTCAGCTCAACCCCCTTAAACCCACTGATGATGCATCTTGTTGTTTGCATGATGGTTTGTTACTTGCCCAATAGAGGTAAAGGAGAATTCACATACTGGGAAGTATGGCTGCAATTGCTGTTGTTCCCAAGCTGCTTCCTATGAAGGTAGACCAAACCACATATGCTTTCTCTCTGTCAGTTATTAACCACTGGAATTGGATTGGCTGTGTAAGTGAGTTTTTAGCAGTCCACAGGGTAAACAGAAAAGGGTAGAGAATCTTCTTACTCTTACTCATTTTTCAGACCTCTTTCTGAAGTGAAGGGTCAAAACTGTAAAGAAGCTTGGAGCTGCCATATTAAAAGGCAGGGGCAGGGCATTCCAGGCAGTGGGTTGCCAACCATATTTTAACATGGATATCTTTGCAGAGGATCCCTAGTCAAGCTTTACCAACAGCACAATCCAAACCATATCTACTCAGAAGTCCTATTGAATTCTATGGGGCTTAGTCCCTTAGTAAGTGTGTTTAGAATTGCAGCTTTCAGGGGCATCCATCTTTACTCCTTAGGGCTCCCATCTAACATCCCCACCTCCCTAGGCTCCTTTCTTCCTACAATGACCTTCTGGTGACTGGCCTGGCCTGAGGGTGTTGAAATTCTTCTTGCCCAAAGCAAGTAGGCTAGATTAAATGTTCCCTACCCAGGCTCCATCTTTTAGCAAAGATTTCTATCTTAATTTCCAATCAGAGAAATATTTTTGTTTGAATTGTATGCTCCAAGCAACTTTGGTTGATGCTTAATGACATCACTGGGGCCCACCCATGAAATCTCAGGGTTTGGGATGCTTGTGACCTGGCAACACTAGTCTCCATATATATAATTCTAAACCCTGTGGAGGCAGCACAGGCCTCCTGTTCACTCTCTGAGTCTGACTCAAAGGTTCTAGCTGTGTCCTGAACACTTTCCAACGGTGGGGGTCTAGAGCTGTATCTTTGGTGGTTCTGCTTGTTCCCTCACCTGGGTCTGCTGTACTCCTCCTCGTCCTCCTCCGATGGAGGCGTGAGTTGTGACAATTTTATAGTGTTATGGTGTTATATACATCTCTTTCATTTAAAGAAAAAAATAGTTGAATAGGGTGATGCCACTTTTAAGGTTAGTCCCCAAGGTGACCTAAATGTCAGAGAAATTAAAAATATAACATATTCTCCTCAACTGTAGCTGGGGCTTGATGTTTTCACAAATTGTTATATATAGCTTTGCTGTTTAGATTTGTTTACGTTCCATATGTTATTTTGGAAATTTATTTATTTCTTCTAATAAAAGGTTTTAAAAAATTGTAGTTGGAAGAGTGTTTAATTGCTAATTAAAAGATTGGTTTTTAAAAATACAGAGGGCCATAAAATGCCACCCACCACAAGGGTTATAGTGAATGGGTGTTGAGATTCAGATGGTCATACCCACAGTAGTTATGTCAATCCCACTGTTTTGCCAAAGGTATTTTTCCCAGAGGCAAGAAAGTTTGGGATCTCAAAGACCTGAAACACACTTGTGAAGGTGAAAAATTTAGTACTTTAGTGACGTTTTGCAGGCAGACACTTACACTTAAAGTAGCCCTTATCTTACGTTCCCGTTTTCCCAACTGGAAGCCCCAAACAGCAGACAGCACAGAGATCATGTTATGGCCCTGTTTGGATTTACACCTTGCCGCCCTTCCCTGCAGGCCGGTGTCAAGGCTTATCTGCCCAGATCTAGGGCCCTTTATTTATACCGAAAAGACCCTCTAGGAGGGGGCACAGGTGGCACCTATACTTGTGAGATTTTTATCTTTCCCAGGGGATAGTGTCTTTAGATCTCACACTTCTGACTTTTGTTTACCATTCCCTGTGGGTCACTGTCCTTGAATTTATGCTAGCAAGAGCTGAGAATGCAGCTGTGAAGCTCACTCTCAGCCCGTCAGTGTATGTGATTAGCTCAACCACTGTCTGTTTTGGCTAATTAAACAGCCTTTTCCAGCTCTTGTTTTCAGCATAGGCAAAGGCTTCTTCCCAGCTTTTGTTTACATAACCTGTGAGAAATTCCTGAACAGAGCTTTTTCAGACTCCAGTACAGTTTTTAAAAACCCTAATTACACATGGCCCTGAAGGGGGAGGGGGAAGGAGACGTGTCTCCTCCTCCCCAACTGAGAGAGGGGTCAATTCTGTGCATGACTGCCCCCCAATTCATCAGCTGTTGAGCTGAGGAAGCAATCCTGCATGGTGCTGGTTTGCAAGGGGGTTTACTGCAAGAAAGCGGTAATATCATACTCCGCATTCATGTCAGCTCTCACGGGATCCCTCATGATCCTGGGTGATCTCACAAGAGCTGCAAAGGGGCAAGGGCAGACTCAGGCCTATAAAAGGCCTTGCCTGCTCGACACTGGGCTCTTTCTTAATGTGCCAGCTTTGAGAAGGACGTTGTTAGAGCTGACTGTCGGAGAACCACATGCATTGGGACAAAGAGGTTGGTATTGGTCAGGGTTCTCCGGCTGCCACTCCATGGCCTTCTCCCTCAAACAGCCAGCACAATTCAAAGCTTCAAGACAGGTAGGCCTGTCTGTCGGGCATCCCCCATTACCATCTCAGGTAAGCACATTTGAGTAGCCCTGTTCCTTTTTCATGAAATGTTTGTGCTCCTTCCATGACATCTCAGCACTTCATCCAGTGGCTCGGGTAGGCTTGCAGGTGAAAGGCAGTGGCCAACTTTTAGCCTATCTTATATACCAAGCTGAAGAATCTTTGATGACAAATTTCTTGGAGAAAGTATATATGAAGACTTTTCAATGAGAAAGGTTTTTCAAAAACCACCCACAATTCTATCTTCTTATCTATCTATGGTTATTTTCTACTGACAACCTGATTTTGTATTGATTTGTAAGGAAAAGTTATTTATAAACATATTTGTAGCACATTTTCTAGGCAAATTGCTCAAACACTACTCCAAGAGATCATTGTTATTCCCTTTTTGCAGATATGAGACTAAGGAGCATGAATGAGTTCCTGGGTGAGCTAAAATTTAAAGAAAGCCCTGGTCACCCAAAGCTGATGGTCAACTCTAGCTATCAAAATATTTATTCAGATACTTTGGCTTCAAAGCATGAGCCTGCTGCAAAGGCACGTCTGTGTTAAAGTTCCGTGTAATGTTCCAGAAGTGGAAAACAAGGCTAAGTTGATCCTTCAAGTCAGTGACCTCTCAGAGTAATTTCCTGCATCTGAACAGATGTCTGAGGGTAGATTTCTCATAAGAAGATTCACTCTTATTTTCCTAATATAAATTACATAGATGTAGAGAGAATACTAGAAAAAAAGGAATAATGCTGCCTACATAATAATTACTTGCTATAAATAGCACCTTTGTGGGCAAATAGCAGCTTCAGGGTTGATTTATAATGAGACGATGGGTCTGGGTCTCCATTCTTGATCCATAGGGTGTGTTGCTGTGGCCCCTTTTTTTCTAAAGAAAGACACATCAACAGCTCTGAGCACATTGGTTTAAAATACTTTTAATGCAACATGTAGTTTGGACTTAGACTAGAGGACTGTTTGAAAAATCCACCACTGGATGCGTAGGGGGAAGCAGGACCATGTCTACCACCCCCTGACATATGTTCAGCTTGATGTCGGAAAAGGGGAGCCTACATGTGTACAGGAAAACCCGGCATTAACGTACGCAATGGGACCGGAACGAGTATGTAAAGTGAAAATGTACTTAAAGTGAAGCACTACTTTTTTTTCACTTATCGATGCATGTACTGCACTGCAATCGTCATATACGGACATAACTGATGTAAATAATGCATTTATAACTAAAATAAACACAGTAGGCCTTATTTTAAGAAAACGTTTGTAGTTGGAAACTGATCTAAAGAATTTTTTTTATTTTTTTTTTAAATTATCACAATCAATTAAAGCAGGAAAGGAAGATGGGACAATGGGACAATGGGGGACAATGGAGAGGTATAAAATGGGACAATGGAGAGGTATAAAATGAAATCAGGGGATCTACAGTACTGTAAAGAGCACGTGGTGCCCCCCACACACACACATACACTGCCGCCACTGACCTACGGGGCAAGCAGAGCTCCGATCACTGTTAAGTACAGTAGTAAAGAACTTAAATGTACTGTAAAGAGTACTGTACTTAAATGAGAACCTTCAGGTCAGGAGTCGCTCTGATTGCTATGGGAGACAATGCTTCGCAATGCACGTGGCACGTGGAACGCAAGTTCGGGCATTCCGTCAGTGTCCGTAATTGCAAAGTGCGCATACGTTAAGTGAGGTATGGTGGAGTATGGAGCATGTCCATAATCGCGAGGGTCCATTAAACGAAGGTACGTAAATCGGGGTATTCCTGTACAGCTGAACACATCTAGGTTCCCCTTTTCAGAGGCTGTGCTAAATGTAAGGGCATTAGAGGGTGAGGGGCATGGCCCTGCTTTCTCCTCATGTTGGATATACACATGGAGGGGATCTTCTGAATAGCCCTTGGGCTATTTCTCTTGAACCTGCCTCAAAGCACCCCATTTGTTTTTCTCAAAACAAAACAAATTACAGATCATGGAAAACCACAGTCAGAAATATTAAGAATTCTACAGTTATCGTAACTAGCTTATCAAATGGAGATTTATTGCAGGTGTTTAAGACAAAGCCAGTAATCAAGTCAAGAATAATCTCAGTCCATTTTAAGTGGAAATTGTTCATGTTTGTAGTACTATTTCTGATTGTTAGGGGAAAGCTTCCCAAAATTAATAGACCAACTGGCATACTTTGGATCTCAGCCAATGCAGGCTACGTAACAGCTGCGATCAGCAGAGATTTCCAGCGTATTATGGATTAGGTTTTGATGACTAAGACTGAACTAGTGACCTAATGATGAAAATCTGTGTATTTGCTAGACACTTGAACAATCTTGTTCTCTAGCATCTGTTCCTGGAGTTATTGCGTGAGGGTCAAGTGGTCATGGGTGCTATGGCCGTAAATATAAATTCCTCCAAAGTTTGCAGAAGAGTTGAACAAAGTAGTAACCTGTAAATTTATACATTGTCAAACTGCCCAAGAGTTCATCCTCTTTCCAGATATGCATGGCTGTAATTGAAATATTATATATACATTATATATATAACGATAGTTTCAGTGAAAGCAATATTACTTACTATTTCTGCCAGTCTGTTAGTCATTTCCCTATCACCACCCCATTCCATGACTCTCTTTCACACAGACAGATTTATGGGACTTATTAGCTGTGTTCAGGCATTCTCTTGAATACAAGAGCTAATATAGAGGGATGTGCATAAAAGCCCCACCCCCAATGTCATCACCCCATCCATGCAGTGTTGAGCAGAGAAGGTGTTCAGGGGCTTTTACTCACATTTATTTATTTATTTATTTTATCTCCCACCCTTCCTCCCAGAAGGAGCCCAGGGCGGCAAACAAAAACGCTAAAAATATTCTAAAACATCTTAAAAAGACTTCAAAACATAATAAAACAAAACATCATTAAAAACATCTTTTTTAAAAAAACAGCTTTAAAAATATCTTTAAAAGCAATTGCAACACAGATGCAGACTGGGATAAGGTCTCTACTTAAAAGGCTTGATGAAAGGGGGAGGACTGCAGTAGGCGCCAAAAAGATAACAGAGTTGGTGCCTCTCTAATATTTAAGGCAAAGGAATTCCAAAGGGTAGGTGCCACAACACTAAAGGTCTGCCTCCTGTGTTGTGCAGAACAGACTTCCTGATAACATGGAATCTGCAGTAGGCCTTCACCTGCAGAGCGCAGTGATCAACTGGGTATATAAGGGGTAAGACGATCTCACTCTCTAAAGGTAGGTAGAATGCCTCACGTGAGCACAGGAACCAAGCTTTATCAAGTCTACTTGCATTCAAATGAACACACCTTCCCCACTCAACACATGGAAGGTCCAGGATTGAGCGGGTGGAGTCACAAATGTGGTGCTTGTGAACACTAGGGTGCAGGGGTGCCCACCAGGCTATCAGCTCTCCTTTATGTTCAGTTGCTTACCTAAATTACCTCTGTTGCTCCTCCAATGGCTGTTTATGTCAGGTTCCATTCTGCTGAGTCTTTTCTGCCTGAACCCACCCCCTTTTTGTTCTGATTGGACAAACAGGTGTTGAGGTGAGTGTGAGAAGATAAAAGGTGGAGCAAGCTGAGCAGAGCAAAGATGATCATTGTGTACCTGATGGAAGGAAAGCCAACGGAAAAGGCAGGAGAGAATACAAATGGAGAGGGCTGCACAATGTGTGTGTGTGAAAAGTGTGTGAAAAGTGTGGGAAAGAGGGCTGGGGGAAGAAAAAGTTAGTCATGCATGTGTTTGTGTGACATGAATGAATGTGATGTGTATTCCTGTGTAAGTGTGTTTGGGTTGTGTATCTGGGTGTTTGGGTGGCAGGTCGCTGTACAGAAAATATCAGTACGTGTGAATGGGTGAAGATTCTGAGAGAGAAAGGATTTGCTTGTGTGTATGAGTGATGATCCTGGGGGACAGACAAGAGAGAGATTGAGGGGGTTAACAGAGGGGAAATGAGTGGATTGTTATTTAAGCAGGAATTGATTTGAATACTGTGTTTGGGGACTGACTAGTCTGCAGAGCTTGGAAGATTACTTTTTAAAAGTAATAAATTACAGTTACAATTACTTGGCCCAAAAAAGTAGTAATTACCGTTACAATTACAATTGCTCTGAAAGAAACTGATTTCTTTACTTTTTCTCAAAAGTAATCACTTACAATTACATTTCAGTTACTTTTTAAAAAAAAACGCCTACAAGGTGCTGGCCTTGGCTGCTGCACATCTAAGTAGCCTAAAACAATACTAAAATAAAGACACACAAACAGGGGGAAGTAGAACAATTTTTTTATCCATAAGATTCACAGAATGGCATAACAGAATCTCACATCCCCCACCCACCCCAAGCAATGATGATACCCCAACACTTGAAATCAAATTTTACACTTGAAATGCTGCTTTTAGAATACATTTGTTATGTCTCAAAAGACATCTATTATGTCTCAGCTGGTGAACTGCTCAGTCAGTCCATACCAGGTGAGTTGCTGCAGTACCTCTTTATTGCTTGCTCTATCAGTACAAGCACAAGCCTCAGGAACTAGAATCTCTCTCTAATGGGCTGGGAAAGCACCACCCCTCCTTTCCAGCCCACTCACTCACCTGGAAGAAATTCCACTCACCTGTCTGGAATTCCTGGTCACCAAAGGTGACCAAGTGAGCATTTAAATACAAGATTGATATACATCTTGAAATAATTTTACCATCCTCCCTAATATTCTGAATTCTGCTGTATCGAGAGAAAGAAAAGGGAGGGGAAGATGACTTGTGGTGTCCCATGTGAATGCTTGACTACATGTGAGAAATAAATTTCAATACATAATAAAAATAATGTTATTAAAATTCATCAGAGGAGAACTGCAAGTCAGTTCTAAGATTATATTACATGATTATACTACTTTGTAAAAACTATATCTCCTGTCAAGGCATTGGAATATGTTTGCTCAATTCAAGACTTTGATTGGGGGGGACCCATTATTTTTCTGTTAAGGATCAGCAATATTTACAATCAGAGCTTACTGTACAGTTAGATTCCAAATCTATTTGTATGCATAAGCATGTTTTAATATTGCCTGCAAAATATGCATAGTTTAAACATGCTGTCAGTATTAATAAATTTTAAAAAATATATTTTTAAGCAAAGTGACAGTGGAGAGTGTGAACAAATGCTGTGGATGCCTTTTCTGTGTACAAATCATATTCTTGAATGAAAGCTACAAAAAGTTATAACAGGATGGATAAATTACCAATGAAGGGTGCAATCTACCCAGCAGTGCTAATACGCAGTATTAACTCATGTTGACAAGGTTGTGCTTCTTGCACAAACCTCATTGAAAAAATCAGAGAATAAACAGCAGCATTAGGTAGATTGTACTTAATAGATGAGAATTGCATTTAAAACGTGACTTTTAGATAACTGTAAGATAAGCAGAAAGTCAAACATTATCCTAAAGTGTACTTGATTGCTGCACACTTTGGAGGTATTTAAAAGTATTTACTAGTAGATTTAATCAAATGCAAAGATGTATCACTGGACACTAAAGTCAGGATAATTCAGACCATGGTATTCCCGATCTCTATGTATGGATGTGAAAGTTGGACAGTGAAAAAAGCTGGTAAGAAAAAAATCAACTCATTTGAAATGTGGTGTTGGAGGAGAGCTTTGCGCATACCATGGACTGCGAAAAAGACAAATAATTGGGTGTTAGAACAAATTAAACCAGAACTCTCACTAGAAGCTAAAATGATGAAACTGAGGTTAGCATACTTTGGACACCTAATGAGAAGACATGATTCACTAGAAAAGACAAGAATGCTGGGGAAAACAGCAGGGAGTAGAAAAAGAGGAAGGCCAAACAAGAGATGGATTGATTCCATAAAGGAAGCCACAGACCTGAACTTACAAGATCTGAACAGATGCTGACAGATGCTCTTGGAGGTCCACACTAAATAGCAAGGGGGGGCAATAGAGGTAAAAAAAATCAACTAAAATTTAAGAGACTTGACAAAATAAAAATGTTTGCCTGACACCAAAGAGACGTCAAGACAGAAGCCAGAGAAGCTTCCATGGGGACAGGGTTCCAGAGGTAGAATGCCGCTCTCCATCTGACCTCAAACAATGAGCGCCCAGAGAAGGGCCTCTCATAGCAATCTGACTGCATGGACAGGTATATGGAAGGCCTCTCTGGTACCAAGCCATGTCACAGAGCTTTAAAAAGGTCAGCACCAGCACTTTAAATTGGACTTAAGAGGTGGAGGGGCAACTGATGGTGTTTCAAAAGTGACTGAGACTAATGTTGCTGTAACTTTTATTTTAGAAATTGTTTTTAACAATCTCTGAAATTATAGATGCAAATATAATTAATTAATAATATAAACATAAGAAACTGCTTCATCCTTAATAGCACAATTACAGGAGCGGATGTATTCAGACTTACTACTGCTGAATATTGCCATCTAATACTAGTCCAATATACAAAAATATCTGCCAGAGTTACTTACTCATGGGGTACCACGTTTGACAGTATCCTGCACCAAAAGAAGCATTGGGCTAGGAAACATTCGATTCCATCTCAAAAAGGCCATTCTCCAAAGGAAATTGGCGTTTTAGGAATACACATTACTAAACACCTTGAGGGGGGGAGGGCATTCTCCTGAAGGTGTGGATGTATATAATTTGGGATGGCCCAAAGTGTATTCCTCATTTTCTCCATATTTTGGCTGCTAGTACCATGGATATACAAACTTCACAATGTACTGCACCTAAGAAAACCACTGAGCCAGACATGATTTAATGCCATTTCATAGAGGGCAGTCTCCTGCATGTGTGATTTTGGAATGGCCCAAAGCATACTGTGGGTGCTAGAGGCTCTGTCTCTGATGTAAGGGGTTGTGTATGTATGCATATAGAGCAAATGTGTGAGTTTTGAATGGTGAAAATTATTGTGGATTTCAAAGGGGAAAGTCCCCCACTCAACAGGGGGTTACTATATGGATTAGACCAAAGCTTATCTGGGGACTGAATGAGTTCACTGCATACGTTTCTGTTGCAAGGAACTGATAGCTGACAGGATGACTTGCTGGATATTTTAAAAAGAGATACATGAAATATTCATACTAATAACTGATTGTCATGTTATTCCACATCAAAAAGCTTTATAGCAAGGCTCCAAACTTTTTGGTCCCAGAGACGCATTTAGAGAAACTGCATTAGACACCATATAATTCCATTTTCCCAGAAGAAAATCAGGCAAAACATGCACTCCAAAACAAAATGGAGATTATAGTCAATCGTCCCCCAAAAGCTCATTTTTTTAAGGTAGGTGCAGGCCTTGGCAGGCACTTGAGGGGGGGGTTGAGGGTGCTACAAGATTAGGGGCTGCAGCTTTTAAAAGTATCAGCTGGTGGGTGGCTGGAGCTGATCACCCCTTGATGGCAGAGAATGCTTTTTTTTAACTGTGCAGATGCCACACTTTGCGCAAGCAGCAGCTTGGGAAGTGCACAGGACCGGAAAGACCTGTGCGAGCAGGCGGCAGTTTGAGCGGTGGGGCACCAGGCTGAGCGGTGGGGCGGCACCAGGCTGAGCGGTGGGGCGGCACCAGGCTGAGCGGTGGGGCGGCACCAGGACGAGCGGGGGGGGCGGCACCAGGACGAGCGGGGGGGGGCGGCACCAGGACGAGCGGGGGGGCGGCACCAGGACGAGCGGGGGGGGCGGCACCAGGACGAGCGGGGGGGCACCAGGACGAGCGGGGGGGCACCAGGACGAGCGGGGGGGCGGCAGGCGCGAGCGGGGGGGCGGCAGGCGCGAGCGGGGGCGGCAGGCGCGAGGCAGGCGCGAGCAGGGGCGGCAGGCGCGAGCGGGGGGCAGGCGAGCAGGCAGGAAGTGACAGGGTGGGGGCAGGCATGCGAGCAGGCACTGCGGGGGCAGCAGGATGAGCGGGGGATGACAGGGTGAGCGGGGACAGGCAAGCAGGCATGAGCAGGGGGTGGCAGGATGAGTGGGGGGCACACACACACACATCATCATCATCACTCACCTCCACAGCTCCTCACCTCCACAGCTCCTCACCTCCACAGCTCCTCACCTCCATTCTGCTGCTGCTGCCTTCTCCTCCTTCATCCTTGCCCTCCAGTGCAGGCTGGCTCTCCACTTCCTCCGTTATGCCTCCTAACACAGAGCATGAGGGAACAGCAATGCTGCGCAGATGCCCAATGTGAGGCACATGTCTTTTGTCCACCAATCACAGGAGCAGAAGACTTCCCCTGCTTCCCCTTCCAAGTAACGTCCAAAAGTAATGCCAGAAATGTTACCGTTGCTGCTAAAAAGTAAGGAAATTACTAGTTGTTCTATTAGTAGCAAAATGTAATGAAGTTACTCACTCATCAATTTAAAAAAGTAATAAATTACAAGTCAGTCGTTATTTGTAACAAGTTACTTCCAAGCTCTGCTAGTCTGCCCCCTATGGCAGGTAATGATTAGTGTCAAGCTGGGTTCTGAAGTACAAAAATTAGATGAACTGTCTTAAGGGAGAATGCATAACTTGTGTCCCCTTAAAAGTTCCCGACTAACCCAAGAAAAGCAGCAAACATGGAGAGGAGGCAACGGAATACAGCATAGGAGGCAAGGAGGGAGCTAGCTGGGTTTCACAAAATCTGCCCTTGTGGAGGTCCTCTTAAGATTGAATGGACTGAACAACATATTTCCTTGGCATTTCTAAGAGGAGGGATTACCTGAGACCGAAGGTGAACTAGGATCAGCCTACGGCTAGAGGAGGGAGCGGATTTCCAGACCAGGATGGGTGTGTTGAACTACTGGAGGTATGATGAAACAAGTTTCCTGCCACAGAGTAGAGAGTGCAGTCTTAGGGAGCCAATTTAAACAAGCATCCTAAATCCAAACTGTGCTTGGATTTAGGTGCCAAGTGCAAAACAGTGGGGTTCTAATTGAGTTCTCTATGCAAAACATAGGAGGATCCTACCCTTAAGAGATGTAAATGACTGCTGATTAGTTTACTAATGGAGTGCTATTCTGGAGAAACAACTTTGTTTTCCACAGGGCTGATGGCCAAATCTAGATGTGTGCTGGCACTGTCAGTTAAAAAAAGATCAGGTGCAGAGTTAGGTATTTGCATATATCTGAAGTGCTTGCCCCTCCCAGACACTAAGAGAAAGTTTGTCTCCTATGCCTGAATATACCTAGTGTACACCATGGTTTTCCTCCTTTGCTGTGCTTGTAAGAGTCTATACTCTTTGCATAGTCACCTGTAGAGCAAAGCGAAGGGGTTACAGATATAGCTTAACATGCCAGCCAGACCAGGCACCCGGGTAGCATAGTTGCCACTGAAACCCCCCCCTCCAATCTGAGAATTATTAAAATGTGTTATACATGGCATGGCTTGCCCTATGCTGGAGCACTGACTTTCATTTATTTATTTACATTTTTGCACTCATGCATCCTGTTGGCAAAAATCTGCAAAACCAAATAAAATAAAATTTCCCTGTTGAAAACAAAATGCACACAAGAAAGACAGATAGACCGTGCCCAGGTTTTGAGAAAGAGCTAGGTTCCCCTTTCAGACCTTCTTGTTTGTTGTATGCTACATGTGTTACCGGATTTCAGCATTCTGTCAGTTGTGAAACTTCACAGTTTTAACTGAACACATTCCAATATGCATAGAAGAATAGTCTAGAGTCTCTGGAGACCTTGGCTCCATTATAGTCCCTGGTAGATTAAGTCAGCTGTATGTTGTCTCATCCTCACCCTTCCTCTTCAGATATTACTCATACTCATCCAAAGCATTTGGCAAGAAAACATAATCATTTATCAGCAAGAGCAAGTTATAAGCCTACCATGCTGCCACTGTTTTATTTACACATGAAATGCCTGCAGCTCATGGTAAACGATCTAACACTAGAATCCATTTATTAATAAAAGTGAGAAATATTCCAAACACAGCTTGAGGTATTCAGCTAAGGACCTAATTAAAGGCATATAGCTGTGTAGATAAAAATATATACTTGATGATTAGAAACAGGTCCTGTCTTCAACCTCCCTCTGACACTGGACAGGAAATTAAGTCAACATGTATTGTAACTTGGAAACAAATCATAAGGTCTGTATTGTAATAGGGAAGACATTCAGTGGATGTGATGAGATCTATATATGTTAAGGAGAATGTAAGTTGAATGTTTAATAGGCATAAAAACTGGCCATTGTGCACATTCCGCAAGCCTCATGGAGAATGTGGACATAGTCCTTCCAAGAAGAGGAAACTGTGCACATTCCTTCATCAATATACATAATCTCCAACAGGCCTTGTGGAATGTCTATATATCACCTGAATTTTGTACATTATTTGGCTATTATGCATAATTCCCAACAGGCCTTGCGGAATGTGCACATCTTAGCTGAATTTTGTGCATTTTCAGGGCAATATGCATAGTCTCCATGCTTTTCCCCCGTTTCTGGTTCAGGAGTATACAATCTGCACATACCCAGGCTGCTTCTGGTTAACTGCTTAATCTTACATGGCAAACCTTGTGTCCCCCCCCCATGTATTCCATTTCAAGAGTCACATGGAACTCCTAGCCTGTCTTCAGACTTTTGCAACAGAAACCAAGCCACACAGACATGCACACTCACTCAGGTTATGCTCATGTCCACTTTCTTTGTCCATCCTTATGCCATTTCACAATTCCACCAGCATCCAGGTCAGTATTTTGTGCCACTTGCACTTTCTGTACCATCTTCTGAGGGAACCCCCACATAAAGTTCATTGCAGTAGTCCACACTGAAGGTAACAGTGCCTGGGTAACTCAAGGCCAGATCTGACCACTCCAAATAGGGTTGCAGCTGATGTAGACGCCAGCCCAAGCAATCTCCAGAATAGGAGATGTGCTAGCTGTAGTCTGTCTCCATCAACAGTCTTGCCACAGCATTTTGCATCAGCAGGAGCTTCTGGATCAGACACACATGTACCACCATGTACAGCGCATTGCAGTAATGATGTTTTGAGATTACCAATGCACAATCACCACAACCAAACTATCCCTGACCAAGAATTGCTGCAGTTGGTACACCAGTTGTAGCTGTTAAATAGCACTCCTAACCACTGAGGCTGCCTGAGCCTTAAAAGACGAAGGTGAATCCAGGACCACCCCCAAACTATGAATCTGTTCTTTCAGAGGTAGAACAATCCCATCCAGAACAGGCAAATGGTCAGTCTCTTGGACACAAGAACCACCCACCCACAGTGCCTCTGTCTTCTCATGGTTCAAACTCAGCTTATCAGCCCTCATCCATTCCACAACTGCATCCAGACAATGGATGCATACACACCATACATTTAAAGCACATTGCATCCCCCCAAGAATCCTGGGGACTGTAGTTTACCCCTCACAGATCTAGAATTTCTAGCACCCTTAAAAACTACAGCTCCCAGGATTCTTTGGGGGAAGTCATGTGCTTTAAATGTATGGTATGTATACAGCCATAATTCCAGACTAGGGATGGGGTTTGTTGCCTAGTTCTGATAGTCCGTCATTCAATTGTGATCTGCCTCCCCCCCCCCCCCGCTTGCTTTGGCACTTGACAATTCAATCTGCTGGTGTGGTTTTTTTTGTTGCGAAAAAATGCATAATTTTAACGTAAATGCCTATGTAAATTATAACAGTGTTCCACATGCTTTATTTTTTCCTATTCATCACACCTACACACTGCTATAAATGCATCAACTTAGAGGAAATCATAAAGATAATTACATAAAATTGGGGGGGGATTAAAAATCCATGCCGATTACAGCCGTAGCCAACTACAAGTCAGAGCCAGTCTGAAAAGATAGCGGACTGTCAAATTCAGTCAGAATCCGGTACTAAGTCCAATTTAGTGGATATTCTCCTCCATCCTTACTCCAGACTATACTGGAGAGAGGCTCGCACACCCCTTTTCATTTAGATAGGCCTAAATGATACAAGCAAGGCATGCATGTTCATCCTTGATAAAGTTATTGATGGTGAATACTTCCCATTAAACTACCTACAGGCATACCCCGCTTAACGTCGCTTCACTTAACGTTGCCTCACTATAACATACATGCTCCATATGTCCCCATACTCCGCTTAACATTCACGTGCTTTCCAATAACGTACACTTTATTGGCATGACATCGCTGCCATCTACTGGTGATTGCATGCAGTACAAGTGAAGACAATTGCTTCACTTAAAGTAGATTTTCACTTAAAGTATACTCTCTGGTCCCATTGTGAACGTTAAAGCGGGGTATGCCTGTATTTATTTCAAAGGTACTTATTTAAAAGGGTGTTTAATACAGCTGTCACACTTCATACAAAATATCTGTACATTAGCTTAAAGAGCATCACATATATTTTCTCTGCTATATTTTCAGGAGATGGATGCAAAATATGAAATTTGTTTTATTGATCTTAAAATACTTAAGGGGATAATATTGCATCAACTACATGAACAGGAATGGATGACCTTGAGCAGGTCTCTACTCTGATCCATTTTCACTGTCATCTTAAGTCTGTATTGTAAACACTTTTCTTCATTGTGCACAAAGATATTTTTAGGCTGCCTGACTCTTCATCAAGCAAAGCTCAAAATATTACTTTTAAAAAGTAATAAATTACAGTTACAGTTACATGGCCCAAAAAGTTGTAATTACCATTACAATTACAATTGCTCTGAAAGTAACTGATTATTTTTTTCTCAAAAGTAATCACTACAATTACATTTCAGTTACTTTTTTAGAAAAATGCTTACAAGGTGCTGGCCTTGGCCGCTGCACATCTAAGTAGCCTAAAACAACATTAAAAATAAACACACACATACAGAGGTAGTAGAATAATTCTTTTTATCCATGATAGCAATGGTGGCCTCTCTGCTGGTAAAGGAGGTGGGGAGAGAGGCAGAGGCCACTACTCAGATCTTTGCACATCAAACCAAGTGCAATCCCCCTCCACTCAGCCAGCAAGCATAATCTCTCTCACTTAACCACCTCCCGGACCCTGCCCTGCCCCCAACTAAGGGACACTCACCCAAGCAAACATTTTCCATTGAGATGCTAAAAAGTTAAAATACTGCAAATGCAGCACAGTAGCCAGAGAGGGTGGTGGAGGCCTCTTTGTGTGCCAAGTGCAAACACAGTATTCACACACACACACACACATGGTCATATTTCACCTCCACAGTTCCTTATCTCCATTCTGCTGCTGCCTCCTCCTCCTCCTCCTCCTTTATCCATGTTCTTGCCCTCCGGCTACTTTTTCCTTCCACTCCATTTTTCTCCACCACTGTCCATTTTTTAAACAACTGTTTTCTCCACTCCACCCTGTCTCACTCTCCACTTCCTCCCTTGCTGCCTCCTTCCCACCCACCCACAGAGCATGAGGGAAGAGCGATGCACATGATTTTCATCTGCAAATTAGAGGAGCAGAAGACTTCCCCTGCTTTCCTCCCAAAACTAATGCCCAAAAGTAATACTGGAAACATTACAATTACTCTACAAAAGTAATAAAAATCTATTACAATCAAAATGTAAAGGAATTACCCACTTGTTCCTCAAAAACAGTAATGAATTACAAGTACTTCCAACTCTGGTGGGAATGCTGTGGACATAATGTATCTCGACTTCAGCAAAGCTTTTGACAAAGTACTCCATGATATTCTGATTAGCAAGCTAGCTCAATGTGGGCTGGATGGAACAACTATCAGGTGGATTCACAGTTGGCTCCAGAATCGTACTCAAAGAGAGCTTATCAATGGTTCCTTCTCAAATTCGGCGGAAGTATCGAGTGGGATACCACAGGGCTCAGTCCTGGGCCCAGTGCTCTTCAACATTTTTATTAACAACTTGGATGAGGAGGTACAGGGAATGCTTATCAAATTTGCAAATGATACAAAATTGGGAGGGATAGCTAATATCCTGGGAGAGAAAAACAATCCAAAGTGATCTTAATAGGCTGGAGTGCTGGGCTGAAAAAAACAGAATGAAATTTAACGAGGATAAGTGCAAAGTTCTACACTTAGGAAAAAGAAACCAAATGCACAGTTATAAGATGGGGGATACTTGGCTCAGCAATACTACAGATGAGAAGGATCTTGAGGTTGTAGTTGATCACAAGCTGAATATGAGCCAGCAGTGCGATGTGACTGCAAAAAAGGCAAATGCTATATTAGGCTGCATTAACAGAAGTATATGTTCCAAATTGTGTGAAGTACTAGTTCCCCTCTATTTGGCAATGGTTTAGTGTCATCTTGAGTACTACATCCTGTTCTGACACTGCACTTTAAGAAGGATGCAGACAGACTGGAACAGGTTCAGAGGAGGGCAACAAGGATGATCAGGGGACTGAAAACAAAGCCCTATCAGGAGAGACTGAAAGAACTGGGCATGTTTAGCCTGGAGAAGAGAAGACTGGGGTATGATATTAAAGCACTCTAGGTTGCCACACAGAGGAGGGCCAGGATCTTGATCATCCCATAGTGCAGGACATGGAATAATGGGCTCAGCTTACAGGAAGCCAGATTTTGGCAGAACATCGGGAAAAAAGTCCTAACTATTAGAGCAGTAAGACAATGGAACCAATTTCCTAGGGAGGTGGTGGGCTCTCCAATACTGGAGGCCTTCATGAGGCAGCTGGACAGCCACCTGTCAGGTATTGCTTTAAGTTGGATTCCTGCACTGAGCAGGGGTTGGACTTGATGGCCTTATAGGCCCCTTCCAATTCTAGTGTTCTATGATTCTATGAACGTTGCTTGTTGCAGCAACACTGAGCCTCTGCTATCACAGGTAGGGGTGAGGGAGAAATTTGATTCAGTCCTCAGTTAAAGGCAAACCTACCAGATTTGTGCTTTCTGAAACAATATGCAGACCAAAACGTAGCCATCCTTTGGTATTCATGCTTATCTGGTGTGCAGTGCAGTTGTCCAACCAAACAATGTTGACGAAAATGCATATATTAAGGGAAAGTGAGCATAAAAATGAATATATTCGTGAAAATAACATCCAAAAATTATTAAATTAGGGGGAAAATGTGTATATTGGTGAAAGCTACATACAAAAATGTATTTATAAGGAGACATTTGCATTAAAATGCTGATGAATTTTCATGTGGATTGTTAAAAAAACTAATTGCTGAAGAAATGTGAAGAACTGAATTTAAGACTGAAAAAATGAGAAACTGAGGGGGCCGATATGAACAGATCAGTCCATCCCTAATCACATCCTTCACCAGCCTGGTGCTCTCTGGTTGTTTTGGATCACAACCCTCTTCAACCCCAGTGCCACACACATGCATTCTGCCTTTAAATGCTTACACTGCTTTGTTCTTAAAAGAAACTATATACACCGATGGTGAGAAACCTCCTTGAAATCAACCCTCTAAACTCTCCTGTAGTTAGCCAATGAAGAGCCAGTTCCTTATGAAATGCACACAAAAAGGTTTTGGGAATATAGAAGCCTCAGAGGGAGGGAGCGCCCTAACCCTTTTCCATCCACCACTGCTCTGCTCCAAATCTACATGCAGGCCAAGCACACGTTTCCACAGAAAGCAGAGCAGGGGGGTGGATTTAAGCAATCCTTCTCTTGCCAACATTTCTTTGGTCTAAACAGCTCCATTCCCAAAGCACCTTTTCTTGGAGGGGAAAAGGAACGATCAGCTGGAATTCAGTTACATGTATTTGCAAGAAATGTGTGCTTAGGTTCAAGTTTTTGGTGACAATATTACCTCTACCAATCAGACAGGAGAGGCTGCAGTATGCAGATAGACACACACACAAACACACACACAATTTGGGGGAATTACTTTACAAGGAAGCATAATGTCAGATGACCCCAGATGACTCCCACACCAGCTCAGTGGAAATGAATGAGACCACACATGAACTCATTGCCCAAACCCCATTCATTTCCATGGGGCTGGGACAGGAACATTCCATTGTGCCCTAACCAGGGATGTTTGCCGTGGGGGGTCTCAGGGGTTCTTACACCCTTTACTTTTTTGGGAGCAGGGTCCCAATGTTTCAGCATCCTACAACCAATCAGCATGAAAGCGGAGTGTGTTGGCCACCGAGAAGAGTCTTCTAACATGCTTCCTTGTCCTTTCCTGCTAATTGGAGCCAGCCAGAGTGAAAGGAGGTGAGTCGAACACAGAAGACTCTTCTCTGTAGCCAATACTCTCCTCTTTCATGCTTACTGGTTCCTAGGCATTAACAAGGATCTCATTCTCAACCCCTCAGCATTAAAAGCGGGGAGGGGGCATGGCTGTGGCTAACGTGAAGGGACCCTGCACTTCTGGATTCGCCACTACACTACTGGCCCTAACCAGTGGTGGCTGCTGCCCATTGGGACTGGTAGGATAGAAAGCAGGAAAATCAACAGTAGGCGGAGTCAGAGCCAATGACATGTTGGAAGTGGGGCCAGAGCAACTCCTGTTTGCGTTCTTTTGTTTGTATTCCAGAAGGAAGATGAGTTAGGCTCCTCCAGCTGGCTAGGCTTGCCTACCTTTACCTGTGCTCTTCTCTCCCTAACTTCCTTCCGTTGTAAACTGATATGCTGCTCAGGGAAGCTGACCTGCCCCTCCTTCCTTTGTCTTCTTCTTTGACTATCCAAGGAGAGAGGAGACATCTCCGTCTTTGCTCTCTCTCCTGAGCCAAGAGAGCAGTACCCTAGTTGGGCATTTCACCTCCAGTTTAGATACAGGAATGTACCTTCATTTTACAGACCCTCGCGAGTACGGACATGCTCCATACTCCACCATACCCCACTTAACGTATGTGCATGTCACACTTACAAACACTGACGGAACGCCCGAATTTGCGTTCCACGTGCCTCGTGCGTTGCGAAGCGTCATCTCCCCGTAGCAATCAGAGAGATCTGAGCGACTCCTGAACTGAAGGTTCTCATTTAACTACTCATTTAAGATCTTTACAGTACATTTAAGTTCTTAACAGTACTATACTACTGTACTTAATAGCGATCGGAGCTCTGCCTGCCCCGGCCTAGGTCGGTGGCGGCAGTGTGTGTGTGGGGGGGGCAGCTCGCGCTCTTTAGATCACCCTGATTTCATTTTTTACCTCTCCATTGTCCCCCATTGTCCCATCTTGCTTTCCTGCTTTAATTGATTGATACAAAAAATAAAAATAAAATAAAATAAAATTCTAGTTTTATGACTTCCCTCCCCCCCCCAGTGGAGAAAAAAACACAATTGTGTTCACTTCTTTCCAAAAGAATTGCTGCATTGGTCTACAGTATTGTAATTTTAAAATATCATCTGTGGGACCTACTTCTAAGTAGACTTGCATAGGATTGGGAATTTTACCCTAGTGAAAATTGAAGCAGGGCAGTCTTTATTCTGAATTAATTAATCCAGAATACTTTTCTCTCTGTCTCTGCCCATCATTAGTTCTGGCCTTTGCCACTGCTGGCTTGTGACTCCCAATAGCGTGTGTGTGTGTGTGGGGGGGTGCCTCTTGGTATTGGTATTGTTTTCCCTTGCCTTCAGTTGTTTGGCTTCACAATTTCATACAGTACAGTACAGTAGTACAGTATTACAGTACACAATGGCAGATAAAAAGAAAAGTCGTAAATCTATCACCTTAGATATGAAGCTTAAAATGATTAAACTGTCTGATGAAGGTGTTTCTCAAGCTGAGATAGGCAGAAGGCTAGGCTTCACTCGAACTACAGTTAACACGGTTATGAAGAGTAAAGAAAAAATTCTTGCGGAAGTTAAGAGTGCTATGCCAGTTAACACAACAATTAGAAAAAGGGATAGCGTTGTTGCAGACATGGTTTGGATAGAAAATCAGACTGCACACCAGGTTCCTGTAAGCCAGGCAATGATTCAAAATAAAGCCTTAAGCCTATTCAATTACCTGAAGGCTAAGAAAGGTGAGGCAGCGAAGGATGCCGAATTTGTTGCAAGCCGTGGATGGTTTGATAGGTTCAAGAAGAGGTCTAACCTACTACTTCCTACTACTGGAGGAAAGTGATTTTATAATATAATTTAAGAGACAGGATTGTTATATATTGTAGACCTATAACTGATTTGATCTGCGACAAATGGGAAGTCAACATTTTATTTTTTTGTTTAATCATTTTTGTTTTGTTTTGTTTTTTGTCTTTGAATGTTTTATGATTTTGTTTTGTATGTTTTATGAAAATTTGAATAAAAATTATTGTTAAAAAAAAAAAAAGAAGAGGTCTAACCTACATAACATCAGAGTGCAAGGAGAGGCAGCTGCTGCAGATACTGAGGCTGCAGAAAGCTGTCCATGCGACCGTGCCAGAATTATTGAAGAGGGAGGCTACTCCAAGGAACACATTTTTAATGTGGATGAGACTGGGCTGTTCTGGAAAAAGATGCCTGCAAGAACCTTCATTGCAAGAGAGGAGAAAACAATGCCAGGCTACAAGCCAGCTAAAGAAAAAATAACCCTCCTGTTAGGTGGCAATGCCTCTGTTACCTTGAAACTAAAGCCTATACTAATTTATCATTGGCAAAACCCTAGAGCTTTGAAGAACTACGTTAAAACTAGACTTCCAGTGCATTGGAGGTCTAATAGAAAAGCATGGGTGACTGCAGCCGTTTTTGAAGATTGGTTTGACACCTGCTTTGTACCAGAGGTGAAAGCCTATTGCAAGGACAACAATATCCCTTTTAAAATTTTGCTGCTTGTAGACAATGCTCCTGGCCACCCTCGAACGTTAGATGAGCTGAATCCTAACATTCGAGTGGAATTCCTACCACCGAATACCACCTCACTCCTGCAGCCCATGGATGAATGTGTCATAGCCACCTTCAAGTTGAACTACTTGAAAAGAACCTTCAGCAAGTGTATTGCAGCAATAGACAATGAAGAGGGAACAGGGCAAGAAGCCCTAAAGAAATTCTGGAAAAGCTACGACATCTTGGATTGCATCAAAACTATAAGAGATGCTTGGAATGACATCAAGGAAACAACAATGAAAGGGGCCTGGAAAAAATTATGCCCACAGTTTGTTGATGATTCCGAAGGCTTTGAAGATCCTGTAGCTAATGTTACTGAAAATATTGTAGAGATGGCAAAGCAGTTAGAGCTGTGGAGGCAGAAGATGTTGCTGAACTTCTGGTATCCCATACTGAACCCCTCAGCAATGAAGATCTTCTGGAACTTGAAGAGGAGAGAGAAGAAGAAAATGTGCGGGATGAGGATGAGACCATCGAACAGCCTGAAGGCCTAACTTCAAAAATTCTCTTGGAAGCTTTCCGTCATCTTGATAGCGCCATGGCTCTTTTGGAAAAGCATGATAGGGACTTTGAAAGAAGTTCCAAAGTCAATGCTAACATTTTGGGGGCTTATGCCTGTTACAAAGAAATCTACAGGGAAAGAAAAGAGATACAGTTCAAACCTCCTTAGATACCTACTTTCGTAAAAGGCCAGCAGCACCGAGTCAATCTCCCAGACCATCAACATCCACTGAAAGTCCATCTCTAGCATCGACATCAGCCCCAAGCCCTACTCCTACTTCAGGTAGTCCATCCAAATCGCCAGCAATAAAGCGTCTAGCCCTTGATGACTCGACTTATGAAATAGAAGATATGCCCTCTCCTTCATCCTTCCTACAATACATGTAAATTTTCATTCATCCATTTCGCATCTGCCAGCTGACATTAAAGGTAAGCTTACCCTTTTTCTTAAAGGGTTTATTTTATTTTATGTTTATTTTAGTTATAAATGCATTATTTACATCAGTTATGCCCGTATATGACGATTGCAGTGCAGTACATGCATCGATAAGTGGGAAAAAAGTAGTGCTTCACTTTAAGTACATTTTCACTTTACATACTCGTTCCTGTCCTATTGCGTATGTTAATGCCGGGTATTCCTGAAGTTAGTTACAACCAGGTATGCCTTTCCTATCTACTATGTATTCCCATAAAGTAGCTTTTTTATTTTAAGTCTTAAGTCTCAGTGATCTAAATGCAGGGTAAAAGCCTATTTAGGTAAATACACACACTGGCACACATGCAGCTCAGACCACTGAGTTACTCTCCATATTTCCATAACATGACAGGCAGTCACCCTGACTGGTTTTATTTATTTATTTATTTGATTTATATCCCGCTCTTCCTCCCAGCAGGAGACCAGGGCAGCAACCCAGGAGCCCAGGGTGGTTGTAAGTAAGAAGGCAGGCCGGTGGGGGCTGGGTGAGGGGAGACCAAGGTTGGTGGCCCCATGTGCCCAAATGGACCAGCCTCCCTTGGCCCCAACCCCTCGAAGTTCCAATGTACAGCAACTTTGAAATGTTGCATTGATACATGCAGGGGTGTAGCCATACAGGATCTCGGGGGGGCTGTCTTAGACCCTTTACTTTTTGGAAGCAGAGTCTCAGCAGAGTCTCGCAAGAAAGAGGAATGTATTAGCCACTGAGAAGAGTCTTCTAACATGCTTCCTTGTCCTTACCTACTGACTGGAGCCAACCCGAGTGAAAGGAGGCAAATCAAACACTGAGAAGACTCTTCTCAATGCTAATACTCTCCTCTTTCATGCTTACTGGTTCCTAGGCATTAACAAGGATCTCATTCTCAACCCCTCAGCATTAAAAGCGGGGAGGCGGCATGGCTGTGATCAACATGAAGGAACCCTGCACTTCTGAATTTGCCACTACACTACTGGTTACATGCTATGCATTTAGAAAGGGGGAATGTTGCAATGGAGCGTCTACTTCAGAATGAAAAACAAAATCATGGAGATTGTGTGTGTGATGCTGGGGTGGAGGGATACAGCGAGTCTCCCCCATCAGGAAGACTTGACTCCCACCTGAGCATGATACCCGGGACCTCTCTTTTCACAGCTCGATCCTCTGGGTGGGTTCCATGGAGGTCCACGGGGGTTACAGTGCAACCTTACACATCAGACGTGAGCCCCCGAATTCCAAAGGGGCTTGCTCTCAGCTAAGCAGGAAAGCACAGCCCACCTCCCTTACAAATGGGAGGTGGAGCTGGGCTGGGCACGTGCCTCAGGGGCAGAGGATGGGACTTGCGAGTCTCCCCCCCATGCGTGCTTCTTGGGACCAAGCTCCATGGCCCAGCCAAGTTGGCAGCTGCAGCAGAGATAGTCAGACTGCAGGTCTCACGTCCTGGCTGGCACCCCCCCAGCCCACCCCCTTCACCAAGACAGAGCTGCCACTGACCTGACCGGAGCACCTCTGCTGCCTCACAAGCCCGGTGCTCAGCCGCACATCCTGGGCCAGTGCCGGGCCAGTAGGGTGATGGGGGTGAGCAGGGGGGGCGACAGGGTTTCACCTACATTCTGCTACTGCTCCTTCATCCTTGCCCTCTGACTTTCTCCCTCCACCGTCCATTCTTTAAGCAATTTTTTTTCTCTCCCCACTCCACAACCATCTGGCTCTCCACATCCTCCCTCGTGCCTCCTAACACAGAGCATGAGGGAAGAGCAACACTGAGCAGAAGCCCAGTGTGAGGCACATGTCTTTCATGCACCAGTCAGAGGAGCAGAAGACTTCCCCTGCTCCCCCCCAAGTAATGCCCCAAAGTAACACTGGAAACATTAAAGTTGCTGCTGAAAAGTAAGGAAATGACTAGTCGTTCTATTACTAGCAAAATGTAACCCACTCGTTGCTTTAAAATGTAATAAATTACAAGTAACTCGTTATTTGTAACAAGTTACTTCCAAGCTCTGTGATCATGAAATGTACAGGCCTGAATAATGGACTTCAAAGGTCAGTATCTACTCCAGGCCATTGCATTGTCACACCCCATTTCTTTTTTGAATCAGAGAGGGGGTAGAGAGCTTTAAAGCGCCTCATGACTCTTCATTGTTTTTGTAGCAACAGACTAGCAGAGCCATCCCTCTGGAAATTGTATAGAGAAGATTACTAACCAAAGTACAAATGTAGGTGACTCATTGTAATATGTGAAATA
Source organism: Rhineura floridana (assembly GCF_030035675.1). Taxonomy (NCBI): domain Eukaryota; kingdom Metazoa; phylum Chordata; class Lepidosauria; order Squamata; family Rhineuridae; genus Rhineura; species Rhineura floridana. The sequence goes on along the minus strand of NC_084489.1, from coordinate 3,047,482 downwards.
TGTCCAAGTTCCCAATGTTCCCATCAAACATAGCTTTTATGCCTTGCAGTAATTTGGATAGGGAGCGATGATCTTCGTAGCTTTTGTCCCCAAACACATTTAAGCACAACAGGTGGAAACAGAAACCCCTGATATTTCCATGCCACATGTGAATAAACATAATCTCATTACTTGCAGCTGTTTTACAATTTGTTAAATAACAGAACTGAAATCCCTTGAATTTAGCACCACATTAATTCACACTCTTTTGGGAGAAGGATCTAATTTTGAGGTCCTCTGAGGAACTTGGCAACACCTGCCACAGAGAAATGGAGTGAATATCATAAAGAACTATGTTCTTCGATTTACACCGACAGTTCTGAACATACCCTCTTGAATATACTATATCCTGCAATGGTATATTTTGATATCCTTTATGCATTTTATGGCCTAGCAGGATAAATGTGCCCCATGGATTTCAAGCCCTGCAAAGAATAGTTATTCTCCACATTAATTCAGATAAGATTTAATGTTTTAGTAAGCTCCTAGATGCAGCTGATGATTTTTTAAGTTGGTGGGTGCAATTTATTTTTTAAAAGAACACCTCCTTTCCCTAGACTGGAACTTGTATAACTTTTATAAATGAAAGGGTATCTTTAACATGTGCGAGTGCCATGGTTTACCAATTGAGAAACATCTACTATCCTCTTCACACCCGTGGATAGAGAGAATGGCCTGCATTTGGGAAGGCAGCAGAATGGCATGAGTGATTATTTAGTTAGTTATAAAGAACCTCTTATTTAGAAATGAAGCCATACCACCTGCCATTCTTGGATTCATGCATTTAAATTATCAGAGAGCAGGGTTCTAGTTTTATTCTATTCCTCCCTCAAAACAAAAAAGCAAACCACTTCTTTTCATAAAACTGAATGAATTTATTATTTCAGCCATATGGACAATGTTAATACTTTAATTTTAGCCACAACTTCCAGGTACTGAGCATTAGAACGTATTTGTAACAGCATGAGATTGACAGTAACTGGCAGCAGCTCCATTTAGTTCCTCCCTAAATGCCTTCTGAAAAATATTCAGTACAGAAGTTTCTCAGTTTAAACCTTCTAAATTCCTCCTGAAAACGAGAGGATGGAATAATAAGAGAGCTGCTTTGAACTCTTATCTTTTGTTTAGCTACTGTAATTTAAATGTGGCTGTATTACATGAAATTCAGTCAGTAATGCTTTGCTGGTATAACCCTTCTGAACAACTGAATAGTCTATTTCCACTTCTGGAAGTAATTTATTTTAGTAACAGAATAAGAAAGGTATTGCTCTCATTGTAATAGTTATTCTACTAATGGTATGTTAGATAAAACACTCAGACACCCCTCTCCCCATATGCTCTCTGTATAAGTATTCAGAATTAATTCTTGCAACTGCAAATCCTCTGCAAAATGTAGCAAAAATCTATGGAAATGTCCAAGCCCCAAGTTAAAATATCAAGGGATGTAATTCCACATGCACTTATGCTGTTAAATCCCATTTACTTCAATAAAATTTAAGCAGCCTAAGCTGTGGGTACAATTACAGCCAAGGTAACTTAATGTATTTACAAAGGTTGGTGTCATTGCAATTCAGAACTCATTTAAACCACAGCATATGCACCTTAGCGGAAGAATACTTACACTATAGTGTAATCCTATTCAAGTTAGGGTTGCCAGGTTCCTGACCTGAGACTGATCCTGTATCTTTAGCAGAAGAGAAAGTCAGCCAAGTGCAGGTGTTCTTGCAACAGTGTAATGAGAATAATGAGAAAAATCACAAGGTGGAATTCTCCCTTCCCCCTGCACAACTTTTAAAGATACAGAAGACCTCTTGGTTGCCAGGCTGTCTCTTCCTTCATGATACTTTTCACTGGTGACGAGGATGAGCATTAGAGGCTTAAAGAGAGAGAACATTTCTTCTTAGACTAGATTAGGACATCAGCTTGGGCCTTGTGGAAACCACTGCAAAGCACTCCAGGTCAGTGTATCCTGTGGAATATGGCCACCCAAAGGCATCTTGAAGAATTTAACCTTGCATGTCCCAGCAAGTGGGAATGTTATGCAGCCAGGCTGGAGTTTTACTTGGCAGCAAATGGCATTACAGAGTCAGAGAAGAAGTGTGCTGTGTTGCTCAGTGTCTGTGGGGCAGACACCTTTGACCTAGCCCAGGCCCTCCTAGCACCAGCAAAACTTGCTAATACATCTTCTGAGGATATCCTGAATGCTTTACAAGGACATTTCTCTCCAAAACTGTCTGAAATAGGACAACGTAATTCTTTCTGCAAACGAAATCAGAGCCCAACAGAGAGTGTGTCAGTGTATGTTGCTGAACTTAGATGCATGGTGAAACACTGCAATTTCCCAAACCTTGAGGAGATGCTGCCTGATCGCCTGGTCTGTGGGTTGCATAATGAGGGTCTGCAAAGGCATTTGTTTGCAAAAAGACAGCTCACGTTCAAGACTCTATTAGAGGAAGCTCTGGCTACAGAAGCAGCAGCAGCAAGCACCCGAGAAGTGCGCTTGGCAAGAAACTCACCCTGTTCAGAAACCCAGCTGGCTAAAAACTCAAATCAACAACTTCTAGAGATCCAGAGGCTGCAGTGCAAATCTCATCCACCAGAGTAGGTGCTGCAGGACCTCCAAGATCCAGACAAGTTTCTCCAGTGAAATGTAAGAGCTGTGGTGGATCCCATGAACGGTGTGCCTGCAGTTTCAGAGGTGCACAGTATCGATATTGTCAAAATGTTGGGCATATTGAGTGAGTATGCCAAGCCAAAGCAGAAGCAGGAGTGTGGTGGAAGGGAAAACACCATCAAGGACACAAAGCAGTACCACTGTTGCGCCCCAGGCACACCAGGAGTTAGCTCAGTGGGAAGAGTCAGATGAAGATGAGGTCCCTGGGAGCATTGAAGGAAGGGAAAGCACAGCCAGCCCGCAGACTCCATCAGCCAGCCCCCCCATCGAGGCAGTTCCCACTCCGCCTGCGAGCCCCCCCGAGCCGTTGGGAAGTGGCCCCCCATGCACGCCAACCACGCCCACACAGGAATCCCCACCTGGCACTTCAAATGCTTCCCAGCCAACCAGCTTCCCGTTTCCTGAGGTCGAGCCATTGCCTAATGAAGCCCTCTGTCAGATGGGCCAGCGGACACACGGCCCCCCTTTCCCCACATGAGACGGCATGGGAAAAGGGTCCTTGAGAGGGTAGAACTTCAGATGAGCCGTCAGTTACAGGCGAAGACCTTCCCTACTTAAGCAGGTGTCTGCCCAGGCTCCAGTGCTGATTCAATTTTCCCCACACGCTGCAGAGACTATCCAGGTAGCTTAGCTAGGGAAAGCAGTGAGTTAGAGTAGACAGGTTTATGAAGCGCACTGCTTTGGAGGTAAGCAGCACTCTAATAAAACTAATCAGTCAATATTTATTTCGGTCACTGACCAGCCAGAGTAGTACAAGTACAAAATACAAAGTAAACGAGAGTAGTAACAGGGAAATTTAAAACTAGGAACTGAATAATATAAAAGGTTAAAATACAATTAAAATATTAACTCTGTATGCAGTAACTTTTTCCTGCAAATAATAGCTGCTGCACAAAATTTTGCTACACTAATAGTGACCATAGGATCACGATCCGCCAGCAAATAATTCAAATAACCCGCTACAGATTCTGCTGGAAGGGCTTGTAGAATGGGGGTAATAAAAGCTTGCTGCAGGTTGCGGTAAAGGGAGCAGTGGAAAAGTACGTGACTTACTGATTCCACCTCCCCAGACCCGCAAGGGCAAGCCCGCTCAGAGTATGGAATCCTGTGGTATCTACCTTCCAGTAAGGCAGAGGGAAGTACATTGTGCCTAGCTAAGGAAAACACTTTTCTATATTTGGGAACGGTTAAATTTTGCAGGTAGTTCGCCGGAGAAGGTACTCTTCCATACAGACCCGGGTTGGAATATGCCACAATCAGACTTAAATTAGCTTGTAGATCAATATCCTTGATCCGAAGCAGAATAGCCATTTTAGCTTTGTGATATCTGAGTCCGAAGAGCATCTCAGGTGAGAAACCAAGAGCATAGATTTTATTATACAAAAACCGCTTCCACTTGGACTGAAAAGAGTCTTCGAGCATCAAGGGAGCCAACCCAGAAGGGGTATATATCATCTTAAACCAGTAATTGATTCTATAAGTCTAAACACGGGTCTCTATAACGGGCAGACCCACCTCGAGATGTATGACCACATTAGGCACACAGGGAGGCAGACCAAGTATCGATCTAAGGAATTTGGATTGAATAACTTCAAAAGGCTCGAAAACGTCATAGGCACAAAATTGCGCCCCGATACAACAATTGCACTATCACCTTGGCAATAAAGACCTGTATCACAGAGGGTACGTGTTGTTCCCCTTTATTAAAATAGAAGGACAAAAGTGCTTTAACGCCCCTTTGGGCATTCGCGATGGCATAAGTAGTTTGCGGTTTCCAGGAACCATTAGATTGAAAAATTATTCCCAGGTATTTGTACACCGTAACTTGTTGGATCAGATGCTCATTTATTTGCCATCGATGGTTCACCTTTTTCTTAGCAAAGACTAGTACCTTAGTTTTATCATAGTTTATTGTCAGCATTTCCTCCTTACAATAGGAGGCAAGTGCCCTCAGCAGGCGACGTAGGCCCACTCTGGTTTGAGACAGGAGGACAGCATCATCCGCGTAAAGTAATATGGGCAAGGGTCTATTTGCCAATTTGGGGGGATGGGAATTTATTACCGCTAAATAATTAACTATCGAGTTAATATAAAAATTAAAAAGGGTAGGAGCTAAAATACAGCCTTGCTTAACCCCGTTAAAAGTGGGAACATGTGCTGACAAATGACCGGCATGATCAGTTCTTACCCTTAGGCTTGTATCGTGAGTATTTTTCGACCAGGTGCTGGAGAACAAGGCCAAGGTGCACTGTTGTTCTCCCTGACCTGAACCCCGCCTGTTGATTAACTAAGATATCCTCCTCTTGCAGCCAGCTGAATAATTTTTCAAGGAGGTGTTTGGCATGTAACTTGCTAATAACACTCAGTAGGCTAATGGGCCTGTAATTTGCCGGATTAGATCGATTTCCTTTTTTGAAAATGGGTATAATAATTGCAAATCTCCAATTGGGAGGAATTTGTGCTGATCGATCAATAGCAGGAAATAAAACTGCTAGGATTGGGGCCCACCAATCTATATTCTCCTTTAATAGCTCAGACACAATATTGTCACTTTCAGGAGCTTTTCCGGTTTTAAGTGTGTTAATAAGGGAGATGATTTCAGAAATGGTTACCGGGGGCCATTCCAGAATGGAAAGTAAGTCCTCCCTCGGCAAACACACATTGTTTTGCGTCCTGGCATAAATGTCATGAAAATATATTTCCCAGATGCTAGCAAGGACCTCAAGTTGGGTTGCCAGCCCCTGATCACCAGTCTCCAAAACGCAGCCAAGTCCTGGAAGCTGTAATTAATTTTTGCCAGGCCTCGTGCTGCGCCTTTTTCTTTTTTTTCATTTATCAAGGTTTTATATCTTCTCTTCAGCATCAAATAGTCTGAAGGCATAGACGGCAGATCAAGGGTTCTGTAGACTTTATACTGTGCCAAAAGAGCATTTTTCAAAGTGACACATTCCTGATCGAACCATGGTTTGGAGACTGGGCCTAATACAGGGAGTCAACTAGTTTTATTTATATTCCCAGCACAGCCTAGGGAGGAGATAATCCCCTGATATTGTGTCAGCACATCTTCCGTGCAATTTGCTACCAACAGAGTGTTGCACTGGGTAAGGGTCTCATCCGAGTTTAGAAACTCAGAGAAGGCCCTAGCTAATTTAGGTGTCCATCTCAAGCGCAGCACTCTATGTGACATCCTATGTTCGGCCAGGAGATTTAGCATGGGTTCATGTGCGGCCATTCAGATTTGATTACCTAAGTTAAGATAGAGGGGGAGGGGGAGGGGGTCACTTTCGACATGATTGGCCACATGGCAACTACCCACTCCAACAAATTATAGGAAACAATAAAATAGTCCATTGTTGATGCGCCTTGCATGGTTATAAATGTGAATTTGCCCATTCTGTCCCCCTCTACACCCCCATTCAATATACTCATATCTAATTTGTTGACCATCTGCACAAGACAAAGCCCAGCAAAATTCCACTGCATGTCTTTAGATTGTCTAATGGGAAGTGAATGAGCTCTCTCGGGGCAAGGCTGGAGGAGATGGAAATGTGAATAAAGAGTTTCATCATTTGCTCCAATTCTAGCATTAAAATCCCCAGCTAGGATGACATAGGCTTCGGGAAACTTACTCATTAGGTTGGAAATATATTCTTCTAGTTTACCCCAGTTATCTTCAATTAGGGATTTACGAGTGTAGGGGGCAGATACACATTAATCAACATAAATGGCCCTAGGGGACACAGAAGGAGTAGGGCAATAGCCCTGTTATCAAGGTCCAGCAGTCTCAAGTGGTTACATCCCAATTTTGTTGACACCAGCGTCGCTAATCCAACTTTAGGGCAACCACCTGAGACACTAGGAACTGCCTCCAACGACTACACTGCATAATCACTAAAGGCTAGATCTCCCGTAAGCCAAGTCTCCTGGAGTAGAATGATTTCCTGTTTGTTGATATAGGTAAGGAAAAGGGGATCTGCACACTTATTTGCCCACCCAGCAATGTTCCACGAGAGCAGTGACGGGGGCTTTTTGTTGCGATGGCTTTTGTCTGTTGGGCAAGTGCTCTCTATGCATTGCACGATTTTCAAAGCTCTTCTCATGTGGTGCATTAGCATCAATAGGTCTTTTCACATTATCTATACCTCTTGTTACTCCCTGGCATATTGATTATAGTCCCTTGCTTCCCCCGCACTTCAGCGCTCTCTTCAAGAGTCTCAATAGTATCTAATAAGGGATTCCTGGTACTCACATTGGAAATCACCCGGGGGAATATCATTTTAGAATGGTTTGTGGGGGGCAGTGGTATTACCAGAGGGCCCTGTTTGTTTTCGTCTAGAAATCTCATCTCCAGCCAGGAAGGGGGGTTGGATGGGATAGAGGGATTTTTGTTCAAAACGCTACCCTTCACTAAGCCCTCAACTTCTGTATGGGCCCAAGAAGTTGAGAGAGGGTTAACTTCAGCATTAACCTTAAATGAAATAGATCCCGTGGCTCCAGTACACAGGTACTGCCTATCTTCCAGTGGAGCCATCGCGATAGATTCCTTCAAGTCTAAGCTAGGATTCCCCCCCATCTGTAAGCCCTGCTCCTTTCTGTGGTCACTCTGTTGGAGCTTAATAGCTTCAAGATGGAATTTCAGAAGCTCCAGGCTCACCAGTATTTCCTCTTGTGCTTCAGCGGGCAGAGCGGTATACAAGTTAAAAAGCATAGTCTCTTCAGGAACCAAGAGGTCCTTATTATTTCTGGAAGAGAAGCTCTGATTAAGGACCAGTACTTGATTGGTCTTCCCCTGTGAGGAGTAATCCAGCTCCAAAAATGGGGCTGGTAGCTTCTCTATGGGTACTAGCCCTGTTAAGTTCCTGGGGTTGGGTGGAGTCTTCTTAGCCATTTTATTTATTTTATTTACCCAAGTGCCTGCATGAAAACCCAGAGCCCTAGGGGGTGCTGCATCCTCAAACACCCTTAATACACTTAACCCCCATCTGGTTAGTGTATCCCTGTAGGAATATAATATTTTAGCGGGCTCCCGTTCCCTAAAGGTAATCAAAACATGTACATGCAAGCCCGAGGAATACAAGTAGATCCTCCGTGGAGCAGAGTGGTAAGCGGCGGTAACGCAGCAGAAGCTCTGCTCACGGCCGGAGTTCGATTCCAATGGAAGGAGGAAGTCGAATCTCCGTTAAAAGGGGTCGAGGTCCATTCAGCCTTCCATCCATCCGTGGTCGGTAAAATGAGTACCCGGCATATGCTGGGGGGTATTTATTTTTATTTATTTATTTCTGCGATTTATTTACCGCCCATCTGGGTGGAAATCTAGCCACTCTGAGCGATGTACAAAGTCATAATATATAAGTATCACAACATCAAAACAGCAATAAAACTAAAACAAGAGGTAAAGGTTACTACAGTAAAATTCAATAAAGCTTCTGGCCCGTATAGTCCACAAGGTGCGTCATTTGCGAAACCGAAAGCGGCATCTCCTCTCACTCTCAGCATCCAGCATAGCAAACAGCGAGAGGCGGCACAAACAGGTCCCACGAAGACACGACCAACAGGAAAGTTCTCCCCGAGAAGCCAAAAGCAAAGGCGATGAGAGGCAAAACGCGGCCGACACAAGGCGAAACGAGCAAGGCCAGCACAGCAGGACAACGGAGGCCGCAGGGGCGCGCCCCAACCCCAGCAGCCAACCGAAAAACTGCCGAGGCGAACAACGCTGTCTCCCGAATAGAAGCCGCAGCCCCAGGCTCACCGAAGGGCCGCAGCTCATCCCCAGCTCCGATCCGGCAACCAGGAAACGGCGGCGGCGGCGGCAGCCCAGCGTAGGTGAAAGTCTTACATCGTATTTCTGATAGCTGGCATCCAGGTCGGGTCTGAGGGTGGTGACATAAGGGGGGGGAGGCTACCCCGTATTTTCCAATGCATCGTAACCTCCAACAAGGGAGAAATTACCGCATAAAAGCTGTTTGTTGCGGAGCTCCCTCGCCCGTAGCTGTTACTCCTGCCGCCATGATGGTTTACTTTAAAGTAAAGAAAGGCCAGGGAAGGAACTGGCAATCCCACCCCATACATACAGTCTGCCTAGTAAACGTCGCAAGACGTCACCCTAAGAGTCGGAAACGACTCGCACTACAAGTGCGGGGACACCTTTACCTTTACCTTTATATGTTCAAAGTCATTGGGCTTAAAAAGTACCATAGGCAACCCCTTCAAGACATTCAGAAGATGCAATCTACGCTCCTCTTGCAACAGAAAAGTCCTTGGGTTGGGATAGTTTGAGAGTACCAATTTCTTTTGATTCAGTACCAGAGAGCAATTAGATTCTTTTAGCAGCTTACTCTGAGGGAAAATCAAAGTTGGCATGGTGTGTTCCTCATTCTCCTGTCAGAGAATCCTCTTAGGTTGGGTTAGGGAAGGCAAACCTGGAGAAGACGAGGGGCAAGAAGCCCTTTCCAGGTGCAGAATGGTGTTGCCCTTATTTCTATCCTTCACCGCAGGAGATGAAGAAAACTGGGAATTCCGACTAGTGTCGTCCTCGAGATGTCTAAATAGTTTGGCATAATTAATCTTCCTATAAGCCTGGGGTTTTGGATTGGAAATATTCTTCATTTTCTTACGTTTGTGAACCCTCTTCTTTTTGGCAGCTCTCTTCTGCTTCCTAGGGTTCGCTGGTTTTGAAGTATTTACTTGAGGGTTGGATTCTCTCACCCGACCACCCGAGTTTTCCCTTGACAGACCCAGCTGGCCCAGGTGGACTTTTACTATAAGCTCTGTCAATGTTGTTAGCAGAGTATTGCTCTTATCAAGATACGATTTGATAAGTTCGACATCTTCCTTTAATAGAAAGAGCTATGCCTCAGTTAGAGGACCCTCTGCATTGTAATGAATAGGTAACTCCGAATACTCTCGACACTCATGATTTTGCTCGAGAAAGACTTCCTCTGTGAGTTGTTTTTGCCTTGAGTCAGGGCTCAGGTTATCTTGTTCTGTATTCATAGAAGAAGAAGCTGAAACCTCCTTAGTCATCGCTTCCACAGGAGAGATTTCTGATGCAAGATTAATGGCTGTATCCTCATCATTTGGGATTTGTAGGAGACATTTACTATCAATGGTCCAGTCCAGACTGAGCCGCTCCTCAATCACCTGCTTTTTGATATTTTTGCTTTTTATGTCAAGGAAGAACTGGATGATTTTCGTTTGGAGGTCCTGCCCCTTTAAGTCGACAATCCCAGCAATTGGGGAAACTCCCAACACTCTGTATCCCTTTCTTGTCTGTACCATCGCAAAATAGCTATGAAGTGTTATCAAAAGTAAATCCCAGATAAAAATAACTGACAGTCTAGCAGGCTTAGCACTGGGAGCTGCCGATGGCTCCCAGAGAAACAGAGTAAAAACAAAAACAAAAAACAGGGGAAATGCACAAGACATTCATGCAACAGATATAAGGCCGGCAGTCTTTCAGGTACCATGAGCCAAATGATTAAAGGGATTTTTGCTGTTCCAAATGCCAAGTCATAGTTAAGGATTAATTATAGCTTTGGGAAGCAGGCTTACTTTGTTGTAGTTCTAGGACGCTGCAGTTTAGTTGATAAAGTTAATGAGATTAACAAAGGCAGTGGAGCTTGTACCACGGCATCCTTCTAGTTTGCCATCTTCCCCGCACCCCTAATAAAATGAGAATTATATCAAGCCTTGTCTCCGTCTCGTCTCTCAGGCTCTGGGCAGGACAACCACACACACTGTACAGAAGTTTTCCACATATGACAACTCTGAGGAGGTGATTAAGCACATCAAGCCAGGGTTGCAGTACTCCAACCAATGTGAGGAAGGTGAAGGTGACAGTCACCATCCAGGGCATTCCATGCACCATGGAAGTTGATTCGGGCTCAGGGTATACTGTCATCTCATTGGAAACCTACCAGCAAATATTTCCTTGTGGGGGCCCACAAATTGTCCCTTTCCACTCCAAACTTACTGATTACCAGGAAAATCAGGTTCCAATAAAGGGCATCTGTGAAGTTGGGGTGCATTACCAAACTTTCCATGGAACTTTACAGTTATTGGTTGCTCAGGGGCATCGCACCAGTCTCCTTGGCTTAGCCATTGAGCATTGCTCTCACGGGGGTCCACCAGATTGGTGGATCGTTATGGGATAGCATCCTAAATGATTTCAAAGCTGTTTTTGATAAAGGTCTTGGGAAATATAAGGGGCCTCCTATTTCACTGTTCATGGATCCTATTGTGGCCCCCATCTGTATGAAACCCCATTGTGTTCCGTTTGCACTGTGACCAAAGATTAATGCTGAACTTGATCGCCTCATCAGGCAAGGCATCTTGGAGCCAGTGACACACCCTACGTGGGAGACACCCATTGTCACCCCATTGAAGGCCAATGGCAACATCTGCATTTGTGGTGATTACAAGTGTACTATCAATAGAGCCCTGCATCAGCATCCATATCTAATCCCAGCGGTGAGTCATCTTTTGGCATCACTTTCACAAGGAAATATTTTTGCAAAGTTTGACCTGGCCGAGGCCTATCACCAACTGTCTGTGGATGATGCTACTGCCGATGCTCAGACTATCACCACTCATCATGGAGCATTCACAGTAAAAAGCCTCCAGGTTGGTGTTTCTGTGGCCCGCGGAATTTTTCAGAGTTTAATGGAGGACATTCTTAAAGGAGTACCAGGTGCCATACCGTATTTTGATGATGTCTTGGTTGCCGGCAACTCAATTGCTGAACTTGCCACATGGGTGCAGGATGTACTGCACCGTTTTGCTGTTGCTGGTCTCCAGGTCAAGCATGAGAAATGTGTATTTGGTGTTTCCAAAATTGAATTCCTTGGCTGCAGCATTGATGCCGCTGGCGTTCGACCTACGCTGGTGAAATTTAAAGCGATTCATGAAGCTCCAGTGCCCAGTAATAAACAGGAACTCCGAGCTTTCTTGGGCCTCTTGAATTTCTATCATGCATTCCTGAAACATAAGGCTACAGTGGCAGAACAATTGCATTGCATTGAGTCATACTCCAAATGGTTAGAAGTGGTTCCTGTATCGTCAATGATGTCCCTTGTTGTTATCAAAACCTTACACAGGCTTTTCACAACACATGGGTTGCCCAACACCATTGTCTCAGACAATGGGGCCCAGTTCACATTTGAGGAATTCTGCACATTTCTAGATAATGGACTAATTTGGCATGTCACTTCAGCCCCTTTTCATCTAGCAACCAATGGCCAGGCTGAGTGGTCAGAACAACAAAGGATGCCTTGAAATGGATTGTAGAAGGTGACTGGGAATGACTCCTTGCAAGTTTTCTCCTGACACAACACATCACATCTTGTGCCACAACGGGGAGGAGCCCAGCTGAGCTATTAATGAACAGATGACTGATGACTCTGCTTGATCGGTTGCATCCTGACTTGACCAAGGACCAACCAAGGGAGTCTGTTGCAGTTCAAGAACCTGCATGGGTGTTCACCCCAGGTGACCCGGTGTATGTCAGGAACTACAGTGCTAGTGAAATGTGGTTTCCTGCCACTGTGACCCAAGCCACAGGGCCATTGTCCTACAGGGCTCAAACACCAGATGGCCATGTGTTACCTCAACATGTGGACCAGATGAGAAGATGAAGCCCAGCTCCATCAGTTCTTTCTGAGGGTGCTGGAAATACTCAAATGGGAAGAGAAACTGAGCCAGTGGCTGCTCCTGATGCCGGACAAGAGCAGTTGCGCCTGGACCCTGATGTGGACTTGCATGAACCAGAGCCAAATGGGGAACTAGTTGATGCGCTATCAGCTTCAATGCAAAACTGTCACAGATCGACCCGCATTAGGGCTTGTCCCAAGTATCTTCAGGACTATGAGAGCTAGGGGGGAGGGGTGTTGTGTATTGGCCCTCCAGGCTTGCCATACAAGGAACTGCTAAGTCTGCCCAGGGCTGTGGCAGTTTTGTTTCAATTCTGAGTTGCAGTTTGGCCTACAAGCAGCACCATGCTGTGGGCCTTGTTCTCTTCATATCTTCAGTGATAGTAAAGTTATTGTTGTATATCCTCTGTGTGGCCTTTTCCTTCAGAATACTTTTTACACACATACAACAAACACATGGAGAATACACAGGGTGGGACCATGCCTTCTGCTCCCACTCCTGACATTACTGAGCTCCACTGGCTTTGCCCCCCAACCTCTATATGTTAGCTAGTTTGAAAAGTTACCTCTACATGTGTAAAGCTGCACGCATGTAGACTTCCACACAAGCGGGAAACCTAATACCTAGGATTCCTGGTTATGTGGAAACCCCTGCGTGGTTATAGCTGTACTCATGTAGGGGTTCCTTTCACATATTCAACTGAATGGACTAGTGTTGAGGGCATTGGCCAAGGTCATGCTGACATTGGCGGTGTGGTTAGCTGGTAAAGTCCCACCCACCCTTCACTTATTCAGTGAGCATGTGTGAATGTTTTCTGAGACAGGCTTGTTCTCTCTGCAAGCCCCTAGTATTTATACCAAGCCTCAACTTGCTAATACTAGGGCCTCATGTTGCCTATTCACACTTACCTCTTTGCCAGAAAAGGGCTCTGAGATAATATGCTAACCCTGGTCTCAGTCTTAATCCATCAGTTCCTGGTTAAAACTTCAGAGTTCCTGGCATATGTTATCTGCTATTTTCCATAGATTCCAGCTTGCTGCAAATATCTTTGGCATTCCTCTGTAAATGTGGAGAGTTGCAAAATAAACCTTGGTGCACCACATTGCTCATATAGGAAGACAGCTAGTAGCAATTCAACTTTTTTACAGTATTGATTTTTTAAATGTGATATTTCAGTAGAAATTCACCCAAATAATCTATGATAGGATGTTTTATCATTGTAAAGGATAAATAGTGATGATTATTATAATAATAGATATTTGATTTTTTAAAGTAGCTCAGCTCTCATCTGGAACTTTTTAGGACTGAATAGAATACAAGATCAGTTCTGTTGGTTCCTTTGAATCTCTGTTCACAGATGAAAATTATCCAAAGATGAACACAACTCATTCCTATTGAATAATGTCATTGCCTCTGGTTAATTTTCAGTGGTGGTAGAATAGCTATCACAGATGTCCCATAATGCAATGTGTTCAACTGATATCTCTCTATTGTAGTAGGTGTGACATAAATATCTTGCCTTTTCCCGTAAAGAATGATCCAAATAGAATTTTAAGCCACTGATACTGAAATGCCTTTATCTCCCATCCCCCATAATATCAGCAAAATGAGAAACGACTCTGAAACAGGAGATGCTTCCCAGGCTGTAAGTCATCAATAAAAGCTCTATGTTCCCATCCCTTCCCCATTATTATCCAACTCCTTCTCCCCCTGACTGATTGATTTATTTTTCTTTCTTTTCTGTCTCTCTTCCTTTTAAGCATATGTCTGATTTTCTTAATGGTGTTATGAATTGCCATGTTTTGCTGCTGTTTCTTCCCCCTTTTATTGTTCATGCTTGTAGCTTGTATTGTTACAGGAAAAAATTGAAAAACCAATAAACCATGCATTTTTTTAAAAAAAAAAGGTAGTCAACCTGACAGACATTGACAAGGCTTAAAACTGAGTAAAGAATTATCACTGTGAGTACTTCCACTTCGTTGGTTCCAGTGCTTCCAGAGTATCTGGGTTCCATTTTGCCTGTGGACAGACAGAATGAACAGATACACCCCAGAGTGCCTAAAACTGCAACATTTCTGCTAAGTCTTGCCTTTCACAGGATTGGCATATAACTAGTTTTTGTCAACTCTTTTACACAAGACTATAAGAACAGCCTGCTGGATCAGGTCAGTGGGCCACCTAGTCAAGCAACCTGTTCTCACAGTGGCCAAGCCCACAAGCAGGGGCACAGAGCACAAGAGACCCCATGTGACTCTCCTGTGGTTTCCAGTAACTGGTATTCAGAAGATTACCACCTCCAACTATGGAAGCAGAGTGTAGCCGTCATGGATAGATAACCTTATCCTCCATGAATTTGTCTACGTAATCCTCTTTTAAAGCCACCCAAGTTGGTGGCCATCACTGCCTCTTATAGGAGCGAATTCCATAGTTTCACGATGCATTGTGTGAAGTACTTCCTTTTGTCTGTCCTAAATCTTCCAACATTCAACTTCATTGGATGTCCACAACTTCTAGTATTATGAGGGAGAAAAAAGTGTCTATCCACTTTCTCCATGGCATGCATAGTTTTATACACTTCTGTCATGTCACCTCTTACTCGCCTTTTCTCTAAACTAAAAAGCCCCAAATGCTGCAACCTTTCCTCATAGGAGAGTTGCTCTGTCCCCTTGATCACTTTGGTTGCCCTTTTCTGAACCTCTTCCAACTCTACAATATCCTTTTTAAGGTGAGGCAATGAGAACTGTGCACAGTATTCCACATGTGGTCACACTGGGTCAGCATCTTCATCAAGCTATCCGCTACAACCCCAAAATCTCATTCCTGATCTGTCACTGTGGGTTGAGACCCCATGAGCATGTATATGAAATTTAGATTTTTTTTCCAATATGTGTAACTTTATGCTTACTTACACTGAATTGCATTCACTATTTTACCACCCATTCACTCTGTTTGGGGCTGTCCTTTTGGAGCTCTTTGCAATCCCTTTTTGTTTTAACAACCCTGAGTTAGGAGTGAGCAGTGAGGTGGTATTCAGTATCATCAGCAAACTTTGCCACCTCAGTGTTCACTCCTAACTCTAGATTGTCTACGAACAGGTTAAAAAGCATAGGTTAAAAATCCTTGGGGACTCCAATTTCTACATCCCTCCATTGGGGGAACTGTCCATTTATTCCTACTCTCTCTGCTTCCTGTTTCCCAGCCAGTTCCTGATCCAGAATAGGGCCTCTCCTCTTATTCCATGACTGTTAAGCTTACTCAAGAGTCATGGGGTACTTTGCTGAAAGCTTTTTGAAAGTCCAGGTTCACTATGTCAACTGAATCACCTCTATCTATATGCTTGTTGACACTATTGAAGAACTCTTAACAGGTTCATGAGACAGGACTTACCCTTGCAGAAATCATACTGGGTCTGCTTTAGCAAGACTTGCTCTTCTATATTCTTGGTTATTTTGTCTTTAACAATACTTTCCACTGGTTTTCCCAGGACAAACGTTAAGCTAACTAGCCTGTAATTTCCAGGATCCCTCCACCCCCACTCCCTTTTTAAAGATTGGTGTTACATTGGCCACTTTCCAATCCTCAGGCAAGGAGGCATATCTGAGGGACAAGTTACCTTTTTTTTTTAGAAGATCAGCAATTTCACATTTGAGTTGAGAACTCTCAGGTGGATACCATCTGGACCCAGAAGTTTGTTAGATTTTATTTTGTCTATTACATCTAGAACGTCATCTCGTCACCACTATTTGCCTCAATTGCTCAGACTCCTGTCCTGTAAAGATTAGTTCAGGCACAGGGATCTGCCTTATATCCTTCACTGTGAAGTCAGATGCAAAGAATTCATTAAGCTTCTCTGCAATCTCCTTTTCCTGCTTTAGCACACCTTTGATTCCCTGGTCATCCAAGGGACCTCTCTAGATTATCTCCTGCTTTTAATGTATGTAAAGACCTTTTTTGTTGTTGGTCTTTATGTTTTTAGCAATATGCTCCTCAGATATTTTTTTTTAGCATCCTTTATTGTTTGTTTGCATTTCTTTTGCCAAAGTTTGTGTTCTTTTTTTATTCTCATTTGGACAAGGCTTCCATTTTTTGAAGGAAGCCTTCTTGCCTTTTTTTTTAATGAACGCAGCTAGGAATTGCAGGCTCAAGCTGATTTAACAATCACTCCGTTTACCCAGAAACCTCAAGGAAACATAATTTTCAGTGAAGTTCTGAGGGTCTAACAGGGAACTTGCAATTCTTACCAAACTCTAGCATAATTTATTTATTACAGTCATAGACCCGTCTGGTAAGAGAATGATAGTACATGTAATACAAAAGAAATCAATGGAAATTAGATTAAAAAGCATTTAACAATCAAATAGCGAATAAAAATTACATAGTAAAATCTTTAACGCGCAAGCATTGTGCAGCATATAAGAATTTGGCCACACTCAGGGTTATTTCACTGTTAGATCCTGAGATGAGGTAGCTAATCTGGTTATCAGTCGACTTCGAAGAGATGCTTACCAATATATTAGCTAGAAATTTAAAACGTAAAGAGTCATAGAGAGGACAAGATAAAATAACATGGGCAAGTGTTTCTATAATTTTACGAGCACAGGGACAAAAGCGCTGGTCATAAGGGATCCCTTTATATCTGCCCACCAATAATGCGGAATGTAAGGAGTTAAATCTGGCCCTAGTAAAGGCCAGACAGAGGTTGGGATTGACTAGGAAATCTAGGTAGGGGGCCTGATTAGAAAATTTAAATGGAAGTCTAAAATATAAAGGTGAACAGGTTTTTGTGGCCTCCATATTTGCCGATTGAAAATCAATATCAGCTAAACGGGAGCGAAAAGCACGTTTGGCCGCAGATAAGTTTTGAATTGATAAATATTCAAATGATAAGCCAATCGATAAAATATATTTTTTAATGCTGTTACTCCAGGTTGAAATAAAAGAGTTACCCCAAAAATTGGATAAATATCCAGTTGGAGGATTATAAGCTATTTTAGCCCAGTAGTTTAGGGACATTTGCCATGCTTGACATGTCAAGGAGGAAAAACCGGCTTCTAGCCTAAGCGCAGCCGCTGGGGCGCATCTTGGCAAACCCATGAGTCGACGTAGGAAAGAAGAACGGATGGATTCTATTGTATGGTTGACTGCCTGAACCCAGATTGGAATTCCAAATAATAATTGTGGGATAATTTTTATTTTGAAAACATGAATTGCTGCCGGGAGATATCTCCCTCCTTTATAATAAAAGAAATGGAGTAGTTTATTGACATTAATGCGTGCCAGATTAGTGGCATTTTTTATATGCTTAGTCCAATTCAGGGATGATTGAAAGGTAATGCCGAGGTACTTATACTGGGAAACTAAGGCAATATGATGACCATTTATAGACCAGTAACCCACGTTACGGTGTCTGGAAAAAATAAGAATTTTAGTCTTTTCATAGTTGATTGTAAGATGGTTCAGGGAGCAATAGTTCATAAATGTACGAATTAACCTTTTAAAGCCGACCTTTGAAAGAGAGAGGAAAGCCGCATCGTCGGCATACAGCAGAAGAGTGCAGGGTTGATTTCCAATTTTTGGCAGATGGAAGTCACTTGAAAGGCAATTGGGATTGACTTCCGGGAAGGGTGACTTCGCTTGTGCCTGCTTTTGAGATGGGCTCCCGCCTCAGAAGAAGCTTATTCAGATATAAATCAGTCAGAACATTTTTTTTTTTGACTGATGAAATTTCTCCCGGGCAGGGAGAAACGTAGAGATCAACCTCAAAAGCCTGTTTTTGTTGGGAGGACTGGATTTCATTAATTTATGAGAAAAGGTCCAGCCAGCAATGCCGGACGGACTTCCCAACAAGCTCTATCTGATTAATGTGACACATTTATCTTTTCTTCAAAGAGAAAACGGACTAACAGGCAAGCACCCTTCTTTCTATTCTTTTTTTTACTTGGTTTAAATTGTTGCAGCAAAAAGAGATTTGTCAAATGAATCAGCTTTAAAGAACTTCGGGTGAGCTATAACTCTTCTCTGTTATTCACGAAATTAACAGCTTATCTCTGTTTCTATTGCAAAAAGCTGTCCTGGAAGTGCATTCTAAAGATATAAACAGAAGAGGGATTTCTATTCCGAGGAGAAAAAAATAAAAAATATGAACTTTGGAACATTATACTGTCTGGGACTATTCTCTTTTTGGTCTATTTTATTTTGACGAATCTGCTTCTTCACGACGCCACTAACTGTTTTGATGCTGGGAACTAAATTTGTTTTGTATTCTTGAACATAGAGAGATAAGGCAGGCTGCTCTGTTTATACTGTGATGTCATCAAGCCTGGAATATTAACCCAATTGCTGCTGAAATAAGAAGTGGTTCTTCTTTATTTTTGTTTTGTTTTGCTTTCGTGGTTTTAAAAATGGCAATCAAGAAAGTGGCTGAGAATCTGGAAGTAATTATGTTTCAGAAAATAATGGATGAGATTGAGATAACGAAACAAACCCTGCGACAGGGCAGTAAGGAGCTGAAAATTGAACTGAGCAAAATGACGCAGGAACTTAAAGAAATAGGGGATCCTGTGAGAGAGGAGAATGAGATCAGAGATGAGAAAAGAAAAAATAAAGGGAAGATACAAGCCCAATTGGAAAAAGATCTGGAGTTTATGGATATTAGAAATAAAATCTACTGTTTGGAATTTAACGTTATCTCTGAAGAAATTAATGAAGATATTAGAGATAAAGTTATCAATGGCTTGGATAATTTTCTGGACTGGAATGACGTGATGGAGCTTGATATAGAGAAAATCTATGGAATTAACTGCAGCCATGTGACAATGGAAAAACTCTCAAGAGATGAGCCAGTGCATTTTGTAAAAAAGAAGAACACAGATATGACTTTACAACAATATTTCAGCAACTTATTCAGAATCGATGGCAAGAAAATATTTGGGATAGAGGAAATTCCCATCAGACTCTTATTATATGACTATGGCTATGACAGCAAGATTATTATGGAATACTGATAATGGAAGATTGGACACTGAAATTACTGGACTTAACAGGACTATTGAAGATGGAAGATGGAATTAATATGGATAATGGAATAATGGCTATTGAAATTATTGGACCTAACAGATTTTGATGAGATGGATTAATCGATATGTTTATTTGGACTATGGTTATGACAATAAGATTATTATTATTATTAACGAGATGGATTAATCGACATGTTTATTTGGAGAAAAATTGATAGATATATTTCTTAAAGAATTGAAACCTCTCTTTGACTTTTTGTGGAAAGAATAAAGTAACGTTTATGAGATTTGATGATTAATTAAGATAACTACTGGAGGAAAGTGATTTTATAATATAATTTAAGAGACAGGATTGTTATATATTGTAGACCTATAACTGATCTGCGACAAATGGGAAGTCAACATTTTATTTTTTTGTTTAATCATTTTTGTTTTGTTTTGTTTTTTGTCTTTGAATGTTTTATGATTTTGTTTTGTTTGTTTTATGAAAATTTGAATAAAAATTATTGTAAAAAAAAAGAAAGGCAATTGGGATTAAGATCATTTAGAAAAAGATTAAATAAAAGTGGGGCCAAAGTGCATCCCTGTCTAACCCCCATGCCCATGTTAATTGAATTCGTTAGACCACCGTCTCTTCCACAGCACACTCGGAGTGAAGTATTTTGATGCAGATTATAGATTAAAAATAGTAATCTTTTGTCCATAGAGGTATGTGGAAGTTTATTCCAGAGTAAATCTCTGGGAATAGTGTCGAAAGCGGATTTCAAATCGACGAAAGCAACATATAGACTCCACATTTTCCCACGATTCATCCGCTAGTTGAACAAAGTCCTGCTCATCTGTAGACGAATAAAACAAACTCCTGTCTGTGATTAATATATGGCTCGCACCACTGTCAAGAATCCAGTCAACAGGTCCTAAATCTTGAGACTTCTGTTTACAAACAAAGTTCACACTTCCCTGCTTCCAGCCTCCGTCCCTGGAGTTTCGCTTGACTGCACAGTCTCTCTGGAGATGCCCACGAGCGCCGCAAACATAACAAGCCTTTAGCCGCTGCTGCTCCTGCTTGTAATCCTGCTTGCTTCCGACTGCCTCCTTCAGCACGGCACTTTTCTTCACCTCTTGTCTCCGCTGCCATTCCTGGGACAAATCCTGCAACGCGTCCCACATCTGTTTAGCCGACGGCTCATCTCTCACATACATCAGTTGAGAATCCGATAGAGCCAAGGTAATAAAAGCCTGCGCCCTCTGATCTCTGCGCTTCCAGGCCGCGGTCGGTGCCGCCGGGGGGGTGTCTTCAATCACGTCAAATAAATCCTCTGTTATCAAGAAAGCACGCATCCTTGGCTTCCAACTGCCATAATTCTTTTCCATAAGTTTTTCCATTGGCAAGCCTCCAGACAAGTTTACAGCCATGTTCACTCACCTCTGTCTGGCACAATCAATCAAGCTGCCCTCTGGATCTTCGTCTGCCGTTCAGACCAGCCACTTACTCCTGTGTAATGCGCTGTGGATCTGGGCCCATAACCCTGTTGATGGTTGGCGGTTCTTGCGTGAAACAACACGTTACATTGGATGTAAGATGGTAAAGAAGCATCACAGAGGCTTGAGAAAGTTTTAAGAGTCTTTACTAAGACATTACGGCCAAAGGCATTTAAAGTAGATACATGTAGAGTTTCCCCCCCCCTTCAAGATAGAACTAGGTAGAACTGCTTGCTTCAAAGACACACACAGAAGAAGGAAGAACTAACAGCAGGCTGTTACAACTTTCCCAGCTGTTATCTCCCGTTACCATGACAACCTGTCTGGCCTTGGATGTCTGCTCTCTCAGGCCAGGCATAGCTGATAACACAGAACCATTCCCATACATCTTGAAACATTTCAGACTTGATGAAAAAACACATTGGTAGTACGGCCTAGTAAGCCAACAGACCCGGGGCCTTAGAGGGTTTTAAAGTTGTGATCAAATCAGTTATTTCCATGATGGTGGGTGGTGGCCATTGTGGTAGGTTGGAAAGAGAGATAGTAACAGTGGCATTCTGATGATTAACAGCATAGAGTTCCATAACGTACTGTTCCCATCTTTGGGGAGAGATATTACAAGTGGAGAAAGGAATAGATCTCCAGGGGGCTGAAATAATGGCCCAATTTTTTTATGTTATTTTTAGATCTAGCCGCGGTGATAAGAGATTTCCAATCATCCTTTTTTCCTTTCACAGTGTCTCCTTATATTTCCTTTTCGTGTCATAGTATTCTAAAGGAAGGAAATTATTATTGGCATACCGGTAACGTAAGTATATATTCCTAAGCTGTCATTTAAGAACTAAGCATTCATTGTCGAACCATTTGGCCTTTGGAAGTGTTGGGTGTCTACCTCTAGTTGTTTTGGGGGTCAGGATAGATGTTATATGAGAAAGTAACAGATCGAAATGGGAAAGACCGGTATGTACGTTACATTCTCCTAGTAACATATCCCGGATGTTCATTACCCTTGGGGATTTGAGAAAAATTGCAATTTTAGATTCTAAATGTTCTGTCCAGATAGTTGTTCTATGCATAAAATAGGTATTATTAAAAATTGGGTTATATTCAGAGGAGAGATGAAGTTGATCGGAAAAATGACATATTACAGTGAGAGGGAGATGATCACTAAGTTGACTAGTGCCCACTGCAAATTGTGTAATTGCCCTCAGTAATCGAGTTGTTATTATGACATAGTCGATTGCACTACTTCCGCAGTTTGAGATGAAAGTATATTCCCCAATGTCATCTAAATAACTACAACCATTTAAGATCAGCATGTCATGACTACCCACAAAGCGCGTCAAGCAAATCCCCCCATAATTGATCTTAGCATCCTTCGAGGTCCTGTCATAGGGAGGGAAATAATGGTCGTTTTCTTCGTCTTTCCATAATTTGGATGTGAAAAGAGAGTCAAGAGTGGCTCCTGTTCTGGTGTTGAAGTCACCATTCAAAATTATTTCCGCTTTAGGATAGGAGCATTCAAAGCTTGATATGTACTGGTCCAGATCACCCCATAGTGCATCCAGTTGATTGTTTGTATGAGATGGAGGGATATAGATGTTAATGATCAAGATATCCATTGTGTTAAATGATAAAAGTACAGCCATAGCAATATTTCATAATGGTGGTAGTTCCTTTTGATGTGCCGCTAATGAGGTGGAGATAAAAATTGCCAAGCCACCACTCAATCTACCTTTCCTGTTGCAGGATGCCTGAGCTGGAAGATGATAAAAAGAGTACCCATTTAGTGACAAAATGGAATTGGACCAGGTTTCTTGTAGAGCTATTATGTCATATTGAGAGATGCAGGCAAAGAATTGTGGATCGCTGAGTTTTGAATTCCAGCCAGAGATATTCCATGAAATTAGTCGGAAAGGTGTTTTTGTTGAGGAATAGGGTAAGGTATGTGTCAGCGCTGTAGTCTGTGCAGTGGATCTAATTCCTTGTTCCATATTTGTACTGGTTCTCTGGTGTCAATTGTAATCCTTATTGGTATCTGCTTCAACTAGGAGTGGTCGTCCGTTTGCTTTGGAGCTTCCGGTATCAAACTTCCATTGGGTTGTCTCCATTGGGCAGGAGGGAGAGCCCAGTTCTTTCGAGTAAAGAAATCGCGCGTTATCCCATTTATCACCCACCTTGATTAAATTTTGGGATGTGTTGGGATTAAAGTTGAGATGTGGTGAGGAGTTTCTTGAGTCTGGTAGGGAGGTGTTATGTTGCTCCTCACCAAATGAACTAGACTCTGTGAATTCCTTTAGATGATCTGCTTCAGACGCTGATTCTTTTAGATGTTCAATCAGTTTATAAAACTTTTTAATGAGAATCAGTTGTTGTATCTCACGAAGCTTCTTTGAGGAAATCCATGGCAGCTGAACTAATAAAAATGTTATATGTTTGTAGTGTAGATATCTCCTCAGAATCTTTATTATAATGTGCTACTGGATTCTGTGTAGATGATTGGATGATGACGCCTCTGAGAGGGAATGTCTGAGTTGCTGTCTTGGGGCTGAAGAGAAAGTTCTCTGGCTGCCGTTATCCGAGCTGCTCTGAACCAGACAGCGACTGGTTAGGCAGAAAGGACTAGGATAGGAAATGGACAATACGGAAGCCCAGGAAAGGAGGCAGGAACCTGAAGTCAAATGGTAAAAGGAAGCTGGTGGAGCAGGTAAAGAAAGAAGACCCAGAAGAAATGAGAATGCTAAAGAGTCTAGGCAGATGGTGAGAAGATAAGGGAACCTAGGGAAATAAGGAAAGAGAGTTGCACATGGCAAGGAGCTTCAGGAGTGAGAAAGACTGAAGTTCATCTGTTGGTTTGGAATTTTGGAATCCATCCTTGTAGAATGGAGATGAATTGTGGACAGTATACCTGAACCCTCAAAGAATACATATTCCGGTCTACTCTGACCCCTTTACTTTGGTGGGCAGGAGAGAAATCCTTCCTAGTGCCATTTTGAAATGAAATGTGACTCATTCATAGTATATTGCTATAGTGGGAAATAAAAAGCAACATTAAAGCTGTAATCCTATATATACTTACTATGGAATATATACAATACACTTACCATTGAACTCACTTGCTACTCTATATGGGACTAATCTGGGACAGTGGGACTAATCGGTGTTCTTGGGATTAATCAGTTTAAGTATTGATTCAATATGGAATTTGCTGTCCAAACTAAAGAATAAAATCTCCCTGGCTTGATTTTCCTGCTGTGAAGCTTGTTGTTGTTGTTAATATGGAGATGAATGACAGAAAACCACATTACTCATAATTAAGGAGAGTAACATTTTTCTTAATCATTATCATGCTAAATACCTACAATAAGCCATCTCACATTTATAAAGATAATCTAGTCATAACAGCATTTAATTGCTCTCATAATAGAAATGTATAACACTTATGAAAAGAAATTTGGTTATTGTGAATGTTGATTAAATCTTCAGAGCTAGTCTGGTGGGTGGTGGATAGGATATTGGACTTTGACTGGGGAGAGCTGGAACATCACACCAGTATTGCCAAAAATTCTCCATGGGGCTCATGACACTTTAGATTTCTTGCACTGCTGCTTGTGCTGGACTCTTCTCTTGGCTCAGGTCTAGGCAAGCCAGCAGGCATTCCTATGGGTAGGCTCGTTAAAGGGTTCAGTCTGTTTGCATTTGCACAGCCAACAGCTCATCTGTTGCAATGGAGGTGGAGACAACTCAGCCAGATTCTCTCCCCACACACACACACCCTCCTGGGCTGAATGCAGGACAGTAGCAGGAGTCTGGCCCAGCAGCAGATTGGCCACTGGAGGCAGCCCAATGGTATGAACTGACAATTCAACTCCCTCATCCCCATCAAGTGACCCCTCAGGAGAGGGTCTGTCAGCAGGCAGATCACTGGGCCTCTCCCCAACAGCTTCATAGAAGAGGTTTCCAGACCAGTGCCCCCCCTCCAGATCCTGGACCTCCTACTCCTCACCCCAGTCCTGCCAAGCGTTCTCCATGGTCTCATAACACTGTAGAGTTCCTGTAGGATGCTGTCGCTACACAGTCCAGCAAACAATCCAACTTATTATTTCATATATATATATTAGGTGATTAACGGAATCCTTATAGGGATCCAGAGCAAGCTTGAATGAAGTTCTGTTTGTTCCTTTCAAAACTGTCTTAACTGTATACCAAAGCAACTCGCATCCAACGAGGATCCAGTCTTCTTTGTTCAAGTTCTCCATCATGCACAACAACAACCCAAGGTACGCAATGTTTTTACAAGAGAAGATTACAAAATGCCAACTTACTATAGAGCATCTTAAAGTATGTAAGTCCTTAAACATTATTCCACGAGGCCTTGAGATCTATAAACCAATTTCTATTCCAGAAAGTATCCCTTTATGTCTAAATTGGCACATAGAGAAACATCAGCTGAGCATATTCCTTATTTCTACGATTATTAAGCAGAATCTTCTGAAAATCAAGACCTTGAAACATGCACTACAGCAGGAATTAATGTTTCAAATAAACATTATAATACCATGTGACTATGAATGCCTCCTGTATCTGCTCCATAAAACAGAACAGACAACTTTTATCAATGTCCATGCCACCAAAAAGAAAAAACTCAAAAGGGATATTCTAAGATATAATCTTCCTCTTATTCCATCCAATTTAATAACACAGTGTTGTATATATAAAGAAATATTTTCATGTACTACAAGAGCAAAAGCTAACCACAAGAAAAAGAAAAACAGGAGATTCAAAAGAGTTACTCCAAAAACTTCCACGTGTATAACAAGATCACCTGACATAACTTACAGAAATGACTCCACAACAATAATAGATCTCACTGCAGGCAAAATGTCACCTAATGAGATTAGGCTTCTATCCAAAGGCCTCAACTTCTGCCCAACACCTAGAGAGCACAATATAGCACAGATGAAATGTGACATCAAAGCATTTGAAAGGAGATGCAGATTGGCTGAATTTTTTTCTGATGACTCTAAGAACACCATAGACCTCTACGATAGAGATCCTCTGCTACAGTTTCTGCCACCTAAAACTTGGACACCGAACATTAACAGGAATCCTGTCCTAGAAACCTTTCTCTTATCAATAAACAGAGTCATCAGCAACCACACACCAACTCCTACTCACGACAACCTTTCAAAAGAAGAAAGAATAGCCCGGAGGAACCTTCAGATGAGAAGGGATGTTGTCATCAAGCCTGCAAATAGGGGTGGTGCTGTTGTGGTACTTAACACTACAGACTATATAGCAGAAGGTCAAAGACAACTAAAGGATGAAACAACATATAGATTTCTTGACAAAGACATCACCACAGATCTCAATACTTGTATCATTACATCTATACAAAACCTTACAAGTAGGAAACTTCTTAAAGAGGAAACTGCTGATCTCCTTGTTAATCCAAATCCCACCCCTGGAAGGTTTTACATGCTGCAGAAAATCCACAAAGCCAACAATCCTGGTCGCCCAATTGTCTCAGGTAACAACACAGCTACTGAAAGGATTTCTCTGTACATTGACTTAAATTTACAAAACATGGTGCAAAACCTCCCATCGTATATCAAAGACACCAAGGACTTCTTGCTTAAAATTGAGTCTTTAAACAGGCAGTATCAATTCCACAACAATACTATACTAGCTACTTTAGATGTCACATCTCTTTACACCAATATACCACATAATGATGAGATTCAGGCTTTAAATGAGTTCCTTAACACCAGAGATATGAACAATCCTCCAACAGAGGTTCTCACAACTTTAGCTACGCTAGTCCTGACTTGTAACAACTTTACATTCAATGGAGAACACTACCTGCAACTACAAGGCACAGCTATGGGGACTCGCATGGCTCCATCATTTGCGAATCTCTTTATGGGTAAACTGGAACAGGAGATCATCAAAAAGGCCATCAACAAACCACTTATATGGTGGCAATACATTGACGACATCTTTATGGTCTGGACGAATGGTAAAGAGAGTTTGGAACAATTTAAAAATTACATCAACTCTATCCAAGTTTACATTTAATAGTACAAATGACAATCCGCACATCTCTTTTCTGGATGTCCTTCTTACCATTGAAAACAACAAAATAGCCACTGATCTCTACAGCAAACCCACTGATGCCCACACCTATTTAAACTGGAAATCCTGCCATCCTAGGCATATAAAGAACATTGTGTATAGCTTAGCTCTGAGAATCAAACTTATTTACAACACTGAAGATAAATACCAGAGAAGGATCAGTGAACTTAAAGAACACATTCTTCGAAGAGGATATTCTCCACGTATTATGAATTGCAACATCCACCGAGACTCCATTCTGTCCAGAGAAAACCTCCTCCATCATACTGAGGTGTCAAAGAGCAGAGAGCAACGGATTCCATTTGTGGTAGATTTCCATCCAGCATCTCCTAACTATCACCGAGCAATCAAGGAGAGCTACCCATTGCTGGCAAACTCTGAACATCTTACCAGAGCCATCAGAAGGCCTCCTGTTATCGCATTTCGCCAACCTCCTAATTTGCACAGACTGTTGGTGAGAGCTGTGCTTAAGCCACCTATCACCAATCCAGGGTCTCATTCTTGTCACTCCAAATGCTGTATCACCTGTGTGTACCTCAGGGAGACAGCCACTTTTACAAGCACTAGGACAGGCAGGACATATTACATCAAACAGAACATCACCTGCAGGTCCTGCAATATAGTTTACATCATCGAGTGCAAAAGACCAGGATGTCATATCCAATATGTAGGAAAGACCACAACTGACCTACGCATGCGCTTTAGGAACCACAAGTCGGCAATTTTGACAAAAAAAATGGAGCAACCAGTTGTAAAGCATTTTAGCATCGAGGGTCACAGCCTGTTGGACTTTTCCATTACAGCGATAGAGATGCCAGCAGATCCAGCAGCATTGAGCAAAAGGGAGAACTTTTGGATTTACACTCTGGACACATTGGCACCACATGGCCTGAACCTGGAGGACAGTACCACCACTTCTTAGCTTCTGCAAAGGAAGCCCCTCTGAGCATTCCATCCTCAAAGCTCTATAACTGCCACCTTGGTAACAGCATTTGCATGTTGGCAGCTGATGAAGGCGGAAGCTGAAACATTTTGTTAATATAAAAAAAACCTCTGTTTGGTTAATGACAATTTCGTATATATATATATATATATATATATATATATATATATATATATATATATATATATATATATATATAAGTCTTCACTCCATGGACACTGTCTGCTTTCCACTGGCGCTGCAGATGACACCTCTCCCTTGCTCCAAACGAGAGGGGAGGCCTTTTGCTGAAGTGCCAGAGCGTCTTTCAGGTGCACTAAGGGCAGGCATCTGCCTATAAAATACATGGCAGATGCCAAAGGAGGCTGAGGGCGGAGCTACCAGGAAGAAGAGGGGATTACTATCACTGATTCCCGTCTCCTTGCACTGCCGCTACTGGCAACGCCCTTGCTTAGAATGAGAGGAGAGGGCTTTTTGTGAAGCAAAAAGAAGCAAGGCTGCAAAGAAAGGCTGCTTTCCCCCTTCCTTCCTGGCAGCCAGCCTGCCTCCCTGGGGGCAGGGGGTCATGAATTTTTTTGAGCTTATAAAGGGGGTCCCATACTCATAAAGGTTGGGAACCACTGAGGTAAGGGTTTCTTTGGGGGTGTTTTGGGGGGGCAGTGCTACCTTGTCAAATTTACTTCTTGTGAAGCAAATATAATATTAAAGAATATTTGGTGTGGCCATGGTAATAATTCTTATTTATTTATTTATTTATTTCATTTTTAAACCACCCATAGCTAATAGCTCTCTGGGCGGTGTACAAAACAGAGTTAAAATACCATGTCACAATAAAATCCGATTCAATAACAGGAAAATTTAAAACATCAAGATGAACAATTAACATTAAACATTAAAACATTAAAATGCCTGGGAGTATAGCCAGGTCTTAACCTGGCGCCTAAAAGAAAATACCGTAGGCGCCAGGCGTATTTCCTCTGGTAAGCTGTTCCATAATTCGGGGGCCACCACAGAAAAGGCCCTAGATCTAGTAGTAATCCTCCGGGCATCTTGATGAGTTGGTACCCGGAGGAGGGCCTTAGATACTGAACGAAGTGGATGGGTAGGTTCATAGCAGGAGAGGCATTCCACAAGGTACTGCGGTCCCACACAGTGTAAGGCTTTATAGGTCAAAATCAGCACCTTGAATCTGGCTCGGAAACAAATAGGGAGCCAGTGCAAACGGGCCAGGACAGGTGTTATATGCGCGGACCGATTGGTCCTTGTCAACAGCCTGGCTGCCGCATTTTGCACTAGCTGTAGTTTCCGAACTGTCTTCAAGGGCAGCCCTACGTAGAGCGCATTACAGTAATCCAGTCTAGAGGTTACCAGAGCGTGAACAACTGAGGTGAGATCGTCACTGTCCAGATAGGGGCGTAGTTGGGCTACTAAGCGAAGATGGTAAAACGCATTCCGTGCCACCGAGGCCACTTGAGCCTCCAGTGACAAGGAAGGGTCAAAAAGGACACCCAAACTACGAACCTGTTCCTTCAAGGGGAGTGTAACCCCATCTAGAACAGGTCTAACATCCACCATCTGGGCAGAGAAAGAGTTCACCAACAGTGTCTCAGTCTTGTCTGGATTGAGTTTCAGTTTATTAGCTCTCATCCAGTCCATTATCGCGGTCAGGCAGGGGTTTAGCACATCGACAGCCTCACCTGAAGAAGGTGAAAAGGAGAAGTAGAGCTGCGTGTCATCAGCGTACTGATGGCAGCGCACTCCAAAACTCCTGACGACCACACCCAGAGGCTGCATGTAGATGTTAAAAAGCATGGGGGACGGAACCGATCCCTGAGGGACTCCACAATGGAGAGTCCAGGGTATCGAGCAATGTTCCCCAAGCACTACCTTCTGGCGATGATCCGCTAAGTAGGAGCAGAGCCACTGCCAAGCAGTGCCCCCAACTCCCAACTCCACAAGCCTCCCCAGAAGGATACCATGGTCGATGGTATCAAACGCCGCTGAGAGATCAAGGAGAATCAACAGGGTCACACTCCCCCTGTCCCTCTCCCGACAGAGGTCATCATACAGGGCGACCAAGGCTGTTTCAGTGCCAAAACCAGACCTAAAACCAGATTGAAACGGATCCAGATAATCGGTTTCATCCAAAAGCGCCTGGAGCTGGGTGGCAACGACCCGATCCAAAACCTTGCCCAAAAAAGGGACATTCGCCACCGGTCTATAGTTGTTCAAAACATCTGGGTCCAAAGAAGGTTTCTTTAAAAGAGGTCTCACTACTACCTCCTTGAGACTGCCAGGGACTACTCCCTCTCTCAAGGAAGGATTTATCACCTCTTTGGCCCAGCCGGTGGTTACAGCCCTGCCAGCCTTCACCAGCCAAGATGGGCAAGGGTCCAGAGCAGACGTAGTCGCCCACACCATTCCAAGTACCTTGTCCACTTCCTCGAGCTGCACCAACTGAAACTCATCCAATAATAAAGGACAAGGCGCGCTCTGGACACTTCAATGGATTCAACTGTCATAACATCAGAGTCCAAGTCCCGACAGATGCATTTAATCTTTTCTTGGAAGTGCTCCGCAAATTCGTTGCAGCGGGCTTCCAATGTTTCCTTAGTATCAGGAGGGCCAGAATGTAAAAGCCCTCGTACCACCTTAAATAGCTCCGCTGGGCGGCAAAGAGATGATCTAATAGTGGCAGAAAAATCAGAGTTTTTCACCGCCCTGACCGCTTTTACATACAACTTAGTGGAAGCACTTACCAAAGAATGATTACATCCATCAGTTCGCCTCCACCTGCACTCTAGCCTCCTTCTCTCTTGCTTCATCACTCTCAGCTCCGGGGTATACCACGGTGCTGCATGAGTTCTGCACCGAAGGGGGTGTGCGGGAGCGATCATGTCAATGGCCCGAGTCATCTCCGTATTCCACAGATCGACCAGGGCCTCGACAGGCACACCAGTACTATCAGCCGGAAAAACCCCCAGAGCCCTCTGGAAAACTACAGGATCCATAAGCCTCCGGGAGCAGACCAACTTAATAGGTCCCCCACCTCTGCGGAGGGAAAGGGCTGTTGTGAGTCTAAAACTCAGCAAGCAGTGATCTGTCCATGACAATGGAGTAGATGAAAAATACCCCACCCTCAGATCACCATCTCCATGACCAGTGGCAAAGATCAAATCAAGAGTATGTCCTGATACATGCGTCGGGCCAGTAACAATTTGAGACAGCCCCATGGTTGTCATGGAGGCCATGAAGTCCTGAGCCACCCCAAACAAGACAGTCTCAGCATGAATGTTGAAATCCCCCAGTACCACAAGTCTAGGGGACCTCAACAATACCTCCGAGACGATCTCTGTCAGCTCAGCTAGGGAAGCCGTTGGGCAGCAAGGTGGGCGGTACGCCAACAGTATTCCCAGTCTGTCTCCTTGGCCCAGCACAATATGAAGACATTCCAGACCAGTCGCCATCTGGACAGGGTGCTTGGTGAGAGAGAAAGAACTCCTATAGACCACAGCAACCCCACCTCCCCGGCCCTCAGATCTACCACAGTGCTGCATCGAATACCCAGGTGGGCACAGCTGGGAAAGAGCAACTCCTCCCTGCTCACCCACCCAGGTCTCGGTAATACACGCAAGATCGGCGCCCCTCTCCACAATCAAATCATGGAGAAGGGGGGTTTTATTAGCAATCGACCTGGCATTTAAAAGCAGCACCTGGAGATCCAAGAGCTGGCTGACAGTACAACCAACAGTCCTGTGGATATGAGGAGAACCGGAACAAGGCATAGACACAACTTGTCTGGGACGAGTTCCCCTTACCTGGCACGTTCTCCTCCCAACACCATACCTCCCATTACCCGTCACTACGTTAATTGGGGCCCCCGAAAATCCCCGTAGCAGGTCTGAAGTATGTTCTCCCAGGCACATCTTAATGCTAACACAACAAACTTAACAACACGAAAAACACAAGATACACACATACATCCATTCAATCTCATTCAAGCAACAACAGACAAAACAACAGACAAACAACAGACAAACAAACAACAACAATTTAAAATGCAATCAAACAACAACAATAACAATAACAATAACAATAACAACCAACATTAAAAACCCTCCTCCATAGCAAGCCTCGTCTGCAGGAGGTGCTGTCCTTCACAACGTTCTCCTGCCGCCGCCGTCGCTGCCAGCCGGGCCTTAATGACAGCCTGGTCTCCTCCAGCGATGCTCTCACCACCGCCAGGCCAGGATGCCTCCTCCAGCGGTGCTCTCACCACCGCCAGGCCAGGATGTTTCCTCCAGCGATGCTCTCACCACCACCAGGCCAGGATGTCTCCTCCAGCAATGCTCTCACCACCGCCAGGCCAGGATGTCTCCGGCAGGACCCCACACTCAGCCGCTCCGTGCGGCGCTCTCTCGCCGCCGCCACTCCACGCCAGCTGCCCTGAGCCGCACCCAGAGCAGTTGCTTAGTGCTTACTTTTTCTGCGATGTAGGAAATCATTATTTCATAGCTGACATTAGACTGTAGCTGCCATACTCCAACATCTGCTGTTGCTAATTTTGTGTAAACTGTGTAAGTGGAATTGCTTGCAAAGTCTTGGAAGAATAAAAATCCGCTTACAAGAAGAAAACATTGCTTAGTTATCAGCCTTATAGTGGACAATTGATGGATCCCCATCTATCCATTTCTTGCATAGCTGACATAAAACGCTGGGAAAATATAAAATAATGTACACTTAATGGCAAGCAGTTCCAATTATTTCATTGGTATAACTGGAAAGAAAAGAAAGATATATCTTAATTGGAAAAGAAGTGGGGAAGGAGTTTTTATTGGGGACGGAGTTCAGAGTTTAAGTAACTGTGTGTTTAGCTATAAACCTGACATAGAAGGTATAGATACAATGAATAAGTCACCCCAGTGTCACTTAGATAAGATGCTTTTGTATTATTTATTGGAAATCATGAACAAATGCTTACTGGTGATATATGTGTTAGCAGAAGTGGCTGAATAAAACAGATTGAATCCAGAAAATGAAGCTTGGCAAACTTTACTGAGTTAGAAGCTGCTGCTATAATGTATGTGCTTCATGGTATTCCCCAAGTGTATTTGCAAAACTTTAATGTGACATTTCAGAAGTTTATTTGGGGGACTTCACCATATTTTTTTCATTTTTCAAAAATGCAAGTGTCAAGGAGGATTTAATTTTCCAGTTCTTAGTTTATATCATAAGGCATATCTTTTAGCTCATACAAATGAGTGGCAAGTTTTCTTCCCCTGCAAATACCCCAGCATGGGTAATATTAGAAATGACATCTCTTATGGATGGATGTTGGTAGGGTCTACGTTCATAAAAAGGAAAGGACTGCTTCCACCTGCACTTTCAGCAGCTAGAGAGGCATCTTCACTTACATATTGTCCTATATGCTCATACTAAATTATCTCTATGGGTAACCCAGATTTGAGAATAGAGAAGCAGTCCTTTTGGGGAAGAAATGGACTGATGGTGGGATGTATACATTAGATCAGTTAATAGATAGCGTGCACCGGCCGTTAGTATGTGTTTTAATTGGCTTTTAAATGTGTCTTTTTAAATTTGTATATTTGTTTTTATGTTTTAATTGTTGTAAACCGCCCAGAGAGCTTCGGCTATGGGGCAGTATACAAATGTAAATAATAATAATAACAATAATAACAACAACAATAATAATAATATAAATAATGATAGCTAAAGATGGTTTTTTCTTAGTTTTTCTATTCTAAAAAGAAACTTCCATTCTTTAAATGAAAACTGCTAAATCACAAAGTTAACTCTGTTTTTTTAATAGGTCCAGCTAAATGCACTCACTGGTTCCAACCTTGAATGGACCCTATGTTACAGAGCTTCTGTTAAAAGTATTTAGAAAGGTTTGTTTGTTGTTTGCTTTCATGCACACACTGTTTCTGTCCTCTGTAGTAAATTGTTATAGTAAACAATAAAAATGCATGTAGCCCAAAGTATGACTACACTATCTAGCTTCAGTTCTATCATGACTTAACCACTTTCCGTAATGAAAGGAAACAGCAGCACCCATTTCATCAAGGGATTATGAATAGCAAACATGTTCACAAATTGTTGCAAGATGCTTGAGAGGGTTTATGAAAATCAAATATGGTTGACAGCCAGGATAATCTGTCACTGTGTGACAAAACAACTTCACAAAAATTTATCCCTTGTGCTGCTTTCTGTTGAGATGTATATGAATATGGAAGAACGAGCAAAGAGGCATTAACAGCTTGATCAATGGACTGTGTAGGCATTTCTTCTGGATTAACTAAAAGTGTGAAGGGGTGTGTGTGGTGGGGAGCTCAGCAACATACAGACCAAAGGACTTATTGGACTTCCCAAACACTTTTTTTTAAAAGGTTCCTAGTAGGAATGGCGAGAAATATGATTTAATTTGTATTTAAAGACAAAACTATCAAATTCACACTTTGCAAAACAATATGAGAACTAGGGATGGGATCCTCTTGGTGGTGCCAGTTTGCACTGAATTCCACCACACTATCAGCTGACTATGGTAGGTTTTCATCATTTTTCTGCTATCCTTTGTTTTTACCAATTCTTTCTCCTGAAAAATAACAATATTGTTATTCCTATTTCTAACAATGTTTTCCTATCATAAAGTAAAGGAAAGTGGCTTTCTCTCTTCCCCATGTCCATCCACCCACTCAATATCCCCACTTTGCCTCCTCTTTCTGTTTCTGAATTGTATTGGATCTACCCCACCCGTGCCCAGCCATGGGAGAAAGCAAGAGATCACTTGGTAGTTACCATGAGAGAAAGGGAGAGATCATCTGGACAGTTTCATGTTAGCAAAGCAAAGATGCATGCTAGTCAGTTTCACATTAGCAAAGAAAAAGACCCATGTTGGTCAGTTTCATGTTAGCAAACTGTAGATGCTGATCAGTTTAACCTTAACAAAGCAAAGATACATGCTAATCAGTTTCACATTAGCAAAGCAAAGACCCGCGCTGGTCAGTTAAATGTTAGCAAAGCAAAGATGCTGATCAGTTTAACATTAGTGAAGCAAAGACAGCTAGGTTAGTTTCATCTCAGCAAAGCAAAGACCCATGCTGCCCAGTTTCATCTTAGCACAGTGTGGAGAAATGCTATATATGTGTCTGTGTTTAAAAAATATTATATGACCTTTGTGTCTGCCATGAAGCCTTGCTTTGGTACATTGTTGCAAGCCTGCTTGGCAGTGGTTGCTTCTGAGAGGAGAGCGACACAATCGCTTTAAGACTCTAGTAGATGTGGCCTGATCAGGTAAATTATTTCTGATTGGCTGAAAGTTCCAAGCAGTAGAGGATTAACTGACAATTAGCAGTTAGAAAGGACAGTTGGTGTTGGGTCTTGGTGATACAGAAGTTGGTTGGTGAAAATAGCTGAGGGAAGGACTGAGGCCTATACGTAATTACCCAGGGTGTCATTAATCGTGGTCTGGTGAAGATTAGAAGAGAGCCAGTGACTGAATGAGTATGAGGAGCTGCTCTGACGTAAGGTCTTGCCAGAGGGAAGCGACACAAGTGGGGATATAACACTGGCTAAACTATCCTACAGCCAGGAGTGCAACCAGAGGAGCCACTTGGAGGCTGGTGTTAGCAAGAGTGTCTCTGGAGACTTTAGAACCTGTCAGCAAGTACCTATAAGGTCCCAAAATAAGCAGTCCTGCTCCCTTTTGTAAATAATATCCCTTTAATAAACCTGCAGCATAGTTCAAGATTTATACTGACTCTCAGTGGTGGTGTCATCTCATGCCTATTCCATACATGCTACTAGGAGGGTTTAAAGAAGTATTCTGTTTGAATTGGTGGCAGCGAAAGAGTTACAGAAGCCTGTTTTAGATGAAGGAAGGCTGAGAAACCGGGGAATCCCTGACACACAGCAATACAGGAAATGCAACAATAATAATATTATTATATTCAGTGAAGTCTAAAACAAACTTGTTGGGAAAAGCCACAGAAGTGTTTGGCATTCAGAACTGGTCTGCAAAGATAATGAACATGTGAACTATGGGGAAGTCTGGTGCCGTTTGATTTTAACAAAATTCTCACCCGTTCCTAAAAAGAACTGAAACACAGCCATCCTTTAAAATTCATATTTATTCAAATGTTACAATGCAATTCTACAACAAAACAATGTTTACAGAAATGCATATATTAGGGGAAATGGGCATAAAAATGAATATATTTATGAAAATAACATACAAAAATGTGTTATATTAGGGAAAATTGATTTGCAAAAATGTGGACCCTAGTCAAAACTGCATACAAAAATGTGTGTGTAAGAAGAAATTCACACTAAAATGCTGAAGAATTTTCATGAGTATTTTTTTTAGATTGCATATTGATGCAGAAATGTGGAGAACTGAATTTAAGAGTGAAAAAAATAAGAAACTGAAAGAACAGAAATTGACACATCCTTCCATCCCTAGTTCATAGTCACTGACTTCAGGAATACAGCCTAGAATTTATTCAGACTAAGTTCTCCTAAATTCATTGGGATTTACTTTCATAATTGTGCATAGGATTGCAGCCGTAACTGGGGAAAAACCAGAATAGCATGGCTGTTAAGAATCCGTGTGGTGTAACAGATAAAGTAGGGATAAAGAAAGTGTGGCTCAAGTTAACTCCAAAGCTGAGTGACTTTATCCTCAAAATGCGTAGCCTCACCCCCAAGGCAATCACTTTGTACTATGCCATGCCCTCCCAACAGCCATTTTTAGACTGGTGCCCATGGCACTTCCTCAAAAATCCAAATGTGCCCAGCCCCAAAAAGTTGGCAACCTCTGCCTTAAGGTGTGTCAGGAAGTTCAACCTGAATGGTGATAGCCTATCAGAATTCTTTTTTGGGGAACCCTTCCTAAAATGGGTCTCCACCCCCCTCAGATCTGACACACTGACATGTTTATCAGGACATTGCTGATTAGCATCCATTGATTACAATGATAGGCATTATGTTTCTCTTTGTTCTCTACATTCTACTGATGCTTATCTTGCCTCTTCTTGTTACAACCTACCACTGGGTCTTCCTCTCCCTGGTATCTGCTTGACTGTCCTAGAGCAGCTTGCAAAAAATTATTTATCAGCTTTTTTTAAAAAACAATGTACAGTAGGCTAGTGGAAATAGATTGGTCTGGATCTAATTCTAGTTGTGCATTGTTGAATTCAGTTAGTAACACACATTGAATACATGCATTCAATTATATTTGGCTTACATGAGTATTGCAGCATGCATACTGATCCATATGTGAATCTTCAGCAGCTGCACTGATGAATCTCCCTCACTATGAAGTGAAATTTATTTCTGGCTGGTGATTACAATGAGCTTGGGATGTAGAAAAAGTCATGACTGAATGAACAACCTCCAAAGAAGCAATAGGTTAAGCTGCAGTATGGGCCATCTTATCCTAGAGTGCTGCATGTGCATTCTTCTTAAGAATATGTATTCTGGCCCATTTTGTTTAAAACTGGTTAGTGTTGGAATATAGAGGGGTAAGAGAGTTGGTCAACTGCCTTTGGAATGGAGGCTCCCAACTCATGCCCTTTTAGCATGGAAACAGACATCATGGAAAGAGACATACAGACAGTCAGGCAAACATAGGTGCATAGTTCAGAAGAACAAGAACTGACACCCTCACAAGGAGGACCATAAAGTGCAAATTAAGGTGACATCTCAGTAAAGTTTTATATACATATATAGTTCAACTGGCAGACAGTGAGTGTACTTGTTTCCATTTACCACATATGTCAGCAAGAGGTGTGGTTTTAAGTATTTCTTTCTGCTTTGACAAAAATGGTATCTCCTCATGCTCAGATGGGGAATGTTGCCTTCCAAATGTTACTGAATTACACCTCCCATCACCCTTAACCATCTCCTATGCTGTCTGGAGATTATGGGAGTTGGAGTCCAACAATTTCTGGAAGGCCACAAGTTCCCTTTCCTAGAAGTCAAGTATTGTTGCAAGAAACTATCTTGTTATATAGAGTTGATAAAGTGGAACAACGTGAACAGAAAGTTTACTGGACACTCAGAGCTATATTTCTATCAGTTACTGTTGCTGAACCATTCATGAAATGGTATGCTTTAACATACCAAGGAAGACACAACAGAAAATGGTAGCATAGCTGAAAGCTTTCCCATCATTTTCACTTGTTCCAGCCTTGGTAAATAATTAATATGACAAAATGATGTGAATCCTGCTGCACATACTATTGGACTACAGTAGGGCTCCACTCATACGGCGAGTTACGTTCTGGACCCCCGCTGAAAAGTGAAAACCGCTGAAAAGCAGAACTTATTGAATAGAATGGCGCAAGACGCCCGGAAACTGCCATAAAAGCGGAACAAGTGCCGTATGATTGGGGCTTTAGTCTAATTGCGTCTAATTAAGACCGCAGCATTAGCAAAACACCGTAAAGCAAAGTGCTGTAAACCGGGGCCCTACTGCATAATAATGATTCACAGACTTGGATGGATGAGTTCATATGTAAATATATAAACAAATGGAATAATTCCACTATATTATTATTCCAACAAATTTTTTACCAGTGCAGTATCCAACTTTATGCTTTCATATGATGGATAGTATTTTAATTTGCTAAAGAGGACTTTGCCTCTTCTGTAAATGTTCATATGTGCACTGAAGAAAGAATTAAATGTGGTTTTTGGGGGCAGCAGATTTATTATTTTAGGAAGTGTTAGTCTGGCAAATTTCTACAGCCTTTGTAAATTTACCTCCTCAGTGACTCTTTAAATGGTTGTGGTAAGCTCAGCAATGTAATTGTGTGGGCAGTTTCCAAATTCTAGCAGTGTTCATTAATGGCAGTTATAAATTTCCCTTAAGGAGACAGAGGAGATGCTTTAATAAAGAATTTCTAATTAGTCTTGAAGACATATACCGTGCAAAATGTGGCAGGCTTTGAGTTTTTTTGTGTGTGTTGTTTTTGCACTGTTGGTTAATTGCCCCAGTTCTAGTACCAATCCATCTTGTTACAGACACAAATGTATTTAGAATCCTGCTGGGATGTGGGCGAGCTTTAAAGTAACTTACATTAAACATCTAAATGCCTAATCTAGTTGTAGTTTGATGCTTAAGTCTACTGTGGTTGGCAGTGGTACATTTAATAGTTGGCTGTATTCAAGCTTGTGTGTATGTTGTAATTCTGCAGGAGTGCAAAATGTGGTATTGGGCACAGTAGCGATGATCTTTCCTGAAAATTTCTATGCCAAGCTTATGTGCATGGATTTTTTCTAATTCCCATCTTGTTCCATCTTAGCTAGAAGAAAGCAAGTTTTAACTAGTTCTGCTAAAACTATGAACAACCCTCACATATTGATTGTGTGCATTTTTATATGTATAATATTATCTGCATATACAAACCAGGTTTCTTAAAGTAACCAGCACTTCATACATATACAGTATATAAAACTGTATAAAGTAGGCACTCCATGCCTTGATGCATCCTTGATGTCCAATGACAAAACTGGATTCAGGAGTATCTCCAATCTGTGCACCTGGTCCTTCAGGGAGAGTGCAAACACATCCAGAACAAGTCTCCTACCTAATGCCCAAATCTGAGAACCACTAATCAACAGCACCTCTTGTCTTGTTGGGATTCAGCTTCAGTAATGGGCCCACATCCGGCCCATTGCTGCCTTCAAGCAATGATCCAGCATATGCATGGCCTCAGCTGAGCCAGATGATAGGGGGAAATAGAGCTGAATATCATCTGTATTTTGTGAGACCACATCCCAAACCCCTTGATGGCCACTCCAAACAGCTTCATATAGGTATTGATAAGCATTAGGTACATTTTTGCATCTGGGCAGGCATTCCCTTGGCAACGAAATCACTAATGGAACTATTAGGGCAGCATGTGGTAAGTCCAGGGGATACTGAAGATGAGGATGATTTCCTAAAGGAGCCCAGGGCAGCAAGCGTATCAATAAAACAAAACAATTTAACAAAAACAAAAGTAGAATCATTCCAACAACAGTTAAAAACATTCTAAAAAACAGTTGTAGATAAAAACATTCTGAAAACAATTACAGTTAAAAACATTCTTCCATCCAGTGAGCTCTTGGTTGCCACGAACAGTCTTGTTCAGCTATCAAAATGCCTGGGTAAACAGGAGTGCATCCAGATTAGAATCCAGGCATACTGTTTCAACTTTAGGTAATATCTGAGATGAATCAGGCACCAGCTGTAGATCTTAAAATATTGTACTCTCGTGTAATTTTGTTTCCATTATAATCTACAGATCCTGTAATAGAAATGTGGATATGAATTTGGGTTCCCAGTAATCAAAAAGAGAGATGCTGGAAGATTGTAATTGTAACCAAGCCCATACAGAAGATCAACTATCCCAAGCTGTGTTTGTCCATTGGAGGGCAAACATATCTTGGACGTTTTTGAGGAGAAAAAAGGGCAGGAAGAAAAAAGATTAAGCAACTCTTCCACCCTACCTGATTTCAGCCTCCTGTGTGGTTGCTTTTCATTTTTTAAAAAAGGTTGGGTGGAAGAATCACATGGCCTTTACTGTGGAACCAATTTGTCTTCCCTCTCCTTTTGTAATGGGTTTTTTTTCTCCTGATCACACCTGTGGAGTGAGGCACAAACCAAAAGGTAGGTCCTGTGTGGAATGTTCTTTTCCACCTGATGACATCTGTTTAGAATAGCGTTGCCAGATCAGAAGATTCCCAAACGCTGAGATTTCAGGGGAATGCCCAAGTGATGTCATTAAGCATGATACATTAAGTATCAGCCATAGTTGCTTGGAGCATACCACTCAAACAAAACAAATTCTCTGATTGGAAATTAAGATAGAAATCTTTGCTAAAAGATGACGCCTGGGTAGGGAACATTTAATCTAGCCTACTTGCTTCTGGCAAAAAAGATTTAAGTGCCCTCAGGCCAGGCCAGTCACCAGAAGACCATTGTAGGAAGAAAGGAGCCTAGTGTTGTGGAGATGTTAGATGGGAGTACTCAGGAGTAAAGATAGATGCCCCTGAAGGCTGCAATTCTAAAGATACTTACTAAGGGACTAAGCCCCATAGAACTCAATAACTTCTCAGAAGATATGGTTTGGATTGTGTTAGCTTGACTAGGGATCCTCTGCAAATATATCCATATCAAAATAGAGATGGCAACCTCCTGCCTGGAATGCCCTCCCCCTACCTTTTAACATCCAAATTTATTTACAGATTTGATCCTTCACTTCAGAAAGAGGTCTGAGAAATGAGTAAGAATATTCTCTACTCTTTTCTGTCTCCCCTGCGGGCTGCTATAAACTCACTTCATCAGCCAACCAAATTCTAGTGAATAGAATTGACAGAGAGAAAGCACACATCATATGGTGTACCTTCATAAGCAGCACAACAATTGCAGCCATGCTGCCCAGTATGTAAATTTTATTTTACCACTATTGGGCAAGAAACAAAACTTGCCCCATACTCTGACCTTCTTCTTCTGCAGTTTAAAAGTTTTAAAAATGTCTGGCTAATTTATCATTTACCTCTAGTTAGAAAGAGAGAAAGACCTCAATGGATGACTGAAGAAACTCTTAAAATGGTTAAAGAGAGAAGGAAAGCAAAAGCAAAAGGAAATAAAAACACAGTCAGAACCCTAAATGCAACTATACAACGACTAGTACGTAGGGACAAAGAAAACTATTACAATAGTTATTGTATAGAAATAGAAGAGGACAACAAAAAGGGAAGAACAAGAGCCCTATTCCAAAAGATGAGAGAAATGAAAGGGAAATTTAAACCAAGAGTAGGGATGCTGAATAATCAACAGGGGAACACACTGACTGACCAAGATGAAATAAAAGGAAGATGGCAGCAATACACTGAAGAGCTCTATAAAGAGATGTCAGGATGACAGATTCATTCATGAAGGAACCATATGATGAAGAACCAGAAATTTTAGAATGTGAGGTGAAAGCTGCTCTTAAAATACTTGGAAGAAACAAATCATCAGGAACAGATGGCATACCAATAGAGTTGTACAAGCTACTGAGACTGAATCTATCCAAATTTTGACAAAAATTTGTCAAGAAATATGGAAAACTAAACAATGGCCCAAAGACTGGAAGCGTTCAATATATATCCCAATTCCAAAGAAAAGGGATCCCAGGGAATGCAGTAATTATTGAACTATTGCCTTAATATCCCATGCAAGTAAAGTAATGCACAAGATTCTACAACAAAGGCTCTTACCATATATGGAGCGAGAAATGCCAGACGTCCAAGCTGGATTTAGAAAGGGAAGAGGCACCAGAGATCATATCACAAACATACGTTGAATAATGGAATGGACCAAGGAATTTCAGAAGAAAATCACCCTGTGCTTTATAGGTTACAGCAAAGCCTTTGGCTGTGTAGATCATGAAAAACTATGGAATGCTTTAAAAGAAATGGGGGTGCCACAGCTCCTGATTGTCCTGATGCGCAACCTATACTCTGGACAAGAGGCTACTGTAAGGACAGAATATGGAGAAACTGATTGGTTCCCCATCGGACAGGGTGTGACACAGGGGTGTATTTTATCACCCTATTTGTTTAATCTGTATGCAGAACATATCATACGGAAAGTGGGATTGGACCAAAATGGAGGTGTGAACATTGGAGGGACAAACATCAATAATTTAAGATATGCAGACGATACCATACTATTAGCAGAAACCAGTAATGATTTGAAACAAATGCTGATGAATGTTAGAGGAAAGCACAAAAGCAGGACTACAGCTGAATGTCAAAAAGACTAAAGTAATGACAACAGAAGATTTTTGTAACTTTAAAGTTGACAATGAGGGCATTGAACTTGTCAAGGATTATTGTGATGTTCCTGTATTAATGTATATACGGTAAGTGCTGTTTGTATAGAAGATACATGGTAAGTGGAATGAAAGAGGAGGGGGGAGTAAATGAGCAGTAGAATGCTGGATGATTGGCTGAGTGTTTGGATGGCTGAGAGTATAAATGGAAGAATGACAGTTGAATCTGGGTGGACGTTAGTGGGTTGTTTGAGAGGTGTTTGGTGGACATTGGTGGGTTGTTTTAGTGGAGTTGGGAGGTGGGTGTGAGTTGGTGTATGTCAGGAGAGTGTGGAGAAAGAGGGAGGTGGAGTTTGGATTAGTAATAAGTCAAATATCACAGTACCAGATGAAACCATAAGCTTGTAGATCATTATCAAAGTTATCTTGTTATTAATGTTATTTAATAAATACTATTTTGGTTTACCGAAGGCCTGATCCTTGACTGGGGTTTCACAGACCAGAAGGGAGGGTAAGGTAATAACCAAGGCTGAAGGGAAACAGTAACAAATGGTGGCAGTGGTGAAGAGGAGAAGATAACATTATAAGTATCCAGAGCAACCCCGAGTTATGAGTTATCTGCATTGATACAAGGGGGTTGGGAACAGCATAGGCACGCAGTCACAAATGTAACTGGATAGAGAGACTCAGGCAAGGTCTCTGGGAACATTGGTTGTAGAACGTGACTGGTGGTGCTGCCTAGCAGGGGGATCTATTGAGATCTGTGCTAGAGCGGAGAGAAAAACCATAGAAAGGACAGTCCAGACTGGTGGAGTCCCTGGTGGTGCCTAGTGAAAGGCAGTAGCCACAAGCAGGTAGGAACCTGACAGGGAGAGCCAGGGAAGGGCGTCACAGGTGGTGGTAGCGGTGGGATATGAACAAAAGAGAGTCCAGATACGAACAAAAGAGAGTCCCTAACAGTGGTGTGGCAAACAGAAATAACAAATAAAGATTACTTGTGAGAGTGACTGGCAAAGAGTGTGTGGCAAAGAGTGAGTGAACTCCAACAATATGGCTGAATACATAAAGATGAAAAGAGAGGAGCTGGTGGAGAAGTGCATAACATTCAATTTACCTCACGAGGGTAAAGGGGTAGATGAATTGAGGGTAGCACTAATAGGATTTACAACTGTCCAGCAAAAACAGCCTGTCAGGGAAGAGACCCCAGAAGGGTATTCAAGCAATCCCGCTTATATAGAGTATTTGAGAGAGAAGTTAAGATGGGAGGCTGATGAGAAAGACAAACAGAGGGAGTTGGAAATTGAGAGA
Organism: Rhineura floridana; assembly: GCF_030035675.1. Taxonomy (NCBI): domain Eukaryota; kingdom Metazoa; phylum Chordata; class Lepidosauria; order Squamata; family Rhineuridae; genus Rhineura; species Rhineura floridana. Next base: position 3,003,412 of record NC_084489.1, on the reverse strand, counting down.
ATGAGAATGGGGTTTGAGGAGAGGGAGAAGCAACGAACATTGGATGCTGAGATACAGGTGGAAAAGTTAAAATTTGAAAGAGAGAAGTTTCATTCTGAGGAAACAAGAAAGGACAGAAATGAAACCAAAATAAAGGTTACACCAAAAGATTTTGCGGTGTTTGAGCTGGGACAAGATCCACAAATTTACCTCAGCACCTTTGAAAAAGCAGCTCAAATGTGGGGGCTACCAGAGGATAAATATATGCCATATTTATCGAACTTGATCAAGGGGGAGTTGGCAGAGGTATACCAATATTTCCCCTCAGACAAGCCCGTCACATATGCCAAGTTTAAAGAGGCAGTATACAAAAGGTTCAGACTGGGACCTGACTATTTTAGAAAGTTATTCCGAAACTGTCAGATCCAAGCAGGGAGGTCTTTTGTTGAACTGGGAGCAAAGTTGATGGATATATTTGGAAAGTGGATGAGTAGTGCCAAAGCTCAGTCAGTGGAAGAGGTGAAAACCCTCATGATACTGGATCAATTATTCCATCAGTTACCACCAGAAATAAGGCTCCTTGTCAAAGACTGTTCCCCTACATCGGTGCAGGAGGCCACAGAGATGGCGGATCGCTTTGCCTCCAATAGAACTGGCTGGGTGGGGAAAACATCAAGAGAGTTTAAACCCAGACCATATAATGGTGGCAAAAAGGATGTGGTGCCACAGCGAGTGAGTACTCCAGTAAAATCTGAAGGGCACAGGACACCCCAGAGTGGATCTGTGTACCCTAAAATGGAGGAGAAATTATGCTATAAATGTGGTAGACCGGGGCACCTACGTTTTCAATGTGAGGTTGCCAACCCCATTAGTAATCCTCCTCAGGCAAGGGCAGTAAAGACAGAACCAAAAGATCTAACAGCGAAAAAGGTTCAGTTCTGCCAGATAAACTGGACAGAAGTAAAATACCTTGATTCAAGTCTGAGAGAGGAAGTGAGTGTACAAGGGGCAAATTATTGGGCATTGCTTGATACTGGTGCCACTCAGACGTTACTGAGGCCAGATTTAATAAAATCTGAGGAAATATTACCTCAGGAAACGGTGACTATCCAAGGAGTGAGGGGTAAACCAGAAAGCTTACCCATGGCCCTAGTGAAAATGCAGTGGAGAGGCAGAGAGGGAAAATATAAAGTGGGTATTAATGCCCAACAACAAGAGCCAGTGATACTGGGAAGAGATGTAATGGGGGCACAAGGAAAAATATATGTGGTAACCAGACAACAACTTGGCAGAGAAACAGAAGCCATGTTAAAAGGGGCTGAAGGAAACAGGGTGGAACCTGTTTTCGAGCCTACGGTCACCATAGCAACCCCTGGAAGGCCTGCTGAAAGAAACAACTTGTATCAAATGGTCTCTAGCGAAGAGGCAGAGCAGTTCAGGGAAGAACTGAATAGGGATACAAGTTTGAAGCAAATAAAGGAGCAAGCCCTGACACAAAAGATTCCCTTTACTGACAAGCTGAGGAATCAAATTGTGTGTGAGAATGGGATTTTATATAGACTGTGGATGCCTGCTGAGAGAAAGGATGAATGTGAACCAGTGAAGCAATTGATAGTACCTAGCAAATACAGAACCAGATTGCTAGAGGTAGCCCACGATGTCCCATGTGCAGGACATCTGGGAATAAAAAAGACCAAGAGGAGATTGGCTGCACACTATTATTGGCCAAATATCTCCAAAAATGTAAAACAACATTGTCTATCTTGTGGTATATGCCAAAAGGTGGGAAAAAGTGGAGTAAAGACTAAGGCACCCTTAAAGCCCCTTCCTATAATTGGACAACCCTTTTATAGAGTGGGAGTAGATTTGGTGGGCCCTTTTTCCAAACCCACAAGGCATGGCAAGAAATATCTATTGGTGGTGGGGGATTTTGCCACCAGGTACCCAGACACGGAAGCATTAAGATCCGTAGAAGCCCCTGTAGTGGCAGAGGCTTTGTTAAAAATCTTTATGAGGCTGGGTTTCCCTCATGAAGTGCTGACGGATCAAGGCAGTGTATTCATGGGAGAAGTGATGCAATGTATGTGGAAGTGTTGTGGTCTAAAACATCTAAAGACCACCACTTACCACCCAGCCACTAACGGATTGACTGAGAGATTTAATGGGGTTCTGAAGGGCATGATAAGAAGTTTTGTTCAAGATCACCCACAAGACTGGGATGAACGTTTGGGGTGCTTCTTATTCGCGTACAGAGAAGTCCCTCAGGAGTCAACAGGCTTCTCACCCTTTGAACTGATGTTCACTAGAAAAGTGAGGGGACCTTTGGAACTGTTAAAAAATTCATGGGAAGGAACCCTGGGAGAGTACAAAACATCTGTAGTTGATTTTGTATTAGACTTCCGCAGCAAATTAACAACGATGATGGAAGCTGTACAAAAGAATTTGAGTCAAGCTCAGGAGAAGCAAAGTTACTGGTATGACAGAACAGCCAGGGAACGTGTGTATGATGTGGGAGATATGGTTATGGCATTCATACCCAGGAAACATGATAAATTACAAGCTAACTGGGAGGGACCATATACCATAAGAGAAAAGCTTGACACAGTGACGTATGTAATTACCACAGACCAATTAAACAAAAACAAAGGGGTTCATGTAAATATGTTGAAACCTTACCATACCAGGGATGCAAAGGTGTTGCAAGTTACCTTATTCCCTGAGGGAAGTGGGCCTCAACTTCCAGATTTGGTACAGGAAAGCAAAGACAAAGGAGGATTAGATCAAGTGGAATGGTCGGAGGAGGTGAAAGAAGAAGGAAGAGATTCTGAGAGTTTTGAAAACCTATAGGAATCTCTTTAGCAACAAACCTGGCCGAACCAGTATAGTTATACATTCCATTGATACTGGAGATCATGCCCCAATCAGATCTGTTCCGTACCATGTGAATGGGAAAGTTTTGAATGAGATCAAAAAGGAGGTGGAAGATATGCTGGAATTAGGAGTGATCAGGGAATCCATCAGTCCCTGGGCCTCAAGTATTGTCCTGGTTCCGAAAAAAGATGGAACTACAAGATTTTGTATTGATTATCGGTTAATCAATAAAATTACGGTCCCAGATGTGTATCCTATGCCTAGGGTGGACGCAATGTTAGAGTTATTGGGGGCAGCAACCATTATCTCTATGATAGACCTCTGTAAAGGATTTTGGCAGATGGAACTAGACGAACAATCCAGAGCCAAAACTGCCTTCAGTACACCAGATGGGTTATATGAGTTTGTGACTTTACCCATGGGACTAAGGAACTCACCAAGTTCGTTTCAGAGGCTAATTAATACTGTGTTGCGAGGCATGTCAGATTTTGCAGTGGCCTATATTGATGACGTGGCCATTTTTAGCAAGCCAGTGCCTGAGCATGTCCAACACCTGACAACAGTATTAGAGGCATTAAGAAAAGCAGGCCTCACAATAAAAGCTAAGAAATGCCAGTTTGGGCTGAAGGAAGTAATCTATTTAGGACATAAGGTGGGGAGTGGGAAAATCACCCCCTTATGGAGCAAGGTGGAGGCAATACAATCGTGGCCTATCCCCTTAACCAAAAAACAAGTTAGGGCATTTCTAGGTGTGGCTGGTTTTTATAGAAAGTTTGTGAAAGATTTTGGGGAAATAGCAACCCCCTTGAGTTGACAAAGAAAAAGTGTTCTGAGCGTGTGGTATGGACGGATGAATGTCAGAAGGCTTTTGATCTGCTGAAGCAAGCCTTGTGCCAAGGACCTATATTAATAGCACCAGACTATGAGCAACCATTCATCGTGGCTACGGATGCGTCGGACCTCGCTCTGGGAGTTGTCTTGCTGCAGGAGAGAGAAGGCACCAGACATTCAGTGGTGTATCTGAGTCGGAAGCTGACGTCGAGGGAGAAAAACTATTCGTCGGTCCAAAAGGAGTGCCTAGCGGTCGTGTGGGGACTGAACAAGTTGCGCCCATACGTGTGGGGACGAAGATTTACGGTGACGATTGACCATCGGGCCTTGTTATGGTTACAGACTATGAAAAACCATAACACTATGCTGCAGAGGTGGTCCTGGGCCCTACAAGACTATCAAGTGGACTTCCAGTTCATAAAAGGCAAGGACAATGTATTGGCCGATGGACTGTCAAGGCAGGTGGCTGGGACTGCAGTGACGTGACGCAGACGTAGGAACAAAAAAGACATTTTCCCCATAAAGACTTGGTTTTATTGTTAACGAGGCGTATGAATCCTAGAGCAGGAATAATACTCTGCCATTATTTTTAAGGGGGGTGAAATGTGATGTTCCTGTATTAATGTAAGTGCTGTTTGTATAGAAGATACATGGTAAGTGGAATGAAAGAGGAGGGGGGAGTAAATGAGCAGTAGAATGCTGGATGATTGGCTGAGTGTTTGGATGGCTGAGAGTATAAATGGAAGGATGACAGTTGAATCTGGGTGGACGTTAGTGGGTTGTTTGAGAGGTGTTTGGTGGACGTTGGTGGGTTGTTTTGGTGGAGTTGGGAGGTGGGTGTCAGTTGGTGTATGTCAGGAGAGTGTGGAGAAAGAGGAAGGTGGAGTTCAGATTAGTAATAAGTCAAATATCACAGTACCAGATGAAACCATAAGCTTGTAGATCATTATCAGTTATTAATGTTATTTAATAAATACTATTTTGGTTTACCGAAGGCCTGATCCTTGGCTGGGGTTTCACAGACCAGAAGGGAGGGTAAGGTAATAACCAAGGCTGAAGGGAAACAGTAACAAATGGTGGCAGCGGTGAAGAGGAGAAGATAACATTATAAGTATCCAGAGCAACCCCGAGTTATGAGTTATCTGCATTGATACAAGGGGGTTGGGAACAGCATAGGCATGCAGTCACAAATGTAACTGGATAGAGAGACTCAGGCAAGGTCTCTGGGAACATTGGTTGTAGAACGTGACTGGTGGTGCTGTCTAGCAGGAGGATCTATTGAGATCTGTGCTAGAGCGGAGAGAGAAACCATAAAAAAGGACAGTCCAGACTGGTGGAGTCCCTGGTGGTGCCTAGTGAAAGGCAGTAGCCACGAGCAGGTAGGAACCTGACAGGGACAGCCAGGGAAGGGCGTCACAATTATCAATACCTCGGCACAGTCATTAACCAAAATGGAGACCATAGTCAAGAAATCAGAAGAAGGCTAGGACTGGGGAGGGCAGGTATGAGAGAACTAGAAAAGGTCTCAAATGCAAAGATGTATCACTGAACACCAAAGTCAGGATCATTCAGACCATGGTATTTCCGATTTCTATGTATGGATGTGAAAGTTGGACAGTGAAAAACGCGGATAAGAGAAAAATTAACTCATTTGAAATGTGGTGTTGGTGGAGAACTTTGTGCATACCATGGACTGCGAAAAAGACAAATAATTGGGTGTTAGAACAAATTAAACCAGAAGTGTCACTAGAAGCTAAAATGATGAAACTGAGATTATCATACTTTGGACACATAATGAGAAGACAGGATTCACTAGAAAAGACCATAATGCTGGGAAAAACAGAAGGGATTAGAAAAAGAGGAAGGCCAAACAAGAGATGGATTGATTCTATAAAGGAAGCCACAGACCTGAACTTACAAGCTCTGAACAGGGTGTTTCATGACAGATGCTCTTGGAGGTCGCTGATTCATAGGGTCGCCATAAGTCATAATCGACATGAAGCCACATAACAACACCAACAAATTTATAATTAATTTAAGAAATTTAACATTGGAGTCTATGATAACACAGTCATGCTCAGTAAAAACCAACTGCCAGTGTTTTCAAAGCCAGACTAACAGCTGTTAGGCTTGGCTAATCAGGGAGCCACACCCACACCAGACGTTCATTTCACTTTAAATAGTCATGGTTTCCCCCAAAGAGTCCCGCGAAGTGTAGTTTGTAAAGAGTGCTGAGAGTTATGAGACTCCTATTCCCCTGACAGAGCTCCAGTGGGCAGAGTGGTTTAACAGTCAGCCCCTTCTTCCAAGAGAATTCTAGTGATTGTAGCTCTGTGAGGGAGAATAGGGATGTTAAGCAAATTATGTCAGCCTCAATTATATCAATAAAAAAGCCTCAGAAGAAATAGGATGGTATCCCATTCCATTTTGAGCACTTTGTGCCATATTTGGCAGAGGGTCCCACAAGCAGCTAAGTCGCTCTACCACTGCCAGACTTAAGTTTTTGAGCAATTGAAGGTGGTGGTGGGGAAGCGGGGATCTATTTTCAAAAAAGCAGGGCTTTTACAGTGTAATTTTATTTGTTTACTTGAGAGTAAGTCCCACTATGTTCCTTACGGCTGACTCACAGGTAAGTATGTGTAAGATTGCAAAGGTAGATTACAATGATATACACACTTACCTGTGGAAGTAAGCCCCACTGAAGTTAGTGAGGTTAACTTTTAAGTAGGCATGTAGGTTTGTACTGTCAATTGTTCAGGCCAGTGAAAATGGTGATTCAGCTATCTCTTTCTTACTTGTCTCAAAAATTATCCTGTTGCAACTCCTTTTCCTTCTGTTCCTTTACAATAATGCTTAAAACTCAATTGCCTTTCCTTTCATTCATAATTAGATGCCTAAACAACAATAAGGTTAGGCTGAGAGGTCACTTGGTCAGGGTGTATTCATGGGCCTTAGATATGCAACACTGTCTATAGCTGCTTTTAATAGAGATGCATATATCTGGAGTATTTTAGAATATAATTTGTCCACCAGATAATGCTTACTTTAATAACCTAAAGAAAATTTGTATGCTTAATTGTGTGTGAAGTTATCTGTCTCATCATTTATAAATTGGGAGAGCAAAATCCACTCCGTTTCTCCTCTTTTATTGTTTTTTTGAAAAATTGAACAGATTTCTACAGTAGCAAAAAACCTGTCAATGCAACAGGGAACAATTAAATCTCTTGTCTTGGTAAGGATGGGCAAATCTATCAATTTTGGTTTCTCTCAATTTTCCATTTTTTTCAATCTTAAATTCAGTTCTCTAAAAGTGGAAGGAAATACTGATAACTTTTTATACATACTGAACTTATTTCCTTTTGCATTTATCTGTAATGTACTACAGAGGGCCTTGGCATAGTTTTGTATGTAGTGTTCTTTTGAGTTCTTTATTATATATTTGCTTGTTTTAGATAATGTAATTTAACTGAAAATAACATTAATTTTTTAAAAGTTCTCCACATTTCCACATCAATTCTCCATTTTTAAAAAATATCCTCATGAAAATCAGTGAATTTCTCCTAATATACACATTTTTGTATGTAATTTGTACATAATACATACATTTTTGAAAAAGCAGTTTCCCCAAATATAACATATTTTGTATGCTAATTTCACTAATATATACATTTTTATGCACACTTTACCCTAGTATGTACATTTTTGTACACAACAGTTGACTGGAGAATGGAACTGCAAAGTTTGGAGAAGTGCACCTTTCAAAGGAGGGCTGCATTTTGGTTCATGTATTGTTTTGAAAAGTATGAATTAGGTAGGTTTGCCTTTAAACGTGAACTGAACTGAATTTCTCCCCCATCCTATACACTCTCCTCTGTTTTGCTTTCTCCTTTTTTCTCTGCCCTCTAACTACTGACAGCGTGAATATCATGTCTATCTTGGCCTTTAGATGTTTTATTTGATTTTTATTTTACTGATTGATTATATTTATTTGGATTTTAATACTTTTCTTGTGCGCCAGTTTGAGGACTCTTCTCTTGGCCTATAGATTTTAATATAATTAATTAAATAAGCCTCATGATTCTGCTGCTTAATATTTGATAATTTCCAAACAAATGCTGGCCCTTTTAGATTTTTTAGATCATGTTGATTATGATCAGCATGGTGTAGCCTGGCTGTCCTTCAGTGTCACTTCTCACAGTCTATCAACTATTTTAAGACTATCTGTAATTTGTTCTGAAGGAAAGAAGTCAGAGAAGATTTTAAAAAATGTGTTTTTTTCCTTTTTTTGCTTAGCCAGTGGGCAGATTGCATTACAGTAGGGCCCCGCTTATACAGCGGGTTAGGAACCAGGCCCCCGCCGTAAAGCGGAAATTGCCATAAAGCGGAACCCATAGACTATAATGGGGCCATCGTGCGAAAATGACACAGAAATGTCGCAAAACATTGCAAAAGAGCAAAAATCGGCTTTAAAATGGAAAACGGAAGCCGCCGCATTAGCGGAACGCCGGTAAGCGAAGCGCCGGTAAGCGGGGCCCTACTGTACTGATCTCTTTATAGAGAGGCCACAAGGAGGAATATGAATTGGTTGTATGTTACTTAGAAAAAAGAAACCAAATACAGTTATAAAATGGGGGATACTTGGCTCAGCAATATGACATGTGAGCAGGATCTTGGAATTGTCATTGATCACAAGCTGAACATGTTGTTCAGTGTGATGTGGCTGCCAAAAAGGCTAATGCAGGTTCACAGGAGGCAACAAGGATGATCAGGGGACTGGAAACAAAACCCTATGAGGAGAGACTAAAAGAACTGGGCATGTTTAGACTTGAGAACTGAATATCAAGAGGATATATGATAGCACTCTTCAAATACTTGACAGGGTGCCATGCAAAGGAGGACACAATGTGATGTGGCTGCAAAAAAGGCAAATGCTATATTAGGCTGCATTAACAGAAGTATAGTTTCCAAATTGTGTGAAGTATTAGTTCCCCTCTATTCAGCACTGGTTAGGCCTCATCTTGAGTACTGCATCCAGTTCTGGTCTCTGCATTTCAAGAAGGATGCAGACAAACTGGAACAGGTTCTGAGGAGGGCAGCAAGGATGATCAGGGGACTGGAAACACAGCCCTATGAGGAGAAACTGAAAGAACTGGGCATGTTTAGCCTGGAGAAGAGAAGACTGAGGGGAGATATGATAGCACTCTTCAAGTACATGAAAGGTTGTCACACAGAGGAGGGCTGGGATCTCTTCTTGATTGTCCCAGAGTGCAGGACACAGTGGGCTCAAGTTGCAGGAAGCCAGATTTCGACTGAACATCAGGAAAAACCTTCTAACTGTTAGAGCCATACGACAATGGAACCAATTACCTAGAGAGGTGGTGGGCTCTCAAACTGGAGGCATTCAAGAGGCAGCTAGACAGCCATCTATCAGGAATGCTTTGATTTGGATTCCTGCATTTAGCAGGGGGTTGGACTTGATGGCCTTATAGACCCCTTCCAACTCTACTATTCTATGATTCTAAATACAACTGATGGTGACCAAACTCTGAACAAAGGGTCCTTCCCTTCTGTTGGTTTTCTCAGAAAAACAATTTTATGAGAGAAAGGTTATAAAGAATTATAACAACTTTCTAGCATACAGTGGTGGGGAGGGAGGGAGATCTGTGCTCCTTTGTGGACATAATGGAAACTTTGAAGAACAACAGTTGGAACAGCCACAGCAGCCGCAGCAGCCATATCTAAGGCCTGGGGAGGGGTCATTTTCCATCATCCCCTCTCCTCCAAAGCCTGGATAAGTTACCAGTGCCATAAGAAAATGATACTTACATTTTTTTTATTAATTTTCACCTATCGTCAGGTGCGTTGGAGACCTCTTGTTAGGCAGAAAGGCAAAATACAAATATTTGAAATAAATAAGATTTGCATGTAGCACATCAATTCATAGGGATTTGCTGCATCCCTTATCCCATGGCAATAGCAACTGAGAGAGGATTGAGCACATGTATCCATGTGTTTTAAAGAGAGGATTAGCAATTAACTTGTTTTCTCCCTCACAATTAATGTTCATGTGTGTTTTAACCCAATTCTAGAAAACATTCCAAATTGTTGGAGCTTCTAATAATGTAGCATGCAGAATAAAATATTTGCATTATATTTATGCATATCTTTCTAATTTTCATAGTTGTAGAATCTGGAGCTTAAGCTTGGAGATTCTGAGTTTATCCACATAGTTTATCAATGACCACATCTCTAATTTTGCTGCATGTGATAAGGAAGCCTCTAACATCTTCTAATATGGAAACAGATGTTATGTATTCACAAATGACATTTATGGCATTTTAAACACAGGTTGATGCATACTTGCATGCACTTCACACTCATCCGTTAAATATGAGAACGTCCTGTATTGGAAAATACAGTGATTGATGTGAAATCAAGTCCTATGAAAGTTGTGTCTATGGTGTTTGAACTATTATGGCTGTTTCACACATGCAAAACACCATTTGATGTTGCAGACAGGAATGTTGGACCCTTATCTCCAAAAAAATGTCTTTAGGATCAAGGTGTCAGTCTCTGAGTATTTGGAGAGGAGCATTTTGAATCTAGATTTTGTGCTGCTTTGAAGATGGTATATACACACATCCCTGTTTCAAAGGCACAAAGAGGAATTTGAAGAAGGAGTCAGATACAATTTAGACATAGCATTGTGCTTACCAGTTATTAAGCCTTGGCTGTTTTATGTTTTTTCTTGGTACCTAATGGTAGGGCTCTTTGGAATACAAATGATAAGAAGCCACTGTTTTATCTTTGTCTTCTTCTGATAACCTGCACAAAGCCCTTGAGCTCAGACCATGCTGTTTATCTTGTTGGAGGAAATCTTCATTGAGATAAAATCTTCGTATCATTCATTTGAACATAGCTGTTCTGTATGTATATACACACATAGAACTCCCAGTTATGGTTCTTCTACTTAGAATTAAATTGTCAGGTTTTTTTTTTATTTGCCTGTAAAAAAGGTGGGGTATTTTATTGTGCATCTCCCTAAGATGGAAATGCCTGTATTTTTATTATTTTCCAGAGAATAAGAGCAGCAGCAGCAAAAGCAGCAACAGTGTTATGTAGTAATAAATAATGTCACGGTGTGTGGATGTGCTGGGGAGAAGCAGGATAATTCTGTCTGCATTTGCCACCCAAGGCTGAAGCTGGGGCTGGCGGGGGCAGGGCACAGTGGAAAGGTGATTGCAGCCCTGGCAGGTGTCTCTCGGCTGTAGAATATCCCTGGCATGAAGATACTTACTAACCCTGGCCAAGATCTCAACTGCCACAACATTCCCTGGTGAGTGGGAGAAAAGAAACTAAGCACTCCCTTTCCATCCAAAGTGACCAAGGGGAGGAGTAACTTGATGGCTCAGAGACCAATTCTTCATCTTCCCTATACTGTGTGGCTTTGGAGGGAAAGCTGGTCGTAAGGGGGGGCAGGGTTTTGACCCACAGCTCATAACCCCCCATGACGTTCACTGGGTTTCTACCCTTGTAATATTTGCTATGTATAAGGTGCCTCAAAGATCTGGTTGTGGCAAAAAGATAAAACTACGTGTAGATTTGCAATCAAATGCAGGTGGGGAAAAAGTGGGAGGATCTGGTAGGTACCCTCCAATTCACCAACAAATAATAAAAGGGAAAACCTAGGAAGTTTTAATTCTCTCTCCCCCAGTCATCCAGTTGGTTTCCATGAATGTCCACCAAAATTAAAGCACTCAGATAATGCTTACTTAAATAGCCTAAAAGGAAAATTATTGGATTTAACAACAAAAAAAGAAAACTCATCTCAATCAACTTACAGGAAGCCAGATTTCAGCTGAACATCAAGAAAAAAATCCTAACTGTTAGAGCGGTACTACAATGGAACCAATTACTTAGGGAGGTGGTGGGCTCCCCAACACTGGAGGCATTCAAGAGGCAGCTGGACAGCCACCTGTCGGGTATGCTTTAACTTGGATTCCTGCATTGAGCAGGGGGCTGGACTCGATAGCCTTATAGGCCCCTTCCCACTCTATGATTCTATGCTCTGTTCACACATTTCATTCAACAAGAGTACCGTCTGTGTACCTGGGTACACAAGTAGTTGGGTTGTACACTCATACAGTTATTCACATGTAACATTCAGTGAGTATACAGTCTCTGTTATATACACATTTGCTGCCAGGAAAAGAAAATGGCTTCAATTACACTTATTAAATGTGCCGTTAAAATAGGGTTGCCAGGTTCCTGGCCTGAGACTGATCCTGTATCTTTAGAAGAAGAGAAAGTCAGCCAAGTGCAGGTGTTCTTGCAACCCTGTAATGGGAAAAACCACAAGGTGGAATTCTCCCTTTCCCCTGCACAACTTTTAAAGATACAGAAGACCTCTTGGTTGCCAGGCCCAGCCTCCAAGAGGTCTTTTGTATATTTAAAAGTTGTGCAGGGGGGAGGAAGAATTTCATCTTGTGGTTTTTCCCATTACAGTGTTGCAAGAACACCTGCATTTGGCTGACTTTCTCTTCTCCTGAAGATACAGGATCAGTCTCAGGCCAGGAACCTGGCAACCCTACATTAAAACAATTTCCTTTTACTGGCAACGAGGCAAGGCACACTGAGTCTGTTAAACTTCCTGAAATTGTTTCCTGTCAAGGCTTACACTCAATAGAAAGTGTTTTTTCAGAAAGGGGAATGTAGTTTTACTCTTCATTTTTCCTGCAGATTCTTAAGTTTTAAAAATCAAAACAGCAACTTTTAAAAAGAAAATACCAACTTCTGTAACTGTCATAGTTATAGCTGTTAAAACATTGCATTTTTCATTGCCTGTTATTTTTGATGCAGGCTTTCATGGAAAACTCCTGTACATGTCTACTGAGATGTAAGTCCTATAGAGTTGAATAGGACTTACTCATAGATAAATCTGTGTAAGTGCAGGCCTGAATATATTGAATGTTTATATATGAAAATATTTTGAGGAGGAGGGGGCTGCAACAAAAACAAGCTGCTTAAAAGAGTTCGAACTGATATGATTCTTCCAACATGGTACACCGGATTCTTTCTTGAGGATATCATGCGTTTTATTACACAAAACTACACTCAAACCACAATCCCGTTCCGTGCCCGGTACCTGCCGGGCAAAGGGGCGTGTTTGCGGCTGCTGCCGAAGCCAGGCCGCCATCAAGGGTGTGTCCGTGCGCACGTGGCGCGCCAGCGCGCCGTCGTGACGCACAGTAAGGAGGCGGGGCAGCTGAAGGCCATTTAAGGCCACTCCACCAGCCTCCCGCCCTCCTTTGGATTTTGGCGGCGGAGGCCTTGTGGCGGCGGCTGCTGCGCGCCGCGGGGAGCCTTCCGGCCGCGGCGGGCCCTTTGGCCTCCCGCCCTCCTTTGCATTTTGGCGGCGGAGGCCTTGTGGCGGCGGCTGCTGCGCGCCGCGGGGAGCCTTCCGGCCGCGGCGGGCCCTTTGGCCTCCCGCCCTCCTTTGAATTTTGGCGGCGGAGGCCTTGTGGCGGCGGCTGCTGCGCGCCGCGGGGAGCCTTCCGGCCGCGGCGGGCCCTTTGGTGCGCTGGCCTAGCGGGGGCAGCGGCGGCAGCGGGACGCGAGGGGCCTTCGGGCCGCGGCGAGGCTCGGGAGGCCTTCCGGCCACGGCGAGGCCTTTGATGGGCCGGCCTCGCGGCTGCGACGAGGCACATGGGGACTTCCAGCGGCGGCGAGGCACGGGAGGACTTTCAGCCGCGGTGAGGCCTCTGATGGGCCGGCCTTGCGGCTGCGACGAGACGCGTGAGGACTTTCAGCCGCAGCGGGGCACGGGTGGCTTTCCAGTTACAGTTTCAGTTCAGTTACCCCTGAGGAAGAATCTTTAATTCAGAACATGTCAGGCCTAAACAAACTGCGCTGCTATGGGGCCACCTTTGATGCTCTTCTGCTCTCTCCTGTTTCTTTCCTTCAAACTATCACCTTCTGATTCCATCATTTATCATAGAAATAATGTTTGGGATTAAGGGAAACACAACAACCTACTTCTAGTTAAATAGTACCCTAGACTTTCTATCATAAACCTGGAATATGTGGAGTAGGGGGAGAGACAATGTTTAAAATTTAATTCTATGCTGATAGTAAAAGAGAGATTGAAAGGCCAAATATGTCTTGCAACCCAGGGCATGTGTGTCTGTGTTTTAAGTATGCAGAGAGAAATGTTTACTTTAGCTGAAGGTGAATCACAGTCAGCATTTTTATGGATTAAATATAATTTGAAAAGAACAGTAGGGGAAAAGGTTATTTTAAGGATTTTCTATTTAAACTAAACAAAATATTTATGCAGGCAGGCTTCTGTGCAGAACATAGAGGCAAGTATTCAGGGAGAGCTCCTGTCTGTTTCTCTAAGCATAGTAATGCAGCAGGTAAAGGGATGATGCATAGACGAAGAGCCGTCTCTCTACTCTTCTATGTATTTAGGTCCAGTTCCACACTTTATGTGGCAATTGACATTGCCGCTTGCTCACTACATGTCTCTCACAATGCTGTAATGGGTGGCAAACCTCCAGTTAGGGCCAGGAGATACTTCTATTGGGGTCCCCTTCCCATTACAGAAAGCAAAATAGGAATAGACTCCTTTTCTTGATACTGAAGTGTATTTTTAGTTTAAACTAAATGTTACTTTTCAGTTACCAATTACCTAGAGAGGTAGTGGGCTATCTGACACTGGGGGCATTCCAGGGGCAGCTGGAGAGGGGATGCTTTTATTAAGGGATGTACTGAGAAGGCCATCCCACTTCCTCACTGTTTTGCAAACCAGGAAAGTTCAGAGAAGGGGTTAGTCAATTAGGGAGAACTTGAGATGAGAGGGCCCCCCCAAAAATTGCCTGCACTCCCACACCCTCCTGCTGCCTGTGGCCGCCACTTCTTTTGCAGAATAACCTAGAAAGATGCTCTGTCATAACGTAGCGGCCATTTGGATTGGAGCAATGCAATGTAATTACAAAGAGCAGAGGCTTTTTGATGAGGGTGGGGGGCAGCTGGAGACAGAAAGGAGGCTGCAGGAGCCAGTAGGGACCCCCAGTTAGTGCTGCAACCTCACCTCCAAAACTACTTCAACTCCAAATGCAAGGGGAACTCATCCCCCCCTTTTTTCACTGTCAAGCTTCTCCCCCCCCCAAATACGTTCTTCAAAACCCAGGTAAAAATATATGAACCTTTCCATCAGTTAAGTCCCATAAACCTCTGTCCTAAGACCCATTTAATCTGTGGTATTCTGAGTAAACACACATAGGATTCTGCTGTATGTGTGCAATCACATGCCCCCTTCCGGGGGAAGAAGTAACGATACACTCGGGGATTTTCTCATAAGTAAGTATGCATAGAATTGGTCCAATTCATATTTCTCTGAGTAAATTATTTAAACATAATGGAATTAATCACGTGCAGGCTGCACATTTGCTTGCATCTTCTCTTTAGCTAGTTTACAAACTGGTCTGTAGATAAGGTGCCCACCTTTTTTACAGGCCTCTAGTCCTGTGCTTTTAAGAGTCATTTGATCTGCAGACATTAGAAGATGGCATTGCTTAACTCCATGCCATCTAATAACTGCTGAATACAAACCTGCTATTAAAGGCACAACAACAAGCCAGAAGGATATGTGGGGCCAGGGCCCCCCAAAGGAGTGGGAAGCAGCCCCCAGCAGAGGCTGCTTGAGAAAAGTGTCCCTTCCCAGCTACGCTCGAGGGCTATGGACCTTGCTTGCAGACTGCCCAGTTATGGGGAGACTCATTTTATGATGTGGTTTTTCTTTATTATGCGGTTTTCCGGATCCTATGGACGCACTGGTCCAGGGGACAATTGATGAAGACATACAGTTGGGCAGGGTTATTGGCCCCTTCCCATCATCCCCTACCTCTGCTCTCTCAGTGCCCCCCCCCCGTATAGTGCCCAAAGTGGCAGTGGGCAAAGTCTACCTGATTCACCATCCGTCATACAAGTGGGGTCAGTCAGTGATGGCTTCATACCAGATAGTCTATGCACAGTGCACTACACTTCATTCAATATAGTGCGCACCTGTGGCAGAGATGCCTTATGGGCAAGTGTGGCAGCTAATCTGCCTGCGTTGCCAGCTGTTACACATGGTGGATTTTGAGCTGCTGAGTTTTGCTTTTTAGGTCAACTATGCAGCAGAGCATTACCTATGGGCTGCTGCATTCTTGCATGGAGCACTTCAGCCCCTTCTTGGAAGGGACAGCCAGGAGACGAGAGGCCCCAGAAGCGGTGGGGCACTATTTTCATGATGTCCAGTTCTCGGGTAGGGCAGACTTTGGGTGCATGTTAGCGCTTGATGGCACAGTTTATAGCATAGCTATGAACTGGGGAGTTCTTTTGGCAGCTGGGGAAGTGGAGGATCCTGCCCCAGTGTTCACCTTCCAGGGTATTAAAATCGACTTTTGGACCCAGGGCTGTAGGCTGCCTGGGAAAAGCTTGAATTGTTGCAGATCAAGATCCTGAAGTTTTCAGGGGCTGGGAAAGTGTTGGCTTTCTGCCCTTCAGGTATTGGGGGCCTTCTGCGGTGGGGTTTATAGTGCCATAACAGGGATTTCACAGCCTTACCACAGGTTCAGGGTTTTGGCTGCCTTATGCGCCAACCTGCGGTGTGGCCCCCTCCGTTCCTGCAGTGCGTCAATGGTGTTTCAGTTAGAGGAAGGACCGACTCTGCTAGTCCCATACCGCATACTGGGAGATGGAGGAGGGGAGTCAGAGATGGTCAGGGCAGGAGGGGATTCCTGGGAGTTGGGGGATGGCAGGGGCTATGCAAAGCGTGGCCTATTCCTAGGAATCACGTCCTGGAATTCATCACAGATGGTAGGAGTAAAGCTTGTCTGCCAGTGTGTCGCAAGGTAGGCTTGCAGGGGGCCTTTAGGACCATTCACATGTCTTGGGATATGTCATGTGCTGGCCAGCTGGCCCATGCACACCCCCATACCCCTTATCCTCACCCTCCATGTTCACCTGACCCGCCAGGGATTGTTGATCAGGGAGGTGCCCTGTGACCATCATGCTTCAAAGCTCAGCGGTTACATGTAGCACCCCTCACACTTAATTTTGGAGCCTTCCGGATGGGGGGTGGGGGTGTTTGGGGCCAGGTCAGACTTCCCTTCGAGCCATCCTGGGGTCCAAGGTTTGTTTCCAGGCAGACCAGGGGTACAAGAGTCATTCCACATTATTTTACCCTCCCCTGGACTGGACACTTCCCCATGACGGCGACATAGTGTTTTGGCCGGAAGCTATAGGCCTGGTTGCCTGATATTCAGGGGGAGCGATCTTCCCTCATAAAGTTTCGGTCTAGTGTCGCGATGCCTGGGAGCGGACCCATGGGGGTTTGAGGGCCATGCCCCTCCGGAATTGGGGTTGCCTACCTGGCAGTGGAATTGCCTACCTGGGACGGTCTGTTTGGTTTTGTATATGCAGGTGCAGGCCGTTAGGAGGTGGAAGTAGGGGGCGCATGGAATACATTCACCGCAGGGGCGAGTCTGAAGGTCTGGGACCCAACTGTTCACGATTGTTTCTGTTTTTGGCAGGTTGCTGGACGGGGATGGAGCAGACGCGCAGTCTACTCTGCAGCCATGGCATGAGCTCATAGGCTGGCCTTGGGGCCGCAAACGCACATTGGTTCACAGCTGGGCCTCTGATGGTGGGCCATGGTTTGGTGACTGGGTCGACAGAGTATGCGCTGGAATGGTCTCCTACCCATGTCGTTCCAGCAGGTTCTGGGCAGAAGGTTACTGAAGGGCAAGACATGTGAGAACATGCAGTTGAGGCCACAATAGCCTCTGGTCGTCTGCTATGGTCAGACAGGAAGGGCAAGGCCCTCAGTGGCAGGCATGTGAGGACATGCAGCTGAGGCCTTGGTAGCCTCGGGTCGTCTGCTGTGGTCAGACATGGAGGGCAAGGCCCTCAGTGGCAGGCATGTGAGGACATGCAGTTGAGGCCACGGTAGCCTTGGGTCGTCTGCTGTGGTCAGACATGGAGGGCAAGGCCCTCAGTGGCAGGCATGTGAGGACATGCAGTCGAGGCCTCGGTAGCCTTGGGTTGTCTGCTGTGGTCGGACATGGAGGGCAAGGCACTCAGTGGCAGACATGCTTGGACATGCAGTTCGGGAGGCAACGATGCCATCCTCCTGAGGGACCTGCAGAGGGGTCTGCATGAGATTCTTATCGGGTGTGGGGTAAAGGGAGACTAAGCAGAGGCTTGTCCCCCTTTTGTGGCAAAGAAGTGCGGGAAAAGGTTTAAAGGGAAAGGGCAGCTAGGTGACACCTTTAGGCACCTTTGGGGGCGATTGGCGGTCCGGGGGCCTGCAGCTCAGGGCTATACGGCCCGGGGGGCAGAACACGGGCCGCCTTTGGGGCCAACGTGCCTCATCCGCTCGGAGTTTCACGGCTCCGGGGGGCGGTGATGCGGGTTGGACCCCCTACACATCTTCTGGGTGTGGCCGGAGCTGGGGGTCTGGCACAGGGCAGCCCCGGGCTCAGGCAAGGTTTGATCGCCCTATGGCTGCAAGCAGGCTTTGCCTGGATCATCAGAATGCTCCCGCACTTGATTTCCCCTCTGCAGGTTCATTATTCCAATTGATTCCGTTTAATAAAGTGGCCCATGATTTAACCCAATGAATGGTGTTTGTGTTTTATTTCGGCAATAGGCCGCAATACCGTTCCGTGCCCGGTACCTGCCGGGCAAAGGGGCGTGTTTGCGGCTGCTGCCGAAGCCAGGCCGCCATCAAGGGTGTGTCCGTGCGCACGTGGCGCGCCAGCGCGCCGTCGTGACGCACAGTAAGGAGGCGGGGCAGCTGAAGGCCATTTAAGGCCACTCCACCAGCCTCCCGCCCTCCTTTGGATTTTGGCGGCGCCCGCCCGACCCTCCCTCTACTGCAGTGTGATTCATTTGGTCGCTACGGGGCCGACTAGGAATTTTTGGCCTGCCTGCCTCGCTTTGCTGGCAGGTTTCTTTTGCCTACTCCACACTGTGGTTGGGGGGACGGGTCAAGGGTTAGCACGGGTGCCTTTGGGGTTAATAGGCTGATTGGTGTGTTTTTAGCTTCAATATGTCAACGGTCACTTGTGGCAAAGAAGTGCGGGAAAAGGTTTAAAGGGAAAGGGCAGCTAGGTGACACCTTTAGGCACCTTTGGGGGCGATTGGCGGTCCGGGGGCCTGCAGCTCAGGGCTATACGGCCCGGGGGGCAGAACACGGGCCGCCTTTGGGGCCAACGTGCCTCATCCGCTCGGAGTTTCACGGCTCCGGGGGGCGGTGATGCGGGTTGGACCCCCTACACATCTTCTGGGTGTGGCCGGAGCTGGGGGTCTGGCACAGGGCAGCCCCGGGCTCAGGCAAGGTTTGATCGCCCTATGGCTGCAAGCAGGCTTTGCCTGGATCATCAGAATGCTCCCGCACTTGATTTCCCCTCTGCAGGTTCATTATTCCAATTGATTCCGTTTAATAAAGTGGCCCATGATTTAACCCAATGAATGGTGTTTGTGTTTTATTTCGGCAATAGGCCGCAAACGTGGGAAAGATTATTTATCAATTGGGCTTTCCAGCCTACTGCTCCCGCTGTAACATACTCGGTCCCCTGAAAAGCCTTTGCTGGTATTTGGGAAACAGGAAAGCTCTGGGTGGTTTTTATGGATTTTCAGTGGAAATGTTTGCAGCTCAGTATCAAAAAGTGATCATCAGCATCTTTTTTATGATCTGTATCATAATGTTTAGCTTTTTGGGTGGGCAGAAAGTAGATCAACATGTATTGGCATATGTCAGGGTGACTTGCAGAAGACCAGTGGGGATTTCAGACTTCTGCTTCACAATGAAAACAAGAAAATCACACACACACATTATACTGCTGAAGAGAAGAAAGCTGGGGGTTGGTAACCAGGAGTGGGTTTTTGTGTGGAAATACTGTGAGCTCGGTTTAATTCTGTTACTCAAAACAAATCCCTGGGCTAAGGATTATTTAATTCCAAGTGTATATATTTTGTGGTTTGCTCTGGTTGGTGGATCATGGGTTTTTGTAATAATAATGATAAAATCATTATCAAAAAGCTGAAGTCTAACCATCCTGATCTAGAGTATTACAACCCCACAAGGCAGGTTTGTGTTACCATAAAACCACGTGATGCAGTTGCTTCTGACAGCAGTTTCTAATGGAAGTAGCCATTATCATGTGTTTGATCATCAGGTGTGTCTAATTTTGATGCATGACACTTAACGCAGAAGGTGACAGCTGCACAGAGATGAGGAAATCCACAACGGTTTTCTTCTCTGGCTTTTTTTTAGAACGCCTTCTTCAGCAATGTTTTATATTGTGATTTATACAGGTACTGTAGGGTGCAGGTTTTGCAAAAGCCAGTGCAGTGCAGTGATAAGACTGTTGGGCTAGGGCTTGGGAGAGCTAGGTTCAAATCCTCATTCAGCCATGAAACTCACTGGCCGACTTTTGGGCTAGTCACTTTTAGGGATGGGTGAGAATTTCGATACAGTTCGCATTTTAAGCAGAATTTATCAAATCCACACTTTCCGAATCAGTATGAGAAGTGAAACTCAGCCATCCTTAGAAATCTACATTTGTTAGAATTTTGGGATGTAGTTCGCCAACTAAACAATATTTACAGAAATGCATATATGAGGGGGAAGTGTGCATAAAAATGAATATATGAGTGAAAATAACATGCAAAAATGCATTAAATAATGAGAAATGGCTTGCAAAAATGTGTCCCTTTGTTAAAACTGCTTACAAAACTGTGTTTATTAGGAGAAAATTGCACTAAAATGTTGGACAATTTTAATGAGGCTTTTTAAAAAAAATCCAATTGTTGCAGAAATTGGGAGAACTGAATTTAAGTTTGGAAAATGAGAAACTGCAAGAACCAAAACTGGCAGATCTTTCCATCCCGATCCACTTTCTCAGCCTAAACTACCTCATAGGATTATTCTAAGGATATGTCGGGGGGCGGGTGCAAGACTATGTATGCCACACTGAGCTCTTTGCAGGAAAGTTGAGATATAAAATAAGGCATTAAATAAAATTAAGGCTACAATCCTATACATATTTAGTTGAAAGTAAGCTCCATTGAACCATGAAAGTTATTTTGAGTAAACCTGCTTGGGATTATGTTGTTAAGACACAAGGGATAACTATTATCCAGTTTCTATTATTTATTGATAACTATCATTTCTGAGTAATGTGTTACCTAGCAATTAAGTTATTTTATTATTGCAGCTGTGACTGCAGCTATTATTTATTATTATTCACCACAGGTATTTGGAGCAAGTTTAAAGCAGACTTTTTGAAATCTATTTGTGGCACAGTCCTGAACAGCAGCTGTTCTACTCTGTAGCAAGCAACAAAAAGAGTCTCATGATGACACATTGAACATTTAACAGACTTATTATAAATATTATAATAAATATTATTATAATAAATCACCTAGTATTTAAAGGAAGCAATTAAATTTAGATGTTAAAGGTTGCAATGCTATGTTCACTTTCACTTCAGGAGTAAGCCCGATTAAACTCAGTGGAACTTACTTCTGAGTAGACATGGTTACAATCACACTGTGACTTCAGATTCCTAGTCTTTCTCCCCATCCCCTTTACGAAATTACTGGTACATCCTTCCACTTTTCTCCACATAGCAATTTTACTTGTCTGAGCCCACAGGGGCCACACAAGCTCTGGTTCAGAGTCTTAGGGTCCCCCTTTGGCTTTTCTCACTTCATTACCTCTCTGCTGTCCTTTCACCTCTTCCTACCTTCCCTTCAAAGTGATGCTGCAATCCTATCCCAACCCCACTTATCTGAGAGAAAGTCCCATTGAGCTTACATCTGAGTAAACATGGCTAAGATTGTACTGGGAGCAGAGACATAGACAAACTCTGTCTCCTCCCTTTCTCTGCCCCCCAACCTATGGGGCTGGAATCCTAACCTTTCTTACCTGGGACTAAGTCCCATTGAACTGAATGGGATTTATTTTAGAATAGGCATGGTTAGGATTGCACTGTGAGTGTAAACCAAACTTAATTTTTAACAATTTAGACAGTCCATACCTAACTCTAGCTTCCCTGACAGGGATTGTTCTTTTTTAAGCAATTCTAACTCCACTTACCTGTGAGTAAGCCCCACTGAAGGAAGTGGGACTTACTTCTGAGTAGACTTTTTACAAGTACAGTGTGAGCCCTCAGAAGCTGTCCCCCCCCATCTTCCCTCACTAGGTTTCTGCTTCCCTGCCTCCTTTTGCCTTCTCTGAACAGCAAGGGCTGGTTCACATAGGAGCTAAAAGCAGCTTTTTCCATCGCGATTTATTTGGAAGGTTCACACACTTCCTACCTTCCAATCTGCTGTTTTGCGTTCACATTAGTTCGTATTCATCTGAAAAGGTTTAGTATTACTATTTTCTTGTGGCCCCACCCCCAAATTTACATGTTTATTCCCTCCAGAGTATCCATATTGCTAATCGAGAAGTGGAGGGTTTTTTTGACAATTGTATGCTGAAGCGGAGAGCGTGGGGGAATGCAATTGACATGAAAAATGATTTTCTGTCAGTTTCATTTCCTCCTGACATATTCATAGTAAAACCCTTTTTTTATTAAGCATGTATGAAATGCAATTTTTATAGCGGGAGGCAGTGTGTGTGTGTGTGTGTGTGCGTGCGGTCGCACCTTTTGTCACATTGCCAGTAACTGGCGGATGAAACAATCTTGCTTTGCAAGAGTTGAAGGATCACCTGCATGTGAGCAAGGGGTGGGGAACCCTTAAGGAATGATTTGGGGCTGGGAAGCGTTGTGGTTTTGGGGAGATGTGGAGGTAGCTCAGGCTACCCCGGAGCTGCTTCTTCCCCCCCCCCCTCTGCTGGCATGGTGTGCAGCAAACTGGAAGGGAAAAGCAGTGCCTCGTGGTCTGAAGAAACGTTTGCACAGTGCACAAGATTATTTTGTAAGGGACAGTCGCTCCACATGGAGCCAGAATTTGCCTTTCTCTTTCACTGTGTAGGCTAATGAGTTTTCCCTCCTCCTCCTGTTCTGCCCATTCTCTCTCCCCTCCTCTGCCAAAAGAATGGGTGATGGGGGGGCGAGAGAGAGAGATCAGCATGGGTTATGCATGTGTGCATGCTTCTGTGCAGCTGCCGAAGTTGTTAGCCTGGGTCACAAAAGTGATTTCAGCGGAACTTGTTATACACTCTGGGCTGCCTCATTTCTATCACGCCAGGGCATTGCCTCCACTGCTGCCACCACCATCGCTGTCACCACACATTTCACAGCTCAACATTCCCTTCCTTCCTGCAGATTGATGGCACTGCTTCACTTTTGCAAAGCCAGAGGGAGTTTGGGTGGAAAAAGTTCGAACCCTGCCGAAGTTTAAAAGAAACAAGAAAGAAACAGGTGTGAAGGAAGGCATTTTACTGGGGAAGAAAGGGGAGAAAGAAGGGAGGGCTGCAGGAGATCAGGAGCAGTCAGTTGGAAATAAGGTTGCCAGGTTCAGGGCCTGATCCTGATCCTGTATCTTTAGGAGAAGAGAAGGTCAGCCAAGTGCAGGTCTTGTTGCAACACTTTAATGGGAAAAACCACAAGGTGAAATTATCCCTTCCCCCTGCACAACTTTTAAAGATACAGAAGACCTCTTGGAGGCTGGGCCTGGCAACCCTAGTTGGAAATGCCTTGTTAAGCTGCCAGAAGCAAAATGGAACCCGTGGAGAGTTTAGTGGGCAGAGAAAGGGGAGTATCTGAAAGCAAGGATCCACCCGCCCAGCAAAAAACAATGAAGCAAAGCGCCTACATGGATTAATGCTGCTAGGTAGAGATTATTTTTTCTTCACTTACCATATTATCCCCGGATTGGTTTAATGCAGATTTAAAGGGAAAAACTGCATCCTGCCTTCTCCTTGCCTGCAACATCATGTGAACCATGTGAATTTAATGGGGATGCAAGTAGCACCAGACTCATACTAAACCTCTTTGTGAACCAGCCCCAATTTTCATTTGTCTGAGACCACAAGAAGCTTGAACTCCATTTAAGTTTGTAAAACAAACTTAATTTTTCAGAATTAACCATTTAGACAGCCCATTCCTTTCTCTAGCTTCCCTGACACAGTCTCTCAAATTGTTAGGCCCTTCTAACTCCACTTACCTGGGAGTAAGCCCCACTGAACTCAATGGGACTTACATCTGAGTAGACTTTTTTAAAAATTGCAGTGTAAGTCCTTCAAAGGTACCCCCCCCATTTTTTGCCTCTTTCCTTCCCTCAAGCTCACTCATGGCCAGCACACAGAATATCTGCTTCTGGCTCTCTCTCTTGCCCTTGCCTTCATTTTAGCCTTATTCCTCTTTTCCACTCAGTTCTGTGGCTTCAGCAATTGAGCTCAATTCTGATAGGCAGCAGCTCCTGCTGCTAGAACAAAGGCTCAGGCTCCCCCCCCCCAAGAAAACTAATTGCTCACAATCAACTCCATGTGGACAGTATGCAGAGAGAGTTAACACATGAACAAAAGACCTCTTTCTTCAGGGGATTGGTACAAGTGGTGATTTTTCAAATCATCACTTATAGATTCTTTCACAAGAGCAGCTGAACCCAGGTACAGGGGGCTTGTACCCGGGTACAGAGTAAATGTGTGAACACCCCTTATGATTCTTTGAAATTGGGGAGAAGGCACATAGCCAGCCTAAAAGTTCAGGGTCTACAAAAAAAATGGGAGGGGGAAAAAAAGTTAATTATTCATTTTTGTAAAAAAAAAAAAGGAGAGGCAGAAACATTGTAAGGGGGCCAAAAACTATTTGACAGAGTGACATATGAGATTATATGTGTGTGTGTGTGTTGATAGGTAGATGTAAATAGCTGTCTAAATGCATTTATTAGAAAACAATTTGAAAATATTTTTTCTGTTAACTAAAGGACTAGGCATGTTTGGTTTAAATCTTGTATCTTGCTGCCCTCTGGTGGAATTATTTGGAAACTGAAAATATAAGCATACTTCTGCAGATGTTAATTAAAACAATTTGAATTCACTTCACCTCAGCAGACATCTTTTGTAGAAAACAATTCATTTAAAGTCTCTTGAAGTTCTACCTTAATTTAATTTTGGAATATTTTTCTTTTTCTTTCTATCTGTTCTATTTGTTTGCTTTAATTTCTGACCTATCTAATACTCAGAGCACGTAATTCTATGTAAGAAACACACCAAGAATACAGTAGGGGTTTTTTAATGGGCATGATCCAGCCAGACCTCCCAGCCAGCAGAAGGGATTTAAGGTCATGCTTAAGTCTCCCACTGAAATAAATATGGACTTTGATGGGATGATTATTATTGATAATAATCCAGATTTCAGGTTCTGTGAAGGAAGCTCTTTTCTCAACACTCTTCTCTCTTCATAATCTTGTCATTGTTATATGATGTAGTGTGAATCCCCAGCTGACAATTGCTGTAATTTCCACCTTTTTAAGTCCTCAGAAATCAGATATGGAATTATGGAAAATGCTCAAAACGCTTTCAGGGCTGCTGCCAGTAGCTTGTTTCACACAACAATTATGCATAGGCTAAGTACATAGAATAGGGTTGCCAGGTCAGAAGCCTGCCAAACCCTGAGATTTTGGGGGGGTGTCTGAGGGATGTCATGGGGCAGGTCCAAGTGATGTCACAGGGTCGGTCCAAGTGACATCATGGGGCAGGTCTCAGTGATGTCATGAGGTGGGTCCGAGTGATGTCTTTAAGCATTATACATTAACCATCAACCACAGTTGCTTGGCGCATACAATTCATACAAAAACATTTATCTGAATGGAAATTAAGATAGAAATCTTAGCTAAAAGATGAAGCCTGGGTAGGGAACATTTAATCTAGCCAACTCACTTCTGGCGAAAAGGATTCTGTGATTCTATGAAATAAAATACATAAATAAATTTCTGAGTCACTGTGGCCCTCGGGTCTCTGTCCTCTTTTATACTGACTCAGGCCATTTGACACCATCTAGCTCAGTACTGATGACATGGACTAGCATTGGCTCTCCAGGATTCCAGGCAATAGTCTTTTCAAGACATGGAATTCTGGACCTTTGCATGCAAAGCATATGCCGTACCACTGAGCTACAGCCGTTTAAAAAAGTATATTTTAAAATTATTCTGTTCATTTCACTAATGAATGTACAGCATACCGGGGTAGATCCACACCATGCATTTAAAGCACATTCAACATACATTTGAAGCACATGGATCCCATCACAAAATCCTGGGAACTGTAGTTTGTTAAGGGTGGTGGGAACTATAACAGGAAGGCAAAAACTACACTTCCCAGGATTCTTTAGGAGAAGGACTGCACTTTATATGTGGGTTGGATGTGCTTTAAATGCATTATGTGGATCTGCATTACTTCATAAACTTTGCCTGCATATAGATCATTTTAATTAAATTTTAAAATGGAAATTAGATACAAAGGTTACTGGTTGACCATGGGCTATGCACCATCTCTCAGCCTAATCTGCCCCTCAGGGTGAAAACAACAAAGGGGGACCATGACCACCCCACGGAAGAAGGGCACACTTAAAATGTAGAGGAAATAGTGTACAGCCATAGCATGAAATCAGATACTTATCAGGACATAGTATGAAGAAATATTTATATAAATATGACTATCAAAGATGCTTATTATTTACACAACCTGTAAAGATATTTATAGTGCAAGACTACAGTCTATCCATCCTGATCTCTGGGACAATGTGATTGTAAGCTCCTTGAGGGGATGGACCAATCTTATTTTTGCCTATGCAATTCTGTAGAATACTGATGGTGCACACTGCTCACTGATGTTGCTGTGATGTATAAAACATGTTCATCTGTAGATTTGTGAGGGTAGCAGGGGCCTCCTAACAACTCTCAGCACCCTTAACAAATGACAGTTCTTGGATTCTTTGGGGGAAGCCATGACTATTAAAAGTGGTATAATAGAGCTTTAAATGCACAGTGCAGAAGGGGGCTACGTATGAAGAAGAAAAGCAGGGAAAAGCAGGTTCATAAGTGTGGGAGGAAGATGGGGATGTTCAACCATTGGTATATCATTGATGGGGATGTGGCAGTCTCCCTAGTGGCACATCATTGAGAAAATAAATTGAATGAATGAATACGCATCTGATGGGAGTCAGCTATCCAAATGAGATTTTTCAATATTTTAAACACAAATATTCTCCATGCATCACTAGGACTCGACACCACAGAAATCTGCTTTTTTTAAAAGTGTGTGTGCTTTTGTGTGTAAATCTTTGCTCATGCATGCCACACATAACATGCTAGATTACTTCTTTTCCTTGGTTTCCCCTTTTGCAAATGTGCAGCTGTGTTTGCAAGAGCTCAGGGTAGTATCTATGGAAGCCTTCTAAATTTGTATGTGCTCTGCTTAAACCACAACAACAGTTGCAGATAACGGGCGAGCTCTGAAACAAGAAAGCTGCTGCTGTTAATTTTCTTCTGGCAGTGGCTCTATATGCCTTTAAAGCTGGAGGACACAGTGGAAATTCAACAGGTGCAGCACCCTTGCCCAAGCATGGAGATGGAGCAGGACAAAACAGTGGAGATGGGGGGCTGTGTGACCCGTGTTGAAATCCTTCATCAATTGTTTCACTCGGACCAGCCCTTAGTCTCCAGATTTTAGCAGCAAGAGCTTTTCTTTGTTTATACAGCCACAAGAGTGGCTGTATACTATAGTCAGCAAGGATTTTTGGCATTCCGCAGTGTTAAATTGAAAATACTTCCCATGCCGTTCTGATGCTTCCCATAAGCTTTTTTCAAAAAACCTTACAAAACTTATAGTCCTGAACTCAGAAACGCTTGCTTAACAACCCTCTCAATTTTCAAGGTGATACACAAAACAGTCAGAGAGAATCGAGAGTTCAAAAGGTAAAAACAGAGAGAGAAAACACCCCTTTTGGACTTTTTTCTGTCAGAGTTCTCATAATCTGTTGAAATTAATTATGCTCACAGAGTACCTGTAATCCTAATACTGACCTTGCCCCATACTCTGACCTTCATCTTCTGCAGTTTAAAAGTTTAAAAAAATGCCTGGCTGATTTTTAATTAATTTAAGATATTTTTGCTTCAGCTCAATAATAATGTCAGGAATGCTCAGTAAGAACCAACTGTCAGCGTTTGAAAAATGACTCACAGCTGCTGGGCTTGCCTAATCAGGGGGCCACACCCACACCAGACTTTGATTCACGTGATACAGTCATGGCTTTCCCCAGAGAATCCTGGGAAGTGTAGTTTGTGAATGTTGCTGAGAGAAGACTCCTATTCCCCTGACAGAGCTCCAATGGCCAGAGTGGCTTAACAGCCCACTGCTCTGATCGAAGGTCTGTGAGGGGAACAGGGCATCTCCTAGCAACTCTCAGCACCCTCCACTAACTACACTTCCCAGGATTCTTTGGGAGAAGCCATGACTGTCTAAAGGGAAATAACAGTCAGGTATGGATGTGGCCAGGGACAGCTTTGGTTTAAATTTGGGTGGGTGGCTACATGTGCCTGCTGTAGAATAAAAAAGCGAGGGGTGGAAGAATGATACTGTTCACAACGTTTTCCTCTTGGAAACATTTTCCTCTTGGAAAGAAGCTTCCACTCTGCCCAGTACCCACCCACCCAATCTCCTCCCCTTCCTATCCCCTTTCTGCCCTCTTCCTCCCCCTCCCCAAGGTCAGTTTCACCTATCCTGATTGTACAGGAGTAAATCCCACTGAACTCAAAAAGCCTGCAAATGATCAAACCTGCCCTCCCCTCCTCCTCCCTTCTACCCCTCCCTCTCCCTTCCTTCACCCCCTCCCCTTCCCCCTCCCCCTCCCCTTCCCCCTCCTCCTCCTTCCCCTGCCCTCCTCCTCCTTCCCCTGCCCTCCTCCTCCTTCCCCTGCCCTCCTCCCTCCTCCTCCCTCCCCTTCCCTTCTCCCTCCTCCTCCCTCATGGTCAGTTTTACTTATCCTAGGACCTGGGAGACCATGGTTCAAATCCCCACATAGCCATGAAGCTCACTGGGTGACATTGGGCCAGTCACTGCCTCTCAGCCTCAGAGGAAAGCAATGGTAAACCATCTCTGAATACAGCTTACCATGAAAACCCTATTCATAGGGTCGCCATAAGCTGGAATCGACTTGAAGGCAGTCCATTTCATTTTCAAGCATGATTGCACATGAGTAAATCCCATTGAACTCAATAAGTATGCAAATGATCAAACCTGCCCTCCCCTTCCAATTCCCTCCCCTCCTCCTCCTCCTTCCCATCACCTCCCTTTTGCCCCTTCCCTCCCCATTCCTTCACCCCTCCCCTCCCTTCCCCTTCCAATTCCCTCCTTCCCCCTCCACCTCCTTCTGCTCCCCTCTCCCCCTTCTTCCTTCTGTCTACTCTCCACTCCCCTTCTTCCTCCCCATGGTCAGTTTTACTTATCCTAGCCATGATTGCACAGGAGTATATCCCATTGAGCTCAATAAGCATGCAAATGTTCAGACCTGCCTTTCCCCTCCTTCCCCTCTCCCCTTCCTTCCTCCTCCTTTCTTCCTCTCTTCCCCTCTTCCTTCTTCCTTCCTCCTCCTCCTCTGCCCACTCCAGGCTTCCCTCCCCATGGTCAGTTTTACATATCCTAAGCATGATTGCATGGGAGTAAATCCCACTGAACTCAATAAACATGCAAGTGATCAAGCCTACCCTCCTCCTCCCCCTCTTCCCTGCTCTCCTCCTCCCCTCCCTATCCCCTGCGGTCAGTTTCACCTATCCTAAGCATGATTGCAGAGGAGTAATTCCCACTGAACTTGATAAGCGTGCAAATGATCAATCCATTCCAGCAAACTTCCACAGGATACCATTTCTTACCTCCCGGACTAAAAAGCAGAGAAATTCACTAATAGGCAAAAAACCTTGTGGTTTAAGAACGTACCTATAGCCAACAGACATTTCTATCAAACTTTAAAAAGCAGGGAAATTGGGCAGCTATAGTGAATGCATCAGGGGAGCAGGAGATCTTACCTCCTTTCTGAGATATTGGGCTGCCCTACAAATTTGTAAAAATGCAAAAACAATTTGGTTTGGTCTTTCACAGTCCAATATACTTCCTGTGTAGCTTGGAAGAATTTGGTAACATGTGCCTCTGAGCATATGGTGAGTGGTGGCAACATCTGCAGTCAGCCCAAATAACAGAAACAAGATGTGCTGATCTTATTTTAGCAGAGAGGAAGCAACTATATTATAGTCGTTGATATCATTCACATAGTCACTTTAAATATGTTTGATTTACTTTGCAATTTTAGTGAAGTTTCCTACAGTAAATCATACTTTTTGTTTCTGTGATGTGAACTACAACAACACTTGCAACACTAAAAAATACCCTCCAAAAACAATTGTGGAATAATGGCACTGAGTGTTCTGCAGAATAGTTTCCAATGGACATGAGGAGTGTCTCAGTTTGCACAAGATAAAACAGTGGAAGGTGAAATATACTCTAGCAAAATTCTAGGTGTGCTCTATGTTTATAATTGACCATGCCCACCTTTCCTTAAGTGGAGTCGTTTAAGCATAGGAGGCTGAAAACATGCATCTTGGGCAGGCCAAGTTTGTTTTTCCAACAGCTAGAGTCATTGCTTAAGTAGCAACATATTGTAATCAGTCTGATTTTACATCAAACTGCAGTTTCAGATTCAACAGTTAATGCTCAAATAGAAATAGAGCATAACCTCCAGTTTGAAACAAAAAAAGGCTGTCTTCACCATCATATGACATCGACCAATAAAAAGGCTTTGAAATTAATAAAAATAAATTTGTCACAGATTTCTAGGATGAATAATGAGGGAAATATAATTTTCTAGGTTAGATTCTCTGTAGAAACACAGAAACACAGAAAAGAAGCAAAGTAAGAAGAACACCAACAAACATACAAAAATGTAATTCTCCATCTTTGGAGATGGCAGGTGTTGCCACCATTCACCATATGCTACCAAATTCTTCCAAGCTACACTGGAAGTGGATTGGACTGTGAAAATCAACCCAAATTGTGTTTGCATGTTTACACATTTGTAGGGCACTACAATATCTCAGAGAGGAGGTCAGGTGTCCTGCTCCCCTGGTGCATTCAGTACAGTTGCCCAATTTCCCTGCTTTTTAAAATTTGATAGAAATGTCTGTTGGCTATAGGTACGTTCTTGAAGCGCAAGGATTTTTGCCTATTAGTGAATTACATTCTAAAGAGCGAAGTGGTTTTGCGTGTGCGTTTATTTCCCCACAAAATAGCCAGCACCACAGAACTCTTTCTGCAAAGAAGAGATGGAAGGAGCTCCTTTTAAAAACAAGTAAAGTAGCTAGGAAGCTTTCTCTAATCTTTAGATGAAAGCAAAGAACTCACCTTCTTCCCAAGGTTTGGTTCTTTTTAATATGATCAGCGCTCTACTCTAGTGGCTTGATTAGGGATGCTCTGCTTATCAGGGTGCGTGTGTGTGAAGCTGGATTGCTGCTTCTCACCTCCATCAGCAATACTGAGCTGGCGGGGGCAGGGATGGGCTGAGCAGGCTCCAGTCCAGGGAAGTGTTTTGCTGCCAAAAGGCGGAGTAGAAATAAACAACAACAACAACAATAATCCTGCTGAGACTTACCTTAGCCTGCCCAGGATAGGGGGCAGGCTGGCTGGTTCGCTCCCCTATACCAGCCCCTTTGATTGTTAGCACTGCATATATAGTGGGTGAGAACATATGTGTTTGCTTATGATGAACACCTTTACATCTCAAGCCTGAGCAACAGTTGCTTGGAAGAAAATCCCCATTCCAGTGAGACTTAACTCTCTGTTCAGAGCCTCCTCGCCAGCCCTCCCCTCTCTTCCTCCATGATGGTACTCCACTGCCAATGTGGCTGGAAGACCAGAACACGCACCTGCAGCTGGTCGCCACAGCAGAAAATTGGAGATCCAGGAACGGGGTGCTTTGGGGGTGATTTGGCCGGAGGGCTGGAGAGCACCCCTGGAAGCTGGAGTCTCCGGCGGAAAGCCGGAGGTCTGTTAACCCTAACATGGAGGAGTGAAATTGTTCCTGCAGGCCCCACATGTTCATCCAAACATGAGAACAGGACTTAAGAATCCATGAGATTACAAACTCTGTTTTTCAGGACTCCCAAAGTATACATTAAAGTGGTAAGATACTTTTACAATTTCCCCATAATCCTAAAGCAGCAGCAAATGAACCAAATATCACCCAAACTCTCACAGTCCACAAATGTCTGACAATTAAAAGGCCTTATTCTGTTTTTGAATGTTAACATAGATGTAGCCAGGAGGGCTTTCGGTTAACACAGATGTCCCCAATAGTTCACAGACTAGATTCCACAAATGATAGACCTCAAAGTTTGGGTTGCTAACTCCGGCTGAGGAAATTCCTGGATATTTTTTTTAATCAAATTTGAATTTCTCCATGTTGCTTTACCTGTCTAAATTCAATCACCCAATTTTACCTCTTTGATTCACCTTTACTGTTTAAACCCAAACTTGGAAAACCAGACCTTCAGAGACCAGGGAGCACATCCCCTTTGGTTTATTTATTTTATATTATTTTTGTTCTATTTTGTGTTTTCTTCTCTCAGTGTATTCTTTCTGCATGTCATTTTGTTGCTGTTCTGTAAAAAAAATGAAAAACTGTTAAAATAAAGAATATTTTTTTCAAAAAGTAAACCCTGTGGAGAATCTCCAAAGACAACCACTAGCAGAGGCCATTTCTGTCACCCTCTTAAGCTTTTTCTATCCTCCCGCTCTGCAGCTAGATAGCCAGCACGACACCTTCATACTAGAATACTTGAAATGTAATGTGATGTTTTTACCTTAAAGCTGGGTTGGCTTGTCCTCAGCTTCCTGCTTTTTAAATTTGTATTTGAGCAGGCCTCTTGCTGTTTTTAGCAGATCCAGGGTTTTTTTTTTAAAGAAATCTAGAAACTCTGCACAGCTCATGTTAATGTTCAGTTTCACCTGCAGCTCAGCCCTCACAACATTATCACGCAGCCTGTTTCTGCCCTTGGTCCACAGTTGTGTCATTAAACTGAAAACTCTTTCACCGTAGGCATTAGACATTAGACACAGAAATGGGAAGTGCAAAAGAGAGCAGTTTCTTCATTTGACTGCCACTACCCTCTGGCATTTGTCTGAAAACCTCCACCCATCTCTGATCTATGTTCTGCTCCTTGGAGACAATTGTGATGTCCCCACCTACCAATCCCCGCCTTCCTGCAGCAGATGAAGGGAATGTCTGCCTCTACCAGAGCTTGGAAAAGTTACTTTTTTGAACTGCAACTCCCATCGGCCCAATCCAGTGGCCATACTGGCTGGGGCTGATGGGAGTTGTAGTTCAAAAAAGTAACTTTTCCAAGGTCTGCTCTATACACTGTATAATCTACCCTTTACACATGTACAGAGGCTATTCAACACTTCCCAACCTTATGTGCAATATTTCCACTTGCAGTCTGGGTACTCCACCGTATCCCACCCTTATTTCTGGGTGATCCTGAATATCCCTAACCCACTATGATAATATTTATTGCTAGGTTGTACGTGTAGCAAACCTTTCCTTCAAGGGATACCCATGTGGTATAAAGATGCCACCAGTTTCAGAATGAAAAACCTATTTAGTATTCACCAAGAGACACTGTAGATTGTATTAGATTCATTTGTTTATTCATTACCCCCCTGACTGATATTTATTTATGGTATGCAGTGACCAAGCATAGGTGTGAAAATGGAACAACAACAAAAAAATGATACTTTATTATTTACAGATGAGTATTTTTATACCTTACAGATAGAAATAAGCTGTGATACAATATATCCCTACACTACATTATCTAACTAAATCTCTTTCCTTCTCAGACCAACTACCACCCTCTATCCCAATTCCTAATCTAACTATCTATCCAAATCGCAGAATACAACCAGAACTGACAAAACCTCTCAGGTTATTTTGCACACAAACCCTCACTCATTCCCTCCATCCAATAGAGAATCCAACACCCAATCAGAAACATTCACACCAAACACTCACCGCCTAAACATTCCATATTACCCCTCCCCTCTCTGCTTACCAAAGAAGGGCATATGTTAGCAAATAAACATCAACAGAACCAGGAATACATATTTACATAGTCTTGTGATGTCACAACAGTCTCTTCCCTTATTTGTTGTAAAACACAGGAGTCACCATACAGCCTATCAATGTCAATCGCAATGTGGAGTGCTGTAACAAGAGTCTGTAAACCTGCCCATTTCACATCATTGTGAAGTGAGAACATTGACATTTGTTTTTTAAAAAGTGATGTTTCAGCATCATATTTATTTATTATTTATTATCATTATTTTTACTCCGCCCTTTTTCCAAAACTGGAACTCGCGGCGGCTTCCAGATAAAAGCACACATATAATTAAAAACATACAAAACTCTAGATTAAAATCAAATTAAACAATTCACAGTATTAAAACCATTCATACATACAGTTAAAATAATTCAAACTCAGTTTAAAATAATACAATTAGGCAACAGCAACGCAGCACCCTTCAAGACCTGTCCTTAACAGCTTTCAGTTCCAAAGGCTTGTTGAAATAAAAAAAGTCTTTGCTTGCTGACGGAAGGACTGCAAGGAGGGGGCCATTCTTGCTTCCCTAGGAAGGGAGTTCCAAAGCCTCGGGGCAGCCACTGAAAAGGCCCTATCTCGCATCCCCACTAGTCGTGCTTGTGAGGACATAGGTATTAAGAGAAGGGCCTCTCCTGAGGATCTCAGGGCCCGGGCAGGCTCATATAGGGAGATACGGTCTGACAGATAGCCTGGACCTAAGCCATATAGGGCTTTATAGGTCATCACCAGCACTTTGAATTGTGTCCGGAAACAGAGTGGCAACCAGTGGAGCTTTTGTAACAGGGGAGTCGTATGGTCCCTTTAACCAGCCCCAGTTAACATTCTGGCTGCAGCACGTTGCACCAACTGAAGTTTCCGAACAGTCTTCAGAGGCAGCCCCACGTAGAGCGCGTTACAGTAATCTAAGCGGGATGTAACTAAGGCATGTGTCACCATGGCCAGATCAGACGGCTCAAGGAATGGGTGCAGTTGGCGCACTAATCTTAACTGTGCAAAAGCACTCCTGGCCACCGCAGAAACCTGGGCCTTCAGGTATACCATTTCTTCAGGTATTCAATGCGCTGTATCAGTATCTTATAGACCTCTCTGAATTTTCTGCTGTCAGATGGAGACACCAAGTCCAAAATGATTTGGGCTGATTTTCCATCGCATTTGTTCTGTTCTCTTCAATTTTGAACTGAGATCTTCCATCACACCATGGAGTTCTGAGAAGCTGACATTGTTACATTCCAGTTTCTTCCAGATCTTGAAAGATTACCATAAGATTGTGCAAAAAATAAACATAATAAAGCTGCCCACACAATCTTCACACATTGTTCTTCTTCCTCAGGAAAAAGTATGCCCTTAACACAAAGTAGCGTTGTAGTATGTATTCAATAGTGCATAGAAGTAACAGCAACCCTGTTGGTATGTGCCAAAACACATATTTGTATTCCATTTCTACAAACAAACAAAAAGGACAAAAGAGACTCTGCCTTTTTGGCTGAGAAGCTAAGTTCACTGTATACCATGAGCATAAGTGCTTCTACATCAAAACTCAAAGTCTTCATCCCATGTTTGAAGCAATTGTGGATTATATGACATTTCATCCCACTTGTATCACGTGGGCATTAAAATGTTTTAATTTCTTATACACTGATTTGTGTTTTCCAAAATTTACAGAGGCATTGTCAGCCACATAAGAAGACGCACTGTTAATGCTGAGACCGTTCTCTTGTAGCATATTGGAGATCCATGTTGCAATTGGCTCACTTGTCTCATCACTGTCATTGTAAAAATCAAGCAAGCCATGCTTAATTCCCTATCACAGAAAAATAAAATACACAATGGGAAGAATTACCTGTGTCCCTTGTTGGAGGCATCAGACGCAACTGGAAAAAAAACTGCCTTATCCAAGTGTTCTAGTGATTTTGGAGCCAAAATATATTCTGCTATACTGGCTGCTTTTGTCCACCCACAATAATTGGAGGGGGGGGAGAGCAATTTCAAAATCAGACAATATTCTTTGCAGCATTTTGTTTGTTTGTTTTGTTTTTGCCTTGTGTAACACAAATGGTAGGAAATGGTGTGGTAAACCTGCCCTACTTCAGCTATTATCACCTGATTTTCTTGGGATGAGTCTCTTTTGGTAAAGAATGATGAGATTTGTGGCATTCTTTAGAATTTGTTTCTCTAATTCCTTGTGTTTTATGCTTTCAGCATTGCTTCTCACTGGTTTTCTTCTCTCACATTTAACTGAAAGCCCTTGACAGCATAGAATGCATTCTGCTGAAACTGTGTTGACTTTATGAAGCCAATTTTTGAATGCATCCTTCTTTGCACCATTCATCATTAAAATTGATAATCACCTTCTCTTGTTTACTGTGTCGCTGTCTGAAGGTCCTTCACCACCCGCAGTGCCTGTCCTGATTTTGAATGTTGTTGTTTAAATTTAAGCAAGAAAAATCATATGCCTGACCAGTGCATTGTAGAGAGGCCTTCTCCTGGCTCAGTCAGGAGGCAGCTGCAACACACTTAGCTACAGAGAGATACAGGGAACTGTTCTTGATTACTCAACTCCTCTCTGTCAATCCTGGCTGTCTCTGCACCTCTACCGGTCTCCTAACTCCATTCTGCAACATTTACTCAGGACTAGTTTCCATGGTTTTTCTCTCTCTTTACTGACTGTTAACTCCCCCACTTTGTATTTCTTGCACCTTTCTGATTAGGCCTCTTGAGATGACAGGCCAGTGTGATACCACAGTGGTGGCTTGTCTAGGGTTGCCAGAGTTTAGCCTCCACCCCAATTCCAATTATGCTATTTTAGGCACAATGCAGCCTAGAGACTGCCTGGTCCCAATTTGTATGGTTACAAGGCAGTGCAGGGGCATCAAGAAAGCATTATGTGAATGATGTCTTCATACTGTGTATTTCCTCCACTTGGAGTAGCCAGTAACGTTGAGCAGGGGCAGGGGAGTGCACAGCATGATGACACCATACTTGAATTCTTGATTTTAACAGAAGCAAAAGCTGAGAGTAGCCATACGCTCACCCTGGACTTCAGGAAAGCTGATTTTAATAAACTCAGAACAATTGTAAGTACAGTTTCATGGCAAGCCACCCTAATGAGAAAAGCAGTCCAAGATGGGTGGGAGTTTCTAAAAAAGGAAATTCTAAAAGTGCAATGGCAAGCAATTCCAACAAGGAAGAAAGGGGGGAAACAACAGAAGAAGCCAATGTGGCTTCACAAAAAGCTTAGAGATGACCTGAAAACAAAAAAGAACAGGAAGTGGAAAGAAGGCCAGGCCACAAAGGAAGAGTACAGGCAGGTATCACGGAATTGCAGGGATGGTGTCAGGAAGGCTAAAGCTGAGAATGAGCTGAGGCTAGTGAGGGATTCTAAAAGCAACAAAAAAGCTTTCTTCAGGTACATCCATAGTAAAAGACAGAGAAAATAAATGGCGGCACAGCTACTCAATGAGGCTGGCAAAATGATAACAGATGACAAAGAAAAGGCAGAAGTGCTCAATTCCTACTTTGACTCAGTCTTCTCCCCAAAAAGCGTCTATGAGGAAATTCTAAAAGCGCAATGGCAAGCAATTCCAACAAGAAAAAAAGGGGGGAACAGCAGAAGAGATGACCTGAAAACAAAAAAGGACACATACAGGAAGTGGAAAGGCAGGCTACAAAGGAAGAGTACAGGCAGGTATCATGGAATTGCAGGAATGGTGTCAGGAAGGCTGAAGCTGAGAATGAGCTGAGGTTAAAGCAACAAAGATGCTAAAAGCACCAAAAAAGTTTTCTTCACATACATCTGTAGTAAAAGACAGAGAAAAGAAATGGCGGTACAGCTACTCAATGAGGCTGGCAAAATGACAACAGATGACAAAGAAAAGGCAGAAGTGCTCAATTCCTACTTTGGCTCAGTCTTCTCCCAAAAAAGCGTCTATGATCCTCCTAGGAAACATGAAGTAGAAGGGGCAGGATTGGAGCTTGAGATTGATAGACAAACAGTCAAGGAATACCTAATCACTTTGAATGAGTTCAAATCTCCAGGGCCCGATAAACTGCATCCTAGAGTATTGAAGGAACTGGCTGAAGAACTCTCAGAACCGCTGTCTATTATCTTTGCGAAATCATGGAGGACTGGTGAAGTGCCGGATGACTGGAGGAGAGCTAATGTTGTCCCTATCTTCAAAAAGGGCAAAAAGGAGGAACCAGGGAACTACAGACCAGTCAGCCTAACATCAATCCCTGGAAAAGCAGTCAATCTGTAAGCACCTTGAAAACAATGCAGTGATAACTAGGAGCCAACATGGATTTATGAAGAACAAATCCTGCCAAACTAATCTCATCTCATTTTTTGATCGGGTAACCTCCCTTGTAGACTGTGGGAATGCTGTGGACATAATATATCTCGACCTCAGGAAAGCTTTTGACAAAGTAGTCCATGATATTCTGATTAGCAAGCTAGCTCAATGTGGCCTGGATGGAACAACTATTAGATGTATCCACAGTTGGCTCCAGAATCGTACTCAAAGAGTGCTTATCAATGGTTCCTTCTCAAACTGGGCAGAAGTAATGAGTGGGGTACCACAGGGCTTGGTCCTGGGCCCAGTGCTCTTTAACATTTTTATTAACGACTTGGATGAGGAGGTACAAAGTATTCTTATCAAATTTGCAGATGATACAAAATTGGGGGCATAGCTAATATCATGGAAGACAGAAAACAAAATTCAAAGGGACCTTGATAGGCTGGAGCATTGGGCTGAAAACAACAGAATGAAATTCAACAGGGATAAATGCAAAGTTCTACACTTAGGAAAAAGAAACCAAATGCACAGTTATAAGATGGGGGATACTTGGCTCAGCAGTACAACATGTGAGAAGGATCTTGGAATTGTCGTTGATCACAAGCTGAATATGAGCCAACAGTGGGATGTGGTTGCAAGAAACGCAAATGCTATATTAGGCTGCATTAACAGAAGTATAGTTTCCAAATCGCGTGAAGTACTAGTTCTCCTCTATTCAGCACTGGTTAGGCCTCATCTTGAATACTGCATCCAGTTCTGGTCTCTGCACTTCAAGAATCATGCAGACAAACTGGAACAGGTTCAGAGGAGGGCAACAAAGATGATCACGGGACTGGAAACAAAGCCCTATGAAGAGAGACTGAAAGAACTGGGCATGTTTAGCCTGGAGAAGAGAAGACTGAGGAGAGATATGATAGCACTCTTCAAGTACATGAAAGGTTATCACTCAGAGGTGGGCCAGGATCTCGTTGATCGTCCCAGAGTGCAGGACACGGAATAATGGGCTCAAGTTGCAGGAAGCCAGATTTCGGCTGAACATCAGGAAAAACTTCCTAACTGTTAGAGCCATACGACAATGGAACCAATTACCTAGAGAGGTAGTGGGCTCTCCGACACTGGAAGCATTCAAGAGGCAGCTGGACAGCCATCTGTCAGGAATGCTTTGATTTGGATTCCTGCATTGAGCAGGGGGTTGGACATGATGGCCTTGTAGGCCCCTTCCAACTCTACTATTCTATAATTCTATGATCATGGCATGAGCAAGTGTTTTTAAACAATGAAGAGAAGAGGAGGAGAAATTGACAAAGAAAGCCCTTTCCTGGGGCATCCCAGTGCCAACTGTAACAATACTTCCATCATAAATCTCCTATATTCTCACTTTATAAGGAAACTCAAAAAGGTTGCTCCTGAAACTTCCCATTACTTCAGGAAATGGGGAATAAGCAATATGTTTAGCAGACAAAGTTGCTTATTTGGCTGGGTTCCATTCAGAGCATCCCATCTGAACTTGTTTTTCATTCAGTTTGCAAACTAAGCCAGCCTTGACATTAAACAGCCTGATTAGCTTCAACACCTTTTATTAAATACTAAATCAGTGTTAAGCTTTATGGTATCATGTGCTGCCCAAGACAGTCATTTGGTTGGTCAATTTCAGTGCAGCCATAAAACTCTGAGTAATGGGAGTGGAGCTTGTGGCAATCCTTGCTAGTTGTATTGGGTAATACAGTAAATTAAAATTCCCAAAGATGCAATTCAATTTAAATTTAATAAGAGTTAATCTATTCCTATGCTAAATAACAATTGATTATTTATACCACACATTCATGGAGGGCTAAGTAGGAAGCTGCATCCATGGGGTGGAGGAAGCATCAGAAATAGTTGCATGTGCCAGCTAATGTTTTGAAAAACAGAGTGAGGATGCAATTTTTAGCCCCATTCCCTTATGTAATTACAAGAAGCAAAATCATCTACTTAATATGTTTCTTCCAGTTGAATGTGTTTCCATTTTGTAGAGAACATGCAGTGTGCATAACATGAAAATAGTTGCCATAGAAAAACTATGATGGCTCTTGGAAAAGAAAAGGAGTATAAGAAGTAGTACTAGCAGTAATCTCCCTAGAAAATCAGAGTAGCTAATGGTAGTGTTTTGTGTATTCCTCAATTCCACACAAGCAAATAAATACCATGGAGTATGTTACTGGGAGCAGAGTTCAGCATCTTGGGAATTTCAGTTTTCATTAAAAAACCAACAACATTTTCTAGCCCATTTGGGTGCTCAGATAGGGCATAATCCAACCAAAGTGAAGAATATTTTCGATCCACTGAGCCCAATGGAAGATTAAACAATTGCTTAAATCTCTCACATTGAACTCAATGGAAGCAAAATAGTCTTCTTTTGTTTGAGATAGTGTCTATTAACTTTAAAGTATGTGGGCAATGCCTGGTGAAATTTCCAAAGTGAACGGGAGTTTGAAAGAATTTGCACTATTGACTGGGACAAACTATGCAAGTGGTTCCCCAGAACATGAACTCCTCCCTTACAAAATCATTGCCCTATTTCAAGTCAGTCCAACAGCCCATCTAGTGTGCTTCCTGCTTGAAACTGGATTTGGTTTTCACCTTTGCTGCTAGCCAGTCAGGAGACAGAGCTTTGGTGTCATTTATAACTCCCCTCCCTCTCTCCATGGATAGAGGGAAAGAAGCAAATTAAGCAGACCAAGGAAATATATGCGCAGTCACCATGCCAAGCTGTTACAGGGAATAAGAAGCCTGTGTGTGCCTTTTATCTCCCCATCTGTCCATGTTTATTTAAGGAGTGCTACCATGGAAGTTATCATGTCCCTTGACTGATGGGAAGCATGCACAATTCCCTGGACTGCCTTGGTGTAGTGCCTATACACATTGCACCAGGCAAGCACCAATGGGAGACTGAGGAAAAAGAAGAGTCTATTATGCCCTTTGGGAATTCCTCTTTGGGGCGGAGAGGGGGAAGGATCATTCTTCTTTTTTTTACTCCTGTGCCCATTTGTGGTCCTTGTGAAGAATGTCCTTCCTTCCTTCCTTCCTTCCTTCCTTCCTTCCTTCCTTCCTTCCTTCCTTCCTTTCTCTTTTACTTTGCTTATGGGGCAAACATATACTATTTTGAAATCCACTGTCTTCTAATAAAATTAAAATGGACAGTTGAAATGGGAATATCATACTGTCATCGATTTCCTCCATCTTTTTACTTCATCCATTACAGGTTGAACTCCCATCTGCTTCCCTTCCTTTTATTGTTATTGTGTGGTGTGACATCCATAGCTCTGGAAATGATGCCATCATTGAAAAAGACTCTAGTGTGTCAAGAGGATAAAAAGTGAGATGATGCCAATTTGCTGACTATAATGTTTGCTATCTTGTTGCCCTATAACAATATAGCACACTATTCCTCAAAGGGGAAGGCAGTCCTTTTCCTTCTTAACCATTCTAGGTATATGTTCTTCTTCATTTATCACTTGCACGTTTAGCTTGCACATTAAAAAATATTGATAGCATTTAAATCAGGAAAGGAGTAGCCATTCATGCAAAATGCATGGTAATAGCAAACAACATGGTACTGTTCGTATGCAAAAGGTTTCCAATGAAACCTATAAACATTTTTTA
Organism: Rhineura floridana; assembly: GCF_030035675.1. Lineage (NCBI taxonomy): Eukaryota > Metazoa > Chordata > Lepidosauria > Squamata > Rhineuridae > Rhineura > Rhineura floridana. The sequence goes on along the minus strand of NC_084489.1, from coordinate 2,961,644 downwards.
AAAAGATGTATCCTACAAGGAAATGTTGAAAGAACTGGGTATGTTTATTCTGGAAAAAGGAAGTTTAAGAGGCCTGAAGAGAGATGCTGCCAGGTTTTGAATATTTAAATGACTTTAGGGCATTTCCCCCCCCCTTCATTTCCTCTCCATCTGAGCAGTCCAACTGTCCTCAGGGTGGTAGTAGTAGTATGTAGATTGTCTGTAGTATTTATACTCTTTTACTTCATTATAATATTATATATTATTATAATATATTTAAAATAAACAGGCGAGTTACTAAAGAGGGACAAATGTGTATACAAGCCCCCCCAAGCTTCAGATTTCCAGCTGTCACTTTTACTGAATATTTGGGTCATAGTCGATCTCTGAGCAAATAGATCAGAAGCCAGATGTGAGGCCCTCAGAGGATGGCTGGAGTTTTTCACTGGACTGCTGCAAATGTCTCTCACAGCTTCTGGCTCTTGGTGGCAAATGCAAGAGACACTGGACGAACAAAAGTGGCTATTATAACTTACTCTAAGTCCTAGATTATTCCAACAACTCTGAGGGCAGGTGCATGCATGTGCTGGATGAGGGAACAGAGTAGCTTCAAAGTTCTGTTGCCTCTCCTTGTTATTCTCACCTTTTGCACCTTGTTGAGACCCACCATTGCTAACCTTGCTCTTTGTAAGTCTTTGTGATATGTTTCTGGGCATTTGGGAGGGGGAGAAACACACCATAACATCTTTTTTTCTGAAATGGCCTGTGGTCAGGGGATGGAGGCCACGTTTTCTAAAATGGTACTGAAAGGCTTCAAATCTGCTAAAGATTCAAATCTCCTAAAGATTACCAGGCCTCAGTACCAGAATCTAACATGGAGATGGTTGCTTCACAGATGGCTACCCTACATTCTAAACCAATTACAAAATGGGGTGAAGGTTTTAAAACTTTAGAAGAAAAGATTTCATTCCTTAATGGCCAGTTGAGGATATGACAAAGACTGCTGGGGAGGGCCTAGACTTGGGTGTGCAGCACTCAGGTGTTTTAAAGCTTCTAGTAAAGAGTTAAAGATACCTCCAGACCCACCTGGATAATCAGAAGGAGGAATCTTCACATCTGCAGATTTCTGATAGACTGGTGGAAAGCTATTGTCTCTGAGGTGGATCTTGCATGAACGGATATTGAGTGGGCCCGTAGGAGCCTGGGCCCCAAGTAAAAGAAAAACGCTCCTCCAAGAGATGTTATAACTGTGTTTCTTAATTATGAAAAAACGGAGACACTTATGAAGGGACTGCGAGCTAAGGTTCTGATTTAATCTTATGGGAGCTCTGTCATGTTTCTTCAAGTTCTCAGTTCAGAAATACTGAGACACTGCAAATCTTCATACCAGCTACTGATCTTTTGAGAGAAGCAGGGATTCATTACAGATGGGGCTTCCCTTTTGCTCTGCTTCTAGAAGTTGATGGAACACTACAGAGGGCAGGGTGTAGGTCTACTATGTTGATGTTTCATTTTTCATACATAGGCACTGACTATACCCTATCTGGGAACTGGGTCTCATTACAACGTTTACTTAATGTTGTTATATTTATTTATTTATTTATTGTAAAAGGTTTGCAAGTGTAATATAACCTGTTGGGAGCATATGTCTGGTGGCTAAATGCAAAGATTATGGTGGATCCTTTCGTGAATGCATGCTTGCTTGTTCCCTGCTCATTTGAGCCCACTGTTGACCAATGTGTCCCCATGGGGCCTTTCCAGACAATTTCAACAATTGATACAAGTTAAGGGCCTAGAGATTGTTCTAGAGGATCCAAGCCAAAAGGACCTTTCACCTTAATGACATGTCTTACTGCAGCAGAGGCAACCAATTCTTTCAGAGCAGGCATATTATTAGATGTCAGCTGCATTTCCTCTGTGCTATTCAAAGGAGTAGGTGACCCAAAAACACCTTGTACACATAAGCCCATCTGTACTTGGAAAATCTGACATGTTAAGAAGCCTGAGTATAATATATTCAAGACCTGGCTACAAAAACTGATCCAATAAATTACACTGGTATTCTGATGTGGTGCATGACCACGCCACAAAAATATTTAAGGCCATGCCTTCTAGTTGGATGAAGAAACAAAAGTCTCACTACCAACACTCCAGGAAAACCTTTTATTTCCAAATCATAATGACATAACCAATCAGACCCTTCTAGATAAATACAAAATCCAAATCCCAGAACATGTTCATGCTTCCCTCCTCCAACTACCTCCCAGAACCGTAATCTGTCAGCAAGAGAAAGTTGTAAGAAAAAGCAGATGAAATTAAGCAAGCTTTTGCACGCTACGATAAGGTAATCCTACTTCAAATTCAATTCTGTGATGCATTGTCATTCCATCACTTCCTTGTGGAATTGGCATCTCTGTAGGAATAAGATGGGAAAGCAGATATAATTAGCCATAAACTGCCAGATCTGTTTTGGGAACAAGCAATTTGATTTGATCAGAATATCACCAAACATCCCCTTTGGGGGTAGTTACTGAAACTGCTACTGGATTATCTATATATTCACCAATAGGCAAAAAAAAAACACTTGAGGTTTAAGAATGTACCAACAGCCAACTGATAGAGATAAAAAGCAAGGAAATTGGGCAGCTATAGTGAATGCACCAAGGGACCAGGAGACCTGACCTCCTCTCTGAAATATTGTACCGTCCTACAAATTTGTAAACATGCAAACACAATTTGGGTTGTTCTTTCACAGTCCAATCCACTTCCTGTGTAGCTGGGAAGAATTTGGTAACGTGCCTCTGAGCATTTAGTGAGTGGTGGCAACACCTACAATCAGCCGAAATAACAGAAACACCTGTGCTGTGCTGATCTTGTTTTAGCAGGGAGGAAGCAACAATGTTAAGATAGTTGATATAGTTGATTCACTATAGCTGCCCAATTTCCCTGCTTTTTAAAGTTTGATAGAAATATGGAGATGCCCTATTCCCCTCACAGAGCTATAATCCCCAGAAGAGGGGCTAACTGTTAAACTACTCCACCCACTGGAGCTCTGTCAGGGGAACAGGAATCTCTTAACAACTCTCAGCACCCTTCACAAACTACACTTCCCAGGATTCTTTGGGGGAAGCCATGACTGTCTAAAGTGAAATAAAGGTCTAGTGTAGGTGTGGTCCCCTGATTAGCCAAACCAAACACCTGTGAGTCAGGCTTTTCGAACACTGACAGTTGGTTCTTACTGAGCATGCCGGTGATTATCATTGACTTCAATGTTAGATTTCATGAATTAATTAAAAATCAGCCATGCATTTTTTAAACTTTTAAACTGCAAAAGATGAAGGTCAGAGTATGGGACAAGGTCAGTATTAGGATTACAGGTACTCTGTGAACATGGCTGATTTTTAATGAATTTCAACAGATTATGAGAACTCTGACAGAAAAAAATCCAAAAGGGGTGTTTTTTCTCTCTGTTTTTACCCTTTGAACTCTTGATTCTCTCTGACTGTATCACCTTGAAAATTGAGAGGGTTGTTAAGCAAGCATTTCTGAGTTCAGGACTATAAGTTTTATAAAGTTTTTTTTTTTAATGAGCTTATGGGAAGCAGCAGAATGGCATGGGGGGAAATATTTTAAATTTAACATTGCGGAATGTGAAAAATCCATGCTGGCTATAGTATATAGCCACTCTTATGGCTGTATCATTTTATCTGATATGGTCCCTTTAGGGTTCATTTTCTTTTTTGATACTAATTCCTTGAACATAACCACATCTCCTTCCCTCCATTTATATCTAACTTGCCCTATCTGATCTTCTCTTTTTCTTTTGTTATTTTCTTCTGACACATCAATTGCAAAACAGGAACTATTTCTGTCCTCCAAATTTCTTGTTTCACCCATTCAGGATACAGGAATTCAGGTCTGTACAAAAATTCAGGTGTTCTCATTGCCCTGCCTGTCAGTAGTTGAAAAGTAGTATAACTGCTTCCTACAGTTCTCAACACTCTCATTGAGCTCATAAGGATATACTGTATTTATCCCATTGATCTCCATTATCAGTTAATTGTTTTGTTAATGCATGTTATATTGATTTATTAGCGAACTATCTAATCCCCATGCTCTGAGCCTATAAGGAATATGGGATCACTGTTTAATTCCTAATAGCACCATTAAGAATTTCATTATATAACCAATAGAAGATAGTCCATTATCACTGCTAGTAGTCAAAGACACTTAAACAGTTTCCCACAATTCTTTTAACTATCTAATCCCCATGCTCTGAGCCTATAAGGAATATGGGATCACTGTTTAATTCCTAATAGCACCATTAAGAATTTCATTATATAACCAATAGAAGATAGTCCATTATCACTGCTAGTAGTCAAAGACACTTAAACAGTTTTCCACAATTCTTTTGTTGTAGTGAAAGCTGTACAGTGTTTTGTAATGGCTGAAGGTATTCACACAAATGAAAAGAAATGGATGATCTTTGTCCTGATACTATCCATGTGCCTGTCCCTGTTACATTGATACAATTGCCCTGGGTCCCCAAAATATATTGTGCCAAAACACATTGTTCACACAAAGATAAGATTGTTGCATCTCTTCCTTCTTGAGACAGCTGTAGCACTGCGGGTAGCATGGGATTTGTATCCTTGGCCAAATCACTGGCAGGCAGCACCCCAAGGGTACCCAGACAGGCATCAGGACAAGCATCCAGTTCCACTTCATTCTAATTGATCATATACAAAAAAAAAATTGCATTAGCAAAAAACCCAGCACAGATAGGGAACCATATGAATTATGTCATACAGATATCCAGGACCAAGGAAATACCAAGGTTCTCTTGGTCTATTTCCCCATTTGGTGCCCACATGGGATGCACTACCCACACCTCTCCTTGAGCTTTCCAGGGCCAGTCACTTCCTGGATCACAGGCACTTTTAGCTTTTCACAGATTAGCTGCACCACCCACTAGCCAGCTGGCAGTGCAATGACCTCTGAACTGGTATTATGTAATAGCACCTTTATTTTCCCTTGGAAATCAGCATCCACCCCCCCCCCAACACCTGTATTCCTAAGGACTAGGCCAGATCTTGGCACAATTCGCCCATAGGTTCCATAGGTATCACCACCCTTTCTGCCATTGTGTGATCAGCTCCTGCACTATCAGGTGTTGCCCAGGGAGAAAGCACTCCATATGGCTGGATCTTCCATATTTGCAGGTGCTCATTAAATATAGATGCTGTTATGACACATGTCTATGGGGCCTGAGTGTGTGTGAATCTACCACGGACGTGTCCCATTAAACACACTTCCTTGAGAGGAGGGGGATCTTTTGCTAGGGATAAAACAAGCACTGTGCCCTGAAGTGTGCCTAAATAGCATGTGTGTATATAACCCCCAAAATGGAGGTCCAAACCAGACTAAAGCAAAGCTTTCATTTACTGAGAGAAAAGAGGAGAATAGCATTACAAAATTACTGGGTGTGTGGCAGCATTAATCCTTAATACCCTAACGCATTCATAACTATAAAGAGATCAAAGGTCCCTATTGCTATAAGGAATGACAGGTAGCAGAGATTACCTATCCTAGGCCCAGGATTGGGCAATGGAATACAGCTGAAGTGATGTGAAGGAGCTCTGGACAAAAAGCAGGAAGGAATCTCTTTGTCTCAAGGTTTGCACCAAGACACAGACTCTCTTACCATTCTGTGGCCTGCAATCCTGTGCTGCTTTCCTTGAGAGTGTAGTTACACATGTTGGAACTCAGATCTCCATCGCTGCCCGCCCCCAGGTCTCCTGCCCCACTAAATACACTTTCTCTCTTACAAATCAACATGAAAAGGAGGGGTCTGGGTTTGAGGTGATCTCATGGTGTGTGTGTGTGTCTTGCTGACACTTAGAAAAATTCAGACTACTTTCTAATGCTTCCTTTGAACAATGGGATTGTTCTGCGGGCATGAGGGAAGCCTTCCAAGGAAGAAGATAACATTTATTTCAGTTTCTCTTTGTTATTTTAGTTGCCAACAGAATGGCCTTGCTGCTATCCCCTTTCACAGTACTTCAGGAATGCACAACGAGCCAGAAAACGGGGTGCACGGTGGGAAATATAGTCCAGAATGCTCCAGGGCCTTGCCACCCTTTTGACTCCACATGAACCAAAGTGGGGGTTAGCCAAACATTCATAACAACTCCCCCCATTGAAAAACATTTGAATATACTTATGCAGATGTTTCTCACATCTGATGCCACTGTGTTCTGCACTGGACCTTATGCTTCCTTCCATCTGATGTAACTGTTCCATTTGGGACATTATCCATCCATCTCACCATGGCAATCATAATGATAACAGCCAATGTGAAATATCAGAACCGTCACAATGGGATGGGTTATAGATGAGAGAATTCCCATGGCATTTTCACTGCAGGTGAGCAGAGGTCTCACAATTCGTGTGCCTATATTTCTAATCTTATCTGCAATATTGCTGATATTGTAGTGTTTATGCTTTATCTGCAATGTGGCTTGTTCTCCCATTTGCTTAACTATTTCTAAAAGTTTCTGAAATCTAGGGTGAGAAAGATCAGAGAGCCTCTATGACAATGCAACAGCTTCAACATTTCATACGATGTTATTATCACATCTTAAAACAAATAGCTGAAACATTGCAAAAGCCTCAGCTAGGAAAAGTGATCATGCCATTCACTCCTATTGACAAGCACATGCTGACACACATATTGACAAGCTCATATTGACAAGATTATAATGACAACTGGTTGTCATATAGAAACATTCTTTACTCACATAGACCAATGCAAAACCATTCCTTAAGACTTAGTTAAGAAACTCAAAGAACATCACTTTTCTTGGGGTTTGAAAAGCAAAATCCCATTCTATAACACTTAGATTATGTAATGAAAGATAGCAATGGTTAAATAATCAAATCCTTAAAGCACAATATTCAATCACATTCAGTAATACAATGAATATCTACCAATTGAGAATAAAACAATTTTTGTGATCTTGAAACGTACTGCAGGGTGGCTTGTCAAGAGTTCATCCTCAGCAGACCAGATGGTTATGTTCAGTGGAAGCTGAACTGAACTGTCTGTGGTTTGTTGATGCTAGCCAGAAAAACTTGAATAATGAGAAGAATAATCTACCCCTTCCCCCCGAGTAACTGTGGTATAAAGGTTGCAAGCTTGTGCCATATCATTGCCTTGGGACATCTTGCCAAAAAGAAATACTGGTGTCCACTGCAGATGATGACAAAAGTAGACTTGTCACCTTTTGTAGTTGGGAAAGAATGAAGCAGACCTCTCCACTGCTATTGTAGCAACACAGGAAAACGGCATGCAGTTCCATATCTGGGTCCTGGTTCTGGAGCAATTCATGTTAACCAAAGCTTTGATACTGGTTTTGTGCCAGTGATCTGTTAGGATCCAGTCAAAACGCATTTAATAAAAATTATCTGTGGTAAACACAAAAAAGAAAAACTAAAAAGAAAACATTTATTTGAAAAAAGTGCTTCCTTAGAAAAACATAAAAATAAAATATTTACAGCAGGAAAGAAAACATAAAAATAAAACATCTTCATGGCCATAGGTGAGACTTTTGGAGAGGGGTGGAACAATTAAAACCTAAAATTGGATCAACCACTGGCTGCTTTGCACTTGGGCCCATTATCTATGAAAAATACAATTAAAAGATTTCAGACAGACAGACACACAAACAAATACAACATTCTAAACTTTTTGAGATTCTGTAGCCTCGTGCCATGTGCAGAGTGTTGCACATGAAAAGTAGTCATGGAATTATCTGATTATGGTGCCAGTGCCTGACTTAATTGCCCTCAGAAACTGGTCCCCATGGACATCAAAGTCCATAGATACTGGGTGCTCTAAGTTAGAATTTGGCTATGAGATGCTTCACAGATCATTGCATTCTGAAGTGGGACAAAGGAAGAAGAGGGGTGTTACTTTTTCAAGCTTGCTCTGCAGTACAGTGCGGCCTTCAGTGTTTCAGTCACAGTGAAGATAGCACTTTCTTTCCACAAATTGAAAGCAGAATTTCTCACAGTGCTTTTAGACTGTGCTTTTGAATGTCCCTTGACTAGCAAAGAAGGAAGGGGGGTGAATCTGCCTTATATTATACAGCCAGCATGGATTTTTCACATTCTGCAATGTTAAATTGAAAATAACCCCTATGCCATTCTGATGCTTCCCATAAGCTCATTTCAAAACAAAACCTTACAAAACATATAGTCCTGAACTCAGAAATGCTTGCTTAACAACCCTCCCAATGTGACACACAAGGTGATACACAAAAAAGTCAGAGAGAAGCAAAAGTTCAAAGTGTAAAAAGAGAGAGAGAGAAACCAGGGCCCTTTTGGACTTTTTTCTCTCAGAGTTCTCATTTATTTATTTATTAAACTTATATACCGGCCGACTAGCAATAGCTCACAACCTGTTGAAATTCATTAAAAATCAACCATGTTCACAGAGTACCTATAATCCTATTACTGACCTTGCCCCATACTCTGACCTTCATCTTCTGCAGTTTAAAAGTTTAAAAAATGCCTGGCTGATTTTTAATTAATTTAAGAAAATTTGGCTGGAACCCTATGACAACATCGAGCTTGCTCAGAATTCTACAAGCCAGACTCGCAGCTGCTTGGATTGCCTAATCGGGGCCACACCCACACCAGACTTAGATTTCACTTGAGACAGTCATGGCTTCCCTCAGATAATGCTGTGAAGTGTAGTTTGTGAAGCATACTAAGAGGAGACTCCTATTCCACTGACAGCGTTCCAGTGGCCAGACTGGTTTAACAGTCAGCCACTCTGATTGAAGGTCTGTGAGGGGAACAGGGCATCTCCTAGCAACTCTGAGCGCCCTTCACTAATTACACTTCCCAGGATTCTTTGAGAGAAGCCATGACTGTCCAAAGTGAAATAAAGGCCTGGTGTGGATGCGGCCAGGGACAGCTTTTGTTTAAATTTGGGTGGGAGGCTACATGTGCCTGCTGTAAAATCAAAAGGTGGGGGAAAGGCTGAAAAGCAATGATACTGTTCACAATGTTTTCCTTTTGGAAAGGAAAGTGGCTTCCCTTCTGCCCAGTGCCCACCCACCCAATCTCCTGCCCTCCCCCTCCCCTCCCCTCCCTGCCCCTCCCCCAGGTCAGTGTTGGACTATGACCTGGGAGACCAGGGTTCGAATCCCCACACAGCCATAAAGTTCACTGGGTGACCTTGGGCCAGTCACTACCTCGCAGCCTCAGAGGAAGGCAATGGTAAAACGACCTCTAAATACCATGTACCATGAAAACCTTATTCATAGGGTCAACATAAGTCAGGATCGACTTGAAGACAGTCCATTTCGATTTTCAAACATGATTGCACAGAAATAAATCCCATTGAATTCAAAAAGTATGCAACTGATCAAACCCACCCTTCCTTCTCCTCCCTCCTATCTCCTCTCTCTTGCCCCTTCCCTCCCCCTTCCTTTGCCCCTCCCTCCCCCTCCCCATTCCCTTCCAATCCCCTCATTCCCCTTCCCCCTCCTCCCCCTCCCCTTCCTCCTCCCCATGGTCAGTTTTACCTATCTTAAGCATGATTGCATGGAATTAAATACCATTGAACTCTATAAGCATGCAAATAATCAAACCTGCCCTCTCCTCCCTTTGCCCCCCTCCAATACATCCTTCCCCTCCCCCCTCCTCCCCCATGGTCAGTTATTCCTATCCTAACCATGATTGCATAGGAGTAAATCCCATTGAACTCAATAAGCATGCAAATGATCAGACCTGCTTTACCTCTCCTTCCCCTCTCCTCTCCCTTCCTCCTCCCCTTCCCTCTTCCTTCTTCCTCCCCCCCTGCCCACTTCAGCCCTCTCCCCTGGTCACTTTCACATATCCTAAGCATGATTGCACAGGAGTAAATCACACTGAATTCAATAAACATGCAAATGATCAAACCTGTCCTTCTCCTCGTCTCTCCCTCCTGCCTGCTCCCATCCCAGTCCTCCCCTCTGCATTTCCTCCCCTCCCCCCTTCCCTCCCCATCCCCTGTGGTCAGTTTCATCTATCATAAGTAAGATTGCAGGGGAGTCAATCCCACTGAACTCAATAAGCATGCAAACATTTTATTGGTCAATGTCATATGATAGTGAAGACAGCCTTTTGTGTTTCAAATTGGAGGTTATGTTTCTATTCCTATTTTGGGTGCATTAACAGTTGAATCTGAAACTGCAGTTTGATGTAAAATCAGGCTGATTAATGTTGCTACTCCAGGTGTTTGAAAAAAGAGGATGCATGTTTTCACCCTGCTTTGCTTAAACCACTTTATTTAAGGCAAGGTAGGCACGGTCAATTAAAAACATAGACACACCTAGAATTTTGCTAAAATATATTTCATCTCCCACTGTTTTATCTTGTGCAAATTGAGACACTCCTGGAGACTATTCTGCAGAAGTCAGTGCCATTATTCCACAATTATGTTTGGAGTATTTTAGTGCAAATTTTGGAAAGTGTTGCTGTACTTCACATATTCACAGAAGTAGAAACAAAATAAAATGATTTCCTATAGGAAACCTAACTAAAATTGCAAAGTAAATCAGACATATTTAAAGTGACCATCTGAACTATATCAAGTGTCTTAATAAAGTTGCTTCCTACCTGCTAAAACAAGATAGCACAGCACATGTTTTCTTTCTATTATTTGGGCTTATTGCAAGTGTTTGATGACTTTACACTCTCCTTTTCTCAATACCTTAATCAATTAATTTGCCCCAAGACATTGTGTGCATGTCTTGCACTACAAGTGCAAATAGTAATTAACCACTACAAATAGTAACTGACTTATTCTTTTAACTGTTTTTCTAAGTATCTCAAGCCTGTATACATCCTGTATGCCTCAATCTTAAAACTACCCCTTTCCAATGGGAACTGGGGTTCCTTCAACATACCACCCTTTGTTAAAGGTGATGTCACTATGCTTTTACCTGCAATAGGGAAGCTTAAAACACTTCCATGAACACCTCTGCAATCCCTTCTCCCATCCTCACATCCTCTCTCCACTAACCACTTACTTAGACCAACTAGGCAAACCTCTTCCTTGTATTAACAAACGGGGATGGTGGAGGAAGCTTGCTTATTGCACTATTTAGGCTGTGCCCAATTTACCTGAAGAAAAAATAAAGAAGGGGGTTGAAACAGCAGCTCCTTACTGTATGTTGGTAGCCATAGACATTCTTTCATAACAGACAGAAGTGGCAATCCTTGAAGGATACCATATTACATCTTGGGCAATGAAGTCCTGAATCTGGAATGCATGCACACAACTAAAACTGGAGGGAGAAAGCATGTCAGGTGATTTGTCCTTCCACTCCTTGGTTACATGAACTTGTACCTTCAGTGGGGCACAAAGAAAATATTTAGTATTGCAGGCATCTTTGTCGGTGTCTCTATTTAAAGTTTTACCTTCATGTCTTTGTCTGTCCACTACCTGGATGCACTTTCCCTGTTTCTTACCACAGGTCATCCAAAGTCTGCAACCATTGGGCTTTATTGGCTTACCCACATCTTCACATTTCTTAGACTTGTGTTTATTTACAGTATCCTTTGCTGCTTTTGTGCCCAATTCTTTTTTGTGTAATGCATTTGAATCTGAGACAGAAATTCCTTTCCCTAATTTTGGACTTAATTCTGATATGTGTGGGATCTTCCTCTTCTGGATTTTTCTTGCTGAAGATGCAAAACAAAGCAGTGGCACCAGCATATAAAATTCGAAATACAATTGTGCTTCCATTTCTACTGTGGCAGGGAGTTTCACTGGTGAACACCCTGTTTGCAGAGCAATTGCTCTGGGTTCCCTGTTATTCAGCCTGTCAGGGACTGCATACAATAAGGCATTTGCATTTGTGCCAGAATTTGCACACACAAAGGGTGACAATGAAGAAAGCAGCTCCCTGTTGGAATCAGGGCTTTGCAACTTGTCCATTTGCATGCAGATGGCATCAGATACCAGCTGCTGTTTTGGAAGCCAAATTGTATTAACGTTCAAAGTAAATTCAAATTCCAGATAGACTCTTCCTGAGGCTAGAAGCCCTATACTTTGAGTTTTGTTTTGATCTAAAAGCTGTTTGCCAGCAAGAGATTGTTCATTAGGAAAATAATGCTCAATAGCAAGGGACTGTGGCTTAGGAAACCCAAGGGAAATATTTAAATCAGTATTTCTTTCCATGGAAGTGAGCCCATCTTGTGTGTTTTCAAGCAAATCTGAAGCATTTAAACAGGGCCTGCGCTTTCAGGAGATGTTTTTGTATGTTCCTCTTTAAGGACATAAATAGGACTTTGTAGAAAGACTGGAGCCTTCCCAGTTTCTAGGAGGAGAATTTCAACTTCTTTGGTTAAAGAAACATTTTCCTTTCGTACCAAAGAGGGTTTTACACTGTAATTCATGACACACTGTTTTAGGAGAGAATTGCCTCCCCCCATGGCTACAGATTTTGCACTAAAGACCCCTGGTTTTTGCAGGCTGGATTTTTCTGAAAAAAACAAGCCTGGTTTTCTGGCCACTGTTCCCAGTTCCCAAATGGTGGCCTCCACATTCATTCTGCCCCATAAAGCTGGCGCTAACTTAGACACAGTTGCGGATGGACATCTGGTTTGGCTTGCCTCTGCTCTTCTGAGAGAAGCTTTTAGTGGCAGTAGGAGCGATGGAGGTGGAAACAGAAAAGGAGGTGGAGGGGACCATATCAGGAGCCTGTACCTTCAACCTCCTGTGTAAGGCCTCCACCAAAACTTCAATGGGTTGCTTGTGAAATTGATCCATATCTTCTCCCAAATTTCTAAGTGCATTCCAAATGTGATTACAGATGGGATCCCCAAAATCCACCAGTTCCCTCCGTTGTTGGGACTCAGTAGGGCCATTACTTTGATGGGAGGGAGAAAAGTTACTGCAATTATACAGAGGAGGAAAGCTTAATGGGTTTACATTCCATTAACAAGAACAAATAATTGCTACACTTCTGTGTTTGAGCCTCCACAGAAAGACTCAAATGCACACATCTCACAAGTTATATATAGCAGAGACAGCCAAAGCAGATTGCCCATCTTTGTCTGAAGGAATGACTTTATTTCCTGATTTGTCAGAATCATAGAACAGTAGAATTGGAAGGGGCCTATAAGGCCATCGAGTCCAACCCCTTGCTCAATGTAGGAATTCAACTTAAAGCATATCCAACAGGTGGCTATCCAGCTGCCTCTTGAATGTCTCCAGTGTTGGAGACTCCACCACCTCCCTAGGTCATTGGTTCCATTGTCATACAGCTCTAACACTTAGAAAGTTTTTTCTGATGTTCAGTCAACAACTGGTTTCCTGTAACTTGAGCCCATTCTTCTGTGTCCTGCACTCTGGGATGATCAAGAAAAGATCCTGGCCCTCCTCTGTGTGACAACCTTTCAAGTACTTGAAAGTATGATATCTCCCCTCAGTTTTCTCTACTGAAGGCTAAACATGCCCAGTTCTTTCAGTCTCTCCTCATAAGGTTTTGTTTCCAGTCCACTGATCATCTGTGTTGCCCTCCTCTAAACCTTGTCCAGTTTGTCTGCATTCTTCTTAAAGTGTGGAGCCCAGATCTGGACACAGTACTCAAGATCATTGTTCTGAGTTTATTAAAATCAGCTTCCCTGAAGTCCAGGTTATACATATGGCTACTCTCAGCTTTTGCTTCCTTTAAAATCAAGAACTTAAGTATGACATGGTCACTTCCCCCAGAGTTCTGTGCTACTTGTCTATAGTCTGTGGCCTGGCCTTCCTTCCACTTCCTGCATTTGTCCTTTTTTAGAAACTCCCACCCATCTTGGACTCCTTTTCTCATTAGGGTCACTTGCCATGGAACCTTACTTATGGTGAATAATATCAGATGCTGTGAGTTTTATAAGGGACAGTCTACCAGTCACTGATGTCCAAACTGGCTTCATTTACAATGTGAGCCTATATTCCTGACTGCATCCATTCACTTTCTTCCTGTTTCTTCTTATTCTTTTGCTTCTGTCTATCATTACTGGTCTCCTTACAATGGTCTAGGTACTCTTTATCTGTCAGTTCCTCTGGGGGGGTCCACATTTAAGGTGGTCAGAAGAGTTTTTGCCACCTTCAGGGTCATGGCTGCAATATCTGCTAGCAGGGCTATTGACAGGTGTGTGTGTAGGGGATATATTTGTACAAGCACCTCCACACTGCTAAACAGCTGCTGCAGCCCCACTTACTCATGAATTGCACGAGGCAAGCAAGCTGATCCAGCAGAGCAGCAACAGCAGATATCCCTTGCCTTGAGTCCAGCAGCCAAGAGAACGAGCAGAGGAAGAGGGCCCCTCTCAACCCTGCCATCTCAGCTGCCAGCCCACCACTCCAGAGAATGTGAGAGTGGACCAGGTCTCAGTCTCTGGGAGAGGGGCCCTTCTGAGCTCCTCCTGCAAGTGACTGACCTTGCAGTATACTTGCCTCGCATTAGGCTTTAATCCTATACTCACTATTCTGGGAGTAAATTTTTGAATAGGCATGGGAAGATTGTAGTGTTAATCTCTCTCTCTCTCTCTCTCTCTCTCTCCTCCCAGTCCTTTTAGAAAAAGCAATTAGGCAGGGCTTAGTTAGATGTTATTGCTGTTATTTGGCAGGAATGACCAACTGGTTTTCACAGTAAACTATTATATTGTTATGAGTTTGGGAGTTGAAATGGATAATTTCTATGAGTCCTCTTCCAGCCTCTGATTTGGAATCCTGTGCCTTGGGGTGAGAAACTCGCTCTGCTGGTCAAATGAGTTTATTAGCTTAACAAAGTGGACAGGGGGCTTAATGGGTCTATCAGGTGCCCATCAATGATGACTGGGCCAGGGAGATCCTTTTGTCATTGAAACTCTTCAGGAGAGCCCCCCCCCCCTCCGGGAGCCTAGGAGAGGCTTGTGTAGTGAGTTGCGTCTGAGAAAGGCTGGGAACTGGAGGCAGGCAGAAAGACTGTCTCTCTGCACCATGGCTTTAGGATGCCTCCTGTAACCCTGATGGAAAAGCTGGATATTGAACTGCTGGTGCCTTGAACTCCTCCATCCTAAGCTCAGGTTGGATGTGTATAAATAAATAAATAAACCATATTTTATAAAGACACCGCAGTCTCCGCTGACCTTCTTCCCTGGGTGAGCGCAGGGACCCCTGGAAATTTTTTCCTGCTGCTGCTGCTTATTGTTGTCACTTATCAGGGTTAAAAAACTGGTTGGGGAGTGGTATTTTGCTGTAAAATATCAGGATTGTGGAATGTTGCAATTAAAGCAATATGTGTGTGAGCTGCTTTCCTGGCTTTGTGTATGTTTATTTTTCTCTGCATGGTCTGTGAATGTGACATGATATATTTGTACCTTACTCTTCCTCCTAGGTGCTCCCCCTTTTACTTTTACCCTGTGAGGTAGATTAGGCTAAGAGTTGATTCAGTCACCAAAGTTATGAAACGGCACATATACGTAAGAGTATTTTTTTGCTGATTCTTGTTGTCATTTATCAGGGATGGCAAACTTTTCTTTAATTTTAACTTTTTTAAATTTACCTTTTTTTTCTGTAACATGTCAGGAGGACTGTTATGTTATTCAAACCCCAAGGAACTGTCCCAAGGAACTGACAACTAAGTGGCCTTTCTGAGTTTGAGTGTTTTAGTTTCTCTTTCACTTGCTGGCTGGCTTCTGTGGTATCTAGAAAATGCCTGTTGATATGAAGGAAAAGATCCAGTTTAAAATTTACAGCAGTGTCTATCCTCAGTGCGCTCTGCAACATCTTTTACATCGCTTAGCCTTTTGACTTCAGTATATACACTTTTTCTTTTTTTCCTGTACCCCTGCATACACCTATCTACTTAGGAAACAACTTCCTGAGTTTCACAAAATCAGCTCTGGCCCCCAAAGTTATATTTGTTAGTCTTCATGGTGTGACATGGCTCTTTCTTGTTTTTACAAAAGGATGGAATATTGGCTTTTGGGGATTCCACTAGCTCTTCCTGTGCTTGATTTAGGCTTGGCTTGGCAGAGAGAAGCTCCCAATGGCAACCAGAAAATGTCTACCCCTTTCCATGAAAAATGCAAGCAGAAGTAATACATATAACTATATAGCATTCATGAGGAACATGGAATCATGTGCATCTGTGTACTGCACCAATCTAGCAGTATAAAAAGAAAGCTATGAACAGGCTTTTTAAAACAAATGTAGAATTATTCCTTTTGCTGAATATGGAGAGTGCTGTAGCCTATATGGCATTTAAAACCTTCATTTCTTAGCTCCATCCTTTTATTTCTTCTACTTACAAGTAACACATAGCTCAAAAAGAACACATGGGGGAAATACATGGTTTCTGGTTTCTTATGTCTCCGCAGAGAACTACTGGAATGCAGCATCATTCATTACTCCATCTTCGTATCTCCACTTCTCCACCTTCCAGGGGGAAACTAGTGCTGACATTTCTTTCTACTTCAAAACATCAGCCCCTGAAGGAGTATTTCTTGAGAATCTGGGGAATACAGATTTCATCAAACTTGAGCTAAAATGTAAGTATATTCCCAGTAATACTAAGGATGTTAGGCAAATGTAAGGTGTTGAGCATCCTGCTTTCAGCACATTCTGTAAAACTAACTAGTTGGTGATGCAAAAGAAACAGGGGCTCTGTCTTCCTCTTCTGTTTGGTTCCAAAATGAGTTTTGCCTTTAATGTAATTTTAATGGCTATAATCCAACATGAAATTAGGCATGCTGAAGTGTAGCTAATGAATATTGGCAGATTCCTTTGATTTTTTAAATTACATTTATATCCCACCTTTCCTTGAAGAGGCTTTTCAAATCCACACACAGCCATGAAGCACACTGGATGTGAGCCAGTCACTTCAGCCTAACCTACCTCACAGGGTTATTTTAAGGATGAAATGGAAACAGAGATGACCATTTACACCATCTTAAGCTTTCTGGAGGAAAGGTGGGGATATAAAGGTAATAAGTTACACACACACCCAAACACACACACATTTTCACCATCTCTTCTTCAATAACAATCATATTTGCGATGGATTAGACTGCAATCCCAACCCCACTTACCTGTGAGTAAGTCTTATTGAAATCAAAAGAACTTACTTCTAAGTAAACTAAATGCAGCCAAACAGAGCAATCCAAACCCCCCATCTCTCTCTCTCTCTCTCTCTCTCTCTCTCTCTGTGTGTGAGTCCCTCCAGTAGGGATGGGTGAGAAATTTGTTGCAGTTCGCATTTCAAGCCAAATCTATCAAATTCACACTTTCCAGAACAATATGAGAACCAAAACACAGCTGTCCTTCAAAATTCACACTTATTCGAGGTTTCCCCTACCTCACTGGCCTAAACTACTGCTTGGAAAATACTGTTCATGAGAATACAGAAGTTGGCCATCTCTGATCAATGTTTCTTATGGTGAAGGATGCGAATAGAATGGATATTTTGGGGAAAGATTTTTTAATTGCCCAGCCCAGTAAGCAGTCCAGACTTATAGATGTAGTAGGTGGATAGAATAAATATTTCTGTGTCTTTCTATATCAGTAAATGATACGAAAACACATTTTCCTGAATGTCAGTGTGATATGTATATAAAATACTGGCATATATAATATCTCTTTTTAGTTTCATGGAAAGGTTAAAGAGAGGTTGTCCTAGTTCAGAGCAAATACTATTCATAATACTTTCTTGAGGCAATGAGAAGTTTGCTATAAGAGAAAATCAATAGTAAAGGGTTGATAGCACCTCTGGTATTTATAAAAGCAGGTTTACAATTCTCAGGCTTGGAAAATAATAACACAAGCAGTAATATTTCCTAAACAATGGGATTTAAGTTTTATATGATCAGATTTGATAGGCCCCTGGAATGCGTTTGATCATGCCTCTAGAATATTGTAATAATCCACATGTTTTGCTCTGGGTATCCTTTTCTCTTGTATATTGTTCTTGAGTCCCTCACTGCATATTCATATACTGTTTGTGAAAATCCACATATCCATTAGATACTAAAAATATGACAAAGTGTGATTGCTTGCTTTCTAGTGCCCACAGAGGGGTGAAATGGGGCCTGGCTAAAGGTGAGCAGGGTACCTGGAACCAGACACGATGTTTGATGTGAATCAGAAAAGCAATTTTTAATTAATCTTCACAGTCACTGAACAATCCAATATAGCAAGGTTGCTGAGGCTATAGTCCTTTAGCTGAGAGCAAGCTGTGTTGAAAATGGGATGTTTCTGAATGCTCAGTTGTAACGGATTCTACCATCACATTTTAACAAGCTAGCATTTTGCAATTTATATGATGTGGGTCCAGTAGCTGCTATGTTATGGGCCCCTTTACAGCAACTGAAGAAGCTATGAACTTGAAATCGATATCTATAAGATGTAAATTTTAATTTGGATTTTTTTTCTTTTGATTTCTGAACTCTGAATATGCAGTGCTATCTTGTTTTTTGGTGGTTGTTTTTTTTTTTTTGCCGCTACATGTCTATACCCTTACTTTGGAAAAAAGAAATCTGAAGCTCCCCCATCCTTTTCGCAATATTTCATGGTGCCTCTCTCTCTCTCTCTCTCTCTCTCTATATATATATAATACACACATACACACTTCAAATCCTTCAGAAACTTGAGTTCCATATGAACCATAATACTAAAAAAGTAGCCATGAAAATCCTCCTTCATTGGATTGTTGTTAAGTGCCTTCAAGTCAATTTTGACTTATGGCGACCCTATGAATCAGCAACCTCCAGTAGCATCTGTCACGAACCATCCTGTTCAGATCTTGTATGTTCAGGTCTGTGGCTTCCTTTATGGAATCAATCCATCTCCTGTTTGGCCTTCCTCTTTTTCTACTCCCTTCTGTTTTTCCCAGCATTATGGTCTTTTCTAGTGAATCAGGTCTTCTCATCATGTGTCCAAAGTATGATAACCTCAGTTTCATCATTTTAGCTTCTAGTGATAGTTCTGGTTTCATTTGTTCTAGAGTAAAACTAATACAAGAAAAATTAAGAAACAGTGGTAAGGAGATTTTAATGTATTTCATTTGTATTATCAACTGCCTTAGGAGCCCAGTTCTATAGGAGCTCAGTGGGAAGGCAGCATCAAGGGAAGGGAGTTTATTTCTTTACTCCCCACCACAAACAGAATATCACTCTTCCCAGGAGGCTAGGAGCCTTAGAAAAAAGTCCTTATTGGGCCCAATGGGGTTTCCTTTTCTAAGGCTGTTAGCAATGCAAGAAGGCTGATTTCAGTTCCAATTGTGGTGGGGGAACAAAGAGAAAAGCCTCCCCTTCCATTAAGATCTGTGCTCCCCCCTCACTTGTAATTATTTAAGAAAAAATATATATGCTAGTATAAGCAAACATCTAACTTGACCTTTAAAACTATTTTGTTTCTACAAATCTTGTTCATATATTACCCATCAAATTTGATCATATAAAGCATAAGGTTACCTCTTCCCCATTACTTTGGTTTCTGTCTTGGAAGTAACATTATGAAAATATGAACACTAGCTTTGGAAGTTAATATTTTAAAAATATATAGCAGGAGTGGGGGAGCTTTGGCCCTCCAGATGTTGCTGAACTACAACTCCCATAATCTCTGGCTTAGGCCATGCTTGCTAGCACTGCTTGGAACTGTACTGCAGCAACATCTGGAGGGCCAAAGCTCCCCACTCCTGATGTGTAAGGTCACCTCATGGTCTTAAAATATATTTTCTTCATTCTAATTGAGAATTAAACTTCTATTGCAAATTATAAAGTTAAGAGTACATTGTAAATCACATATATTTTCCAAGCTTTTCACACTGGACTCAGCTATACCCATGCAAACTAGGATTTCTCAAACATTTTTCTTTAAAGAACAACATAATTTTCTCAACAGCTGCAACAGATGTATCCTTTTCATTTGATGTTGGAAATGGCCCAGTGGAGATCATTGTGAGGTCACTTGGTCCACTCAATGATGATCAGTGGCATCGGGTCATTGCTGAACGGAATGTCAAGGAGGCCAGCCTGCAGGTGGACCAGCTGCCAAAGGAAATCCGGAAGGCACCCACAGAAGGCCACACCCGATTAGAACTGTATAGCCAGCTATATGTTGGTAAGTAGAAGTTATATGTTGATAAGCTGTAGGAACAGTGGGACAGCAATTCTCTTTGGCTGTATTTTAAATTTTTATTTAAACTGCTTCTGTGGCACTGTTCAGTTGGCTTCAAACTTGGCAAGCTGGTAAAAGTAGCAGCATGTGTGTGACTTCCTGAGGATGGGCATGGGCAGCAAGTAGTGCTGATGGGTCACTTCAAATGGGGAACACAAAGATTGTCATCCTTTGGAGCCATTACTTTAGGGGTGGAACAAGGAGTAAGATCAATTACTGCTTTTAAGCAGAGGTGTCTATCATCCATATAGTAATTTCTTTGTTTAGTGAGTTTTTAATTTGCCCTTCACCAAATGATCCCAGGAGAGGAGTGTCAGACCCCTACTCAGGGTCTGGTCTCCTAATGGATCTCCCACACTGGCCCCAGCACAGGTCTCTCATGATCCCACTACTAGGGGCCACCACCTGAGACTGTGCCTTAGTCTCCTCCACAGATTGCTAGGTAGCGTCTGGGTGCACTTACAGGCCACAACCCCCCTGTGTCTTTCTGCCTTTAAAGAGGTTTGCTTTGGATAACTGCTGCTGTTACGCTATCCCTTTGCCACTGCCACTATTGATACTGTTCCCAGCTTTGGTATCTGCTCTGCCCACCCTTCTCATCTGTAATATCCCAGTGAAGGATCAAGCATGTTGTTAAACCAAAACTATTTATTTATTAACACAAGGAATAAACAAGATTACATTAAGTTCAGTTAACATGTGTGTGGTTACATACAATAGTTTTCTCTTTATATCTTAGTCCAAATACCTGCCTCACTACCCGCCTAAACACAAATCCACTCCTCCAAAACCCAGAACCAACAACAACCATCATTCTCACATTTATACCTTCAATCACCCAGATGCTCAGCCAATCACAACTCAGCATTCCTCAACATTCCAACATATGTACTCCCCCTCTCACTCACTCTACTTACCACATTTACGCTAAGAAACCAACACTTACCATAATTACTGTACAACATTTACACAGGCATCACATCCCCCCCCCCGCTTTAACAAAAGCATAATATTTTTCTTCTGCCCAAGAATAATATGATGCATTACAACATTCATATCACTCAAGAGGCGAGCGTCCCTCCAGTCCAACTTTCTGGTCAGGTGACTGAAGTCTCTGGAACATGTCTGGAAAGTCCATCTGCAATCACCTTGTCCGTTCCTTTAATATGTACAAAGTCCACTAGATATTCCTGCAGCATCTACGGCCATCCCTGAAGCATGGTGTTACTGTTCTTCATGGAGTCCAGCCACATCAGCACACGGTGGTCGGTGACCACAGTAAATCTTCTTCCCCACACGTAGGGACGCAGTTTACTAAGGGCCCACACAACAGCCAAGTATTCCTTTTTGGGTACCAACACAAACCAACACAAACCAGGGACTAATTGATTCACGTATCACATCCAGCTCTAACATTTCCTTCACTTCCTTCCTGATCTCTTCAAGCACTCTTCCATTCACACGATAGGGGGTAAAACTTATTGGAGGGTGATTGCCAGTGTCTATAGAGTGTTTCACAACACTAGTTCCACCAGGTCTATTATCAAAGAGTTCCTCATGCTTACTCAAGACTGGAGCTTGGAAAAGTTACTTTTTTGAACTACAACACCCATCAGCCCAATCCAGTGGCCATGCTGGCTGGGGCTGATGGGAGTTGTAGTTTAAAAAAAGTAACTTTTCCAAGCTCTGCTCAAGACTCTCAGGATTTCCTCTTTGACCTGATCATCCATCTTCTGTGACCACTCCAGCTGATCTAAACTTCCCTCTGTGTTGCTCTTTTGCACCAAATCCGGCAAGTCATGGCCAGAGATGCTGGAGAAAGAGAGAGATGCTGGAGAGAGAGAGAAAGAGAGAGATGCTGGAGAAAGAGAGAGATGCTGGAGAGAGAGAGAGAAAGAGAGAGATGCTGGAGAAAGAGAGAGATGCTGGAGAAAGAGAAAGAGATGCTGGAGAAAGAGAGAAAGAGAGAGATGCTGGAGAAAGAGAGAAAGAGAGAGATGCTGGAGAAAGAGAGAGATGCTGGAGAGAGAGAAAGAGAGAGATGCTGGAGAAAGAGAGAGATGCTGGAGAAAGAGAGAGATGCTGGAGAAAGAGAGATGCTGGAGAAAGAGAGCAATGCTGGAGAGAGAGAGAGAGGCTGGAGAAAGAGAGATGCTGGAGAGAGAGAGAGAAAGAGAGAGAGGCTGGAGAGAGAAAGAGAGAGTTTGGCCCTAATCCTCAGTTTCTTACTATTTCCTCTGGATAATTCCACTGCTGGAAACGGACAGAATCATCATGTGATTGTCTTTTCTTGACAGGATGTGGGAGTGAGATTGAAATGACAACAAATAGGAATGTGTGCCATTGTTCCATTTTTCTGCACATTTCCCATCTCCCCAAAGCAGCCTTCCCCAACCTGGTGCCTTCCAGATATCTTTGGGCATACAGCTGCCACCAGCTAACATCTGGAGGGCACCAAGCTGGGGAAGTCTGCCCTAAATTGTCAGCTGCTTCAGGTCTATCAGATCTAAGCATATGGTCACCCTGTTGTGGGAAAGTTCCCATTAAACTGACTCGTGTTGTCTCATTAAGTCTCTAATGTGGCAATTTAAGCGAACAGACCTGATCTTGTTCTGGGTTTTGGACTTCCAGCAGGGGCTTAGACTAGAAGGACTAAAAGGCCACTTCTAGCTCTGTGATTCTATGCTACATGTAAGTGTGTGTGTGTGTGTTACACACAAACGCACAGGCACACACACAAGCATACTAAGAACATAAGAACATAAGAAGAGCCTGCTGGATCAGGCCAGTGGCCCATCTAGTCCAGCATCCTGTTCTCACAGTGGCCAACCAGGTGCCTGGGGGAAGCCCGCAAGCAGGACCCGAGTGCAAGAACACTCTCCCCTCCTGAGGCTTCCGGCAACTGGTTTTCAGAAGCATGCTGCCTCTGACTAGGGTGGCAGAGCACAGCCATCATGGCTAGTAGCCATTGATAGCCCTGTCCTCCATGAATCTGTCTAATCTTCTTTTAAAGCCATCCAAGCTGGTGGCCATTACTGCATCTTGTGGGAGCAAATTCCATAGTTTAACTATGCGCTGAGTAAAGAAGTACTTCCTTTTGTCTGTCCTGAATCTTCCAACATTCAGCTTCTTTGAATGTCCACGAGTTCTAGTATTTTGAGAGAGGGAGAAGAACTTTTCTCTATCCATTTTCTCAATGCCATGCATAATTTTATACACTTCTATCATGTCTCCTCTGACCCGCCTTTTCTCTAAACTAAAAAGCCCCAAATGCTGCAACCTTTCCTCGTAAGGGAGTCGCTCCATCCCCTTGATCATTCTGGTTGCCCTCTTCTGAACCTTTGCCAACTCTATAATATCCTTTTTGAGATGAGGCGATCAGAACTGTACACAGTATGCCAAATGCGGCCGCAACATAGATTTATACAACGGCATTATGATATCGGCTGTTTTATTTTCAATACCTTTCCTAATTATTGCTAGCATGGAATTTGCCTTTTTCACAGCTGCCGCACACTGGGTCGACATTTTCATCGTGCTGTCCACTACAACCCCGAGGTCTCTCTCCTGGTCGGTCACCGCCAGTTCAGACCCCATGAGCGTATATGTGAAATTAAGATTTTTTGCTCCAATATGCATAATTTTACACTTGTTTATATTGAATTGCATTTGCCATTTTTCTGCCCATTCACTCAGTTTGGAGAGGTCTTTTTGGAGCTCTTCGCAATCCCTTTTTGTTTTAACAACCCTGAACAATTTAGTGTCGTCAGCAAACTTGGCCACTTCACTGGTCACTCCTAATTCTAGGTCATTAATGAACAAGTTGAAAAGTACAGGTCCCAATACCGATCCTTGAGGGACTCCACTTTCTACAGCCCTCCATTGGGAGAACTGTCCGTTTATTCCTACTCTCTGCTTTATGCTTCTTAACCAATTCCTTATCCACAAGAGGACCTCTCCTCTTATTCCATGACTGCTAAGCTTCCTCAGAAGCCTTTGGTGAGGTACCTTGTCAAACGCTTTTTGAAAGTCTAAGTACACTATGTCCACTGGATCACCTCTATCTATATGCTTGTTGACACTCTCAAAGAATTCTAATAGGTTACTGAGACAGGACTTTCCCTTGCAGAAGCCATGCTGGCTCTGCTTCAGCAAGGCTTGTTCTTCTATGTGCTTAGTTAATCTAGCTTTAATAATACTTTCTACCAGTTTTCCAGGGACAGAAGTTAAGCTAACTGGCCTGTAATTTCCGGGATCCCCTCTGGATCCCTTTTTGAAGATTGGCGTTACATTTGCCACTTTCCAGTCCTCAGGCACGGAGGAGGACCCGAGGAACAAGTTACATATTTTAGTTAGCAGATCAGCAATTTCACATTTGAGTTCTTTGAGAACTCTCGGGTGGATGCCATCCGGGCCCGGTGATTTGTCAGTTTTTATATTGTCCATTAAGCCTAGAACTTCCTCTCTTGTTACCACTATTTGTCTCAGTTCCTCAGAATCCCTTCCTGCAAATGTTAGTTCAGGTTCAGGGATCTGCCCTATATCTTCCACTGTGAAGACAGATGCAAAGAATTCATTTAGCTTCTCTGCAATCTCCTGATCGTTCTTTAGTACACCTTGGACTCCCTTATCATCCAAGGGTCCAATCGCCTCCCTAGATGGTCTCCTGCTTTGAATGTATTTATAGAATTTTTTGTTGTTGGTTTTTATGTTCTTAGCAATGTGCTCCTCAAATTCTTTTTTAGCATCCCTTATTGTCTTCTTGCATTTCTTTTGCCAGAGTTTGTGTTCTTTTTTATTTTCTTCATTCGGACAAGACTTCCATTTTCTGAAGGAAGACTTTTTGCCTCTAAGAGCTTCCTTGACTTTGCTCGTTAACCATGCTGGCATCTTCTTGGCCCTGGCGGTACCTTTTCTGATCTGCGGTATGCACTCCAGTTGAGCTTCTAATATAGTGTTTTTAAACAACTTCCAAGCATTTTCGAGTGATGTGACCCTCTGGACTTTGTTTTTCAGCTTTCTTTTTACCAATCCCCTCATTTTTGTGAAGTTTCCTCTTTTGAAGTCAAATGTGACCATGTTGGATTTTCTTGGCAATTGGCCATTTACATGTATGTTTAATTTAATAGCACTGTGGTCACTGCTCCCAATCGGTTCAACAACACTTACATCTCGCACCAGGTCCCGGTCCCCACTGAGGATTAAGTCCAGGGTTGCCGTCCTTTTTTTCTTTGATCAATTTTGCTTAGAAAAAAAGTGTCTTGTTCTTGTCAGTTGACTTCCTTTTTTATTCTTTGTATGTACTTAAACAAGCTGGTCTGTTTTAAAAGAAAAGCTTGGTGGTGTTTGTGAGAGCCCACGAAAGAGCAATTTCAGGTAACTGCCACAGCCAAATGGTTAAGAATTGGCCTTATGACATAATGTGTACTGGCTGGTCTCTACAGAATTCCAAACACCATTTCAGACTTAAGGCTGCCATCTATTATCCCAAAGGCAGCCAAAGTAGCATCCTCCAGATATTGTACTAAAACTCCCATGAGCCCTATCCTGCTTGGCCAGCAATCACAATAAAGTCCAAAAACTTGACTGCATCTGTTTAATTATATGCATGGAAATGGAAATGGACTGCCTTCAAGTCGATTCCGACTTATGGCTACCCTATGAATAGGGATTTCATGGTAAGCTGTATTCAGAGGCGGTTTACCATCTAAGGCTAGTACTCCCCACCTGGCTAGGGCCTGATCAGCTTGCCACAGCTGCACAAGCCAGTCCCTTCCTTGTCCGCAACTGCCAGCTGGGGGAAACGGCTCCTTGCGACTATGCACCTTGCCCACAGGTGGCAGGGCACATAACCCCTGAGCCACTCACTGTGGGGGTGATCTTTAGCTGGCCCTTGACATCCAGGAGACACGAGCGGGGATTTGAACTCATAGACTCTGGACTCCCAGCCAGGCTCTCCTCCCCACTGTGCTATACCATCTGTTGCATGAGCATACAGTTAACATACAACTGACTTCATAGCACCATGCAGATAACAACTGGCTCATTCTGCATTAGCATAGCTGCTGCAAGCACTCTTAGTTCATTTTTACAAGATAGTTCAACATGCTATCTTGTTCATTAAAAAAATGCATTCATTCCTGACTTTACCTCTTACCACTTCTCTAGGCTGTAAAAAATAAAATAAAACACCTTCCACTTTCCTCTTTTGTATCTTTAATTCAGTTGTTGTTGTTAATGTGCCTTCAAGTCAATTTCAACTTATGGTGACCCTATGAATCAGCGATCCCAATAGCATCTGTCATAAACCACCCTGTTCAGATCTTGCAAGTTCAGGTCTGTGGCTTCCTTTATGGAATCAATCCATCTCTTGTTTGGTCTTCCTCTTTTTCTACTCCCTTCTGTTTTTCCCAGTATTATTGTCTTTTCTAATGAATCATGTCTTCTCATTATGTGTCCAAAGTATATGTGTCCAAAGTCAGAGGAAGGCAATGGTAAACCACCTCTGAATACCTCTTACCATGAAAACCCTATTCATAGGGTCACCATAAGTCGGGATCGACTTGAAGGCATTCCATTTCCATTTTCCATCCATACTCCCTAAGATGGTGAGAAGGAATGACCTTGTCACTTCAGCTGGACCTCTTTTAGGTAAGATTTCTATTTTAATTTCCAATCAGAAATTTTTTTTTGAATGGTATGCTGCACGCACGCATGGTTGATACAATGTATCATGCTTCATGACGTCACTAGGGCCTGCCCCATGATGTCACTAGGGCCCGCCCCATGACATCACTAGGGCCCACCCTGTGATGTCACTAGGGCCTGCCCCACGATGTCACTAGGGCCCGCCCCATGACATCACTAGGGCCCACCCCCATTTTCTCAGGTTTTTGGATGGTTCCGACCTGGCAACCCTAGACCCAAAAGATGTTTAGTATGAAGCCCTGGATGGTCCATGGTGGCTCTTTCGACTGTGCTGGCTGATGAAAACTGGAGAAGCAAGAATGAAAAGGCCTCCGTTCTTTTTACATATTGGGTTTCTTGGCTCTAATTACTGTATTATGCTGCCTCCTCTTTCTTGTGACAGATAAATGGACCACATCGATAAATGAATTAATCTTTTCATTTGGTGGTATTTCCTCTGGATGCACTCTGGATCCCTCTAGGATGCACACCTTAACGTGGTGAGGGGGTTTGAGAGTGTTGAAGAAGCTAAGAGCAATGCCGTCAGGAGTCTAGACCAAGACGCTAGACTCCTAGCAGGCACACCCAAGGCGGAATGGTCAAAGCTGAAACACCAGACTAAGATGCATCCAAACTCAGAGGAAGGCAATGGTAAACCACCTCTGAATACCTCTTACCACAAAAACCCTATGAACAGAGTATCCAAAATGCAACATGAGATAGTGCTGGAAGATGAGACCCCCAGGTCAGAAGGCACTCACCGAGCTACTGGGGAAAAACAAAGGACAAGTACGAGTAGTGCTGTGACTAATGATGCAGCTGCGTCAAAGCCGAAAGGAAGCCCAGAGGCTGATGCACACATATGTGAAAGGATAGTCCGGAGTTGTATGACCCACACAATAGGAAAATGGAATGTGAGAAGCATGAACCAAGGAAAGTTAGAATTTGTCAAGCAAGAAATGGAACGCATCAACATTTCAATACTTGGAGTGAGCGAACTAAACTGGATGGGAATGGGATATTTTCAGTCAGGCAACTACAAAATATTTTATGCAGGAAATGAGAAATTAAGAAGAAATGGGGTTGCTTTAATAGTGAGAAGTGATGTAGCAGGAGCTACAACGCAATGAGATTAAATGGGAAACCTATCGACATAACCATCATCCAAGTCTATGCTCCGACGGCAAAAGCAGAAGAAGAGGGAGAGATTTTACACAGAAGCGCAGGAAGAAATTGATCACACACCAAAACAAGATGTGCTGATAATCATGGGTGATTGGAATGCAAAAGTAGGGAACAGAGAAGAATTAGGAATTGTGGAGAAATGGGGCTTAGGAGACAGAAATGAAGCAGGAGAAAGACTTAATTGAATTCTGTGAAGCCAATCTGTTGCTTGCAAACACATTTTTTGAGCAACCAAAAAGACGACTGTACACATGGACATCACCAAATGGTCAATATAGGAATCAAATTGATTATATAATTGGAAGCAGAAGATGGAGAAGTTCCATACTTTCTGCGAAAACAAGACCAGGAGCAGACTGCAGTACAGATCATGAACTGGTCGTATCGAAAATCAGAGTTAAGCTAAAGAAGAACAACAAAGCACTCATAATGCCAAAATAAAATTTAAATAACATCCCAGAAGCATATAAAGATCAAATAAGGAACAGGTTTGAGGCTTTAACCTTAGTTGACAAAGAACCAGAAGAACTATGGAATGAAGTCAGAGACATTATCAGGGAAAAGTGCAAAAAGGCAATACCTCTCGTTAAAAAGAGAGAAAGACCTCAGTGGATGACTGAAGAAACTCTTAAAATGGTTAAAGAGAGAAGGAAAGCGAAACCAAAAGGAGATAGAAACACAGTCAGAACCCTAAATGCAACAATACAGCGACTAGTACATAGGGACAAAGAGAACTATTACAATAGTTACTGTATAGAAATAGGACAACAAAAAGGGTACAGCAAGAACCCTGTTCCAAAAGATAAGAGAAATGAAAGGGAAGTTTAAACCAAGAGTAGGGATGTCGAATAATCAACAGGGGAACACACTGACTGATCGAGATGAAATAAAAGGAAGATGGAAGCAATACACTGAAGAACTCTACAAAAGAGATGCAAGGATGACAGATTCATTCACGGAGGAACCATATTATGAAGAACCATCAATTTTAGAACGTGAGGTGAAAGCTGCTCTTAAAATACTTGGAAGAAACAAATCTCCAGGAATAGATGGCATACCAATAGAGTTGCTACAAGCTACTGAGACTGAATCTGTCCAAATTTTGAGAAAAATCTGTCAAGAAATATGGAAAACTAAACAATGGCCCATAGACTGGAAGCGTTCCATATACATCCCAATTCCAAAGAAAGGGGATCCCAGGGAATGCAGTAATTATTGAACTATTGCCATAATATCCCATGCAAGTAATGCTGAAGATTCCACAACAAAGGCTCTTACCATATATGGAGTGAGAAATGCCAGATGCCCAAGCTGGATTTAGAAAGGGAAGAGGCACCAGAGATCATATTGCAAATATATGTTGGATAATGGAATGGACCAAGGAATTTCAGAAGAAGATCACCCTGTGCTTTATAGATTACAGCAGAGCCTTTGACTGTGTAGATCATGAAAAACTATGGCACACTTTAAAAGAAATGGGGGTGCCACAGCATCTGATTGTCCTGACGCGCAGCCTATACTCTGGACAAGAGGCTACTGTAAGGACAGAATATGGAGAAAACTATTGGTTCCCCATCGGAAAGTGTGGGAGACGGGTGTATTTTATCACCCTATTTATTTAATCTATATGCAGAACATATACGGAAAGGAGGATTGGACCAAGATGGAGGGGTGAATATTGGAGGGAGAAATATCAATAATTTAAGATATGCAGATGATACCATACTACCAGCAGAAACCAGTAATGATCTGAAATGAATGCTGATGAAAGTTAAAGAGGAAAGCTCAAAAGCGGGACTACAGCTGAACGTCAAAAAGACAAAAGTAATGGCAACAGAAGATTTATGTAACTTTACAGTTGACAATGAGGACATTGAACTTGTCAAGGATTATCAATACCTTGGCACAGTCATTAACCAAAATGGAGACAATAGTCAAGAAATCAGAAGAAGGCTAGGACAGGGGAGGGCAGCTGTGAGAGAACTAGAAAAGGTCCTCAAATGCAAAGATGTATCACTGAACACTAAAGTCAGGATCATTCAGACCATGGTATTTCCAATCTCTATGTATAGTTGTGAAAGTTGGACAGTGAAAAAAGGCGGATAAGAGAAAAATCAGCTCATTTCAAAAGTGGTGCTGGAGGAGAGCTTTGCGGATACCATGGACTGCAAAAAAGACAAATAATTGGGTGTTAGAACAGATTAAACCAGAACTGTCACTAGAAGCTAAAATGATGAAACTGAGGTTATCATACTTTGGACACATAGTGAGAAGACATGATTCATTAGAAGAGATAATAATGCTGGAGAAAACAGAAGGAAGTAGAAAAAGAGGAAGACCAAACAAGAGATGGATTGATTCCATAAAGGAAGCCACAGACCTGAACGTACAAGATCTGAACAGGGTGGTTCATGACAGATACTCCTAGAGGTCACTGATTCATAGGGTCGCCATAAGTCGTAGTCGACGTGGAGGCACATAACAACAACCTCTGGATGTTCCCTTTGCTTCAGATGGCTTGACCTAGAAACAGCCTCACCTTTATGCCCTCAATAGCTTTCCAACCTCCTCCCCCAGTTTCTATACCTCAGAAAGTCTCTCCAATCCACCTAGCCATTTGGATTATTGCTTGTTTATTTCTGCTTGAGAAATAAAATTCAAAACACATAGGACTGGAAACACCTTTTTCTAATTTCTCCCTAGGAAAGCTGTTTCGTGTGCATCAGGGCACCCCACCTCTCTAGGTCCCATGGAGACTGGACCGAGCTCCCAGAGGGATCCCTGGGAAGAGTGCGGCATCAACACACTGCGCTTTGGGATCTACTTTGCAACTGGACCCGATTGGATTTTGGGGGTGGGGGTGGGTTTCTATTGTGTTATTCTCTTTGAAGCTTTCCTCAGAGATCAGCCCAGTCCCCTTGGGTTTTAGATGGGACCGTTCATTGGTGCAGAGAAATTAACTTTGTTAGGCGAGGAAATGGGGGTGGGGAAGGGGAAGAAGAAGAAGGTCTTTCTCAGACCCACACAGATGCTCTTTTCCCCCCCGGCTCGTCTCTCCCCCAACCAGCTTGCCCAAAACACCCCACCTCCCCTTCCCCGTCCAAATCTCCTGGCGACTGGGTTGGACAGAGGATCCTGCAATCGAGATAATGCAGCTGGATTGCAGAGAGTATCCCCTGCCTAGGATTCTAAGAGGGGAATCAGGGGAAGGTTCATCTTCCTTTTCCTCCCCCAAAATTATTTTCTCCTCTTCCTCCTCACCCAAATGCTCCTCCCTCGCCGTCGTCTCCAAGGGTGCACCCTGAACTCTTCCCATGTCCCGATCTCTGCGTGCATCAACCTGCCTCTCTCCTTCGAGGAATCTCACGAGGAAGAGAAAAGTAAGCATGCAGACGGTTATCTTTCCATTTAAAATCCTGCCTCTCTAGGATCTACAATTCAGTTCCTTTAACCCTTGCAGGACTGGGTGGCAGAAGCAGCCTCTTGCCTGGTCTCCAAGTGTAAACTGCTTTAAATGCGCAACCTATATGTACTCTGGACAAGCAGCAGGCGCGGCCAAGGGTGGGGGGCGGCTCTGGGTGTCACCCCGGTCTCGTGGTGTTACCCGGTGCAGCCCGCACCAGCCGCACTGCCCTAGTGACGCCCCTGCTCTGGGTGTCACCCCCGTCTCGTGGTGTTACCCGGTGCAGCCCGCACCAGCTGCACTGCCCTAGTGATGCCCCTGCACTTTCCAGCGGCCTTGGCCACACCCCTGTGACCTGGAGCCTTCTGCTTGCAAAGCATTTGTTACCACCAAGCTATAGCAACGCCAATAGGTGCAAAATCTGGTTCATTTGACTGCTAGAAGGCAAAGATGAGCAAACAGCCTTCAAAGAAGAACATTTTAAGGGCTCATTTTAAAGGGATGCATGAATTCTTAAAATGTGTAAGCACTCACCATTTACTGATATTTTTTTTTAAATAACCCTTTCTTTAAAGCAATTACAAAACTGCCCAAACATTGGGCTTGTATGTGTCATTGTCATTGGGACCAGCGGTGCTCTACAAGAGATGCCACCCGCAGTCAAACAAAAATCAGCATACCTTTATAGTTGTATTATTGTTTACACTTCTTGCAGGATGGAGATTTTAATATTAAGCAGGCACCATGAGGCAGTCTGGAATTCCTGAAGAATCATATCAACAGAAGTACAACAATGAAATAAATATCTACTGTACATTACTCGTAACAAGAGGTTGAGAAGTGCTTCCACATCTATGAAAGTGTATTGCCTGTGCTGGAACACAAGTCTAGTTTGGCAAAATTGTGAATTAGCCCAGTTTGAAAGTAAATGAGAAAAGTGAACACACTGTTTCCTTAGATTACAGTTGTATTTTGTAAGGGGGTTATTCAAACTTGTATTTGTAACTTCTTTTAATGTCTGTATTTTAATTCTTGTTTATCTTTTATTCATTTTTATTCAATAAGGTTTGAACCTTTATTCCTATGACTGTATTAATTCACAGGGAAATAGCATACTAGTATCAAAATAATTTAATAACCATTGACAGCAGCAGCCTGGGCTCAGGATTATTTGGGTTACAGGCGGGCCCCACTTATACGGCAGGTTCCATTCTGGACTGCCACTGAAAAGTGGAAACCACCGAAAAGCGGAACCCATTGATGATAATGGTGTGCGTTGCGCGAAAATGGCCATAAAAGCGGAACAAGCGCCTTAAAGTAGAACAAGCGCCTTAAAGCGGGGACTTTCCCTAATTGAAAGTCGCCGTATTAGCGGAACGCCAGAAGGCAAAGCGCCTTAAAGCAGGGCCCACCTGTACTCATAACTACATGGTTGGACGAAACAATGAAATGCTAAAAAAAAAAGTGCCACTCCTGTCAAAGGAAGCTTGAGATTGGTTTGGATAAGTCTTGGCTAGTTCTAGACTCTTAAGTTCATTTGCAAAAGAAGTGAGTTTATCAAAATTGCCTTTCTCCTATCTTTAAAAGGATTAGTTGTAAAGGGCAATGACTCATAATACCTAACTGTTCAGGAGATAGTTGTAACTCACCATGGACATTTGCTCACTAAGGAAGAAACAAGGCTCTGTACCTCAGGATAATGTGCCTTCCCATATTTACAACTAGTTTTACAGAAAGGCCAGTTTGAGGAGGGAATGGAAGTAGGAGAGCTAGCCGTAACACCCCTCACCCCCCACAAAGTGGGCTCTAAGCAAGACTGTTTTGAAGAATCACCAATCCCTCCACATACTTCTAGCCTCTGGGCTGACAACTGGGGATAGGGGGACAGTCCTAATTATGACGCTTGCCCCCTTTTCGATCCTCTGTATAATATGTGGAATGGATTATTTACTACCTAGAAGTAATAAACATCTATTGATTCAGCATTTTATATTCTTGTCCAGGTGCTGCAGGCGGACAGAAGGGATTTCTGGGCTGCATTCGCTCTTTAAGGATGAATGGTTTGACTATGGATTTAGAAGAGAGGGCAAAAGTCACACCAGGTGTGAAAACTGGTTGCTCAGGCCATTGCACCAGCTTTGGGATGTACTGTAAGAATGGTGGCAAATGTGTAGAAAAATACAATGGATACTCTTGTGACTGCTCTGGAACAGCATACGATGGTCCATACTGCAAAAAAGGTAAGACAATGGCACCATTTTCTAGACACATGAATATATGCATGTCTTCTTCTGTCTTGCAGAGTATGTCACCCTCAATAGTTTTTCCCCATCAATGAGTAGTAGACTTGGGGCCAAACAATCAGATTCACATGATAAATCTTTTGTTGAAGTGTACCACTTTAGCTACAGGTGGGGGGGTGGCACAGTTGCATATTTAAAATGCTCACCATGAAATAAAACCTCCCAAACAGAGAAAACTAGCATTTCAGGGAGAAGGCTGAACGATTCCTCTTGAGTTGCTAGCTTTCTATATAGGTTTATATAAGTTTTTGACCCTATGTGTTGAGGAACAGTTGCCCCCACCCTTCAGAAGGAAGCTATGTGAAACTGGAGTGGAGCAAACCCACCCCCAACTAATAGTTGGGAGTGACCTTGCCTCACTGATACCAGATCACCAGTAGAGCTGAAACAGCAGCAAAGCTTCCTCAGTTGTCATTATTTACTTCAATGAATAAATTCTTGGATTTGTATTCGAAAGATGCAGCTCCAGAAAATCAGTCTTGAAGATTGCTCTGTGCATATTCATTGCACAGATTTTTGCTGCTGTGGACTGTTTGCCTCAATATCTACAGCAAAACAAGCTATCTCTTTTAGTTGTGGCTTTTTAAAATCCTGCAACGAAGGGCCAAACCATCCCAGAACAACTCCCTCACCTGGGCTATTGTGAAGGGAAGCAAAAACATATTCCCATAAAGGGAAGCCGTAAATGTGTGGCCTGACAGATGCCAGCCATCCCCGTTGCTTAGCGTTCAGCAGTTGGTACCTGCCAAGCCCTTAGAGCACCACACCAAGCAGCCTCCAAGCTGGTGGACAACAGGGAGTGGTTAGAGAAGTGACCTTTGTCAGGCTCACACCTGCTTTCACCACTTTGTCAGGCCCCTACCTGTCAGGATCCCACCTCAGGCCACCACCTGCTAGGATCCCGCCTGTGGCTACCGCGTTGTCACGGTCCCACCTCAGGGTCCTGCTCTCAAAATGGTTCTCTCACCGGCTCTAGCAAAGATCTCTCAAGATCCCACTGCTAGGCAGCACCACCAGACCTTCCTGTAAAACAATATTGCCTTGAGACTGTGCCTTAGTCTCCTCTTGGCTTATTGCTACTTTGTGTCTGGGTGCACTTGCAGACCACCCTCCCCCCTGTATCTTTGTGCCTATAAAGAATACAGTCCTGGGTTGCTCTGGATACTTGATGATGTTACACTACCTCTTCACCACTGCCACCATTGATACTGTTTCCCCACCTTGGTATATGCCCTGCCCACCCTTCTGGTCTGTGTAACCCAGCCAAGGATCAGACGTTCTGATAAACCAAGAAATATTTATTTATATATACAGGAACAGCAAGATTACTTAAAGGTATAGTTTAACAAGCGTATGGTTTCATCAGATGTGCTACTCTTTATGTTTCTAGCTGTCAATGACCTACCTCACTACCCGCCTAATCCAATCCAACCCACAAAACCAACTCCAACCTCCCTAAGAACTCCCACCAACAGAACTCTCTCTCAACTGTCATCCTCTCATTTATACCTTCAGACACTCAAACGCTCAGCCAATCATAATACAACATTCTCCAGCATTCCAGCCCATGTACTCCCCCCTCTCACTCAGTCTACTTACCATATATACTCTAATAAACCCACACTTTACCATATTTACAGTATTATAAATACAGGGGCATCACATTTCCCCCCTTTAAATAAAAGCATAGTATTACTCCTGTGCCCAGGAATAATACGACACATTATGTTAAAGTTCATGTCACTCAGGGGTAGAGTATCCTTACAGTTCCACTTCCTGGTCAAGTGACTGCAGTTTCAGCAACATGTCTCGAAAGTCCATCCGCCGACACGTTGTCCTTTCCTTTGATGAACACAAAGTCTACTGATACTCCTGCAGTGCCCACAACCATCTTTGAAGCATGGTGTTGTTGTTCCTCATAGTGTCCAGCCACATCAGTGCATGATGGTCTGTGATCACAGTGAATCTTCTTCCTCACACGTAGGGACTCAGCTTGCTCAGGCCCCACACGACCGCCAAACACTCCTTCTGCACTGACGAGTAGTTTCGTTCCCTCGCTGTCAGCTTACAGCTCAGGTAGGCAATAGGATACTTGATACCTTCCATTTCCTGCATCAGCACAACCCCGAGTCCCACGTCAGAAGCTCCTGTTGCCACAATGAAAGGCTGCTCATAGTCCGGAGCTATTAACACTGGACTCTGGCACAGTGCTTGCTTTAACTGGTCAAACGCTTTTTGACACCTTTCACTCCACATCACTCTCTCAGCATACTTCTTTTGTGTTAGTTCATGCAGTGGGGTTGATATTTCCCCAAACCCCTCGATAAGCCTTCTATAAAACCCAGCCATACCCAGGAATGCTCTCACTTGCTTACTGATCATATCTAGCACTCTTTCATTCACACAATAGGGGGTAGATCTTATTGGAGGATGATCGCCAGTGTCTATAGTATGTTTTGCAACACTGGTTCTACCAGGTCTGGTACTAAAGAGATCCTTATGTTTGCTCAGAACACTCAGGATTCCCCCTTTGACCTTCTCATCCACCTCCTCTGACCACTCCAACTGATCTAAACCACCCTCTGCCTTACTCTCTTGCACCAAGTCTGGCAAATCAGGACCACTCCCTTTAAACCTTTCTATTAACCCATTGGTAGCTGGATGATATGTGGTTGTTTTCAGATGTTTCAACCCACAACACTTCCACATGCACTGCATCACTTCTCCCATAAACACACTGCCTTGATCAGTCAGGACCTCATGGGGAAAACCCAGCCTCATAAAGATCTTCAGCAAAGCCTCTGCCACTACAGGGGCTTCTACTGATCTCAGAGCCTCAGCATCCGGGTACCTTGTGGCAAAATCCACCACCACTAAGATGTATTTCCGGCCATGCCTTGAGGGTTTAGAGAAAGGACCCACTATGTCAATCCCCACTCTATAAAAAGGCTGTCCTATTATAGGAAGGGGTTTCAATGGAGCTTTTGTTTTCATCCCACTCTTTCCCACCTTTTGATAAATAGTACATGAGGAACAGTACTGGTTGACATCTTTGGCAATGTTCGGCCAATAATAATCAGCAGTTAGCCTCTTCTTTGTCTTTTTTATACCAAGATGTCCTGAACAAGGTATATCATGTGCCATAACTAACAATCTGGATCTGCATTTGCTAGGCACAACTAACTGTTTGACTGGTTCACAACTTGCATCTCTCCCTTTTGGTAGCCACAATCTATACAGCACCCCATTATCCCACACTGTTTGATTCCTCAGGCTCTCTGTAAAAGGGATTCTTTGTAGTAGAGCTTGCTCCTTTATTGGTTTTAAACTGTCATCTATTTCTAACGCATCCCTGAACTGCTGTGCCTCTGCATTACATAACACATTCATACTTTGTAACAAATTCTCTCTAGGCACACTAGGGGTTGCTATGGCGACCTCAGGCTCAGTTACAGGCTCCACCCTGTTCTGTTCAGCGTCAGATAAAATGGCTTCTGCAGCTTTGCCAAGCTGTTGCCTTGTCACAACATAGATCTTTCCCTGTGATCCCATTACATCTCTGCCCAATATTACAGGTTCATGTTGCTGGGCATTGATACCCACTTTATAAGTCTCCTCTTTTCCTCTCCAGCTCAATTTTATTAAGGCCATGGGAATGCTCTCCGGTTCACCTCTCACACCTTGTATAACTAGTTTTTCCTGAGGTAAAATTTCCTCAGTTTTCACCAAATCTGGCCTCAACAAGGTCTGAGCAGCACCAGTGTCCAGTAAAGCCCAGTATTTTGCCCCTTGCACACATACTACTTCTCTTAAGCTTGAGTCAAAATCCTGCACATTTGACCAGCTTATTTGACAGAATTGTATTTTCTTAGTTTCCCCTTCTCTCAGCTCATTTTTCACTGTTCTTACTTGAACAGGATTACTGATGGGGTTTGTAGCTTCACATTGAAAACAGAGATGTCCTGGCCTACCACATTTGAAACAGATTTTCTTCTCCATTTTAGGATACACAGACCCAATTTGAGGTGTCCTGTGTCCTTCTGATTTTATTAGAGGGTTTACTCTCTGTGGTGCCACATCCCTTCTGCCTTTAGTATTTGGTCTTG
Source organism: Rhineura floridana (assembly GCF_030035675.1). Classification (NCBI taxonomy): domain Eukaryota; kingdom Metazoa; phylum Chordata; class Lepidosauria; order Squamata; family Rhineuridae; genus Rhineura; species Rhineura floridana. The sequence continues at coordinate 2,923,775 of NC_084489.1, read as the reverse complement.
TTTTAAAATCTCTTTGCGTTTTTTCCATCCGACCAGTCTGGTTTGAGGTAAAATGATCTGCTAGCTCTGCCGCCTCCTGCACAGACTTAGGGGAACGATCTTTAACCAGCAACCTAATTTCTGGTGGCAGTTGATGGTATAACTGGTCTAATATCACCTCTTTTCACCTCTTCCACAGACTGAGCTTTCTCACTCGTCATCCATTTCTCAAATATATCCATCAATTTTGCCCCCAACTCCACAAAAGACCTCCCCTATCTGTATCTGGCAATTTCTGAAGAGTTTTCTAAAATAATCAGGCCCCAATCTAAATCTTTTGAACACTGCTTCTTTAAATTCAGCATATGTCACTGGCCTGTCTGAGGGGAAATATTGATACACCTCAGCCAATTCCCCTTTAATTAAGTTTGATAAATCCTGCATATATTTATCTAATGTTGTGAGGTAAATTTGTGGATCCAGTCCAGGCTCATACACAGCAAAATCCTTTGGAGTTACTTTTATTTTTGCTTCATCTCTCTCTTTTCTTGTCTCCTCAGAATGAAACTTCTCCCTTTCTAATTTTAACATTTCCACTTCTATCTCAGACTCCATTCTCAATCTTTCATCCTCCATTCTCAATCTTTCAGCCTCCATTTTCACTCTTTTGGTCTCCATTCTCAGTTTCACTATCTCAATCTCTCCATCCTTATCTTTTTCCTCAAGTTCCCATCTTAACTTCTCTCTTAAATACTCCACATAGGCAGGATTACTTGAGCACCCTTCTGGGGTCTCTTCTCTTGCAGGCTCTTGGGTTTGGACCGATGTATAAGTGATTAGTGCTACCCGCAATTCATCCACCCTTTACCCTCATGAGGTAAATGAAAAGCTATACATTTTCCCTCCAGCTCTTCTCTCTTCATTTTCAAGAACTCAGCCATGTTTCTCAGAGCTCACACACTTTACCACACACTCACAAGTAATCTTTATTAGTTATTCCCTTCACAATCACACCACTTTTTAGCGACTCTCTCTTGTTCGTATCCCACCACTACAGCCACCACCTGTCACAACCCTTCCTATCAGGATCCCACCTCATGCCACCACCTGCTAGGATCCCACCTGTGGCTACTGCCTTGTCATGGTCCCACCTCAGGATCCTGCTCTCAAAATGGTTCTCTCACCGGCTCTAGCAAAGATCTCTCAAGATCCCACTGCTAGGCAGCACCACCAGACCTTCCTGTAAAACAATATTGCCTTGAGACTGTGCCTTAGTCTCCTCTTGGCTTATTGCTACTTTGTGTCTGGGTGCACTTGCAGGCCACCCTCCCCCCTGTATCTTTGTGCCTATAAAGAATACAGTCCTGGGTTGCTCTGGATACTTGATGATGTTACACTATCTCTTCACCACTGCCACCATTGATACTGTTTCCCCACCTTGGTATATACCCTGCCCACCCTTCTGGTCTGTGTAACCCAGCCAAGGATCAGACGTTCTGATAAACCAAGAAATATTTATTTATTTATATATACAGGAATAACAAGATTACTTAAAGGTATAGTTTAACAACCGTTTCATCAGATGCATTGCTCTTTATGTTTCTAGCCGTCAATGACCTACCTCACTACCTGCCTAATCCAATCCAACCCACAAAACCAACTCCAACCTCCCTAAGAACTCCCACCAACAGAACTCTCTCTCAACTGTCATCCTCTCATTTATACCTTCAGACACTCAAACGCTCAGCCAATCATAATACAACATTCTCCAGCATTCCAGCCCATGTACTCCCCCCTCTCACTCAGTCTACTTACCATATATACTCTAATAAACCCGCACTTTCCATATTTACAGTATTATAAATACAGGGGCATCACAACCTTCACCCAGCATGCCTCAGGGTGCTGGCCATTATCTAAACCTCTTGTCTGCCTGCATTAAATGTCAAATAAACCAAACAGCCAAGTTAAACACTATCCTACAATAAGTCAATCAAAATCAGATGAAGTATCAGTTTTTAATTTCTTGAAGAACTCAAACGTGAAATTGTTTATCTTCTAACAAAAATATGTGGAACCAGAGGGGAGCTGGGAAATTACAGGCCAGTTAGCTTAACATTTGTTCTGGGAAAACTAGTAGAAATCATTTAAAGAAGAACAGCATGGCTACAAGGATAAGTCCTGTCCTTTTAGAGTATAAATAAGCATATAGATAATGATCCAGTTGGCATTCTGTGTTTTAGACTTTCAAAAAGCTTTTACAAAGTATCTCACGAAAGACTCCTGAGTAAGCTTAGCTTACTCTTATGGATCAGTAACTGGTTAAGTAACAGGAAGGAGAGAGTAGGAATAAATAGACAGTTCTCCCAATGGAGGGACAATGGAGTCCCCCAAGGATCAGTATTGGGACCTGTGCTTTTTAACTTGTTCATAAATGATCTAGAGTTAAGGGTGAACAGTGAGTAGCCGGGTTTGCTGATGATACCAAATTGTTCAGGGTGGTCAAAAGAAAAATGAATTGCATAGAGCTCCAAAAGGATTTCTCCAAATTGGGTGAATGGGCAATAAAATGGCAAATGCAATTCAATGCAAACAAGTGTAAAGTGATGCACATAGGAGCAAAAAATCCTAACTTCACATATATGTTAATGGGGTCTGGACCAGTAATGACAGACCAGGAAAGAGACCTTGGGGATATGGTGAATTAAAATGTTGACCTGGTGTGCAGCAGTTGTGAAAAAGGGAAATTCCATGTTAGGGATCATTTGCTCCCACAAGATAGAATGATGACCATCAACTTGGATGGCTTTGAAAGAGGATGAGGTAAATTCATGGAGGATAAAACTATCAATGGCTGGTAGCATTGATGGCTATGTTCTCTGTTCTTTGAGGCAATGTGCCTCTGAATACCAGTTGCTGGGAATCCCAAGTAGGGAGAGTGCTCAGGTCCTGTGTGTGGGTTTCCCATGGGCATTGGTCGGCCGCTCTGAGAACAGTATGCTGGACTAGATAGACCTTGGGTCTGACCCAGCAGGTCTCTTCTATTTCTATGAGTTGTTGGGGCAACACGTTGAGTAATATAACAATGTTCTTTAAACTTTTGATATATTTATAATTTTATATTATGAACGCCTTCATAATTGTAAGTTGCTCCAAGACATTTTTGTAGTGAGCAATGAATAAATCCTATTATTATTATTGTTATTGTTATTATTGATGGTGATAATGATGGAGGAACAAAAAAGAGGCAAGCATTTTTTCAGAAAACATTTGCTTTCTTTTCCTGTATCATTGCCTGTTGTTTCTTCAAAAATATTTTTTCATCCCAACATGCTTCTCAAGTGAACAGATGTATGCTACACATACAATGGAAGAATATCCAAAATATTTGGAATATCTCTCTTTACTATATTTGCACTAGATTGCCATCACAGTTGCACAGGGTTTGACTGGTGGCCAGCAATAGGGCCTGTTTGGGTGCCTCAGGTAGAGTGGAACCCTATGGTGACTGCAAGCAGCACTCCACATCAAACTGATGAGGTCACAATAGGTAGTACTAAGGACAGTGGGGAGGACAAAAGTGGAACATTATGAGCCTCTGAGGAGAATATTAGAAACTCTCAGCTGTGGCCACCTGCTCAATATCATCCATGGTGCAGCTATGGGTCTCAGCCCACACCAATTGGCTGACATGCTGCTGAGGAGGCAGAGAGGAAGGAAGCAGTTGCTGATGTGTGAGAGAATCCAAAATGTGGCTGGTGCATGCACTCCTTCACTTGCTTGCTCTCCTCAGCCTGTACTGGCAGGGGCAGCAGAGGGGGAGGCAGATCCATCCTTGCTCAGCTGGCTCCACAACAGTGCCCCACATGCATAATGAAGGCTCCCTTGCTGGCTCCACCCAGCCGCACCTCATCTCAAACGAAGGAAACAAGGGAGGAAGACTGTTGGACTCAGTCTGTGAGTCACTGAAAACTTGAACTCAAAGGGTTAACCTATACCTTGTTGAGGTGGGAGGGGGTTCTGGGGAAACTACTCTGCTTCCTTCCTGTCTCTCTAACCAGACCTCTCTGCTCTACTTCCTCATTCGTCCTTCTCTTCTAAGCCTCATGTTGATGGCAGCCATACTGGCTGCTGAGAGTTCTTTGCTCTACGATGTAAATATGCTTTATTTCTAGTAAACACTTTGTAATCCAGTGTTCAAGTCTCTTGTCTGATCCGTCGCTACTCATTGGGGAGCTGATTCAGACTTCAGCTGTGACAGAGAAGGAGGGGCAGGGGACAAGTGGATGACAGGAAGGCACTGCACAGATGCTACCCTGACTGCACACAGACACACTCGGCTCCACCCTGAAGGCATGGGGGAGAGTATCTGCTGTTGGAAGCAATGGAAAGTGACTCATAGAGAGTTCATCATGGAGAGGAGGGGGCGTTTCTCCACTTTTATTCTGTGAGGGGAGCATATGCAGGGGATTTGTAAGTAGAGTGAGCAGAGGGGCAGTGCCCCCTAGTGTTATAAACTTTGCTCTACAGCTGCACATTAGAGTCTTGTTGCTGTGCTAGTGTAACAGTATTTATTTATTTATTTATTTATTTATAAACATATTTGTATACCACTATTTCTTTTCCAAAAACCTCAAAGCGGTTTACAATGAATAGACAACGTATAATAAAAAAACCATTAGTGTACAATAAAAACAAGGTCGACTCACTCTAAACCCAGACAAACAGAGCAATCCAAACTCCCCTTAAACTGGTGGAGGCTGTACTGAGCCGAGGCATCCCTCTGCCCAGTTCTGCTATGTGAACAAACCTCCTCCTGGGTGGGAGGCCGGCTGGTTGCATCCCCAGCAGAAAGTCCCCAAGACAGGGCATTCCAAGGGGGGGGCTGAGCCCATCTCAGTGTCATCACATGATGGCATTGGGTCCAATAATCCTGCCCCCCTTCTACTGCAGCCACCCTGAGCAGCCAGACCATGGATGTGGTGGTGGTTCTGCTGCTTCACAAAGTCTGTTTACAGGGGGTGGGGATTTGGATTGTTAGTTTAACTTAGGTCCTATTGAAATAAATGGAACAAATTAATCATGAGTTAAGTCCCATTGATTTCAGTAGGAACTAGGTGCAACTAATATAGTCTGGATCCAATCCAATGTCTATAATTTGTGTCCTCTAAATAAGTGAAGGAATGGGTACTTGTGAATCCAAACATCTGGGAAAAAACCCACTATATCCTCCAACAGAGGAAAAATCAATATCTTGTGATGGGGACAAAGGCAGTGGAAGCTAGACGATGGGTAGGGTAAGGGGTGTGAGTGGATAGTATGAAAGGGCAGGATTTTTCCATGTGAACTGAAAATGTGCCTCAGCGTCCATATAAAGTTGCTTGAAGATTTCTTAATCCATTGCTGTTTTAAAGTATCAAAAATAATTGCTGTAACAACCAAGATCTTCTTTAAAAACAAAAAAGTGCTTAAGACATTTTCTTATTTCAAAGTAAAATAATATAGGAAAGTATTAATACAGAAGTACTAATACAGGAAAGTGCCCCTCCTTGCAAAGTATACTGCACTTCTTTGTAATCTCCCAGCCAGAAAATCATAGCACAAATCTAACTGAAGAATAAAAAGAATACAAAAGTGAAAATGAGAGAAAAAGTAAGAAATGGGAAGAATAGGAAAAAGAATAGAAAAAGAATAGGAACAAACTCTCAAACACTTGTGTGTGTGTGTGTGTGTGTGTGTGTGTGTGTAGAGAATTGAGATAGAGAAGTTAAGTCCATGCACTTCAAACACTAGAGCATCCACTTCCACTAGGAGTCTTGACACTTTGTAGAGCTGCAACTGAATTTAATCCTAAGTATGAACTGAAAAGGGTAGGTCAATGACTTGAGATTAGCTGAGGGGGCCTTCTTGGTAATTCCACCACCCTCAGAAGTTTGGGGGATGATGGCCCAGAAGAGAGATTTGTGAAATTCCCTCCCTACAGAGCTAAACCTGGCACCTTCGCTATACAGTTTTTGGTAAATGCTGAAGACACGCTTCTTTACTCTGGCCTTCAGCTGCTGAGATGTATGTTTTCAGGACCTATCCAATTCTTGTGATTGAAACCTGGCTGGCAAACCAGATAAGGGGCCAGTTCAGACAAGGCTTAAGTTAGGGTGCCTGTGTGTCCTACTTTACATATGGCCATCCTCTATCTGAAGAGGTGTCTAGTCCAAGTCCAGTTTAAATCCTAAGAAGGGAGAGAAGGGGTTTGAAATTGCCCTTGCAGTTATCACCTGGATAACAGATACACAGATCAGCTGGTCACAATTTTCCCCACTATAGTGAAATGTATTGGATTTATTTAAATTATAGTTATTGTTTCTAAATTTGAGTCTATACATGTAAATTAGTATATACAAATTTTATGCACATCTGTGTACATTCTTTTGGCGATGCATAAATAGCCACCCTACTCTGAGAGTGTAGTCTAAGCACAGTCCAGAAGCAGGAGCATGCCTACCCAACCTGTCTCTTCCATCTCCAGACCTTCCATACATCAGTACACTGTACAGAATGCTCTCATAGGACCTATCTATGGAAAGTCCAACATACATAGGCCCAAGCTGCTTAGTCATTAATTCACATAAAATCCAGTCAATTATTGCATGGTTTGGGCACATGGACTTTACACATGCAGGACCTCCATGATTGTTATGTCTAATGCATGGAACCGCAGCAGGTCCAGAGAAGGAACAAGAGTACCTAGGCTGCACCTAACCAGGGCCTCATTCAGACTGGCAGGAGGACAAGAAACTTTTTGATGATCATGTATGCGTCCTCCGAATATACATCCTGCTTACTTTTTTTTACACCATAGTGATTTTTGATTTCAGTGCATTTAAGGGACCAGTAAAAAGGAATGATACAAAAAATCTAAGCAAATAAATGCTGCTGACTCTGAGGATCAGCCTAGATTGGTTTAAAACTAGCAAGCACTTCTCTGGGTAAGTGTGGGCTACACACTGTGGGGATATTTTTATTGATGAAATTCATTCATGGAATTCCTGACTGTTGGCTGCTGTGAAATTGCACTTCTTCCAGCCTTAGGAGGGCCATATCCCACATATGAGTAACACTTCAGGTGCCTGAGATTTGCAGCTGCTGTACCAAGGACATAGCTGTCAAAATGGAATATGACATTTCTTTCTATTAAGAGCTCTTTTTTGGTGGGAGTGTGTAATCAGCTACAATTGTTCTTTCACTGATCTGAGGAATAGTTATGAGGAGCAGCTGAAATGAGTCTGCAGTCTGAGAGATTGCTTTCCTGACCTTTTTTGCCCTTAGATTATGTATTTTTTCCTCCATCATGGTAACAGTCCAGCAGTAGTTAATGGAATTTTTGAGGGCTGATCCTGTTTGCATTCATTCTCTGCATTCTTAATGGCTTTCTGCCTAAGCAGAGGGGCTATGGGGCATATCCTAAAATTAATGAGTTTGTTTTTGTATAAGAAGGGACTGCCCTAAGGGACAAGGTTAGGAAGACATCCTTCTCCATTTTAATATCTTGAGCATAAGAAAAGAGAGAGGACTAGGCTAATACTTAAAAGAGCAGTGGAAATAGTTTTACAGCAGCAAGCTTTTGCAGAGTTCCACTCTTAACGTGTTCTTTACTGCTGCTGCCTCTTTAGTTCTGTTTATCTTGTTCTGATTATTTAAATTATGATTACATGTTTTTATTCTACTGTAAGCTGCTTTGAATACTTTTTTTAAAAATGGGATCTAAATTTATTATTATTTATTATTATTATTTATTAGATTTATATCCCACCCTTCTTTCCAATAGGAGCCCAGGGCTGTAAATTTACATTTATAAATAATTCATTGCAGCACAATCCTAACCATGTCTACTCAGAAGAAAGTTTTTTTTAATTCAGTGTGTCTTACTTTCATTTAAGCAAGGTTAAGATTTCAGCCTTTGTTAGCAACATTGGACCACAATTCTGAGGAACAATGGTTGAAGGTGGGCTAGGCTCCTCTGTCACTCCCCGAAGTGTGCTTCCAGCAGTCTCATGAACACAGCTAGCCTTTACCAGATATACAAGCTTGCCCTATTGATTTTATTGATTTTAATGTATTGATTGAACTTGTTTTGTTATCCCACCTTACCTCTGTGGTGGTTAAGGTGGCAAACAACATCTGCAGCACAACCCTGTAAGGTAGGTGAGGCTGAGAGATAGTGACTGGCGCAAGCCACCCTGCAACATTCATAGATGAGCAGGAATTTGAACCCAAGTCTTCCTGGCCTCTAGGAGTTGTGGAAGTGGGCAGCAGCAGGACAGCACTTCTTAGTTAACTGGATTTCACCAAGGAACTTCCAGTGGTTATTGTCTTCACTAGGCTTTCAGAGAAATCTCAAAAATCTCTAGTACTGAACTGAAATCAGATGTCTTGCCAAATTTGCTTCTGGATTCTTGAGTGGACCTCAGAGGAGCAGGATTCATCTTGTTTCCATTGCAAAATCTTCTCACATTCTTTGGTGCTAACAAGCTTGAAAGAGAAACAAGTATTCTGTCCCACCCTTACATACACATGCAAACATTTGCTTACATGGCAGTGCTATTGCCCGGCTCCCAATGGAGCTTGTACAGGATAATCCATTGGTGGATTGTGCCCATTTCTGAACATTCCTTCACCAGACATCTGGTGCAATGCATTTATTATGTGAAAGAAATCACATCATTGGGACCTTATTCATGCCTCACTATAACATTAGTTCAAGTTTATGATCTTCTGACTGGTTTCTCACATGAGACTTAATTGTATATTCTTTTACCACCTTGCTTTCCCTGTTTGCATAGGAGACTTTCCCCTGCATCATGAAGAAATTATACAGAGGAAGAAAGCATAACGGGTTTACTTTCCATTAACAAGAACAAATAATTGCTACACTTCTCTGTTTGAGCCTCCACAGAAAGACTCAAATGCACACATCTCACAAGTTATATATAGCAGAGACAGCCAAAGCAGGTTGCCCATCCTTGTCTCAAGGAATAGCTTTAATTCCTGGCTTCTGAGAATAATAGAAGAGTAGAGTTGGAAGGGGCCTATAAGCCATCGAGTCCTGTTCAATACAGGAATTCAGCTTAAAGCATACCCAACAGGTGGCTGCTCAACTGCCTCTTGAATGCCTCCAGTGTTGCTTCCTAGGTAATTGGCCACTCTAAGAGGCAGGAAGTTTTTCCTGATGATTAGTTGAAATCTGGCTTCCTGTAATTTGAGCCTGTTATTGCATCTCCTGCCCTCTGGGATGATCGGGAGGAGATCCTGGCCCTCCTCTGTATGATAACCTTCCAAGTACTTGAAGAGTGCTATCATATATCTTCAGTCTTCTATTCTCAAAACTAAACATGCTCAGTTCTTTCAGTCTCTCCTCACAGGGCTTTGTTTGAGTCCCCTGATCATCCTTGTTGCCCTCCTCTGAATGTATCACTGAACACTAAAGTCAGGATCATTCAGACCATGGTATTCCAAATCTCTGTGTATGGATGTGAAAGTTGGACAGTGAAAAAAGTGGATAAGAGAAAAATCAACTCATTTGAAATGATTTGGTAGATGAAGTGGCAGTTACGGGAACTCTGGGGGAAAGTGACCACACCATACTTGAATTCTTGATTTTAACAGAAGCCAAAGCTGAGAGTAGCCATATGCGCACCCTGGACTTCAGGAAAGCTGATTTTTAACCATAATGCAAAAAGCAGTTTCTGAAAAAAGAAATTCTAAAAGCGCAATGGCAAGCAATTCCAACAAGAAAAAAAGGGGGGAACAGCAGAAGAAGCCAATGTGGCTTCACAAAAACTTAGAGATGACCTGAAAACAAAAAAGGACACATACAGAAAGTGGAAAGGCAGGCTACAAAGGAAGAGTACAGGCAGGTATCATGGAATTGCAGGAATGGTGTCAGGAAGGCTGAAGCTGAGAATGAGCTGAGGTTAAAGCAACAAAGATGCTAAAAGCACCAAAAAAGTTTTCTTCACATACATCTGTAGTAAAAGACAGAGAAAAGAAATGGCGGTACAGCTACTCAATGAGGCTGGCAAAATGACAACAGATGACAAAGAAAAGCCAGAAGTGCTCAATTCCTACTTTGCCTCAGTCTTCTCCCAAAAAAGCGTCTATGAGCCTCCTAGGAAACATGAAGTAGAAGGGGCAGGATTGGAGCTTGAGATTGATAGACAAACAGTCAAGGAATACCTAATCTGAATGAGTTCAAACTGGAGGGCCCGATAAACTGCATCCTATAGTATTGAAGGAACTGGCTGAAGAACTCTCAGAACCGCTGTCTATAATCTTTGCAAAATCATGGAAGACTGGTGAAGTGCCGGATGACTAGAGGAGAGCTAATGTTGTCCCTATCTTCAAAAAGGGCAAAAAGGAGGAACCAGGGAACTACGGACCAGTGAGCCTAACATCAATCCCTGGGAAAAATCGGGAGCAGATTATAAAGCAGTCAGTCTGTAAGCACCTTGAAAACAATGCAGTGATTACTAGGAGCCAACATGGATTTAGGAGGAACAAATCCTGCCAAACTAATCTTACCTCCTTTTTTGATCAGGTAACCTCCCTTGTAGACAGTGGGAATGCTGTGGACATAATATATCTCGACTTCAGCAAAGCTTTTGACAAAGTGCCCCATGATATTCTGATTAGCAAGGTAGCTAAATGTGGGCTGGATGGAACAACTATCAGGTGGATCCACAGTTGGCTGCAGAATTGTACTCAGAGAGAGCTTATCAATGGTTCCTTCTCAAACTGGGTGGAAGTAATGAGTGGGGTACCACAGGACTTTGTCCTGGGCCCAGTGCCCTTCAACATTAGGCAGGAGCCTTCTCTGCTATCTTTTTGGCGCCTTTTGAAGACTTTCGTCTTTCAACATGCCTTTTAAGTTGAGACCTATCCCAGTCTGCGTCAGTGTTAGAATTGCTTTTAATATGTTTTCTTTAATAATATGTTTTAACCCTTTTTTAAAAGATGTTTTTAAAGCATTTTAAAAAAATTGTTGTTAACGTTGCTTTGTTTTAATATATTTTAAGGTCTTTTTATGATGTTTTTAAGTGTTTTTAGCGTTTCTGTTTGCTGCCCTGGGCTCCTGCTGGGAGGAAGGGCGGGACATATATCAAATAATAAATAAATAAATAAACATGTTTATTAACAACTTGGATGAGGAGGTACAGAGCGTGCTTATCAAATTTGCAGATGATACAAAATTGGAGGGCACAGGTAATACCTTGGAAGACAGAAACAAAATTCAAAGGGACCTTGATAGGCTGGAGCATTGGGCTGAAAACAACATAATAATAATATAATAATATTTAATTTGTGTGTCGCCTATCTGGCAATTAGCCACTCTAGGCGACGTACATTAAAATGAAATAAAATACAATAATATCAAATGCAGTCACATTAATAACAGTAGGTAAAATAAATACTGGACAGTCATCAATACATATATAAAACAATTATTTTAGCAGCATACGATAGATGACAAAATCATGGAGATTTACCCATCCCAAGGACCTCAAAGGCCTGTTGGAATAGCCACGTCTTCAGGGCCTTGCGGAATACATCTAGGGAAGGGGCATGTCGAAGATCACATGGGAGGGAGTTCCAGAGAGTGGGGGCCACCGCAGAAAAGGCTCTCTCCCTAGTACCCAGGTCCTACACATAGGAAAAAGAAACCAAATGCGTCGTTATAAGATGGGGATACTTTGTTCGGCGATACAACATGTGAGCAGGATCTTGGAATTGTCATTGATCACAAGCTGAATATGAGCCAACAGTACAATGTGGCTGCAAAAAAGACAAATGCTATATTAGGCTGCATTAACAGAAGTATAGTTTCCAAATTGCGTGAAGTACTAGTTCCCTCTATTCAGCACTGGTTAGGCCTCATCTTGAGTACTGTATCCAGTTCTGGTCTCCGCACTTCAAGAAGGATGCAAACAAACCAGAACAGGTTGAGAGGAGGGCAACAAGGATGATCAGGGGACTGGAAACAAAGCCCTGTGAGGAGAGACTGAAAGAACTGGGCATGTTTAGCCTGGAGAAGAGAAGACTGAGGGGAGATATGATAGCACTCTTCAAGTACATGAAAGGTTGTCACATAGAGGAGGGCCGGGATCTCTTCTCGATCATCCCAGAGTGCAGGACACGGAATAACGGGCTCAATTTGAAGGAAGCCAGATTTCAACTGAACATCAGGAAAAACTTCCTAACTGTTAGAGCCATACGACAATGGAACCAATGACCTCGAGAGGTAGTGGGCTCTCCGACACTGGAGGCATTCAAGAGGCAGCTGGACAGCCATCTGTCGGGAATGCTTTGATTTGGATTCCTGCATTGAGCAGGAGGTTGGACTTGATGGCCTTATAGGCCCCTTCCAACTCTACTATTCTATGATTCTCTGATTCTACACATTGTAATGATGTCAGAACACAGAATAAATTGCACTATTATTATTATTATTATTATTAAATTTTATTTATACCCTGCCTTTCGGCCAAAGGCCCTCAAGGAGGCTTACAAAGAAATATAAACACAGGTATAAAATACAATAAAAATACAATAAAAACAATATATAATTTACAAAAATTAAATAACAAATAACATTATCATAATATTGTTAATTAAAAGCAGGGAGAGCCCAGGGAGGCGATCTTTGCACAGAGTCCCATGTTTTTGCAAAAAGTGCCTTTTGTTTATGCTCTGTGCTCCCTGGTGAGTGCAATGTGCTCTTTCACCATGGTGCTCCTTCATGTGAGCACTACTCCTTGTGAGCTCAGAGGCCATGTAGCTGTTGGATTGTAACCTGGGAGACCAGGGTTCAAATCCCCACTCAACTATGAAGCTCATTGAGTGCATGACCTTGGGCCAGTCACTGTCTCTCACCTTAACCTACCTCACAGGGTTGTTGCGAGGATAAAATGGAGAGAGGAGCATCATATACACCACCTTGAGCTCTTTGGAGGAAATGTGGGTTATAAATGCTGCTGCTGCTGCTGCTGATGTTGATGATAAGGATGATGATGATCATAATCTGAGTTGAGTTTGGTGTATGCAGCGGTTTATATCATGGTGATGTTGTGTGGAGATTTGCAGTTGAGATCCACCACATCCAGAGCACTTCTGTGCTAGCACGGGCATATCCAGAAAAGCTGGGCAATCTGGGAAATTTGGATTTGGCACTTTACATTCTCTCCCATGGGATTTATTTTTCTTCCAGCAGCTGTTTCCGTGGTGTGGGTTTGTTCGGGTTCTGAAGGTGTAGCCAGTAGTTGAGGGAGATCTGGATGTGGTAGAACTATGTCTGCCACTTGAAACACCCATTCCCCACCCATGGCCTTCCCCATTTGGGATTTTTCCACCAAGTTAGTTACCAGCAGACATAATTTCTGCCCATTGGGCGGATGTGTTTCCACTGGAACAGTGGAAGGGTTCCTGCCATGATGAGCCTCTCTCCTCCAGAGGGCCCCTGGTTACACCTCATCCAAGCCCCTCCCTGCCATTGGCTCTGGTGGTTTGGATTGCTCTGCTAATTAATAATTAGGTTGCTTACTCTGTAGTAAGTTCTATTGAAGGCAGTAGAGAAACATGCATATGATTTCTGTTCATAGAACAGTAGAGTTGGAAGGAGCCTGTAAGGCCACCAAGTCCAGCCCCCTGTTCAGTGCAGGAATCCAAGTTAAAGCAGACCCGACAGGTGGCTGTCAGCTGCCTCTTGAAGGCCTCCAGTGTCAGAGAGCCCACCACCTCCCTAAGTAATTGGTTCCATTGTTGTACTGCTCTAACAGTTAGGAAATGTTTCCTGATGTTCAGCTGAAATTTCACTTCCTGTAACTTGAGCCCATTATTCTATCTCTTGCACTCTGGGATGACTGAGAAGAAATCCTGGCCTTCCTCGGTGTGACACCCTTTCAAGTACTTCTCTCATGGATGACAGAGGTCTCTACGTGGGTACTATAGCTCCCCCTACAGCTCGAAGACAGAAAATGCTTCAGGAAATGTATTTTGCTCCTCCCTTCCTGCTGAGGCTGTTTTCTTTCCTGTCTCAGCTTGGAGCACACCCTTTCTGGCTGTCTTCCTTTCTGGCCTAGCTTCTCTCCTCCCTTTTGCGTATATTCCAGGTTTTTCCGGCCTATCTTCCAGCTATCTATTTTCCTACTTGTTTTATACAATCAAAACAAATATTTTACTTACCTTTAGTTCTCTGTCCTTCTAGTTTCACTTTCATTTCTTTTGCCTTCCGCTCCCTGCAAGCATGGAAAAGACGTCATCTTACTTTTCGAAGAAGAAAAAATATTCAAAAAAGGCAGGGCAGTACTCGGCCTTGGCTGCAGTTAACTCCCACCCGCCCCAGATTCCCGCCAATGTTCAGCAGCAGCTGCTTATTGGCGGAGATGACCCTCTTGAGGGCACCTCTTCTCGGATGGACTCCATTGCTCCCCGCAAGCTTGCTAGAGCCAGTGAGTCCCCTCCGCTTACCTCCTTACCACAGGAGCTTTTAGCGGAGCCATTTTCGGCCGCTCGCGATGCAGCAGCCACCATTTTGTCCAACAAACACGAGGCAGCTGCCATTTTGGATCAGCACTGACCCGCCACTTTTCAGGCTGCTCCTGTGCTACAACAAAAAAGGGCACTTATTGAAGCAGATGCTTCCCATGACTTACCTTTACTCCTGCCTGAGAATAGCGCCGCAGCCCTCTCGGCAACACGGCCTCCGTGCTCCCCAGAACCCCCCCGCCTTGTTCCTATTGGGCCTAGGGAACTGGAGCGTCTCATCTGAAGATGAGCAAAGGAGGTACAATTCCCCAGTTCAATGCATGCAGATTACCCCCCCCATCCCAGCCTGGTTCTAATGCAATGCCTCGGCAGCCACAGTTGTCCCTATCTGATCTGCTATCTCCTGCTGTGTAGCAACAGCTTAAGGAGGCCATGATTGGGGAGCTTGTTACAGAATTAGCAAGTGGCAGGGCATCCAAAAGGCATTCTCCCTCCATATGGGATAATGCAGAGTTACCACCCCCACCCTCCAAAAGGCCCTCAGTTGCGTATCCACACCTTGATAGGGTGCCTTCACCCTCCCCACATGCTGTTGCTAGAGGCCACAGCACTCAGCAAGGCCTCTCTTTAGACGCAGGCCAGTCTGATGATGACAGAGATCCTGATATTGAAGAAGGGGAATGGAGCGAAGGCTCAGATATGGATGACACTGAGCCTGCTAGATTATTTGTAGAGGATCATTTTGCCCCTCTTTTCCGTAAAGTAGTGGCAGCTTTGGACTTAAATGTGACGCAGAAACAACAGGAGACCTTATCTAAGAGCTCTCTAGTGCTCCCCGTCCCTAAGCCTTCCACTAGATGCGTGCCTTTGCCCACCTCTTTTAAAAATATTATGAAGTTCGAATGGGACTTGTCTCTCCAATGCAGAAAAGGTACTAACTATGCCAATAAGTTTTATGTCCTAGATGCTGACGTTATGAACCAACTTCACATTCCAGCTGTGGACAGGCACATTTCCGCTCTACTCTCCCATGCCCTCTTGCCGCAGGACAGAGATGCTCAGTTAAAGGACCCCATTGAGCGCAAATCTGATGCAGCTCTGAAGCGCTCTCATGAAGCTAATGTGCTCTCAATAAGAGCCTTTACTTTGGCTTCTGTATTTGCCAGAGCAGCGCTGTTATGGACCGAAGACCTGCTTGACAATGTTAACAGAGACCCAGCTAGACTCAGAAAGACTCTATTCAATATATCTAGATCGCTGGCATTCATAGCAAACGCCACTATGGACTCTGCCCAATTTTCCTGCAGAGCAATGGTGGCAGCAGCTGTAGCTAGAAGACATCTCTGGCTTAACCGCTGGGATGTGGATGCAGCTTCACGTGCCAACCTAGCCTCTGTCCCCTTCTCAGGTACCAAGCTCTTTGGTGATGAAGCACTCAAGGAAGTCCTCGTAGAGACCAGAGATAAAAAGAAAGTGATGCCATCCCAAAAGTGAGAGGATAGGCGCACTTTTAAGCGTCCTGCCTCTTCCTCTTACCCTTTCCAGTCGTTTTGTGGCTCCAGGCTCACCACCAGGGCACGTGACTTCAAAAGCGGGCGCTCCTACTGGACCAGGCAGAGATTTCCACAGAAGTCTCAGACCCCTTCTTCCAGGCCCTCCCCCAACCAAACTAGACAAGGACATCAGAACCAACAATGCTTCTGACTCACCGCCAACACCACAAGTAGAAGGTCGCCTAACCCACTTTGCTTCCCATTGGCAACACATGGCCCAGGACAAGTGGGTACTCACCATTGTCAAGGAGGGGTACCGGATAGAACTTACAGAGTACCCACCCACCAGATTCCTTCCCTCTCCCATAGCCACTTCCATCAGAAAACACCAAACAATACTAGGTGAGATTTATCACCTGTTAGGTATCTCTGCCATAGAAGAAGTACCATCAGGAGAGGTTTTCTCAGGTCTTTACACCATCTTCTTCTTGGTCGGGAAAAAGGACGGATCCTGGCACGGGGTACTCAACCTCAAATTCTTAAATCAATTTGTGACCCAGAGAACCTTCAAGATG
Organism: Rhineura floridana; assembly: GCF_030035675.1. Taxonomy (NCBI): domain Eukaryota; kingdom Metazoa; phylum Chordata; class Lepidosauria; order Squamata; family Rhineuridae; genus Rhineura; species Rhineura floridana. The sequence continues at coordinate 2,907,190 of NC_084489.1, read as the reverse complement.
GAGACCCTTACATCCATTAGAGAAGCTCTTCTTCCACAGGACTTTCTGGCTTCAATAGATTTAAAGGAGGCCTACCTGCACATCCTCATATTCCCATCTCACAGGCGATTACTCCGCTTCTATTACAACGGCCGCCAATTTCAATACAGGGCCCTTCCCTTTGGTCTGGCTTCGGCTCCACGACTATTCACCAAGGTGATGGTCTGAAAAAGGGCATGCGGCCAAATACTTTAAAATGACAAACATCGGCTCTCTAATCCATCCTGCTACCTACCAGCAATACTTCTCTGGCTGCACATCCTCTTCTCAAAAAATTCCTGCGAGGAGCTGTTGCCTTAAGTCCTCCAGTACTGCATAGATTTCCATCATGGAGCCTGCATACTGTCCTCAGCTCTCTTCAGAAACCTCCCTTTGAGCCACTTGCATCCGTTCCTCTCAGGGTCCTGTCCTTCAAATTGATATTCCTCATAGCTATCACCTCAGCTCGCAGAGTATCTGAGCTGCAAGCCCTCTCAATACAAAAACATCTGTGTACTTTCCATAAAGATAAAGTGGTGCTACGAACTAACCCAGCCTTTGTTCCCAAAGTGAACTCACCATTCCATAGGCAGCAGGAAATAATCCTACCTTCCTTTTGTCCTAATCTCTCTCATCCCAGAGAAAAAGCATGGCACTCCTTAGATGTTAGACGTGCTCTGAACGTCTACCTTTCTAGAACTGAGTCCTTTCGTAAATGTGATTCCTTGTTTGTATCATTCCATCCGCCTACTTTAGGAAACAAGGTCTCCCGAAATACCTTAGCTAGGTGGATTAGAGTGTGTATATCTCTAGCATACGAAGCTCTGCACCGGCCTTCTCCACTGAACCTTACGGCTCATTCCACCAGATCAGCCGCTACTTCGGCGGACTTCTCCACTAATGCCTCCATAGAAGAAATTTGTAGGGCAGCCACCTGGTCATCCCCGTCTACCTTTACTCGGCATTACAAAATTGACCTATATGCATCAGCGGAGGCTTCATTTGGTCGCAGAGTTCTCCAACAGGTCCTGCGTCCATCTGACCCACCCTAGGTCGTAACTTTAGTACATCCCACGTGGAGACCTCTGTCATCCATGAGAGAAGGTACAGTTTGTACTTACCATAAACGGTGTTTCTTCATGGATGACAAGAGGTCTCCACGGCCCTCCCTAACCTGGCTGGCTATATGGGACAATATTATGGGCTGCCATGACTACGCACATTTCTGGGACTCTCCCAGACTGGTTAACTGTTTCCATGTTCTTACACCTATTGTGTTTTTTCGATGTGTTATATATTCTGTGATGAGCTGAGGCTGTTGGCAGAGCTTTACAAGAATAAAAACTGAGCCTCAGCAGGAAGGGAGGAGCAAAAAATATTTCCTGAAGCATTTCCTGTCTTCGAGCTGTAGGGGGAGCTATAGTACCCACGTGACCTCTTGTCATCCATGAAGATACACCGTTTACGGTAAGTACAAACTGTACCTTTCCTGTCATATCTCCCCTCAGTCTTCTCAAGGCTAAAAAATGCCTAGTTCTTTCAGCCTCTTCTCATAGGGCTTTGTTTCCAGTCATCCTTGTTGCCTTCCTCTGAACATGTTCCGGTTTGTCTGCATCCTTCTCAAAGTGCAGTGTCCAGTACAATATGTTTGCATATTGTAGTTGTTGACTATCTATACAGTATATAATTTTAATGCAGACATTTTGCACAAGACTACTCTAGCACATTAAAAGATCTGCCTTTATTCCAATGTCCCTTCACTCCCAGTTCAGGTTTAGCTGCTAATTCGTTTGCATTTTTAATATTATTTTAATACAGGTATAAGATCAGTCTTGTGCAAAACTTCCTTAATAAAAAAATCAAAAGGTTGATTTATGTTCTGTGAATGTGCTCTCAGCATGCAGGAATTGGAAACTGGCATGCTTGAAAATGAGCATTGTTTTGGCCTCCACAAGGAGCAAATGCCTCCTGTACCTGCCAATTCTTCCTAAAGGGCCAATTTTATTCTTATTTTTTAACACAGCTGTTTTGTGCAAGAGCAGTTTTGCAGAAAACAGATATTAAATAGATACACTATGAACATACCTTCAGCAACAATGAAAGGAAATAGGCACTCTGCATACTTTCCTTTGAGTTGATGGAAACAAAATAGCTAGGCTATACTCAGATGAGGAGCAAAAGAAGGGAGTTATCAATAGACTGTATGCAGCAACATATCACCACACACAGGACTTGATTTGTAATAATAATGACCAGTATGGAGTACCAGCACCTCTTTTATTGCTTTCCATGGCAGCCATTGTCTACTGACATCCACAGCACATTTATAAAGATATGACTACCGATACCTCATTTTATACCAAAAAAGCACTGACCGCACAGGTTTTAAAAAACAAACACACAATGCACTTCAGTGTATCCACAGTCAGGTAACATGCAATTTTATATTGGATTTGTTCCCCTTTATTGGAGTATTCATGGATTGGGAAAATCTGAATTAATTGGGGGAGAAGTGCAGGGGATGGGGAAGACATTGTATGGACACCACAGGAGGGAGGGAGGGAGAGAGAGAGAGAGAGAGAGAGAGAGGCTGCTTCAAATCCACATTAAACTTCTAAGTCAACAAGCCCTAAACTCTGCTCCCAAGGCACAGCGAACAAGGATTTGCAATTGACTATCAGGTTTCATATAATGAGCTTTAATTCTCCTTCTCATTTATTAGTCAGCCTTAACAGTAGTCCTTTTTGCTGGATCATTGGCCTGGGTGTGTATATGCAATTTGATTAAATTTGGCAATTGATTAATTAGTTCAGAGATAAATAATGGATTAACTAAATATTGTTATAGATAGATAGCCCTAATGAATTCTTCACTCCAATACACACACCTGAACTTTTAATTCATGCCCCTGATCATTTTGGACAGTTGCTTAAGGCTTAATCACACAACCACTGGGCACTCAATCAAGGCCACTGGAAAAAACCACTTGTAAAAGTCTGTGCAAGGGAGCAGTCAGTAGCAATCTAGTCATGCCCTTAAAAGTACCATTTTATGGGCCAAATACTGTTGAACCATAAAGTAGGGTCAAGCCCAAAGTAGTATGGCTCATGGTTGGTAGTATCCACATGTAAGTTAGAGATTTTCATTATCAATCAAAAGTGGTGAAATTGGATCAAACAAAAAGAAAGGTGTAAAACAGAATGGCTTTTCATGTTAGTATCTTGGAGGAGATTTACAGTGGAATGACAGCTATAAATCTATCACATAAAGCATTGAAAAGAAAACATGAACAGTCATTTTACACAATTTTACCAGGGACACTTCTAAATACAATAATTCAATTTTTGGAAAAACTGAAATAAGATAACAGCAAACCATAATATGTGCTTGCATTAGATTCAAGAAAACATTGTGAAAGTACCTCATTAAAAATGTATACTGATGTTGCCACATTTCTGACATTTTCTTTACTCAGCATTTCCCTGCACATCGGTCACAGGGTCACTTACATTCAAGCTGGCCCATTGTTTCAGCAAGCTGAGAAATGAACTGATGATAAGATCATAATAATTATTGAACATGTCCACTGAAAGATGTCACAGTACTTTAACTTTCTCTTTCTGTTCCCCCTCCCCAGATGTTGGAGCATTTTTTGAAGAGGGGATGTGGCTCCGATATAATTTTTCATCTGCAGAGAATAATGTGAAGGACTTAGGTAGCAGAACTCTCTTGAGCTCAAAAGAAACTGAGAACACTATGTCAGACCTGAACCTGAATAAAGAAGAGCTTAGTTTTAGCTTCAGCACTAACAAAGCCCCCTGTATCCTCCTGTATATCAGTTCTTACTCCCAGGACTACATGGCAGTGCTGGTGAATCCCTCTGGTAAGTGATTTGTCTTTGCTCTTACGTGAGAAATGCTTTCCTTATTTGTTTATCATATGTACTAGGGGCTGCGCCCTTGCTCATTTCACTCACCAAGCTCACCGCTCTCCCCACATTAACCTTCTAGAGATTCCACATCCCACACCATGCAACTGCTAAGCTCCCTTTTCACCTTCCCAATCACATTCTGGAAGCCACTTCTCTCTTCTATTCTGCACCCCCACTTTGTATCCCTGTTTTCACCTTTACCCCATGTGTATGCCTCTTCCCTCTTCCATTTGTGCAACTCCCCCTTGCACACAGATCACTCCCATGGTAACCTCTTGCATCTTCCTCCTCCCATACATTGCAACTACTAAGCACTCTTTTCACCTTCTGCCCAATAATGAAGCCCCCTTCATACTCCGTTAAATCTTCACACCCGTTCCCATGACTACTCCTCCCTTTTTCCAACCCCCTTTGCACATCAATTTTCACCTTTACCCCCTTTTTTCTTTCTCCTCTTTCCTTTTCTCAACTTCCCCTTGCACAGACCATCCCTATTTCCATGCTGCCACCTCCCTCCTATTCTGCACCCCCCTTTACACACACACACAGATGATATATGTTATTCAATCTTAAAAGCAAGCCTGTCAGCTTATTCAGTTAGGAAAAGCTAAGATTATTTGTTTGTTTGTTAGATTTATATCCCATCCTTTCTCCCAGTAGGAGCCCAGGGTGGCAGTAGGAGCCTTTTAGTTGATGGATGTTGTACATATATGGGTGTTTGCTTGTTAATAAAATACTTGTTTTAAATTACTACATTGAATCTGGAAATTCATGTTGAAGACAGCACATGGTGCCAGGAGTGAAATATATTGTGTTAAGGTACTATGAAACGTTTGAGGACTCCTCATCCTTCATCTCTGTCATATGAGGCAGCTGGGGAAATGGAACAGGACAGACAAAAGGAAGTACTTCTTTACTCAGCGCATAGTTAAACTATGGAATTTGCTCCCACAAGACGCAGTAATGGCCACCAGCTTGGATGGCTTTAAAAGATTAGACAAATTCATGGAGGACAGGGCTATCAATGGCTACTAGCCATGAGGGCTGTGCTCTGCCAGCCTAGTCAGAGGCAGCATGCTTCTGAAAACCAGTTGCCGGAAGCCTCAGGAGGGGAGAATGTTCTTGAACTCGGGTCCTGCTTGCAGGCTTCCCCCAGGCACCTGGTTGGCCACTGTGAGAACAGGATGCTGGACTAGATGGGCCACTGGCCTGTTCCAGCAGGCTCTTCTTATGTTCTTAAGAGGAAGAAGTTTGAGTACAGCAAGGAAGAAGGAACACCACTAAAGGAAAATAAGTGGTGGCTTTAAACAACTGTAGAGGTTTGAGTAAAGCAGGGAATGAGGAACACAGAGGGAAATTGTGGTTTTAAGCAACTTCAGAAGTTTTCATGGAGTGAGCAGGGGGAAAGACTGAGAGGAAAAAGTTGTGGTTTAAAACAAAGCTTGCAATTATACTGGAGCGAGAAGGGAGTTGGGAAAGGCTCTGTCGTGTTACCTTCTGTGTTGTACCCATCTCTGCTGTTTCTCCTTGTTAAAATTTAAAAAAAACACACCTCAGTATTCCTCCTTTGTCAATCTATTCAGGCCTTTCTTGCTGTTTTAATCCACCACTTACTCCCTGTCAGTGTCCCTCTCTTCTCACTTCCAGGCCACTGGTGTTATGCAACCTACCTTCTCTTTTGCTCCCCTACCCCACCCTGATTCATGCAAATCCAGAACTGTGATGAAGCATTATAAATCTTCCAGTTGGGTCTGCATGATTACACTACTATTTCTTTATTCATTCATTCATTTATTGGTTTGTTTGTTTGTTTATTTGTTTATCTATTTATTTTCGTACTTACTTACTTACAACTGTTCAAGCGGGCTTCGTAAAGCAGTTTACATAAGGCTTTTACAACAATAAGTATGTAATATATCTTGCCTTTCCTCGAGGGACCTTAAGGTGGCATACATTGTCCTCCCTCCTTTTATTCAGACATCAGGGTCACCCACTGAGCTTGATGGCTAAATAGGGATTTGAACCTGAGTCTCTCCAGTTCTGTTCTGTTACTTTAACTGGGTTAGGGAACCTGTGGCCCTCCAGATGCTGCCAGACTACCACTCCCATCATCCATGATCATTGATCATGCTGGCTGGGACTCATGGAGTTCAATAACATCTCAGGGGCCACAGATTCCCATCCCTGCTCTGATCACTATACCAGGCTGATGTGAGAATTTGTCATAAGTATTGGCCAGTTTCTGGATCTAGTGCCATGGAACAACTGGAAGATACTTCCCACCTGATTAAAAGAGTATTTTAAAAACAAATGAGTTATAAATAAAACAGATTATTGTTTAAAACTATTTCAGTCATACGTTCTGCCAGTTTGGGGATACAGAGATTTGCAACTGCTTTGTTACTGACATATTAGCCCCACCATCTCACCTACTTCCTATTCACAAACTAAAAACAACTCCCATCTTATTCTGTGGAAGTTCTCTTTAAGCTTCACACGTCACGTGTGTATCATACAGGTCCAAGCATCGGGGAGCCATGACTGAGTGCAGCTCTGTGGCCAATGTGGGTTTACCTCTTTGAAATGTGAGGAACAGCCTTTGGAACTCAATTCATTGTAATATAATTTCATGGTGACTCGGGATGGGGGAGGAAATTGATACATTCGCATTTAAGGCCAACTCTGTCCCATTTGCACTTTCCAAAACAATATGAGAACCAAAACACAACCATTCTTCAAAATTCACACTTATCTGAATTTTGCAATGCACTTCTCCAGCCAAACAACGTTTACAAAAATGCATATACTAGGAGGAAGTGTGCACAAAATGAATATACTGGTGAAAATAACATACAAATGTGCATTATATTAGAATAAATTGCCAGCAAAAATGTGTACATTAGTGCATGCAAAAATGTACTTATTAGGAGGAATTTTCATTAAATGCTAAAGAATTTTTATTTTTTTAAAAAAGGCAAATTGCTGCAGAAATGTGGAGAACAGAATTAAGACTGAGAAACTGAGAACCAAAATTAACAGGTCGTTCCATCCCTAATGCTGATAGAATGTGAAAATTTAAAAGTAGAAATTTTAAAAGAAAAAAATTATAGAAAACAGATAAAAATAACTAAATTGTTGAATACTCTTTTCTATAGGAAACTTACAGATTCGATTCAACCTTGGAGGTGCTAAAGAGCCATATACTATTAATGTGGATCACAGGAATGTGTCAAATGGACAACCGCACAGTGTTAATATTACACGGCAAGGAAAGTTTATAATTCTCCAGGTAAATGTCCTATTATGGGGTTATAATGATAACATTCATAATAAGAATGTGACATTCACAAATGATATGCAGGCAGAAAGTGGGGAAATCTAAATCATCTGTGACATAGATGCAATACTGTATATAGATGAGACCCTCATCTGTACTTTGACTAGAAAGAGCAAGGGGTTGGAATATTGGAAGGGGCTGGAATATTTGTCAATTGACTGCCTTTTATTCAACCAATCAAATATTTTACAAAGTTTTGTAGGAGTTGGTCTGTCTTTATAATTGCATCATGATGAAATTGAATATCAAAGTCAGAAATGAGGACTCTTTGTTCCACAGCCCAGAGCTTGGAAAAGTTACTTTTTTGAACTACAACTCCCATCAGCCCCAGCCAGCATGCCACTGGCTGAGGCTGATGGGAGTTGTAGTTCAAAAAAGTAACTTTTCCAAGCTCTGCCACAGCCTTGCAAAAGCCTGGGTGTGCACATGCACACATTTTGTTTAGGATTAGGACTTTTGTTTAAGACTAGGTACTGAAAACGTAACCACGTTTTAAAAGTGGCTTTCCTCTTTTGCACTTGCTGTATAGTGTTTGCTTGACTTAATTTTTTAAAATTGTGACTGAGCTTTCCTTTGGGTAAGGAGGGAACAACTAAATTACGGTGGGCTGGAGAAGATTTGCCCAAGGAATGAGTACTTTATCATCTGTTGTGCTCTTTTGGCCTCACTGGGCTGCTCTTTCATGAGACAGTGGAGGTCCTCTGTACATGCTGTAACAATAGGGACCCCTACCTTTCTCCTTGATCAAGCAGCCAGACAGAGGCTGCACCTACTCTTGCAGCCTCCTTCATCAGCTCCTGGGTTGGTCAGGGGGCATAAAAGCCAGGAACTCTTGGGTGGTAGGCCTGCCACTGCTGCGGTCACCACCAAAAAGGTGAAACCAAAAGGACAGAGTTGCTGAGGCCAAAGGACTTTCATCTCTATCACCACAAACCCCCTCTCTCTTAGAGCTGACTGTGAGGGCCTGCACCTGGTGGGCCAATGAGAAAGTAAACTAAGCTTGCAGCTGGTGTACCATCCACCCTGCATCTCAACAGCTTCTCAGACCGAGCTGACTGAGGCAGTTTCAAGTGTGGAGAAGGAGGAGACCAGAACAATAGTACTGAATAGGGTTGCCAGGTCTCCGGTTTTCTGCCGGAGTCTCAGGGAAAATGGGGCCGTCTCCAGCCTCCAGCCATATGTCAGTCAAACTGGTGGATCTCCGGCTTTGTAGCGGCCCCCTCAGCCACGCATGTGTGAAGAGGCAGTGGCTGTGGAGGCCAGGCTGGGCTGGCTCCTCCTTAGGCCCGGAGCCAGTTCCCCTGCTCCGGAAAGGAAAAGCACTCTTTCCGGTGGCAGCTCAAGCTTAGCAGCCCTGCAGAGCTGGCTCGCCCGGTGGAGAGAAGGCAGCGACTCTCGCCTGGATTCAGAGACCCCAATTGCTTCGGCTAGCGGAGCCCAAATGCACTGGAAACTGTTCAAGGTGAGGCTGCCTTGATTTAGCCCTATCCACTTTGGAACCCGTTTCCTCGCTTTCGTGTTATGTCTGGCCCCGAGATCTCCCTCCCATCCCCCGTCGCTTCTCCCTTTCTCTCTCTGCCCACCCCCTTTCCCTGGTAATAACGACATGTATGCCCTCCTGCCCACATTCTAGCAACCGGGAATGTGCCAAGCGCCGCAGCAGGCAGCTGCTGCCACCCACTCGCCTTGCCTTGCCCTGCCCCCTCGCGCAATGCAACGGACCCCCACCCCAGAATCCTGTGCCCCCTCCTCTTTCCCTTGGGAAAAAGGGGTGAGCCGGCGAGGAAGGGGGCTCTCTTTCAGCCTCCCCCCCTCAATTCAGGGCTCCCAAAGGCTCCCGGTCTCCTCTCCCCGCCCGCCAAGCCCCCAATCGGGGGGGCAAGGCTGGCATCGGCCAGCCTCCCTTCCCTTCCCCTCGCCTGCTGGTCCCCAGCCGGCCCGTGCGGTGCCTGGGGTGCGCGCCTCCGCCGCCTGCGATGCAGCCACTTGCGGCTGTCAACCTCTCGCTCAGCCACTCCCTGCCGATTGCAGCTCTCACACACTCACACGCACCCGCTCTCACACACACGGTGCCGGGAGGGAGCGCGGTGGCACAGTCAGACAGGTGGAGCCAGACTTGGCGAAGCTGGCGGGCGAAGCTGGCGGGCGAACACTCACGCCCGGAGCCTCCGCTGCGCATGCATGCCCGCCCACACACCGAGCGAGGCAGCCCAAGCCGCTGCAATAGTCCGAGCGGGAGCTGCAGCTGCAGCTTCTCCGAGCAGCATGCTCTGGGAGAGTGGTGGGGGTAGCTTGCTGGCTGGCTGGCCGATGCCAGATTGCCCCCCTGATCGGGGGCTTGGCGGGTGGGGAGAGGAGACCGGGAGCCTTTGGGAGCCCTGAATTGAGGGGGGGAGGCTGAAAGAGAGCCCCCTTCCTCACCAGCTCACCCCTTTTTCCCAAGGAAAAGAGGAGGGGGCGCAGGATTCCATGGTGGGGGTCCATTGCATTGCTCGAGGGGGCAGGGCAAGGCAAGGCGAGTGGGTGGCAGCAGCTGCCTGCTGCGGCGCTTGGCACATTCCCGGTTGCTAGAATGTGGGCAGGAGGGCATACATGTCGTTATTACCAGGGAAAGGGGGCGGGCGGAGAGAGAAAGGGAGAAGCGACGGGGGATGGGAGGGAGATCTCGGGGCCAGACATAACACGAAAGCGAGGAAACGGGTTCCAAAGTGGACAGGGATGGACACACTGTTCACTGTGGACTTTCACCGTTAAAACCATTTGGAACAGAAAAAAGATCAGAAGAGCTCTGTATTGCTAATTATAATAAGGAGTTTTGTAAAGACTGCACTAAAGAGTATCAGAAGCTATTGTATAGTGACCAGCACTATGGAAGCCCCAAGAGTGTTGACATCAAAAGTGAAGGAAAACCTCTACATAATAACAAAGAAAAACAACAAATTTTGTGGAGGCATGTTGGGAATGCTAGTGAAATGGACAATGGAAAGGAGGACAGTGGATACTCCTCTTTGTTGGCCAGTCAGCATGAGCCCACAGATAATGACGATAGTATGCTACTGGCAGGAAACATAAGTAATACACATATATGCATATTCTTTATCTTTTAAGGAGGCAAGTCCTAAATGGGGGGTGGGGGAGAGAGAACACACACCTCTGCTGCATTATTTTAGAACAATGAAATGGTATATAAATAGTCCCCTGAAAATATATGTAGGTGACATTGTGTACTTTGTAAAGCCAGCAGCAAGTAAGCTAGATTAAATGTTCCCTAAAAGTGTTGAACTGTGACCTGGCAGACCAGGGTTTGAATCCCCACACAGCCATGAAGCTCAGTGGGTGACCTTGGGCCAGTCACTGCCTCTCAGACTCAGAGGAAGGCAATAGTAAACCACCTCTGTCTGAATACTGCTTACCATGAAGATCCTATCTGGGATCAACTTGAAGGCAGTCCATTTCCATTTTGCATCACCCTAAGCTTGTGAGAAAGAATGACCTTGTCACTTCAGATGGACCTAGGAACACCCTATTTTAGATAAGATTTCTATTTTAATCTCCAGAGAATTTTTTTTTGAATGGTATGCTCCAAGCAACTGTGGTTGATACAATGTATCATGTTTAATGATGTCACTAGGGCCCACCCCATGACATCACTAGGGCCCGCCCTGTGACATCACTAGGGCCTGCCCCGTGACATCACTAGGGCCCGCCCTGCGACATCGCTAGGGCCCACCCCATGACATCACTAGGGCCTGCCCCGTGACTAGGGCCCGCCCCGTGACATCACTAGGGCCTGCCCCATGACGTCACTAGGGCCCGCCCCCAGTTTCTCAGGTTTTTGGATGGTTCCGACCTGGCAACCCTAGTACTGAATGATTTCAAATTCCATGCTGAGATGGCCTCTCGTGTTCTGCCTCAGGACTTAATGGCCTCCATTATGACCATGGGTCTGTCTCAAGTTGTCACCAGTCCGACGCACCCTTGATTTGGTTTTTTTCCTTCAGATAGAGGAAGGGTTGATCCTCAAATAGGAGTGTGTGGGTATCACCGCATTGTCATGGTCAGACAACTTTCTGGTGAGGTATGGACTTATAGCTCTGATCTCCCCTGCAGGGGGGTGGACAAATTAGGATGGTCTGCCTCCAGAGACTAATGGAATCCAATGGATTCCTGAATGTTTGGGGAGGTTCCAGTGGTTAGAGCTTGCTTTGGAACAGTGAGATGTGTCAGACTTTTGACCTGGCTGTCCCCGTGCACCCTCTAAGACACTGCAAAGTACCAGGGAAGTAAGAGCAATGGAACAGGCAGGACAATGGCTACAGCGCAAACAGCAAAAGACATGCTGCATAATAACCAAGCACCAGTGACACAACATAATTATGCCCATTGCATGGCTATGAGGACAGCAAAGGAGGCCCACCTCTCTGCCTCCATCACATCCTCAAGCAGCTGTCCAGTGGAGTTTTATCATATTGTCACAAGGCTTGTTAACATCTGCTTCAGGGAATGGAGTTTTAGACCCTTCAGAAGCCCACTGTAACTTGTTTGTAAGGCACTTTGAAGGTACCACACATGGTTCAAGTTTGTTGGAAGTCCCTGGAGCACCATCAAATTGCAGTTTGTAGGATTGTTTCAGTTTTTGCAGCCCAAGGATGTAGACAGGATTCTTGCAGTGGTGAGGCTGACTACATGGCCTGACACTTTCTGCCCATCATGGTTGGTAAAATGTAGTAGGAGGGGATGATTGGATGGGTCCAGGGAGTGGCCAGTGCCTCACTAAGGGAAGGAGTGATCCCCACCACCACCTTGAAAGAGGCAGCAGAGCAGCCTCTTTGAAAGAGGTCCTCTCTTGATCTAGAGGTTTTAGATCTAGAGGTTTTGTCCAGTCTCAAATATTCCCTTCCTGGACAAGGTGATCAAGAGAGTGGTGGCCAGCCAGCTGCAGGTATGCCTGAAGGAAGCATATTATCTAGATCTATTCCTGCCTGGTTTCCAGCCAAAGTTTGGCACCAAAACAGCCTTGGTGACTCTGGAATCCTCCTGAACCAACTTAGAAAAATAATGGAGTCACAGACTGTTGTGCTGTGGGGTACCACAGGGTATCTTGTTCCAAATGCTATTTAACATCTAAATGAGTGGTCATCAGGAGATTTGGGGTGAGGTGTCATCCAGCTCTTGTCTCTATGACATAATAATAATAATAAATAATAATAAAATTTTATTTATGAGTCACCTATCTGGCTGAATTAACGGCCACTCTAGGCGACGTACATTAATACAATAAAATACAATATACAATCAATAAGACCATCATTCATCTAAACACCACTCTACCAATTAATAACAACATTAATAACTAACCCGCCCCAGAGATCCCATAGGCCTGCGTGAATAGCCAGGTTTTCAAGGCCCGGCGGAAACCTATTAGGGAGGGGGCATGGCGAAGATCGAAAGGAAGGGAATTCCAGAGGGTGGGGGCCACAATCGAAAATGCCCTCTCTCTGGTCCGCACCAGTCTCGCTGTTTTAACTGGTGGAACTGAGAGAAGGTCTTGTTGTGGCTGATCTCGTCAGGCAGCATAATTGGTGATGCTGGAGGCGCTCCTTCAGATAAACTGGGCCGAAACCGTATAGGGCTTTAAAGGTCAACACCAACACCTTGAATTGGGCCCGGTAAATAACTGGTAACCAGTGTAGATCTACTAACACCAGAGTAATACGATCACGGCGACGACTATTCATGAGCAACCGAGCCGCCGCATTCTGTATCAGTTGCAATTTCCAGACCGTTTTCAAGGGTAGCCCCACGTAGAGCGCATTGCAGTAGTCTAAGCGAGAGGAGACCAGAGCATGTATCACCTGTGGGATCAGATGGGCTGGAAGGTAGGGTTGTAGCCTTTGTATCAGATGTAATTGATACCAAGCTGCCCGGCTCACAGCCAAAATCTGAGCCTCCATAGACAGCTGGGAGTCAAGAATGACCCCAAGGCTACGGACCTGGTCTTTCAGGGGCAAGCTTACCCCATTGAACACCAGGTCTATATCTCCCAATCTTCCCTTGTCGCCCACTAGCAACACTTCGGTCTTGTCGGGGTTCAGCTTCAGCCTATTCCTTCCCATCCATTCACTTACGGAGTCCAGGCACTTGGACATGGTATCCACAGCCAACTCTGGTGAGGATTTAAACGAGTGATAGAGCTGAGTGTCATCCGCATATTGGTGGCACTGCAGCCCAAATCTCCTGATGATGGCTCCCAGCGGCTTTACATAGATGTTGAATAGCATGGGGGAGAGGATAGAACCCTGTGGCACTCCACAATTGAGAGGCCAAGGGTCTGAAACCTCATCCCCCAATGCCACCCGCTAGCGCCTGTCTGAGAGATAGGAACGGAGCCACCATAAAACAGTGCCCCCTATTCCTAATCCCTCCAGGCGACCTAAAAGGATACCGTGGTCGACAGTATCAAAAGCCGCTGAGAGGTCCAGGAGGACGAGGAGGGTATATTCTCCCCTATCCAACACCCTCCTCATATCATCCACCAGGGCGACCAAGGCTGTTTCAGTTCCATGTCCAGTCCTGAAGCCCGATTGGAATGGATCTAGATAATCTGCTTCATCCAAGTGTGTCTGTAACTGTTTGGCCACCACTTGCTCAATCACCTTGCCCAAGAATGGTAAATTAGAGACTGGGTGAAAGTTATTCAACTCTTGGGGATCCAAGGAGGACTTTTTCAATATAGGTTTTATTACTGCCTCCTTGAGGGCTAGTGGCATTGCACCCTCTTCCAAGGATGCATTTACCATTGCCTTGATCCCTTTGCTCAGTTTCTCTTTGCAGCTCATAATGAGCCACGAGGGGCAAGGGTCCAATAGACAGGTGGTTGGCTTCACAGTAGAGAGCACCTTGTCCACTTCCTCAGAGGGAAGAGGCTGAAACCGATCCCACCGGACCAGAATGCAACTGGCCGACTCTGGCTCACTTCCTGTATCCACGACGTACAGAATCATGTTCTTCAGGCGTTCGATTTTATCGGCAAAGTGTGTAGCAAACATGTCACAGGAGGCTTTAGAATGCTCCATGGGTTCCTGAGCAACTGGACCGACCAGGCTTCGGACCACTTGGAACAACCTCCTGGGACAGCACTCTGCGGATGCAATAGAGGCAGCAAAGAATTCCCTCTTTGTTGCCTTTGTTGCCACCTGGTAGGCAGCTATTGCTGCTCTAACCAGTGTCCGATCGTCTTCAGAGCACGATTTCCGCCATCGGCGCTCTAGTCGTCTCACCTCCTGTCTCAGACCCCGCAGCCGTGGTGTATACCAGGGTGCTATCTGAGCTCTATTCAGGGGGAGAGGGTGTTTCGGAGCCACCCAGTCTACTGCCCTAGTTGATCTCCCTGTTCTACTCCATCACCAAGGTTTTGACCGGGCGTCCTTCAGCCGGCCCCAGATCTCCCAGCGCATTCAGGAATCCTTTAGGATCCATCAGGCGTCTGGGGCAGACCATCCTAATAGGTCCTTGTCCCCTGCGGAGGGTGTGTGGCATTGAGTGGTCTATATTCACCAGATAGTGATCTGACCATGACACGGGTTTGGAAAAAACAGCCCCCATTTTCAGAACACTTCCCTCCCCTCCTGAGACAAACACAAGGTTAAGAGCATGACCGGCTACATGGGTGGGCCCTATATTACTAAGGTGCAGTTCCCAGGAAGTCATGGTTTCCATGAAATCCTGAGGGGCTCCAATGAGGGCTGCCTTGGCGTGTATGTTGAAGTCCCCCAAAACCAGTAGGTTGGGGGAAAGCAACCGCACACCCGAGACCACCTTGAGCACCTCGAGAGAGGCTTTGCAAGCCCTGAGCTGCCGGGACTCGGTGGTGGGCTGGATGAAAGCCAGTACATTGAGTCTGAATCCTGGCAAGTTAGAGGCATTGTGGGTGGGCAGTTCCTGAGTCCAGATAATTGATCAATTGCCTGTTTTGGATGGGTTTGTACTCCCTCTTGAGGTTGGCCCATGAGCTTCAGCTAGTACAAAATGCAGTGGCTTGACTGCTCACTGGGGCAGACTATTGGCAGCATGTTATGTCACTGCTGAAAGAAGTGCACTGGCTACCAATTAGCTATCAAGCTATCAAGAGGGCCTCCTGCAGATACCATCTAATCAGGAGATCTGTTCCATAAAATATAAGAATCGGACCTTTAATGTGGTGGCACCTAATTGTTTTTAGATATGGAATTGTTTTTAACTGTTATTGTTGATGTTTTTACTTTGAAATTGCTTTGAGATATTTTATGGGGAGTGATTCATAAATGGAATCAGATAACTAATACAATTTGAATAATATTATTAGTATAGCAGCAGGAGTTCTCAATGCTAGGGCCAAATAAAAAAAGGAAGGTCCATTGTCTTCATGTCCTGCATGTGAGTAGTCAGTCCAGAAAAAGGGGAGCTCCCAAAAGAGCCCCCTCCCAAATCTGCAGATGGGTGTGAAGACAAGATTATGTTTAAAAAAAGAAGACGGGATGCATTTCAGATCACAATGGCCTTTCATCAGGAAAACTGTCTATATTTTGAAGATGCAATTAGAGTTAAAACACAAAGCAAAAAACATGTTGCGGTTGTCATTTGTTAGTACCCAAAAGTATGTGGCTGGTCATTGTTGGAGCAGAATGCTGAAGTCGATAGTTTTCTTTTGCATTAAACATTTTTTTATTTTCACAGCAAGGCTGTTCTTAACCCTAATACAACAAAAGCAATATGAGATTGTTTGTATTTCTAATTCAAAGCTAAAGGCTGCATTTCAACTGACTGAAGATTTTTTGTTAAAGCTCAGTGGGCAATATCCAGTGGGTCTGCTCTGAATATGACTAACATTGGATATTACCCATTGCGTTTCATATGCTGAACCTATGCATTCAGAAGGAAGCACCACTGGGCTCATTGGAGCTTACTTGCAGGTAACTGTGTGTAGTATTGCAGTGATGCTGCGCCTAATAATCTGGATATTATGCTATGTAATGCTGTTCTTTGATGTTTGTCTGTATGCATCAATGAACACAGCGGCCTGCATTTTTGGATTTTCCTTGGGGGCAATGATGAGCTCTTCCTATGTTTCAAAATGTACCACTGCACAGCTGACTGAGGTACCCCGAATCACTGGAAGTAGCTCTCTCTTATTTAGAGAAAGTAGGGGATATATTAACTTGTCCTACATGATTATCAGACATTGGAGTCCTGCATTGTGTAAATGTACTGAATTTGTCATTCTTAAACATAAAAGCAATTAATTAAAAATTCCAGCCAAAGTTAAGCACTTTTATTCCCATTGATTTGGCAGAGTTAATCATGTCTGGAAATACAATCATGTCCTTATTAAAATCAATAGAAATAAAAAAGTGCTTAAATTTGGTTGAATCATGCCTATAATCTGGAATCCTATAATCCAGAAGCCATAATTTATTTCTATTAACAGCAATGGCTTTTTTTAAATAAATCAGACTATAATTGAATATATATTCTTTGGGTCATTATGTTTTTCTTATTATTGTGATTTTACTAAGACACAATACATCCTCAAAATATATTCCTTTTCCCTTTTTGCATTGTGGCTACCTATTGTGAGCCTTTACAGCACTTAGAAAATTTTAGGAACTGTATTAATAAGAATAACAACAGTAATATTTTTATTGTTAGGAATAACACACATTCAGTGTGACTAGAATGAGCTGTTTCAACTCTTAATGGAGGGACTGTAAATCCTTCCATCCAACTGTCTCACTCCCTAAGAACCACTAGATGGCAGTACATCATAACTCTTCCCTGCTTTCCTATTCAGCAACCCACATATCCCACATATTAGCTTTTTAGTTTCTAGATCTCAGAAATTTCAACCATCATTAGTTTATGAGCCATCCCCAATAGCTATAAGAGGCTAATGAATCACTATGTGTGCCCACATTTCCAGAATGATTGAGAATAATGGGCATTTCTCGTGGAGGCAGGCTATTATTTTTCTCTGAATTGCTGGACAATGGCCTGTGAAGATTTGTGATGTATGTATTAATCAAGGATGGCATTATGCTGTGTTATGTGTTAGTTCAGTGATACATGGAAATGAACATACACTTGCCAGAAGATACTCACTGTCTGGTAAAAGGAAGTTGCAATATAGAAGTATATATACTCCACTGACTAGTGCTATGAACTACTCATTCCTGTAAATCCGTTACTGATATTTACTCATATAAAGGGCCATGTTCATAACCAGCACTTATTATCAATCACAGTAGACCTTGGTAGACCAACAGTAATAATCTTACTACTTCATATCAGGTGAATTTATCACTCTTCTGATTTACCCTTCCTTTACTGAAGCCGAAAATAATCATATCTGTTCTTGTTACCCCCAATAATATTGCTCAAGTGCATGAGTTCTGATAAGAGTGAAGTACAGCACGTCTGATGCTAATAAGTTTCCCTCTTTTGTTTTGGAAACTGACATTACTTGTTTCATTATAGTATTTGTAGGGCCACACAACTGTCAATTTTTCATCATAGTATTTTTTTTAGGGGTACTACTTGTTTTCCTTTGCCCATAATTCTCCCAGTGCTGCCTCACAAACTTAGACAGTTTAGGTACTCACATGGTGGATATCTCAGTCAAAGAGAACATTACGTGAGTATGTGTGAAGTGGAGTGGGTTTGAGACTGATAGTTACACCCATCTTTTGGACCTTTCTCTTCAAAACAGTGGCTTGACCTTGGCTCTCAAAGATACTTGGTGGAGTGGACTACTTATCAGGGATAAAACAAGAGCAGCCAAAACCAAAGATCTCTCTATAATGGGGTAATCTCAGGGAAGACTCGGTACACTTGCATTGTAAGTGTGCACTCTTCTAAATGCCTGGCTGATTTGTTTTTCTATTTCTCCAGGTGGATCACTACCCCCCAGTAACCTACACCCTGCCAGGATCATCGAGTCTTCAGTTCCACTCACTGAAGTCACTCTTTCTAGGAAAGGTAATAGGTAAGAATCCATTTTAAGCAATTGTTGTTTCTTTGCTTCTGGCTGTAATGTTTAATCTGTAGATTAAGCATGTGAAGTTTTGGTTAGTTATATAGTGGAGGCCCAACTTCTGATTAAATTGTAGTTTTTATATCACAATGAGTATCTGCTTTGTTACATTAATTTATCTCATACCCTTCAATATATTGAAAGAACTACTCTTATTTCTATTGTGGTGTTATGCAAATTTAGTTACACTTGATCAATCTATCAACTAAGAGGCAGGCGAGGAGCTTATCTAATACAGGGGTTCCCAAACTGTGGTTTGTGGACCACCAGTGGTCCACGAGCTTAATCTGGTGATCCATGGCATCTGCACTAAATATTCATATTTATTGTTAATTGCATTTTTGTTGCTTCTTTTATTTCTTATATTGTATTTTATGGTATTACAATTTGAATTCTATGCAATGCCCATTGTAATACAAGAAAATATAAGACATGTAAGAAGCAATAAAAGTACAATTGAAAATCATAGATTACTTAGCACAACACATTACAATTGTAACATCAGGCAAAAAAACCATAAAGTGGCCCACCAAGACCATTGGCAATTTTCAAGTGGTTTGTGGGGGGAAACATTTGGGAACTACTGGTCTAATATATTTTGCAAAGAAGCCTAGGTGGATAGGGTTTTCTGGATTCAATTGTAGGTTGCAATTAGTGTTAGGATCTATGGATTATAATGGTATTTTACGGAATTAAGCACATGCAGTAAGCAGAAAATACTAAGCAGTAGCTACACCAGCTTGGTAGGAATTGCACTGCGAGTCTAGTATAAGAAAAATAACAAACTAAGTTTATTATAGGAAATACATTTAGATAGACTAACTAATTTAGATAGATCTGACTCTCTAGATAGGAGATGCTGCCGAAGAGATGTCTCCTGCATCTGTGCTCCTCCTCAGGGAGGAGAAGGCAAGAAGGACGAAGGAAGACTGAGATCAGAGCAGGGGCAGGAGGGGAGATTAGTTTCCTCTGAGGATATCAGTTCACACCTGGAAGGAAAGGTGAGATTAGATGAGAGTGGACAGAGCAGTCTAGGAATATAGGACTTCTCTCTCTACCTCTCTACTTCCCATGTAGCATGCGATCCCCTCCCAGGCTTCAAGCTGAGTTGCATTGTCACATTTCCAACAACCCTTCTCAGCGAAGCTTATACTTCATCTAACAAGGTTCATCTTCCTTCGTAGAAGCTGGAAGCAATCTCTGGGAAGTGGCTTAGTGAGGACATCCGCAATCATATCTTCTGATTGGCAGTATTCTAGCCCAATAAGCCCCCTCTGTTGTGCATCTTTCAATAGGTGATATTTCACATCTAGGTGTTTGGTGCGTGAGTTAATCTTCTCAATCTGTGAGAGCTTTATGCAGCTTTGGTGATCTTCAAAGAACTTCGTAGGCTTTGGTTCAACAATCCCTAGCTCCTCGAGCAGGTTGCATAGCCACATGAAGTCTTGACATGCTTGGGCAGCTGACACATACTCTGCCTCTGTGGATGAACTCGCCACATTACTTTGCTTCTTGCTTGACCAGTTTACTGCTCCACCTCCACAGAAGAGCAGATGTCCACTGAGGGATTTGTGGCCTATGATGTCACTGGCCCAATCTGCATCTGCATAAGCTGCTAACTTGGGATCAGCAGTGGCCTGTAACTTTAGCTTTAGTTGTGCAGTGCCTTGCAGATATCTGGCTACTCCCTTCACAGCTGTCCAGTCTCTTTGGCTTGGTGAATTGGTTTTTCTGCACAATATCCCTACTGCAGCTGCCAGAGCCACCCCTAGGCACTGGGAAGCAGGGCAGTTGCCCTGGGCCCCGCGCTTTGGGGGGGCCCCACGCTTGGCGATCTGCATATAAAAGCAGCCACCGCGTCCTCCTCATGGCCGCAGTAGCAAGCTGAGGGGAGCGTAGAAACGAGCCGGGAGGAAGAGGTGCAGCAGCGGTCTCCTGATGGCCACGGTAGCGAGCCGGGAAGGAGAAAACCTCGCAGCGAGAAACGCTAAGCAAGTCTACAACAAAGGCTGCAAAAAAGGGGCTGCAGCCAAAAAATACAAAGCTGCCGCTGCTGCCGCCAACGAAGGCTGCAAAAAAGGGAGCCGCAGCCGCAAGCTCCTAGCAGCCAAAATACAAAGCCTCCGCCGCTGCCTGGAGGAAAGGATATAGAGAGAGAGAAAGAATGTGGGGGGGCCCAACTATGCTTTTGCCCCGGGCCCCGCACATGCTAAGGGCGGGCCTGGCAGCTGCTACATCTGGCCTGGTATTGGTAGCCAGGAATAGCAGCTGTCCAATAAGTGTTCTATACTGATCATTACTTGGTAGAAGTGGACTTTGTTTCCCTTCAGAAAGTCTGTTTCCATGGGAGTAGCCACTGGGTTGGCATCTTTGAGCCCCATGTATACTAGGAGCTCCTGAATCTTTTGCTTCTGGTTGAAGAGATAGCTCCCATCCTCTTCTCTCTCTATTTGAATCCCAAGATAGTGTCTTGTCCCAGTTGCTTTACCTCTGTCTCCGGGTTCAGATGAAGCACTATCTCCTGACAATCAGATTCTTCTTCATAAAACAGAAGCAAATCATCAACATATGTTAAAATGTAAGGCCACTTGTTATTTCTGTAGCGTGTGTATAGGCAGGGATCCCTTTTACCTAGTTTGAAGTCTTCTCTGATAAGCATCTGGTTAAACTTTTCAGTCCATGCTCTTGCAGCTTGCTTAAGCCCATATATACTTTTCTGAAGTTTGCATACAAGCTGCTTGTCTCGATTTTTCAAATCTGGGAGGCTGTTGCATGTAAATATCTTCAGTTATCTCTCCATGTAGAAATGCAGTCTTAACATCTAAGTGTTCAACACGCATGTTTATTGCAGCTGCTACACTTAGAAGTGTTCTTATTGTTCTGTGTTTCATCACTGGGAAAAATACTTCATCATAATCTTCCCCATATTTCTGGGAATAGCCCTTGGCTGCTAGTCTTTCCTTGTAGCATGCAGCTTTCCGTTCTGCATTTCGCTTGGCTTTGAATACCCACTTGCATCTCACCGGCTTTTTTCCTGTTGGCAATTCTGTGAGTGTTCAAGTTTGATTCTTGTGTAGAGCCTCTATTTCTTCTTGTGCTGCCTTTCTCCATATATCAGCTTCAGCTGTAGACATTCCTTCAGTGTCTTCCCATGCTGAAGGTTTGCACGGTGACATCTCCTTTGCAAGATATGACAGTCATCTGGTTTGTATACCTTTGTTGCATTGGGCTGAACACCTGAGTTCTGGTTCAGGAGCCTTAGCCACATTCATGGTAGCTCCTGGACCTTGCCCAGAATCCCCTTCTGCTTGGGTCTCCATTTCTTCATCATCAGCTGCTGGGGGATGCTCATGGACTTTACCTCTGCACATTGGTCGGTATTCCATCAGGTTCTCTTGGTTAGGAATTCCTTCCATTAACTCAGTTGCATCAGAATGATGTACATCAGTTTTCTGACTTTCATCAAAGTATACTACAGAGCTTACTGCGGTCCTTCCAGTCTTAGGGTCTAGGATTCTGTAGCCTTCACATCCTGGCTCATATCCAATCATGACTTCCCCTGCAACTCTGTTGCTTTAGTTGGCAGCCTGTTTTGTAGATAATGTGGCTGTCATCACAGCCTCTCCCCAGTAGCGGTTGGGGAGCCCTGCATATAGCAACATCTATTTCACCATTTGTATAAGGGATCTAAATCTTCTCTCTGAAACACCATTCTGTTCTGGTGTATATGGTACTGTGCATCTATGTGTTATGCCTTGCTCTTTCATGTATGTCTGAAAATGGTGTGAGAGGTACTCACCTTCATTGTCTGATTGCAGCACTTGTGGTCTTCTGCCAAACTTATTGTTCATGGTTGCAACTTACTACATTTCGAGCGCCTGGCTTTTCTCTTTCAGCAGATAAGTAACACAAAACACAATATCTGGAATAATCATCTATGAACACCAAAATATCAGAATTTCCAGCTTTTGAAGGGGTCCACATATATCTGAATGAACAAGTTCCAAGACTTGAGTTGATTGCCTTTCACTTTGTTTTGGGAGAGAGGGTCGTACACTATTTCCTTTTATGCAATTCACATATCTCTCCTCACTGTTTTTGCACATCTTTATTGTCATGTATTTCTTTGCATGTCTAGTATTGCACTTGTATGTGCATGTGCTACAAATCAAGACATTTGTCACTTGAACAGCACTTTATCATGTTTGCTTGTTCTCTTAAATAGTCCAGTGCATAGTGTCAGAGAATAGCATTGGGTGACTGTCTTTCGGCCCCCTGGCAGTTGTGCTGTGGGGTGCCGCAGGGTACCATCTTGTCCCCCATGCTGTTTAACATCTATATGAAGCCCTTGGGAGTGGTCATCAGGAGATTTGGGGCGAGGTGTCAGCTGTATGCTGATGATACCCAGCTCTATTTCTCCATAACATCTGAATCTTGAGAGGCTGTGCAAGACCTGGATCGCTGCCTGGACTTGGTGGTGGGCTGGATGAGGGCGAATAAACTGAGTCTGAATCCTAGCAAGATGGAGGCGCTGTGGGTTGGTGGTTCCCGAGTTCGGATAATTGGTCACTTGCCTGCTTTGGATGGGGTCGTACTTCCTCTGAAAGAGCAGGTTTGTTGTCTGGGGGTGCTCCTGGATCCATCTTTGTCACTAGAGTCCCAGGTGACTTCTGTGGCTACGAGTGCCTTTTACCAGCTTTGACTGATAAGACAGCTGTGGCTGTTTCTGGACCAGGATACCCTGACCACTGTTGTCCATGTACTGATAACCTCCAGGCTAGATTACTGTCATGCACTCTATGTAGGACTGCCCTTGAGGTTGGTCTGGAAGCTGCAGCTGGGGCAAAATGTGTTAGCACAACTGCTCACTGGGCCAAGTTCAAGGTTCTGGTTTTGGTGTACAAAGCCCTATGTGGCTTGGGACCAGGATACCTGAAAATTCTTCTTACCCCTATATACTCAGTCGATCACTCTGCTCTGCAGGTGAGGGCCTCCTGCAGATACCATCTTATCAGGAGGTTCATGCCGCACAACATAGGAAGCAGACCTTTAGTATTGTGGCACCTAGCCTTTGGAATTCTCTCCCCATAAATATTAGACAGGCGCCATCTCTGTTATCTTTTCGGTGCCTACTGAAGACCTTCCTTTTAAGCAGAGCCCTTATCCCAGTCTGTGTCTGTACTGGAATTGCTTTTTAAGATGTTTTAAGATGTTTGTAAAGATGTTTTATTTTAATATGTTTAAAGTCTTTTGTTTTCAAGATGTTTTAAAGTGCTTTTAATGTTTTTGTTTGCAGCCCTGGGCTCCTTCTGGGAGGAACTGCGGGATATAAATTTAATAAATAAATACATAAACAATAAACCTGTTCTAAAAATGGCAAGATACCTTCTAAAAGCAGTGCTGACATTTGGAAAACTTGTGCCATTTGTGCCATTTGACCACTAATTTCCTGTCTGCATATATATGTGAGAACAACAGAAATTCATCTGTGAATGCATGTTTGAGATCTGATTGATTGGTGCATATTAATGTCCTTACTCTAGAGGTCACTTCATCACTACATATAGACCTATCCATAAGAAGATTAGACTTTTCATTCAGTGTGGCACATGTTGCTTGCCTTCTGCCTATTTCAATTATAAGTTTATCCATTACAGGCTAGGAGGACTATGTGTAGCATTTGTCACTGGCACTGAAACCCAAGTTAGTATTAGCCATGCCAACTTCATTTACAAAAAAAGGGTTCTCAGTTGTTTACTTCATGTGGTTGGATGGTGTGAGTTCTTTGGCAGTACTGTTGATTGCTCTGGGTTCTTCTCAGATAAAGCTGTTGTACTGTTTGTCTGCACATTGCCATCGGAAAGAATTGATACTAGGTATTTTAAATTTTTGTCCTGATTGTGTAGTAAACCAGATCTATTTTCTGCTTGTAAATTCTGATGAATGTTGTTCTTGTGATGTAAAACAGCCAATTTCTGGGGGAAATAAGTCTTCCATATTGTTGAGAGTCAGAGAAAGCTATGTAGTATGTATTTTGTGTTCCCAAAATCTGTTGGAGCATTGGAATTTTTCCCCTCTGCACTAAGCACAGTGATAGTTTTGTCAGCCAAACTATCATTTTGTTGTCATTTCTGCAGAGTTGCATGCGTAAGTAACATTTAACACATGGGTGGGGAACCTCCGGCCCATGGGCCAACCTGGGCCAATCAGAGAGTCCAATTTGGCCTGCAAGGCCATTTTTCCCAAACCACAGCCATCACTTCTTACCACAGTCCCATTGGAACAGACGCACATGAAAAGAAAGCCTATAAAAGCCTATAAAAAGCTCCCTTAGGGGAGGGAAGCAAGAAGCCCTTTGCCAACCCTATGCTCAGGGCTTCCCAAAGGTTTGCTTTTTACAGGCTTTCTTTGGCTGCACGTACCTGTTCCCAGCAGGGAAGAGGCATCCACAGCCAATGCAAGAGGATAAAACTCCTGCTTGACAGCTGGTGAGCAGCAGTGAAATCCTGCTCAGCTTGGCTGTGGGCAACTGTTCCCAATAGCGAACATATTAAAGAGGTCTTGTTTTCCTTTCCAGTGGCAGAGAAAGAGAACTGTTTGATCTGGTGCTGAGACGTTGCTATAGTATACTCTTAAGAAAGCCCAAACAAGTAGTTAAAAAGGAAACTAAGCCATTAAGTGAAAGCAGAAAGGTGGATCTGGACATGTTTATGCAATCATATGCTTCTTCTAATTTGTGATGACTTTTGTATCTGCTTTGCTTTGCCAAAGTGCAAAGTCCTTTGTTTCCCCTGTATCTGTAATTGTCTAGGAAATGTTCATTCGTCTGATGGAACCAACTCTTTCCCTGTTTGTCTCTTAAGAAACTGTCAAAATTACTGCCTTCCCCAGCTGTCTTTGTGTGGTTTAGCTTGATATCTCTCTTTTTCTTCATTGTTTTATAAACACTTCTTCAGATGTAAAGAGCAGTGGAAACAGGACTGTGGTAGGAAGAAGGCACAAATGAGAGATGGGGTGAAAAAGAAACTTCCTTGTACTTGAGGTCAGGAGAACATGTATGCTACATGGGACTTAGGGAGGAAAGGCTGGCCAGAAGACAGAGTAGTCAAAGAAAGTGGAACAAAGTAGGCAGAAAACACTTGGGTGGTGGAGGCATAGAATTAAAGAAAAGAAGAGGCATATTGACTTGAACTAATCAGCCAGTTCTTTGAAGGTAGGTCTAAATCACTACTGACATGGTTCAGCTGAGAGCCTTCCCACTCTATTCAGTTCCTGCTCGGTAACAAATACTGTAGTTCTTATTTCTTTTGGGGGGGGAATTGTAATCATCACAGTTTGTGCTTGTATTTGAAAGGATGATGATTAAAGGATGCAAGACAAAAGAGCCTATGATCTAAGACATACATTGTCCAAAGGTGAACAACCCAGTTATCCATTGGGTTATTTGCATGCCTGTGTTTCCACTTGAACCATCAAGATTGGTGCCATTCAGGATCAACATTTCTGTGATGCATTACAATCTGTGATGAATTACAAATAGAAACTCAAGGTTCTCTTTAGCTCCGTTCCTCCCTCCACTGCCAACCATTTCAAAGGCATCCTCTTGTAATTCCCCGAAAAATAAATTCAAGGGCATTGATCACAGCAGCAAAACCATTAGTATGGAATGAAGAGATTTTGCCTTTCCACAATTTGCATGTATATTCAGTGCAGGACAACTAAGGGGTAAAGATCAAAACTTGACGTGGTCATTTACATAGTGTGCCGCAAGAATACCATGGTTTTTAAAGGAACAGTGCACCTGTATGGAAAAGCAATTTAACGTTTTCTTAATTGCATCTCTTTGTGTATCTGTATCTGGGTTCAGGACCAAATCAACCTCTCTCATGACCTTTATCTGAAGAGGGACAGAGGAAGTGCAACATTGATGCTCCTGTATGATCTCTCACCAGCTTTTGATACCATCGACAGTGGCATCCTCCACTGGGAGATGCGTATCGGAGACACTGTTCTGCAGTGGTTCTGATCTTATATCTAGGGATGGTTCCATAGAATTGGATAAGTGTTTTTGAGCCCCCTAGCTCTTCAGCTATGGGGTGCCACATGGTACTGTATTGTCTCCTCCGCTATGTAACATCTATATGATGCCACTGGGTGTGTGACATTAGTATGCTGCCAATACACAACTCTATTTCTCTGTAACATCTTAATCAGAAGTAGTTGTACAGGCCTTGGGCCAGTCTAATAAAATGAGTTTTAATCCTAGCAAGATGGAAACCCTGTGGGTGAGCAGATCCTGGGTATGGAAGTCAGTCAGTTGCCTGGCTGGGGTTGCATTCTCCATGAAAGAGCAGGTGTATAGCCAGGGGGTATTCCTAGTTAGATCTAGCTTTGTCTCTGGAGGTGGAGGTGTTCTCAACTCAATGGCTAGAAGTATCATTTACCAGCTTTACCTGTTAAGACATCTACAGCTATTCCTGGATCAGGATAGCTTGACCACAGTTGTGCATGTATTGGCAACCTCAAGGTTGTATTAATGCAATGCACTCTCTATGGAGTTGGTCTGTAGGCTACACTAGTTCTCAATGTGTCAACTAGTCTGCTTATGGGGGAAACTACTGCTGATATACTACTGTCTATGGAATCTGCACTGGCTACCAATCCACTACCAGACTACGTACGTTTTTAGTAATAACAAATAAGGCCCTATACAGCTTGGGACTAGGTGGCCTGAGAGACCACCTTACCACTTCCGTATCCACTATGCCACTTAAGGAAAGTTTCTAAAATATCAGAAGCATAATAACTCTACAGCAACTCAGAGCAGGTCTTTCAATGTGGCTGCCTCTGTTTTGTGGAACAGTAACTTTGTTGAGATATGATGGGTAACAACTATATTGAAGTGGATCACAATTGAAGACACATTCTTGTTTCAACAAACTTTTCCAGCTGTGTCGGGTGAGGGATTAAATTTCTGTGTTGGGTGTTTATTTGTATTGTTTGTAAACCTACTGTGGTTGGTTTTATTGTATGGTTATAAAACATCCTGATTTTTTTATGAAAGGTGATTCATAAATTAAATAAAAATATGTAGCTGCATTTTTTTTAAAAGCCTTTTCTCTTAGAATAATTTGTTTTGCTAATAACCACTCAAACCAGAGGAATCCATTTCCTGGTGACCTTAAATACTGAGCCACAAGATTTGGGTAGTGCCCATGACAGGAACCCATACATCAATCATCCTTGGAATTATAGGAAATGCTTCTGGGGCCCAGTTCACAACCAGAAACAGCATTCTGTGGCAGGGCATTGATGGGGCAACTAAAGGCATTTTGGTGCATGAGGCCAAAAGCTAGCGGTCTCTAGCAATGGTGTTGGAGGATAGAGGAGACTTCTGTTGGGCT
Organism: Rhineura floridana; assembly: GCF_030035675.1. Lineage (NCBI taxonomy): Eukaryota > Metazoa > Chordata > Lepidosauria > Squamata > Rhineuridae > Rhineura > Rhineura floridana. Next base: position 2,879,432 of record NC_084489.1, on the reverse strand, counting down.
ATGGAGACTGCTATCCACACAGAGACTGGTATTGGGCCAGCTTGGAACTTAATAGTCTACACAACAACCATGAGGCTGTCTCAAATAGTAATGCATCCAACACATTGGGCAGGAATAGTAATGCATCCAACACATTGAGCAGGGCACACCTTGATGCACTCTTTTCCCAGAATGACTTGAGGGATGGACTGAAGGTGGGGTGTGCAGTTCATTCCCTTATCATGATTGGACCATTATCTGGTAAAGTTTGGATTGGTGACGGCAATTCATAGAATCATAGAATAGTGGAAGGGGCCTATAAGGCCATCAAGTCCAACCCCCGTTCGATGCAGCAATCCAAATCAAAGTATTCCAAACAGATGGCTGTCCAGCTACCTCTTAAATGCCTCCAGTGTCGGAGAGCCCACTACCTCTCTAGGTAATTGGTTCCATTTGTCGTAAGGCTCTAACAGGAAGTTTTTCCTGATGTTCAGTCGAAATCTGGCTTCCTGCAACTTGAGCCCATTATTCCGTGTCCTGTACTCTGGAACGATCGACGAGATCCCGGCCCTCCTCTGTGTGGCAACCCTTTCATGTACTTGAAGAGTGCTATCATATCTCCCCTCAGTCTTCTCTTCTCCAGGCTAAACATACCCAGTTCTTTCAGTCTCTCCTCATAGGGCTTTGTTTCCAGTCCCCTGACCATCTTTGTTGCCCTCTGAACCCGTTCCAGTTTATCTGCATCTTTCTTGAAGTTCGGAGACCAGAACTGGACGCAGTATTCAAGATGAGGCCTAACCAGTGCTGAATAGAGGGGAACTAGTACTTCACGCGATTAGGAAACTATCCTTCTGTTAATGCAGCCTAATATAGCATTTGCCTTTTTTGCAGTCACATCACATTGTTGGCTCATATTCAGCTTGTGATCAACAACAATTCCAAGATCCTGCTCACATGTCGTACTGCTGAGCCGAGTACCCCACATCTTATAACTGTGCATTTGGTTCCTTTTTCCTAAGTGTAGAACTTTGCATTTATCCCTGTTGAATTTCATTCTGTTGTTTTCAGCCCAATGCTCCAGCCTATCAAGGTCCCTTTGAATTTTGTTTCTGTCTTCCATGGTATTAGCTATGCCCCCCAATTTTGTATCATCTGCAAATTTGATAAGCATTCTTTGTACCTCCTCATCTGTTAATAAAAATGTTAAAGAGCACTGGGCCCAGGACCGAGCCCTGTGGTACTCCACTCATTACTTCTGCCCAGTTTGAGAAGGAACCATTGATAAGCACTCTTTGAGTACGATTCTGGAGCCAACTGTGGATCCACAGTTCCATCCAGCCCACATGTAGCTACCTTGCTAATCAGAATATCATGGGGCACTTTGTCAAAGGCTTTGCTGAAGTCAAGATATATTATGTCCACAGCATTCCCACTGTCTACAAGGGAGGTTATCCAATCAAAAAATGAGATAAGATTCATTTGGCAGGATTTGTTCTTCATAAATCCATGTTGGCTCCTAGTAATCACGGCATTGTTTTCAAGGTGCTTACAGACTGACTGCTTTATAATCTGCTCCAGGGTTTTTCCAGGGATTGATGTTAGGCTGACTGGTCTGTAGTTTCCCACTTCTTCCTTTTTGCCCTTTTGAAGATAGAGACAACATTAGCTCTCCTCCAGTCATCCGGCACTTCACCAGTCCTCCATGATTTTGCAAAGATAATAGTGGTTCTGAGAGTTCTTCATCCAATTCCTTCAATACTCTAGGATGCAGTTCATCGGGCCCTGCCAATTTTAACTCGTTCAAAGTGATTAGGTATTCCTTGACTGTTTGTCTATCAGTCTCAAGCTCCAATCCTGCCCCTTCCACTTCATGTTTCCTGGGAAGGTCATAGACCCTATTTTGGGTGAAGACTGAGCCAAAGTAGGAATTGAGCACTTCTGCCTTTTGTCATCTGTTGTTATTTTGCCTTCCTCATTGAGTAGCTGTGCCACCATTTCTTTTCTCTGTCTTTTACTATGGATGTACCTGAATAAAGCTTTTTTGTTGCTTTTAGCATCCCTCGCTAGCCTCAGCTCATTCTCAGCTTTAGCCTTCCTGGTGCCATCCCTGCAATTCCGTGATACCTGCCTGTACTCTTCCTTTGTGGCCTGGCCTTCTTTCCACTTCCTGTATGTGTCCTTTTTTGTTTTCAGGTCAGCTCTAAGCTTTTTGTGAAGCCACATTGGCTTCTTCTGCTGTTTCCCCCCTTTTTTCCTTGTTGGAATTGCTTGCCATTGCGCTTTTAGAATTTCCTTTTTTAGAAACTCCCACCCATCTTGGACTCCTTTTCTCATTAGGGTGGCTTGCCATGGAACCATACTTACAATTGTTCTGAGTTTATTAAAATCAGCTTTCCTGAAATCCAGGGTGTGCATATGGCTACTTTCAGCTTTTGCTTCTGTTAAAATCAAGAATTCAAGTATGGTGTGGTCACTTTCCCCCAGAATTCCCGTAACTGCCACTTCATCCACCAAATCATTACTGTTGGTTAGAATCAAGTCCATGATAGCTGATCCTCTGGTTGCTTCCTCCACTTTCTGTAGGAGAAAGTTATCTCCAATACAAACCAGAAATTTCTTGGAGGGGCCGTGTTTGGCAAAATTTGTCTCCCAACAGATATCAGGATAATTGAAGTCCCCCATTACTACTACCTCATGCCTCCTCGAAACATTGGCAATTTGCTTTTCAAAAGTTACATTCTCGTCTTTTCCTTGATTGGGTGGTCGGTAGTAGACTTCAAGCACCACATTCCTTTTGTTGCTTGCCCCATTAATTTTAATCCAGATACTCTCAGTGGAGCTACCAAGCTCATCTTCCTGTATTTCTGTGCTGGGATATATATTTTTAACATATAGCGCAACTCCACCTCCCTTTTTATTCCTTCTGTTCTTCTTGAACAAGTTATATCCTTCAATTGCTGTATTCCAGTCATGGGAGTCATCCCACCAAGTTTCAGTTATACCTATCAAGTCGTAATTACCCTCCTGTATTAAGAACTCAAGTTCGTCCTGCTTGTTTCCCATGCTCTGCTCCAGGGCTGTGGAGTTGGTACACCAAACCTTCGACTCTGACTCAGACTCCTCTATTTTTCTACTGTCTGACTCCGACTCCACCCAAAATTGCTTCCAACTCCACAGCCCTAGAAAGGGCTGTAAATGTCTTTTTAAATTGGAAGCTCTCATAGGAGCATTTTTATCGCTGCCTGAATATGCGCTGATCTTGGCATCACAGCATTTGTCTTCATCTGGGTCCTGTGTCATACACTGACACACAAAATGTTTTCCATCTTGAGTTATGGTGAAATGCTCAACTACAGCTGACTTCATGGGAAGCTTCTTTGACAGTTTGAATTTATATTTTAAAAAATTTGTCAATCAAAATTTATTTTGAAGTCGGAGTCGGTACATTTCTACCGACTCCGACTCCACCCAAAATTGCTTCCTACTCCAACTCCACAGCCCTGCTCTGCGCATTAGTATACAGACATCCAAGACCATGTGATTTATGGCTTGGCTTCCTTACTACATTTTTCTGAGGACTGTTACTGGGCCCTGTTGGAGCCGATCTCTCTGTTCCTGTTACTGTGCACAAGCCTTCATCAGTTGTTACCACCAAGTTTACGTCTCCCTCCCCCTTAGGATTCAGTTTAAAGCCCTCCTGATGACCTTCTCCATGCTGTGGCCAAACACATTCTTCCCTGTCCTGACCACAGTAGCCCAGGCATTGGTGACTTAAAGACTGGATAATTGCTGTGGACTCTATATGAGACTTCTCTTGAGTTCAGTCCAGAAACTCCAGTTAGTGAACAATGCTGCAGCATGATTGCTGAAGTGAGTGAGACCCTGTCAGCATGTTACACCTCTGTTCAGAGATCTGCAGTGGCTACTGATTTGTTACCAGGCCAAATTTAAAGTGCGAGAGAGAGAGAGAGAGGGAGAGAGAGAGAGAGAGAGGGAGAGAGCTCTTTACAGATTGGGACCAGTCTACTTGAAGAATCACCTTACATGTGTATGTCCATTTGACTGCTTCAATTTGCAGAATGGGTGCTTTTACAAGTGCCACATAATGTTTATTCCGTACTTGCAATCAATGGCTGTTTCAGCATGATAGTGCCTACACTTTGGAACTCCCTAACATAATAACATATTGGCCTGTTGGATCAGGCCAGTGACCCATTTAATCCAGCATCCTCTTCACACAGTGGCCAACCAATTGCCCATGGAAACCCACAAGCCGTCCAAGCTGACAGCCATCACTCCCTCTTGTGAGAGCAAATTCTATAGTTTAACTATGTGCTATGTGAAGTATTCTTTTGTCTGTGTTGAATCTTCCAACATTCAGCTTCACTGGATGTCCACAAGTACTAGTGTTATGAGAGAGGGGGGGGAACTTTTCTCTATCCACTTTTTTCATGCCATGCATAACTTTATACACTTCCATCGTGTCACCTCTTACTCGTCTTTTCTCTAAACTAAAACCTGGATATTAGGCAGCTCTGCTGTTTTTTGTACCTGCTAAAAACCTTTTGTTTGCTATGTATTTTAATATGTAATTTTATTTTATAATACATATAATGTATATTTTTAAAACGGCTGATTTTATTGATATTTTAGAAATATTTTAGATTAACGCCTTTTTAACATCTGATTTTATTAGTAATTTGAATGTATATTTTATGTAAACTGTTTAGAGGTTTTGATAGTTAAGTGGCATGTAAATGCTGTTAAATAAAAGAAAAAGAAATATGCTCAGAACTTCCTGATAAACTGTGCGCGCTCTGTCCTTAACGGCACCAAAAATCTGCTGCCAGATTTTTGCTTCAGGCACACCTGAAGTTCTGACACTGCATGACTTGACTCATGCAACTGTAGGTGGCTCTGCTGGCATGAGTGTGAATAGCCTCAACAGGCTCCTATTGAGGAAGTGAGTGCATATGCTGCTATTTTCCTAGTCTGAGAGCTTTTGCAACTGCTTGAGCTGCCTGCCGCAGCACCAGAAGCTTACTGCTGCACATCAGAAGGTCTGTGTTTATAACGTATGCATAGTGTTTACTGATGCTCATCTGCCTGTGCTCCTGCAAATTAGGGTTGAATCAGCACTGTAAGGGAATCTGTATAAGCATATAAAGACATAATCTCAGGAACAGAACCTGAAGTAGATTGGTGTCACAGCATGAAATCTTTGAGAATCAAGCCAAGTTCCAATCAGGTGCTGGATAATGGAGGTCTCTAAAGCCACAATGTCTGCTACTCAGACAAGAGCCATCAATATCAATCAGAAGTTACCAGCAAGGAGCTTTTTATTATGCCTAGGGAGAAGATGAGAAAGACTGGCTAATATGCCAGGAGGGTAATAATATCAACATTTATCTTTCCAAGCTTCCCTTTGGCAGGACTAATCTCGAAAGTCATATGGCTAGGGAAGAGGCGCAGTTTGCATATAGAAAATAAGTCACAAAAGTTCTTGAGGGCCTGTTAAGTCCTATGCACTTTTTGTTAATGGCAAATAATAGAACGGTTGTCATCATAGCCACTATTCTACTCTGTTCACATTTAAATACAACCTGGCCGCTCTCATATATCCCTTGGGAGCTTCAGCTGGTCCCAGATTCAGCACCTACATTTTTAACAGCTAGTTTTCTCTGTAGTGTCACCTGTCTTGGAATCAGACCAAAGTACCCATGGCATTAACCACATGGTTTACTCTTGAGTGCATGGTTTTTTCTTGCAGAAATAGCCGGGGGGGGGGGGAATCCAGATTAGGACCCTGGCATGAGAAGTAAGGTGGCTTTAGCCCTTTGCCTTCCCACTGCAGTTTTGATGTGGATTGAGCTCCTTGCACCTGCAATTCTGATGAAGAAAAAAATCACATGGGGGGAAAAGGTTTCCATTCACTTTTCCAAGATCTAGCAGCTACGTAAGATCTTTTAAAAATTCAGAAGACCTTAGAGTGAACTGAAAATTGGGTTTTAATGCTGATCTTTATGAATGATTCTTATAAAGTTTTTAAAACTGTATTTTGTTGCTGATTCTATTCAATTTTATGGCTTTATTTACTGTTATAATGCCATTGTTAAATTTTCTTGGTGGTTTGTTTTATATTTATGTCTTATTATGTAAGCAGATGCCTTCTGGGTTGTGCCAGGAACTGAAAGATGGACTACAAATTAAATTAATTAAAAATGCTTTTAAAGGAGGCAAGCAACCTTTTTCCCACTCCACCCAATATGAGGCAATGGAATATTGTGCTATTGGAATTGGATCACGGTTTGTGACAGCATCTTGTATGCCGCAAGATAATCAAAAGATAACTCAATTAACTGAATTTTTAAAAATCCTGTGAGCCCAAAGGACCCCCTCTCCCCACTGCATTTCTGCATAAGTAGAAATTTGTGATTCACCATACACATAGGATATGGGCTGCATTGAAGGTGGGTAATTCTTATGTACTCCTAAAGTAAATCTTGTGAAGTATAATAGTGAAGGGAATCTCCAGTATCAATTCAGGAGGGAGAGGGAAGTGTGCTGGGGAGGGTGAGGATCAAAAGCTGAGATATGAATGAACGTTTTGCCTGTGCATGCAGCCCCTTTGGTTTTCTGCTGGTGTACTATTTACTAGGCTTGCTCTGAAGCTGTTCACCATAGTTTCCAACTTCAGATGCAACATGGAAGTATGGTTAATGTGACACATCCTGGTTTATTTGCTTTATTCACGTAAAGGGAGGCAAGAAGGGACTGGGTGCCTCTAGTAGTGAAAGTGGCACTAGCAGCACCTAGGGGAAAGGGAGTGTTTGGCAAGGCCGGTGCCAGCGGTTGGCACTGTCAAAAAAATGCCCATACCCCTTAAGGGGGTTCATTGCTAACCGCTAGAGCTTCCTGGCTCCCCTTCTCTTCCTCCACTAAGGCTATTGCTCAAAGGCCTCCAAAAGCCTGGAGCTGGCACTGCACAATGGTAAAAATCACCTCCCCAACCCTCTTGGTGTTTCTGCTGCTTGCTCCATGGAGCCCTCAGCAGCTACAGATCTTGGGCCGACATCTTTCATTTCAAATGTGGGAAAGCTCAGATAACATTGCCTTTTTGTATCCTAATCCCTCCTCCTTTGCCCAATCAGTCAGCATTCAGGAACGGCCCCATGCTTTTGGGGCAGTGGTGATACTACTGTGATTCCCCTGCTAAACCGGTCAGCTACAGCATGGGCTGCATCAGGAAATTCCAATGTGTTCTTACTTCCTTCTTTGGGATGTTGTCACAGGGAGGGTGAGGTTCAATGCTATGCATGTGCTTGTGGCTTTGATGAACATACATCTTAGATGGCACCCAACATGGGGGCTCAATTTTTCAAAGCACACTTCAACCCCTCTGCACAATTTGGGAATCAATACGTTAGATATTTAGAAGCACTAGTAACTAAAGACTTGATAAAATGTATTGATGAATGTGGAAGTATTTGTTGTTCTTGAGGGTAGATTTTTTAGGGTCAGAGTGGTGAACATTTCAGCCTTGACTGCTTTGTGTTTGAATTGGGCTCTGACTCATGAAAGTTTATGCTACAATAATTTGTTTGTGTCTTGAGAAACTTAATGGCTGTTTTTTTAATGGCCATGTTGTTTTTGCTGCAACAGATTAACATGGTTACCACTTTGAATTTTCAGTCTGATTACTCCTTTGTTCTCTTCTGACCTTTTCTTCAGACAGTCGTAAGGGATCCAACCAAGGCAAAATAAAAGCTCAGAGCAGCGGGAAACAAATCTGTCACACCACGATGTAGCATGTCTCTTCTTACTAAGAGACTCCTAGAAACTCCCAATCAATTGAAGTAGCCAATTATTGTTAAATTAAATTCATATTTTGCATGATGTTTATATAGTTTGTATTTAAGCCATGATGATTTTTTTTTAAGTGTGGGGCTAGGAGTACCTCTCTGCATCCTGTTGGAAATTAAAAATAAAACTAGTTTTACAGCAAAGCAAAATGTGTATTTCCAATGCTTGGAAAATTCATTTAAAAAAGGAGTTAGTTCAAGTTCAGCCCCTTCAGAAAGGAACTAATTCCATTCCAGTTTAATTCACACTTTGTGCATGTGGTCTTCAGCATTTTTTTCAGTCTTCAGAATTTTTTAAGCTGCTCTGCTAAGGTATGAAAAATACTTAAGATTAAGAAACACCAAAACACACACACAGTGTAATATGAACCGTTTTTTTATTTTTATCAACAATTATGACCTTTAAGCTTAAACAGCAGCATCACTTTTCAGATAGGTAAAAATGGTAAATACAGTGGCCACAATCAATCACAGAGTTAAGTTCAATGAACTCTTATATGTCAAAATTATTGAATTAGAATGGAAATGAATTTAAAATTGCCCAAAGTTCCACAAAAAAGGAACTTAATTTGCATTCAGTTCACCTGGAAACTTTAGGAACAACTTGTCAGAGATTTTTGAATTAATTCAGTGAATTAATTAATCTGAATTAATGCATTCCAAAAACTGCTTATTTCCAAAGATATGTTTATATTGTTAATCTGTGATAATAAATTGATGTGATAATAAATATTTTTCTTTGGTGATGATGACTAAATATAGCACCATCAACATGCATGGTACTGTACAGAGTGCATGAGAACAGGACCCAGCCCAGGTACTGATGGTTTGGAAGATTCCAAACCATTAGAAATTCAGAATATCTCATGGCTATTAGATTCATGGTATACATTAGATCTTTTACAGTATATATAGCACATGAGAGATTACAGGTTTGAAAGTGTCTCCATGTTAAAATCACACTGACATGATAGGGAGAAGACTACATGCAGTTAAGACTTTGACACAGGAGTGTGTTCAAATAAGTAATCCCCACATATATATCCTCAAATGGTGCAATTCAGTGGAGAGTTGACCAAATCATTATTCCCTCCAGCCTTAATTTGGGGAAGGGCTCTACTGAGGGACTGAAATGCACATGTGAGAAAGTGGCCTTTTCTCTTCCAGATGGCTTGTCCTCTCACCTTCTCCAGCAAAAAGGCAGAGGGAAGCCAAACAGACTCAGTCTTGTTACCCTTCCTTTCCAACCTTTTGTGAACAGAAGGTTGGACAGAAGCTGGTCAGCTTCTCCCTTCCTGCTTTCTCCCCATTTCACTGCCTGAATTTGCTATTAGCCACATTGTGGGGGAGTTTGGCCTTTCTTCCCTCCCCCCTCTTCCCCCACCTCTTTCATGAAAAATTGTACACTGATTAAAAAGTAGTTCCCAGTCAGGGCTGTAACTTGTGTATGGTGATTGCTAGTTGGAGATATTTACAATATACAATGGTTGTTGCATACATTTAATTTGCTAGTTGACATTACTGTTAATAACAGCCTTAACTAAATTGTAAAAAATAGCAATTTATATTAGAATCATAGAATCATAGAATAGTAGAGTTGGAAGGGGCCTACAAGGCCATCAATGCAGGAATCCAAATCAAAGCATTTCCGACAGATGGCTGTCCAACTGCCTCTTGAATGCCTCCAGTGTCGGAGAGCCCACTACCTCTCTAGGTAATTGGTTCCATTGTCGTATGGCTCTTTGTTGCTCTTATTCAAAATGTTTTGATTTCAAGGGGAAAAAAAACCTGTTCTGTTTATAAATAGGTTGCCAGAGAAATAGAAGTGCAGACTATGAATGATCATTAGAGCTTGTAAATAAGGATATTGATTGATTATATCTGACATCTAGTAATTTGCAGAGGAGAAGCTACAGCAGGTGGCACACAGTATGTGTGAAAGGTGCCGCTATTTTTATCCTCTTTTAGCTGTTGTGATTTTGCTTAGTTTGAGTGGATATATTTATTTAATTTATTATATTTACATCCTAACTTGCTTCCAAAGAGCTTAAGGCAGTATACATAGGGTCCCAAGGAGGTCTCCCATTAAGACACTGATCTGACTCAAACCTGCTTAGCTCCGGCATGGCGGCTGCTGCATCATATACCTTCAGAGCACATCCTAGATTTTTGTTTTGCCTATACATCACAAAATTATGGGTTGTATTGAACTAACTTTTACTCAGAGTAGACTTATTGAAATTAATGGCCATTACTATTTCCAAATGTCTACTATTTCAAAAGGTCTGAAATAATTTCCATTCTTGTTCAGATCTATTAATCTTTGGCATCCCGTGTCTTATCCGTAAGATCCAAAGAATCATACTCAATGTTACAAGTTCCCATTAAACCTGGTGCTTCTTTTCCTTAACCCCCCCCCCAAATATTTAGTGTATAATATCCTGGCAGCCACTATAATAATTTATCTCTTTCTTTTGGGACCATGTCTTTCACATAGGTTAACAAATATATTGCAGGATCTAATCAGAGTATCTTAAACTCTAATTAATAGTGTGCTGTTTAGTAAATAAGTTCTGAAGGTGAAAGTCCTCTGGGTATCTGCAAATAGTGACATTATGACCCCATACCTGTCCCATATTCTTTATGGCCCTTACCCTATGTAACTAATCTGAAATTGAATTATATTTTTTGGTTTGCTTGCTTTTCTTCTATATGAAAATTAATACTTTTTAAAAAATAGCAGCTGCAATTTTTCACCAAAACTTCTTTGCAACCAAACAATTATACCAACAGTGAATAAAATCACTCCCATTCTTATCACACTTCCAATACCTGTCATTACCTGTATTATGTATTTTGTATAGTCTAAGAGGGGTGAGATACCAGGCTGTCCACATCTTTAAAGACTTCCCTCTCAGTGATAATGATTCTGTGTATTTATTCAGTGTGGTGAAGTGGTTAGAGTGTTGGACAGCGACCTTTGAGACCAGGGTTCAAATCCCCACTCACCTATGGAGCTCACTGGGTGACCTTGGACCAGTCACTTTCTCTCAGCCAAACCTACCTCACAAGGTTGTTTAGAGGATAAACTGGGAGGGAGAGGACCATGTTTGTACTCCACCTTGAACTCCTTGGAAGAAAGGTGGGATATAAATGTAATAATAATCCTTTCTTCCCATCTTTGAGTATTATAGCTGGAATCTTATTTCTTTTATGCAACAGTTGATATATCTATAATGAGCTTTTTTAGTGTGTTTTTTACTACATGACATCTGAGCTAATTACTTTTTAAAAATCCTTATTTGAAAGTATTTAAATAAGGCAAGTTTTTTCTTTCTTTCAGCTTTTCCTGCATCTGGGCAAGAGATTTAACGTGATAATCAATATATTTCTAATAAAACATCAAATTATTCTTTGTGCCACATTAACATATTGTTTAGCAGCAAGTGCCATTGATCCAACAGAATGTACTTGTGAGTAAAGTTGCTTAGGGATGTGGTCTTAAATATTAAGAGCCAGATATACAGTAGTTGAGCACAACCCATGAATATCATGCAGCATTTGGATATTCATTTAAAAAAAAGATAGCCTCCAGTTTGCAGCCTAAGGTTAAATTTTTCACTAAGCATGCATGCTAGTTTGCACTTATTACTGATACTGAAAGCTCGGTATTATTGTCAGCAAGCTGCTGAGACTGTGTTCCTCTTGTAAATTGTTCAGAGAAACAGCAGTAAATAATACTATAACTATGGGGGAAGGGCTGTGGTCCATTGGCAGAGCATCTGCCTTGCATGCAGAAGGTCCAGATTCAACCCCCAGCATCTCCAGGTAGGAGAGATGCCTGCCTCAAAGCCTGCAGAGCCACTGCCAGTCAGTGTAGACACTACTGAGGTAGATGGGCCAATGGTCTGATTCAATATAAGGCAGCTTCCTGTGGTCCTAATATGCCCCAATAGTCGCTGTTTTCAAAGTTCAGTTCCTGTTTTCTGGAACCTGTCCCCCATAAGTCCCTGTTTAAACTTTTGAGGAGATTTTGAAGATACTTTTTTAAAAAACAGTTATATGCTTAAATTGTGTGGAATACTGAAATATGCTTTATGTTTGTTTGTTTAATAATAAAATATAGAAGATCTGTGCCATGTTGAATGTTCCATTTGAAAAAGGAGTCTATTCATTTAGTTTCTGGTTTAAACTGAACCGTATGCCAGATCATCTTCCAAAGTTCTGTTCACACAGACAGTCTCAATTAATTTCTACTAGAACAAATACTTAGTAAATAACATTGTTCAATTATTCCAGTTCACAAGGTTTTTCTGGCAATTATTTTGCTGGACAGCAGCCACAGGCTGCTGCACTAGAGCTTGAGCAATGAAGCAGGGATTTTTTTATGTTAAAGGATCTATACTCTTTAGCCAGTGTTAGTGTTTAGCCTGGTGTTCAAAGATAACATGCAATCTATGGCCTGGAGTAACTAAGGCTGTGTACACACTCCTGTTTACTCTGCATCCAGTGCACTCCCACCACTAGTTTGGGAAGCAGTGTTGTACTGCAGCATTAGTCACAATCCATATGTATCCTGTATCTATCCTGTAGTTTCTTATGAAATAATGTATTTTTATGCATTTTCCCCAAAACCAGCTTCAATCAGAATTGAGAAAAAGAACAACCTAGCTGAGTTTTAAGCTGATAATGTGTACGCAGTGTAAGTTTGATTTGAGGACAGCTTTGGCCTTGTTCAAAATCTAGCAGATGTCCTCTGCAGTTCTAGACAGATGGAACCAAAATGCACCTTTTACCTCACTGTTTTGAATTTGTGCAGAAGAGATAGTTGAAAATATTCCACATTGTTGGAAATAATACCCCAAAATATTTTGGATTGCATTCAGAGTAGAAATGAATGAACCTAAGTTAGTCATCCTTTACGTATAGAACATATTCCTTCTTCAATTTTCAAACACTGAGGATACAGGTTAAATCAGCAGAAATTTTATTTTCATTTGCTAATATTATCATCAAATGAACTGTATTAAACACCAGTAAAGGCAAACTTTCAAGCATTTGAACCACACTTTCTTGTTGAGAGACAAAACTTAAAGTGTAAAGGTGCTTCAAAGTTCAGGTACAGCATCCATCCAACTGAAGCCAGGGCCACAACCAGAGGTCTAGCATTTCATACATCATATTTGCTGGGAAGATATGTGTATAGGGTCACCAACCGTACTCTTTTAAGAGTACATGTACTCTTTTTGAGATGGTGCAACAGCATACTCTTACTTTTCACTTATCAAAGCCAAATGTACTCTTTTTGAAATGACAAAATGATGGTAACCCTATATGTGTACCAACATTTGGAGCAATACTCATATGTCTTAGAATCCCAGGTTTGTATCAGTGAGTCAGATGGCCTATTACAGTTTGTTACTCCTTCGTATGGTGATATTTAAAAGAGGTAGTGATGGAAGGAGGGCAGCTTGCAATTGGAGCACTTAGACCTTAAATGCACCTTTTTTAAAAGTAATCACTCTCGCAGAACAAGACCACTTTCCCTCTACCTTCCCAGAAAAATGCCTTTCTGTTGGTTAGGGTTAATAAGGGCCAACCCATGAAACATGATTGCTTTTCATTGTTCTTTTTTAAACAGCAGCCACAGGGAAGAGATGAGGACTGGGCTCATGGTTCATAGGGAGGGAGGTTTGTTTAACCCTTTCCTCTTATGCCACTGTCCTGTTGAAAATCACCTCTAGCCAAAGCTGCTATGCATCCCAGGGAGAAGCTGCCAGTGGGACCTCTGCCTACTTCTCTCCTGCAATGTTTTTGCTATGGCCAAGTATATGGGGAAGGGCTAACACCACCTTTCTTGTGCAGCATGGGTCAATAAAAAATCCAGAAACTTGCGATGCAATCACTTGTTTTAAATATAATTTTGTTCGACTCACATATAGTGGAGCTGTATTATTATTATTTATTACATTTGTATACCACCCCATAGCCAAAGCTCTCTGGGCGGTTTACAACAATTAAAAACATTAAAAACAAATATACAAATTTAAAAACACTTTTTTAAAAAACCAATATTTAGCTGTACTCTGAATGTTGGCAGTTAAACAAATGTGAACGTAACTATCTTTTATGCAGCATGTCTTTTCTGCTGCTTTGCCTTATTCATAGCTCTTTCCTGTGATTTTGTTTTGCTATAGTATCGTATTTGCTATAGTATAGTATTTGTTTTGTTAGTATCTCACTAACAAACATATTGCACAAGTTACAGTGCTAGCTTAAAAAAAACCTACATTTAAAAATGTAGTGAGAGTTGCTACAGTTGCCATTCTCTCCAAAGTTTCTAAATAATGTCTCAGAGAGGGGATGAATCTTATCTCTGGCGCACAAATATGTAAATGCACTCTCCCCAAAGAAGCATGCAGTGCGCAGGTTGATAGTTCACATGCTGCAGGCGAGGCTGATTTTAAGTGGCTGAACATTAGAGAACCATTATGTTGTTCTGATATATCTTTAACCAATAGAACAACCCCCCTTTGTTTTTACATCAATGTTGGGTACACTATTCCAGAAGAAATGAATACAGGAACAAACAGAACAGCCTTTAGTAATATGGGCTACTAAGCCCCAACATAGGGTTTTATGCTGAGACAATAAGAATCAGAGCATTTACAAATCACTCATCCCTGTTATCATCTGTGAGATGCTGGACTCAGGTATGCTGTCTTCAGGGACAGCCCATCCATATAGGCAAACCAGGTAGTCACCTAGGGTGCCAAGTTAAGGGGGCTGCCAAATTCAAGGGGAAAAATGCAAATATAAAATACAAATAAAATAACAAAGATGTCATTATTTCAATTCTATGTAACACTAATGAGATCTCCCCTCCTCCTCTGTACGCTGTGGGGCCAACTGGGGGGGGCACAAGGGGAGGGGGGAAGCTGTGTTCCACTAGCAGGAATGCTTGCAATGTCTCCTTCTGGCGAGATGTTTAGTTGCATCTGTCATTGTTTCAATTCCTGTGCATGTATAGTGGGAATATGAATTATAATTATAATAAATAAGGTAGGCCATAAAAGAAAGGTAACAGCGTTAACCAGTGCCTTTTTAAGGGGGGGGCACAGAGGACAATTGCCCTGTGCCTCACATATGGGGGCACACATGGAGGGGCCCTCATGAACATTGGCACTGCTGCATTGTTGCCAACTCTTTTCTTTCAGAATCCCACTAACTTGAGCACTATAAACCTAATGGAAAAAATCACAAAACAAACTATACTGATGAAAGTATCCAGTAAGAGCAAGATGGTTGCAGCCACAAGCAGGGCTAATAGTAACAAGCAATCTAACCATAGTCAGACATTTTTTAAATTATTATATTTATATCTTGCCTTTTTTCCTCAAGGAACCCAAGGCAGTTCACACAATTCTCCTCCTCTCCATTTTATCCTCACAACAACCTATGAGGTAGATTAGGTTGAGAGTCAGTGACTGGCCCAAAGTCACCCAGTAAGCTTCATTTATTTATTTTATTTTATTTATAGCCCACCCTTTCTCCCAGGGCAGCAAGGACCAAGCATGGCCAAGCAAGGGCTAGAACCTGGATTTCCCCAGTCCAACATTCTAACCACCACACTGACCCCACATACACTACAGGCTCAGGGTCCTCAAAGCAGAGTGTAAAGGCACCAGTGTGCTCACAGAGGCCTACCAGAGTGCCCTCCAAGGTCTCTGCTCCCTTCATTGCCCAGTTATAAATCATAAAGGCCACCAGCTTTTCTTAACTCTCAGACACAGTTTTCTTAGTCCCTCTACCATTATAATTGGCCACAGAATCAGAAATTCTACTAGCAGAGAGAAGAGAGACAAGACAAAACTGTTCCCTTTCTTCTCACATGAGAACACTAATCAGACCTGAGAGAACAGCAGGGAAGAGAGAGAATAGCTCTGACTGGACACTACAGCAGGAGAGCATGTAGATTCCAAGGAGAAAAAAGGAGTGGAGATAGCAAGTGAGCAGCGGTACCTGTACCTCAGTGGAAGAAGGAAAGGTAGTTACTGGGGGGCGGGATGGAGGGTCTAGGCCGGGGGCTGAGGGAGGAAGAAAAATGGAGGACCCCCTGTGTGGAAGAGGGTGTGCATGTGGATATGGGTGGTATATTTTGTTTAGAGGTCATTGGGGCAAATGACTTGCCTTCTGTGAAACGGATGTTATGTTGGAGCAGAGGACTGGTTTGAAAGGAGTGGCTTTATATTTTGGGGCTCATATGCCCCATTTCAGCCTTTTTACTAAAGTTCTTGGGCAAGCTAGTCATCTTTAGGCCTTCTGTGAAATGAATGTGTTGTTTGCAGTAATAAATATTGGGATTGTTCACAACCCCATGGCAGCCATTTTGTGACAGACCCTGCCCTGCCTATGGCAGCCCTTTTGTGGCAGTGTTTATGGCACTTTCTCAAAATTCCAAACATGCCCATGCGACCAAAAGTTGGAGACCCCATTCATAGTTATTAACTTAATGATTGCTCTTACTATAAAGGCATATATAAAATTCAACAACCCACCCACCTTGTAAGTCACTCCCTCTGTAAAAGTGTGCCTTTAAGAAGAGAGATGATTGATTATTAGTCATAAAACCTTTACATTCTGAGTGGGAGTGAGAGGTTTATATGTGAACGTGTGGTAGTTTGACAGGGATTGTTGGGAGGGTTGGTGCTGGATTGCTTGGATTTGTTTAGTGGTAGAGAATGTAGGGTGAATGTTGGTTTATTATTTTGGGTTTAGTTGGTGAAAGGGTTTAGACTAAGTATATCTTAGGCAGGTAGGTCAGACACGACCTTAACAAATGATAAAATACATAGTAATGTAAGTGAAGGAACAAAAAAACTGTATTGAAACCATATAGTTATGAACACAAAAGAATTTGCTCATTTTAAAAATACATCTGTTATTTCATAAATATTTTATTTAATACATGGGCCTCATTATTCTACTCTAAAGGTTGATTCAGATACACGGTATCTGTGGTTGCAACATATACCTTAAGGGGTGTTACAGGAATAGGTTACATGGGCTCAACTCATACCTGTGAGCTTTGAAAAGACAAAGTGTCACCACAGAGGAGTTGAGGCTTGCCTGTTTACCATTATAGCAAAAAATCTACGGGAATATAGAAAGGAATTCCTAACAGCATTGCTATATTGGGTGGTATAGAAGAAGTTGTAAAATCATGCCCCCTCTGCTAAGGAGAAAAGTGGGTTGGTGAAACATGGGAGCATGAGAGGTTTCACTCAATATTCTAGTTGTTGTGTACAAATCTATTCTGAAAATTTTGTGTCTCTATTTTATCTGATCTCACAAACATTGGTTAGGCAGATGGATGGATGGACAAACTGAATAATTATGCTTCCATTTAAATAAATACGCTTAAAAACATTAAACGTAATATAGAGGCAAAATGTTTCCCAGCTTACCAAAACTCAACCTAGATCTGCCTTTGAAGTTTGGGGATGAGGTGCTAACTGCATGGTTCGCCTAGGGAACCAGTTGCTGGCAGCTAGTTTAGGGCAGCCCCTAGCTGTCTAAGGTTTCTGCAAATCCTTGTGTGAAGGTAACAAATGTTACCCATAAAATGTCAGCTAGTTTCCATTTAACTGTAATATTAAGACTCAAAAAGACCCAAAGTATACATGTGTAGCTGTGTATGGGAGACAAAGATCCAGTCCATGTCTTTCAGTTTGCCTCTTACTGCTTCTTACATTCAAATTCTGCTATTTTTCCGGGTTTTCTATCCGCTCTTCACCTGCATTTCTCAGTACAATGCCAGTGGTGTGTGTGTGTGTGTCTTACTATTGGCTGCAATCAGGCAGTAAGAATTCCTACTGCCAACAAAAGGAGAGGTTTACATACAGAGGTGTCCCAACCCTATCTCCTGAAAGGAGGATTTCCTGAGGAAGCGGTGAAAGGCTGGGAGAGGCCAGAAGAGAACAGGTAAGAGAGAGGGAGAGACAGTGTGTGTGTGTTCTGAGATACCATTGGTGCGTGCATTTCTTGATTACTGTCTTCTGATCTTAAGGTGGTAACAGGAAAATGAGCACAAGTTGTGTTAATACTGTTGTCTAAGTGTTAAGCTAGGCTAGGTTTTCTTCTGCAAATTCTTTTGTGAGCCTTCCTCATATTGAAAGCAAGCATGGTCTCTATATGATATTTCAGTTTTGGGTAACATGTTTGTTTTCTTTGGCTAAAATGTCAGTCTGTAGGTTGTGATTAGAGTTTCTGTTTTAACCGCTTAACTATCACTGGATCAACATTCCAAAAGGGGGGCTGTTTGGGCTTTTGCAGCTGCAAAAAACCCTCCTGAAACCTTAGACTGATAAATTTATTAGTGCATGAGCTTTCAAATAAATCAATAAGCTGCAGATCTATCTTCTGTCTATTTAAACAAAGCTAAATCATTTAAATATCAGCTATATCAGTGGGATATCTGATCTTTCCTTAAGATGCACTACCTTTCTGTAGAGTTTTTTTTATTTTTTCTGAGCACAATCAGTCATCAAGCATGTTAACAAGAAACAAAAGGAGTCTGATGCTCTTCTCCAGTGATCAGTCCCCACTTGTAACATTCCCTTACTTGTATGTGTGTTAAATGGGCTGATGAGGGTTTTATAAGAAACTGACAAACATGCTAGTTTTCCTGTGATTGTAAAATGGTACATTTTTATTGGTTTTTCAGTTTTAGCACAGGCTTAAAAAGGTCTTAATGACACATATAATATAAAAATGGGGAAAACCCATCAAACAAATGGTGAAAGAGAGGGAGTCAGAGAATAACCAGCTGAGATATCAAAAAGTAAAAATGGAAATTGACTGCCTTCAAGTTGATTCCGACTTATGGTGACCCTATGAATAGGATTTTCATGGTAAGCAGTGTTCAGAGGTGGTTTACCATGGCCTCCCTCTGAGGGTGAGAGGCAGTGACTGGCCCAAGGACACCCAGGGAGCTTCATGGCTGTGGGGGGATTCGAACCCTGGTCTCCCAGTGATAACAAATTACATACCAGCTTTTGTTTGTTTAGAAAATGTTGCAAGCCCAATGTATAAAACAAAACAAGAAGAGACCCTAGTGCTAAGGAGGTATAAACAAAAACAGAATTCTAAGCCCCAAGCTTATTGAAAGCTTAGCAGAGTCAGTTTTGAGCAGTTGAAACCATTTTTACTTGAAGCTTCAATTGATCTGTAGTATAAATAGAAAATAAAATGTTTAATTCTCTTACAGAATTGATTGCTGACAAATGTAGTGTATCTTAATGGTTTAAAAAAGATTAGATAAACATATGGAAGAGAAGTCTAGCGATGCATATTAGCAATGACAAGCCAAAATAGAACTTCCCTCATTAGAGGCAGTGCATCTCTGATTTCTGAATGCTGAGTCAAGCAAGATATGACAATTACATCATTCCTGTGCTTGAAGCTTTCCAGAGGCATCTGGTTGGGCATTGGTGGAGACAATACTAGTTGGACCCATGTTCTGATCCATCTAGGCAATTCTGAAAACCTACATTCATATTATATCCCCTGAATTGGCCCACACAGGGGATGTTTTTATCCTTTTACTCCAAAAAAACATTTGTATTATAGGGCTATTATCTGCCCATAAACATCACTCACTCACAGAGCAACCCAAATTATAGGAAGCCAGTGTAATTTATGCCAGTGTAATTTACTCCTGTTCCAAACTCAGTTCAGGAGCAGGGCTACTGCCATCTGGCAGATAGAAAACAAGCCTTTAAAATAGAATTTGACTTACACTGCCCTATTTGCCAGTGTAACATCCACTGGGTTGCTAGACCATGTGATAGAGCTGAACGGAATTTGGAATACGGTTAAGATGGCTGAGCCAGGATGGAGGCCTTGGCATATCTGCAGTTGAGCTGGGATAACAGACTTCAGTGGCCAAATTTTGCTCATCCTGGCAGATCTTGAAATTGCATTGCTCTGTAAGTCATTTTGCTGACTCTTATTTTTCTCTCATTTTAACTTGACAGGCATAAAATGTTTAGGCAGTCTTAACTGTTTGGGATTTTAGAAGTGTTTTGTATGATTCTTTGTTCAGCTCTTTATTTCCAGCCCCCCTTAAAATGTCCAGACTATGTATGTTATGTGATTACCTTACAAATAAGGCAGGAAAAGAAGAAATCACAGTAGGCATCAAATAAGTAACCAAACTAGCATGTTTGCAATTTGTGATATTTACATGAGTTAAGGTTGCCTGTCACTAGCAATCGTTCTGTACATGAGAGTAGTTATGTTTCATACCATAAATTATGTAGCTTGACAATATATAGTTTAGATAAACTTTAGATAAGTTAAAGAGTTTTTTAAATCTTAAGTCTTCCCTGTCCTTGGAGTGGGGGAGAAAGTTGAGAGTGAGACCAAGTGGTTGCATCTGACTAACCCATACTCAAAGAAGATTTATTGAAGATAATGAACTTGACTAAGTCAAAACTTCCATGGAGCAGCTCTGAGCATGACTTAGGATGTAATCGAACTCATATTTCTGCCGGGTTGAGGGGAGTTGGATATGGTAGACTCCCAGCTGAGCCGGCAGGGTCCTGCTGTGCCCACAGAAGCCCCTCATCCCAGCTCAGCCACAGCAGAGCTGGGATCCTGCCAACTCAGTTGGAGGTACGCTGGAGAAGCCCAGCCTGGCAGAAGGGGTGCCGGCACAAGCCAGCAGAAGGCCAAAAAAAGGGATGTACCAGGGGTGTGTGTGAGGAAGGGCTGGGGGGGGCATAGGCAACATCCAACTGCCTTTGGGAGTGCTCCTACAGGTCCTGATCCTGGCCAAAGTTAAGCCGAGAAAAAGGTCGGTCTAAGAAAATAATAACGGAAGTCTATGGAGTATGCTTACTCCCCATTAGAGGTATTTGTGAGAGCTGACATTTACTTTCCGGTCTGTGCACACAGCTCCCAGCTGAGCCTGCATTCAGCTGCCCAGAGGCTCCCTAACGGCAATTGGATGCCATGGATTTCCCACCAGTTCCTCTTCTGCCAGCTCTCATGCCTCTGGCTTCCCATGAGTTAGATTGCTCTGCCTGTCAGATACAACCCCAAGTACTTTTGGATGCATTTCAAGACATCATTCTGTTGTCAAATACTGCTTCTATGGAGAGACAGTTTTTTTCCAACACCTCCTTCATGCATTCGGAAAACAAATTTAAATGAAACTTTACAGATGGGGATTGTGATGTTGCATAGATCTCCCTCCCTCTCTCCCTCTGCCAGCACTGATAAGCTTGGTTGTGTGGGTGTACTTTCATATGAAGGACTAAAGATCAGGGAGGGCATAATTTCATGTTGGGAATGTCATGCAGCAATTTTCACAAATTCAAAGCCACTGCCTAAGTGTAACACGATGCCTTGAAGTTCATCCAGAGATTACTAGGAGTCCGGATGATGTGACTGAGTGTTTCTCAGAGATGTGCACACTTTCCTGGGTCTTTATATATTAAATTTGTATCCAGCCCTTAATC
This sequence comes from Rhineura floridana, assembly GCF_030035675.1. Lineage (NCBI taxonomy): Eukaryota > Metazoa > Chordata > Lepidosauria > Squamata > Rhineuridae > Rhineura > Rhineura floridana. The sequence continues at coordinate 2,858,065 of NC_084489.1, read as the reverse complement.
CTAAAGGATCCCAGAATTATTATGGATAGCTATTTAAGTTGTGGTTGCTGAGTTTACCTAAAACCTTTGAATTGCCTTTTAATTATTCTGAGGTGAAAAATAAGGGTTTTTTTAATGTTTGCGAAATCTGGTTGACAAGTAACACACACACAGGTTTTCAAAACCTGAAAATCTTGTAGATCTGGTTTGAATGGCATTGAAAAGCTCTGGTGTGAATTTTGAGAAAAATCCATTAAAAACTATATCCGTAGGTTTGAAGAATTTTACTACCTCTTTATTTCTGTGAAAACCAAACAGTTTTTGTATTCCTAAAGATGTCTCCCTCCAAAAACATAAGATTCTATGTAAGCGGCCTTTGGGACCTTGTTTGAAGAGCAGGGTAAAAAGATATTTAAAGTAAATTAAAGTAATATTGTAAATGGGAAACTCATGTCCTTGCCTCCCAAAAATGTGGGGAATTGTTTATTCTCATTCTTTCCTGTACACAAATCCTGTGGAAAGTTTCTTCTGTTTAGTTTGAAAAAATTCTACTCAGCCTCCAGATACGATTTCTTCTTCCTCCTCCTCCTTTTCTATATACCCCCCATTCTATACAACTAGAGAAAGGCCTGTGAATTTTTTCTGTCAGGAGGAGAAAGTTGGGTATGGGGGGACTTCAGCCCTTCACCCTTGTGGCACAGTTTTTCTGTCCCCATCTGTCTTCCTTTGTTGTGTGATGTGCCTTCAAGTCGATTACAACTTATGGCAACCCTATGAATCAGTGACCTCCAAGAGCATCTGTCATGAACCACCCTGTTCAGATCTTGTAAGTTCAGGTCTGTGGCTTCCTTTATGGAATCAAGCCATCTCTTATTTGGCCTTCCTCTTTTTCTACTCCCTTCTGTTTTTCCCAGCATTATTGTCTTTTCTAGTGAATCAGGTCTTCTCATGATGTGTCCAAAGTATGATAACCTAAATAAGGCTAAAATGGAGGCAAGAGCAAGAAAAGGGGAAAGGAGACCATCGTGAAACGCTACCGACACGGTGACATGAAAATGGTTCAGAAGAGACCGGAGGACGATGGAGTTTTGACCCTTACCTTGGCTGAGTGACTGCTGCCTCCTGTTTGTCACTGAGGCCACTGAGGTAGTTTTGCCCCTCAAGGGAAGCCACGAAGGAAGGCAGCTGCGGGGCATCTGAAGGCTGACCAGGCTTCGGCTGCCGCAGCCGTGGCTTCGCTTTCTGGGAGGCTTTTTCCTCATGGAGAGGGGGAACGCGAGGGAGACCAACCCACAGGTATGCCATTCCAACACATGAGGGGAGATAGCGACAATGGTGGTGGTTCTCGGCCTGCCCCCCACGTTCATCTTCATCACCTATTGTCCGGCGCCACCAAGGAGCTCTTCTGCTTGGGTGGATCCGCAAGCAGAACTTCTCCAGAGACGCACCGGCGCTGTCAGCCACTCGATGCCACTTGACGCCGCTGCTTGAGATCAGGACGCCAGGAAGAGCTAGGGTAGCTGCTGATGGAGACTGGCGGAGACTAAAGGGACTTTCTGTTAGGAAAAAATGAGACTGCGTATAACATCATGGTTGGGGTGCTCTAGCAGCTCAGTTGAAACTGCTTTAATCTTCTTTTACTCTTCCAATATTGATTAAACATGTAATGCGGTCTCTATAATATGTTATGTTATAGTGTCGTAATAGTTTTTGTGTTGTAATATTTGCTATTTGTTATTTTTTCTATTATGGTTGTATTATTTTGCTTGAAATTGTAATTGTTTGCGTTTGTTGCAAGCTATTATTGTGTTCTTGCTTCCTTTTTGTAAGCTGCTTTGAGTTCTATTGCTGAAAAAAGCGACTAATAAATACTAGTAATAATAATAATAGTAATAGTAATAACCTCAGTTGCATCACTTTAGCTTCTAGTGACACTTCTGGTTTAATTTGTTCTGTCACCCAATTACTCAGTCTATGGTATGCGCAAAGCTCTCCTCCAACACCACATTTCAAATGAGTTGATTTTTCTCTTATCCGCTTTTTTCCTTGTCCAACTTTCACATCCATACATAGAGATCGGGAATACCATGGTCTGAATGATCCTGACTTTGGTGTTCAGTGATACATCTTTGCATTTGAGGACCTTTTCTAGTTCTCTCACAGCTGCCCTCCCCTGTCCTAGCCTTCTTCTGATTTCTTGACTATGGTCTCCATTTTGGTTAATGACTGTGCCGAGGTATTGATAATCCTTGACAAGTTCAATGTCCTCATTGTCAACTTTAAAGTTACATAAATCTTCTGTTGCCATTACTTTAGTCTTTTGGACGTTCAGCTGTAGTCCTGCTTTTGCGCTTTCCTCTTTAACTGTCATCAGCATTCGTTTCAAATCATTACTGGTTTCTGCTAGTAGTATGGTATCGTCTGCATATCTTAAATTATTGATATTTCTCCCTCCGATTTTCACACCTCCTTCATCTTGGTCCAATCCCACTTTTCGTATGATATGTTCTGCATATAGATTAAACAAATAGGGTGATAAAATACACCCCTGTCTCACACCCCTTCCAATTGGGAACCAATTGGTTTCTCCATACTGTAGCCTCTTGTCCAGAGTATAGGTTGCATATCAGGACAATCGGATGCTGTGGTACCCCCATTTCTTTTAAAGCATTCCATAGTTTTTCATGATCTACACAAAGGCGCTGCTGTAATCTATAAAGCACAGGGTGATTTTCTTCTGAAATTCCTTGGTCCATTCCATTATCCAACGTATGCTTGTGATATGATCTCTGGTGCCTCTTCCCTTTTCTAAATCCAGCTTGGACCTCTGGCATTTCTCACTCTATATATGGTAACAGCCTTTGTTGTAGAATCTTGTGCATTACTTTACTTGCATGGGATATTAAGGCAATAGTTTGATAATTACTGCATTCCCTGGGATCCCCTTTCTTTGGAATTGGGATATATATTGAACTCTTCCAGTCTGTGGGCCATTTTTTAGTTTTCCATATTCGTTGACAAATCGTTGTCAAAATTTGGACAGATTCAGTCTCAGTAGCTTGTAGCAACCCTATTGGTATGCAATCTGTTCCTGGTGATTTGTTTCTTCCAAGTATTTTAAGAGCAGCTTTCACCTCACATTCTAAAATTTCTGGTTCTTCATCATACGGTTTCTCTCTGAATGAATCTGTCATCCTGGCATCTCTTTTATAGAGTTCTTCAGTGTATTCCTTCCATCTTCCTTTTATTTCATCTCGGTCAGTCAGTGTGTTCCCCTGTTGATTATTCAACATCCCTACTCTTGGTTTAAATTTCCCTTTCATTTCTCTAATCTTTTGGAACAGGGCTCTTGTTCTACCCTTTCTGTTGTCCTCTTCTATTTCTATACAGTAACTATTGTAATAGTTCTCTTTGTCCCTACATACTAGTTGCTGTATTGTTGCATTTAGGGTTCTGACTGTGATTCTATCTCCTTCTGCTTTTGCTTCCCTTCTCTCTTTAACCATTTTAAGAGTTTCTTCAGTCATCCATTGAGGTCTTTCTTTTTAACTAGAGGTATTGTCTTTTTGCATTCTTCCCTGATCATGTCTCTGACTTCATTCCATAGTCTTTTTGGTTGCTCAAAAAATGTATTTGCAAGAAACAAATCATTGGTTTCACAGAATTCAATAAATCTTTCTCCTGCTTCATATCTGTCTACTAAGCCCCATTTTCCCACAATTCCCAGTTCTTCTCTGTTCCCTACTTTTGCATTCCAGTCCCCCATGATTATCAGCACATCTTGTTTTGGTGTGTGATCAATTTCTTCCTGTACTTTTTCATAAAATCTCTCCAATTCCTCCTCTTCTGTGTTTGCCATTGGAGCATAGACTTGGATGATAGTTATGTTGATAGGTTTCCTGTTTAATCTCATTGATATCACTTTGCTCCTAATTGCTTTTGCTACGTCACTTCTTACTATTAAAGCAATCCCATTTCTTCTTAATTTCTCATTTCCTGCATAAAATATTTTGTAGTTAATTCACTTATGCCAAGTATTGTAATGTTGATGTGTCCCATTTTTTCCTTGACAATTTCTAACTTTCCCTGGTTCATGCTTCTCATATTCTATGTTCCTGATGTGTACGTCATACAACTTCAGACTCTCCTTTCGCATCTGTGCGCATCAGCCTCTAGGCCTCCTTTCAGCTTTGACCCAGCTGCGTCATTAGTCACAGCGCTACTCGTACTTGTCCTTTGTTCTTCCCCAGTAGCTCGGTGAGTGCCATCTGACCCGGGGGTCTCATCTTGCAGGACTATCTTGTGTTGCATTTTGGATACTCTGTTCAGAGGGTTTTCGTGGTAAGAGGCGTTCAGAGTTGGTTTACCATTGCCTTCCTCTGAGTGGGAATACAAGGTATATTATTCCTAGAACCAAGTGGTACAAGTCACACATTTAGACACACCTCACTCATTTATTTTACTGCTCCTATTTTAGGGCACTCGCTTCATGGGCTGTCAGTAACTTAAAAGGATTACAAAAGACGGGTGAGGTGGGAAAGCCAGCCCCAGTGAGGAGAGAATGTAACTAGAGGAGCAGACCTGATTATACTTACTGATAGTGGTTTACAAGGGCTGTCATGGTTTATAAGGTTATTTAGAAGAGGCATTCTACATGTTATGTAGTCAGGTGGTAGACAAAAATGCAGTCAAGCTGTAGGGGAGGTCATTTTTAATGCTCTCGCATGTAAACACATGCCTGCATATAGTAAAGTAGTACAGAAGGGATTAGCACATCTTCCAGATATACTTATTTTTTTACATGTAAGGTGTTTTTTATATTCAGACTGCACATGCAGTCCAAAGTGCTATAGCCCAAAATTCTACATTACTCTGCATATTTTATAGATTAGTTATTAGAAACAAAATGCCTGTTTTCTGCACTAGATTTCTTTGTTGGTAAAGCAAAGAGAAGTTGTCAAACGAGCTTGCAATCAGAACTAAAACCATTGACAGGATTGTTGTCTTTGATGTTTTCTTGCAGGGTGGTACTTCTTATGTTACTCCAGCTGTGACAATGCTTGTCCTTCCCCCGCTACCAGGCCAATGTTAGACACCTAGACCACTCCAGGGTAGGCAGTGCTGCACTTCCTCCTCATAGCATCATCATGTCTCCAGAAACTGGGTTAAAATGGCACTGCTGAAACTTCCATACCTCTGAAGTAATCTGAGAAGCCAGCCTAGGAAGCTTATTTAAAGCTTTTGTCTGATGCAGGTTCAGTTTCAGTCACCTTTCACTCTTTGATCTTCCTTCCACACAGTATCCTCATGTTTCCATGAGTCATGGCTGGATAAATAGACTTTACTGCCTTTCTCTCCTCTGAGGAACCCTTCTTGAGTCTGGGGCGATGGATTCAAATATTCTTTATGGTTCCTAATCATGCTTACTTTCGGTAAAGATGAGGCTGTCACTCTCTGCCCACTCTCCTGCTAATTTTAACAAATGATGTTCAGTAATGCAATTTATATTATTTTACTGGGGGCAGGTAAACATTTAAATCTTTAAAGAGAGTGACAAGCCATTTTTTATCTAGTCATTTTAGATCAAAACCTCTCTAGCCAGGTGGAAGGGTTGGTACTCTCCATAACCAATGACAAATGGTTCAATTACAGAATAACAACTGCATGCTGATGTAACAGGCTTGACCTTTAATAGTCTCTGCACAGAATGACCTATATGTCATCACTCACAACCCCAAATTGGACCCAACTGCCCCATGCAATTAAATTCCAGGACCTCAAACTGAGTGTGTCAGAATTCAGAATCAAGATGGTGGTAGGAGGAATGGCGGTGGAGGTGGCCACCGCTGCTGCGGGTTGCGTCTCCTCCTCGGTGGGATTATCTTCGGGTAAGGAAGCCACTGCCACTGTCTCTTCCTGCTCCATTTCGTCCACCACAGCCGCTGCCTGGAGCCCGAAGTCTGTGAGGACCAGCAGAACTGGGAGTGCTGGAGGCAGCGGCGACATTGCTGGAGGGCTTTTGGCAAGAGACTCAGACTGGAGGCGGAAGCAGCTGCACAAAGTCCAGAGCATGGAACTCGATGGGCTACCAGGGCCTGCCGAGTGCCCAGAGTCGCCCTTCTGCCTCTTGGGAGCTGCCGCCCCCACTAACACCACCTCCTCTTCCTCAGCAGTGTGCCCTGCACCCATGGCACTGCATTCCTCCCCCAGCAGCCCCGCATCCTCCCCCAGCCACAGCTTCATCCTCACCGGCTCCCACAACATGCCACTGGTGGGCGTCGGGACTCAAGCTGCGGGAGTTGGCGCCACCAAAAAGACCATGGAGCCGCCACCGCCCTCAGTTGGAACAGGCTTCAGGGAATTGTGACACTGAGATGCAAAACATTGCAGGAAAAAGGATGGATGTCTTTTTAATACAAGGTCTTCAATTCTGAGTTTCTTTCCTGGACATTTTTTTTTCTTAATAATGTTATTTGTTATTTAGTTTAATTTTTGTAAATTGCATTGCTTTCATTGATGTATTTTTATACTCATGTTTATTTTTCTTTGCAAGCTGCCTTGAGGGCCTTTGGCCGAAAGGCGGGGTATAAGTAAATTTATTATTATAATGTCATAGCAGAGTTTTTACTTAGACGATTTTTTTCTGTGCAACATGTGTAAAAGTCCTAATAGCTTCATTCACAGGGACCAGGCACTGTTCACAAAGTGGGGTCCACAAAATTCTTCCTCTGTCTGGGCAATTAAGGAAAATATTGAAAGATGAAGGGATTTAAGGAGGAGAGCGTTTATCTGAGTTTGTTTCATTCATAAGATTGTAATGAAGGATGCTGATGCTGTTTTTTGAAACTAAATTAAGTCTTTTTGCACCTTAAAGGCTAACAATTTCATTTGTGAATTACAAATGAAGCTTTTGTGAATTACAGTCCACCTTTATCAGATGCTGAAGTTACTCAGTGGTGTACTGACTGCATTGTAAATACTGATTGATAAAGTGCCAGAGAAGACTAATTTAAGATTTTATCATGTCTATCTTGTTCTTTATCAAAACTATCTCTGAACCTGGTCTACACATGAAAGGGTTGAAACTGGTAGAATGGCCTGCAGATGTGGAATCACATCTTTGAATACTTCCCTCTATGAAAAAATTCCCTAGGAAAGAACACTGATGCACTAGTTTTCTATTTGCAGTATTTAAAAATGGTATCCCTGTTTGCAGTCTTAAATGGGTGGGTGAGTGGGTGTACTAGGTTTTCCAGCTCTAGAAATAAAATTAAAAATAACTGGAAACCTGGTTGAGTTGGTGCTGGAGTTCTCAGGACTCAGGGACAAAACCTAGTAATTTTGGGTCATCAGTAACAAAGCTGTCTGTTTACTAAATTGGGTGGCCATGTGACCTACTTTAGAGGTCAGTCCTCTGTTTGAAGGCATCTTCTTTTTGAAGCACTGTCTAGTTTAAAGATAAAGAACTCTAAAAAGGGAGAGCAGGGGTCTTCATGTTGCCCATTTAGTTAGCACCTGAACAGCAGATTGAGCAGGCATACATGTCACCTGGTGTCTTCCCTACCATGGCAAAATCTACTGTATTACTATAATTTCAATAGGAATACTTTCTAAGTTTACATCTGGATTTATAAATTAGCATATGCACATTTTGTGCAAATCTGCTCCCTTTTGTTGTGATATGTTTCCTGTTTTGGGGGAGCAATCCATAAATACTACTCTATTACTAAAGTTTACCACTTTAAAAAAATGCCGGGGGGATAGTAATTTTCTGACAATTAGCCCCAAAGAAAAGAAACAAAACTATCAAGTCAGGGTTTTTCCTGGTCACTTTGGGAACCTTATTTATTAAAATATTTCTATCCTGTCATATACAAACTAATCTCAGGACAGGGTACATATTCCATAAAACAACAGTTAATACAAAAAAATATAACAGCATAAAATCACAATCAGCAATAAAATCAACTACTAGGCAGATCCTACTCTAAGGTACAATTAGTGAGACTTAAATGCAAGTGTAAATAGCTAGGCTTTAACTTGGCTGTGAAAATAATCCACTAGTGTCATCTGCCAAGTCTCTAAGGGGAGGGCATTCCATAACTAGGCTGCTGGTGGAAAAGGCCCTCTCCCATTTCCCTAGAATAGCTCTCCAAGACAGGTATGTGGGAGAGGGGCTTTCCCCACATCATTGATCGTAATGCTCAGACACTTCCTCACTTAGCTAAGTCCCAAGTCATATAGGGCTTTGTAAGTCATTACTAACAATTTGAATTTGCACTTAAAACATATTGGCCACCAGTGAATGATGTTACATGGTTCCTACAAAACCTATCACTTCACAACCTTGTTACCACATTCTACACTAGCTACAACGTCCATGTTGTCTTCAGGGGAATTTACAATAATCCAATCGTGAATTTTCCAGAGCAACAACTACTGTGGCTAGGCTATCCCTATCCTGGTATGGTCATAGCTGGAGGAACAACTGAAACTGGCCAGAAGCACTCTGAGTCACCAAGGCTACTTGGGCCTCCAGTGACAAAGAGGGATGTAAACGTAGTCCTAGTCTTATTACCTCTCTTTCCTATCTTTGTCTTGATCTTTTTTTGTCATCTCATTCCCTTTGATTCCCAGGCACCAGCCTGCCTTAAACTTGGGATCATCTCTTCTAGCTCCAACTCTTTGCACCTGATTACAGCCTTTGAAAAAGATCTGCAGATTTCTGGGTTGCCTCCTTTGTGTTTTGTGTTCCTTAGGCTGTGAGCCTGCAGGCAGGACCTTGACTTAATTTTATCTCTTTTAAGTAGTCCAGCATTTTTTGTGCTTAATAAATAAATGTTTAAAAATATCTTACTAACTCCACTTTTTTTTATTAGGGATGGGTTTCGCTGCATGGTGCCGATCCACATGCATTTCGATAGTCCATCGTTTCTTTACCAGTCTGTCCTTTTTTTGTTACCGCTTTTTCTGATGCTTCCCGATTCGATCTGCTGTGCGTGTTTTTTGGTAATTTGATCCACAGGTTTTTTTTCGGGTTGCAAAAATTATGTAACTATTTTCGTAGATACTTATGTAAATGATAGCATTCCACGTAGTTTTTTGGTGGTGGAGAAAAACATTGCATTATTTTTAGTTAGCTGCTGTGAATGAATTGTCAGATCTCAGTGTTCCACACGGGTTTTTTTAGCGGTGAGAAAAACATTTTTAGGTCACTGACATGAATGGGTGATCACACTGTTCCATATGGGTGGTTTTTTTTCAGTCACACAGTGACACAAACACACCACACTTTTAGCACAGAGAGAGAGAGTCTGCTTTCACAATGGGGCTGATTGCGTTAGTTTAATGGATTAAAAAGGTAGCACTTCTGTCCCAATTTCTAAAATCCCTTTCACACTGCAGTACCTGTTGTGTTAAGGAACAGCAGCTTTTTCAGCCGATATACCGGCATTTTGCGCAACTGTCTTTCACATGGCTTGTTTTCGTCCCTCACCCATGCACACTGTTCCTCACTGTGTAGGACGTCTAAGATCTTGTCCCATTGCCATGCAAGCCCTCTCCCTTTAGGATCTGACTTTTTAAATTGTTTTAGTTGTATGAAGATGGGTGTGTGGGGGAAATGCTGCTGCTATCTGCACCAATGCTGGAATACCAGTGCAACGTTCATCAAGCAAAACAAAAACAAAAAACCCGCAAGGCTAAAGGGTGGGAATGCACTGCATGCTGGGATGCCTGTCATGTGAGCAGCTGCAGCTAGCGAAAAACTCCTGCAATCTTCTGGGTTTCCAGCTTTGCTAACGGATTATTTCTGGTATCATTTATCATGGAAATCAGCACTAAACTTCCATTATATTCCACTAGAATTCTGAAGCTAGCTTGTGCGTCGTGTGAAAGGTCAAATATAATGTGCAAATTACCAGGTAAAAAATCATCAGAATAACAGAATAAAGAGCAGTGTGAAAGCAGACAGCGAGACAGAGACAGAGAGAGTCCTTGGTTAGCTCAGGACAGCAGCAACAAAAAGGGGCAGGGCGAGGCAGGTCAGTCTCATCATCATAATGTTTTCCACGCAAGAGATTCAGAATGCTCTGAGATACCTTGTTTGAAAAACATGACATTGCAGGATGATTTGACAGTTAACAATGAAGACATATATAGCCAATTTTGTTTTGCATTATATTGCGATAATAACATTTTCCCCTTAATATATAATGGACAAATGGAAATCCTGTGGTTGACACAACATCTTAATTATGAAAAAAATACGTAAAATAGGGAGAGGATTTCAAAAACATTCTTGCCGATTACAGCTGCGGCCCACAGCAAGAGATCGATGCCACTCTGAAGGAATAGTGAAATCAGTCGGGATATGGTACCAGGTTCAATTTTGTCAGATATTCTCTCCCATCCCTATTTTTTATACATGTACAAAAATGGTTACCTGATTCTGGAAGGAGCTGGAAAGGTACGAGAGTATTTCTGTTTCTCCCTGGAGAACAGCCCATCCGATGGGGTAACAGCGCCATCTAGCATCAGCAGGCAGGAATCATATTTTTTTGAGGAAGTAGCAACCCTCGCGAGACCCCAGACCATTCCTGCCTCCTGCCTCTAGGCAGATTGTTTCTTCTCTCGCTCCTAAGTAGCTTCATTTTTTCTAAGCTTTCTAACCCTTCCCTTTAATCTGAACCCAATACCTTATTCTGCTGTGTTACTTGCCTCAGGGGAGTCATCCCTCTTCATTTTGTGCCTTTTCTTTTCCCTTTGTTATATGAGGTAAAACAAAAACCTCACCTTTCTGGACTTTTTTGGGGCTTGCTCTTCTGTTCTGGTTTTCCTTCCGAGTTCTCCTCTCTCCCCCGTTCCCCTCAGGTTGCCTGCCTTACTCCGTGGAGCGGCAGCACAACAGCGTCTTTTCAACTGTCATGCTTGTTCCTCTGAGCAGCAGCGCAGCAGGCACCATTTTGTTTTCGAGCCGTTTTTTCACGCCTTCCGCCTTTTTCACACTTAAAGTTCTCACTCCCCTTTTTCCAATCATTGTTTGTTTTCTCTGTAGTTTGTCTCACTGTCTGTGAGGTCCTAATTTTCATCCTGATTTCCGTGTGTCTTTGGTTTTAAAAAAAAGCCATTTTTTCCCTCATCACAAGGTTGCCTGTCCCTCCTGTGTTCACAATCTTCAAACCTGTCCCTTATATGTTCTTTTTCTAAAACAAACAGCTCCTTCTTTCTCAATCCTTCCTGCTCTGTAGCAGGACAAGTTAACTGTGGGACCAATTTAGTGTCCACCCGATACCGACTTAGTATGCCCCCACCAGTACGTGTGAGTTGAGCAGCCAGTATTATAAGCTTCCTCTGTGCCCCCCACCCATGCTCATGAGTTGAGCTGTGCTGTCATGGTGGTTGTATCTCTTGCTGCTGATGCCCAGGACCAGAAAAGTGGCACGGTGATACCAGATGATGTCAGTCACATATCCCTTCTAAATTAAGTGTCTTCCACCTCTGTGGCACACACCCTAAGGTGTCTGCTTCAGCTTCCACACTACAGCACAAACATGGGAGCCACTCACTCACAAGGCCTCTCCCACCATCCTCCCACTGCATCCAGGACCTACATAGTCTTTCCTGATTCAGATGTTATGGCACAATGGAGCTCTGTCATCAGCATATAGATGGCACCTTGCCCCAAATGTGTGCAATAGCATTCCTGTCGAGATACAACAGATACCTAACTGCACTTTCCAGAAACAACTGAAGACACTTTTGTTGAATGGGTCTCTGCCATGGGTGTGATACATTTCTACCATAATATATTTTTCTAAGGTCGTCATCACACTGTAGTTCACATCGCTATGGACAGCCCAGGCTAGCCACAAAGGAAAAGTCATGACAGGCCGGGGCAGCTCCGCAGCAACAATTCTGCTCTGCTCCTGATGCTGCCACCATTCACCTCACCAAGGTTGCCATTGTGCTCAAGAGGCACAAGATTTATTTATTTATTTATTTATTTCATTTTTAAACCGCCCATAGCGAATAGCTCTCTGGGCGGCGAACAAAACAAGATTAAAATACAATATTACAATAAAATTACAATAAAATCAGCAACAAGTTAAATGAAAAAAAAAATTAAATGAAACACATTGAACATTAAAATGCCTGGGAGTATAGCCTGGCGCCTAAAAGAAAGTACCGAAGGCGCCAGGCGTATCTCCACAGGTAGGCTGTTCCACAGTTCGGGGGCCACTACAGAAAAGGCCCTAGATCTAATAACAATCCTCCGGGCATCCTGATGAGTTGGTACCCGGAGGAGGGCCTTGGATATTGAACGAAGTGAACGGGTAGGTTCATAGCGGGAGAGGCGTTCCACAAGGTATTGTGGTCCCACACCGTGTAAGGCTTTATAGGTCAAAACCAGCACCTTGAATCTGGCTCGGAAACAAATAGGCAGCCAGTGCAGGCGAGCCAGGACAGGTGTTATATGCGCAGACCAGCGGGTCCTCGTTAACAACCTGGCTGCCGCAGTTTGCACTAGCTGAAGTTTCCGAACGGTCTTCAAGGGCAGCCCTACGTAGAGCGCATTACAGTAGTCCAGTCTAGAGGTTACCAGAGCATGAACAACTGAGGCGAGATCGTCACTGTCCAGATAGGGGCGTAGTTGGGCTACTAAGCGAAGATGGTAAAACGCATTCCGTGCCACCGAGGCCACTTGAGCCTCAAGCGACAAGGAAGGGTCAAAAAGGACCCCCAAGCTACGAACCTGTTCCTTCAAGGGGAGTGTAACCCCATCTAGAACAGGATGAACATCCACCATCTGGGCAGGTAAAGAGCTCACCAACAGTGTCTCAGTCTTGTCTGGATTAAGTTTCAGTTTATTAACTCTCATCCAGTCCATTATCGCGGTTAGGCAACGGTTCAGCACATCAATAGCCTCACCTGAAGAAGGTGAAAAGAAGATGAAGAACAGGGAAGTGGCGGGTGGCAGGAGAGCAGGACAGTTGCTGAGGAGCTGCCCCGGCCTGTCCTGAGTGTCCTGTGCAGCTTGAATTGGCCAACTGCCTCCACCTCCCTCCTTTGCTTCCCTTCTCTTCACAGGATAAGGTCTAAAGGAGGAAGGGAAAATTCACAGTCTGTAAAGGGAGCGGAGAAAGGAGGCTTGGCCATCCATAAAAAAGAGGGGGAAGGAGGCTTGGCCTGGTCGAAGGGAAGGGGGAGTGTGGTGAGGCCTTGGGACAGTGCAGGGGTGGGGAGGTGGAGTTGGCTTTCCTTTGTACCTCCAACATCAGGGACAGCGAGGGGCACATAAAAGGCTTTTTGCCAGCTCTAAAGGGAAGGGTGGTGGTTTGGACAAGAGGGTTAGGTAGGCAAGCAAGTGAAGTGAAGCAAGTAGGGTCAGCAGCCCCTAGTTTAAATACACGTGCTGTTTTCTGGTTTTATTGTATCTTGTACATTGTCTTGAGACATAGAATCACAGAATAGTAGAGTTTGAATGGGCCTATAAGGATGCTAAATGCAGGAATCCACTTAAAGCATACCCAACAGGTGGCTGTTCAACTGCATCTTGAATGCCTCCAGTGTTGGAGAGCCCACCACCTCTCTGGGCAATTTGTTCCATTGTCACGCCACTCTAGCAGGTAGGTAGTTTTTTCTGATGTTCAGTTGAAATCTCTCTTCCTGTAACTTGAGCCCATTATTCTGTGTCCTGCACTCTGGGATGATCAAGACGAGATCCTGGCTCTCTTCTCTGTTATAACCTTTCAAGTACTTGAAGAGTGCTATCATATCTTCCCCCAGTCTTCTCTTGTCAAGGCTAATCATGCCCAGTTCTTTCAGTCTCTCCTCATAGGGCTTTGTTTCCAAACCCTTGATCATCCTTGTTGCTCTCCTCTGAATCTGTTCCAGTTTGTCTGCATCCTTCTTAACGTGTGGTGTCCAGAACTGAACGCAGTACTAAGATGAGGCCTAACCAGTGCTGAATAGAGGGGAACTAGTACTTCATGCAATTTGGAGACTATACTCCTGTTAATGCAGCCTAAAGTAGCATTTGCGTTTTTTGTAGCTACATTGTACTGTTGGCTCATATTCAGCTTGTGATCAACAACAATCCCAAGATCCTTCTCGCATGTAGGATTGTTGAGCCAAGTATCCCTCATCTTACAGCTGTGCATGTGTTTTCTTTTTCCTAGGTGTAGAACTCTGCACTTATCTCTGTTAAATTTAATTCTGTTTTCAGTCTAATGTTCCAGCCTATCAAGAGTACTTTGATTTATATTTCTGTCCTCCAAGGTATTAGCTATGCCTCCCAATTTTGTATCATCTGCAAATTTGATAAGCGTTCCCTTCGCCTCCCCATCCATGTCATTAATAAAAAGGTTGAAGAGCACTGGGCCCAGGACTGAGCCCTGCAGTACCCTGCTCGTTACCTCCTCCAAGTTTGAGAAGCATTCTTTGAGTACGATTCTGTAGCCAACTGTGGATCCACCTGGTAGTTGTTCCATCCAGCCCACATTTAGCTAGTTTGCTAATCAGAATATCATGGGGGCACTTTGTCGAAATGAGATTAGTATGGCAGGACTAATGTGTGTGGAATGAGGGTAATAAATTAACAACAACTGCTCCACGTAGCTTCATACATATATTAAATAACATTGGCAATAAAATGGTGGCTTGTGGCTTCCCGTAGCATAACTGCCAAGGGCCCAAAAAGCACTCTTCCAATGCTGCTCTCTGGACACAGCCATGTAGGTAAAATCCCAATCATTGTAGCTTCCAATTCCTATCCCACTGAGCTGATCCAGGAGGATACCAAAGTTGATTGTATCAAAAGCTGCAGAATTCTTAAAAAGAAGGATCAAACTCAAACTACTCTTGTCTAGTTCTCAATAAAAGTAATCCATCAGGACGACCAAGACCAGCTTGGTCCCATTGCCAGGCCTGAACCCAGGATGAAGTGAATGTGTCATTCCAAAATGCCTATAGCTGCCCCACCATGACCCTCTCAACCATCTTTCCCGAGAAGGAATTTGCAACTTTTTGATAGGTAGACAAAAACTAAATGGTCTAGGGCAAATTTCTTTAGGAGTGGTCATACCACTATCTTTCAAGGTGACTGGGACCACTGCCTTATTTAATGAAGTATTAACCAGGCCCTGGACCCAAGCAATCAAACCTCCTCTGTTAGATTTGATGAGCCAAGAGGGACAGGGATCAAGGACGCACATTATCAGGCATCTGGCTGCAAGTACCTTGTCCATGCTATCAGGCTACATAAACTGAAATCGATCCCACACATCACAGACTGTGGCATCGGGTACTTCAGTTAGAACTGCAATAACTGCAGAGTCAACTTCATTCTGAAATGTAGAGACTTTATACTCAGATTGTGCAGCCAGGTGATGACAGTGAGTCCTCAAATGCTCCAGAGGTCCTTCCCCCATGATAGGAGTTAGCAACCTCCAGACCATCCAAAATAGCTCCACTGGCTGTTTACTAGAGGATGCAATGCATGCTGCGAAATGCTCTTCACTGCCCATGCTGCCATGTGGTAGGCACTATTAGTGCTCCAGCCAGTGTTTGGTTGAATTCAGAATTCAGGTTGAATTTGCACCACTGTGTGCACTACTATTTGTCCAGCTTGTTTCATGGCCTGTAGCCCTGCAGAACACCAAAGTGCCACTGAGACTCCACAATGCCGGTAAGGGCACTTGGGGACAATTGTGTCAACTGCCCATCTCATCTTGCTATTCCATAGGGAGACCAGGGCTTCGACAGGAAGATCAGCTTTCTCCAATGAAAGACAACCCAACCCCCAAGTCTTGACAGACCCATTAGGTTTCATCAGTCTCTGCAGGTGGCAGTCTGAGTTACTACTTACTGTTCAGAATGGTCCCCTTGCCAGCAATGTTCATGACAGAACTGTTCATTGGGTTTCCTGCAAACATCTCATATACCTTCATTTTAACCCCAAATTACCTTTCTGTCTGACAACACTACTTTTTATGTGTGACATGGCTGCTTCTGAGTCTAAGTCTCTTGTGTCTTTGGGAAATGTTGCCTTTAAAGTATATCAAAACTAAAAATGTAAATCAGTTTAATTGTATCTTCTTTCCAAAAAAAGACCCTGGAAAGATCAGGGTTCCACAGCAACAGCCTCACAAAACTATAATTTCAGTTTGGAGAGGGAAACTCCAGGATAATGCCAGTTAAGCCAGTTTGTGGTTTAAATGAACACAGTGTTTCTGCTGACCCAGCGCATGAGCCCCGTCTAATCTGAGGAACTAAGCTGAAGCATGACCATAGCTGTTGTACTGTTATCCTTCAGAGCCTTCAAATTAAACTGGTCAAATTTGGCACAAACATTACATGATAACTTTCCATTTTATTTATGTTGCACAGTCAAGGAGAAAATGAAGTTGGGTTCCCTGTTGCAGCAAAAATGAAGTTAGAGTAATACTTGAAATAATAAACTATGTTCTACTACAGAGAGTGCAGGTCCAGAATACCAGTTATATTAACATGGAAATTGTTTACTGTTAAGTGCATGATGAAATATGTCTTGTGACATGTTGGGCTGTGAATTTTCAGGAAAAATACATGTGGGATTGCATAAAAATCAGATCAGAGGTGAAGTTATAGCTTGTTCTGTGTACTTTTCCAGCATTAATATCTTTTATATCTCCTGGCTTTGGCAATCCCAATTTAAGTGTTAAGTGTGAAGCAGCTCTTCATTGAGACTTTCACCTGGATTTTCCCAGCACTTTATAATTATATTGCATTAATGATAATACTGGCATGCATATTTAGAGTGTCCAAAGCACTTCCCATACATTATTTCTGTAATCTGCACACGCTCTCAGCAGTCTAGATGCTCCATTCATTTCTACTTTTAAAAACCTTTTTTCTATTTAGTTTTTCCATATCCCCAAAAACTTCCTTTTTCTAGTCTTTCATAAAGAACTCTTACCATTAATTATGGGGGGGGGAGGGAAGTGAACTGGTAAACTTTGCCTTTAAATTTGTATCTCTGTTCAGCTTCAAGCACAATGCTGGCATTTGATGATGATGATGGTATTGAGCCTGCTAGATACTTCAATTCGTGAAGATCTTGACTCTTGTACTTGCTAAAGGCACAAATAGCTCTAGCCAGAAATGGGCCAGAATGAATTGAAAGAAGCATCCAATGGAGTCTGTTGGATGAACTGTTGGATTTCAGCTTGGTAGATGCAGCTTCGACCATTTTTTGCTCTCTTGGGCCTGGATTTTACTGGAAGGTTTTCTTATTTTAAACTGAATGTATTGGGAAGGGGCATGGTTTGCCATCGGGCAAAATGGCGGCATAGAGCCGAGTCTCCCATAATCACAGAACAACAATCCCATGTAAAACCTTGAAAAACATAAGCAATTTTCTTCTAATCATCTGGATCGGGTCAGTGATGTCACAGAGAACTAAAGGACCCCCAGCAAATATTCTCAAAATTAGCGCAGAAGCTAAAATTAGTAGACTGCTCAGATGTGTCAGATGCAGAGAGTGAAATTGATGTGGAGCATTCAAAGACAGGAAACAGACAAGTACTATGTCAAATGATTGTGACCCAGATGAATACATTGATTAGAAAAGCCCTTTCAACTGATTGGGTAAAGGCACTACAGCCACTGGAGGGGAAAATAGAAAATCTCTCAACACAAATGAAAGAAATGACTAAAACAGCTAACATAGCTATGGATCTAGGTTTAAGCCACAATGACAAGCTAGAGCAGCTAAAAATGGCAACTAAAGAACTGGAGCTGAGAGTGGCGGAACAGGAGGATTGGGCCCAACAAGGCAATATTTCCCTCTGGGTGAGGGGGATCCCAGAAAAAGAGGAAGGGCCAGATATGTCCAGGTTTATTACAGACTGGCTTAATATGCTCAATCTGGGATTAACTCTCTCAGCCGATGATGCTGAGAGAGCACACAGCACGTTAGGGGCTCGCCCCAAACCTGACAGTCCTCCAAGGAACATTATTATAAATTTGATTGCTTCAAAATACAGGAGAAAATATACAAAGCACTACACATCCTTCAGGAAATCAAGTACAATGACAATGTAATTGATATCTTTCAAGACCTCTGTCCTGATACACTATAATCGGGCAGAAAAACTTTAGACAATATACAGCTGCACTTCAAGAGGCGGAATTAGATACCATTGGGGAGTCACATTTAAACTGGTAGTGGTCCATGAAGGGAAATTTCTTAGGTCAAGCACTGGGAAGCAGGCAGAGAAACTGCTCTGTGATCATGTTCCATATGCCAAAAATCTATTGCAGGATGTATGGCCAGAACTTGGATGAAGGGATCAAACAGTGAGAATGTCAAAGGAACAATAGAAATAGAAATAAAAAACAACAAGAAACCATCTGAAGGAGAAAGCAGCAGAAGCAGCAACCCCACTCTGGAAAACATTGATGGCTGATTTCACCTATCTACACTGGCACCAGACCTCGATCTCTATACAAGCATGCAGGATTATTTGGTTTAATCATGGTCACATCACCCTCATCATTTTGGCCACATTACCCTCATCATTCTGTGAAGGGAGAGGGCCTATGTATAATTATGGTCCCCGCTAACCCCCCTTTACCCCAGCGGGCTGAGACCATTCTCGGCACTGTCTCATGGCAGTCAACTAAATGTGGTCAGCCCCCACTGGTTGGTTTGTTGTTGCTGTTCTGTTGAGTTTTTTCCCCATGTGGGTTTACAAGCTTTGGAGTACAGGCAAAGCAACCCTTTCTCTGGTATCTACAAAATGAAACAGCATTTGAACATTCTCTTTCTCTCCCTCAGTACTATGAGTATAATGATTAATAAGTTAAAGATATTCTCTCTTAATGACAATGGCTTAGGGTGCCCCATCAAATGAACCAGAGTAGTAGCAGCATTCAAACGTGAACTCCCAGATATGCTTACAAGAAACTCACCATGCTAAAAAAAAAAAAAAAACAGGACAAACTGCTGAAAGGGTGCTGGATAGATGAGCAAATTTGTGCTGCAGGACCATCAAAGGCAAGGGGAGTAGCTGTGATGGTTGCCAAAAAATGCCCCCTAGTGGTGAGTGACAGTCTGTCATACCCAAATGGTTGCCATGTAACAGTAAATGGCATGATAGAAGGGGAGGCATGGAAGCAAGTAGTAGAGGCTGAAATAGGAGTAAAAACTGTATGGGATCATGCTCCAATATCCCTTATACTGCACAAGAAGTCAACCTTGAGGCAGGTTGTCTCATGGAAATTTAACTCCAATTTACTCGCAAATGAAAACTCCAGCTCCAGCTTGAAGGAAACCATTGTTCATTACTTTCGGGAGAATGATACCCCAGAGGTTGGTTTGCATATGACATGGGATGCTATGAAGGCAGTTGTGAGGGGACATTGCATCAAGGAAGCCATCTTTCTCAAGAGAGAACATCAAAAACATGTCAAAATTATTCTGGATGATAGAGACAAATTGGACAAAGAGTTTAAAAGGACTGGAGAAGGAAAATAGGCCAAACAGTGAATAACAAAAGAAAGGAACTGCAGTTCTTGGAGATAGACAAAGCATATATGGCAATGGCTTATACAAAAAGGCAATATTATGAGTTTGGTGACAAAGGTTCCAAATCATTAGCTCATGCCCTCAAAAAACAATTACCTCAAAATCTCATCCCAGGAATCAACAATTAATCTGGGTCTTTGCTTTTAGATTATCGAAAAATGAGGAATTTGCAACTTACTATTCAAAACTATACATGTTGGACAGGCCAGATGGGCATAAAATAGAGGAGTTTCTGGTAAAAATGGAATTGAAAAATATTTCTCCAGACCAAAAGTCCTACTTGAACCAACCAGTGACAACATTCTATTGGGGGGGCAATACCTGACACATGGCGTAACTCCAAAATAATAGTTCTTCTAAAGCCTGACACAGACTCTCAATCACTGAACTCTTATTGCCCCATAGCACTCATAAATCAGGATGCTAAACTGTTATCTTCAATAATGGTTAAGTGACTGAATGTGTTTATTAGACAATTTATATCCCCGGACCAATCTGGGTTCATGCCAAGATGCGATATTGCAGATTCAATATGCAGGGTTCTGAATGTCATACATGTTATCAATACCCACAAACTTTCCGCAGCTTTTGTATCTCTTGATGCATTCAAAGCCTTTGATAGGGTGGAATGGGTGTTTCTAAAAATGTTGTTGCATAAGACGTACTTTGGGAGATCATTCTCTCATCTAATTGACCAGTTATATTCAAAATCATCAGAAGTGATTTGCACCAATGATCTAAAATCTCCCCGTACAGAACTGGGAAGGGGAGCTACTATTTGCTCTCACCATAAAAGCCTTAGCACAAGCAGTCAGACTCAGTCCAAGGATAGAGGGCATCCATAATGGAGGTAAGGATCATACCATCAACTTATTTGCCAATTATGTGCTATTGATGCTTTAAATCTGAGTACAGCCATTCCCTTTATAAAAACTATATTAGAGGAGTACCACAATATAACAGGCTTAGAGATCAGTTATTCAAAATCAGTGGTGTTATGTTTTCATATGTCACTGGCTGAACAAAATCGTCTAAGTACAATCTCGGGCTTTCAATTAAGCAATCCGCTATCTGGGGATATTGATCTCTAAAGATCTTAATCGGCTCAGGCGGCGGAATTTTAACAAAATCATGAAAGCAATATTTCAAGAACTAGCGGGTTGGCAGCACTTGAGATTGTCTTGGTTGGGTAGGATAGCCACCATCAAAATGGCCATTCTACCTAAATTACTGTTTCTTTTCCAGGCACTTCTGATTTTAATGCCTAAACAGTGGTTTCATTGCTGGCAAAAAGTACTGTTTTATTTATTTATTTAAAATATTTCTATCCCGCCCTTCTACCCTATAATAGGGCACTCAGGGCGGCTTACAAAAATAAAATCAAACATGTACATAATAAAATTGTAAACAGTAAAATCACAAAACTATTAAAATAAATTAAAATACATAAAGTACAATTAAAATACATAAAATACAATATATATACACACACACACACATACACATATATAGGGAGTGGTACTAAAGGGACTACAAAGGTAAAATTTAACATAGAAGGCATAAAATCAGTGTCACGCTCTACCTTCACTCCCTCCCAAAGGCTCTCTGGAACAAGATCATTTTCAGAAGTCTCCGGAAAACCATCAGGGAGGGAGCAGAGCAGGCTTCTTGGGGTAGGGTATTCCAAAGCTTGGGGGCCACAGCTGAAAAAGCTCTCTCCCGTGTGCCTGTCAGTCTAACATCTTTTATTCCAGGCACGCAGAGGAGACCAGAGGCAGATGATCTTAAATCCTGGGCAGGTACATATGGACGTAAGCGGTCCCTCAGGTACATTGGTTCAAGGCCGTTTAGGGCTTTAAAGGTCAGAACCAGCACTTTGAATTGGGCCTGGAAACAAATTGGGAGCCAGTGGAGTTAAAGCACAACGGTGATATGCTCCCTGCGCCATGCTCCAGTTAACATTCTGGCTGCTGCATTTTGAACCAACTGCAATTTCCGAACCGTTTTCAAAGACAGCCCCATGTAGAGTGTGTTACAGTAATCAAGCCTCGATGTCACCAATGTATGTGTCACTGTGGCCAAGTCAACTGCCTCCAGGAACGGACGCAGCTGGTAGCCCAGTTTGAGTTGGCCAAAAGCACTCCTGGCAACCGCAGCCACCTGATATTCAAGCAGCAGGGCAGGATCCAGGAGGACTTCCAATCTGCGAACCTGCTCCTTCAAGGGCAGTGCAACCCCATCCAGAACAGGATGCAACCCTGTCCCTGATGCAGTTTTTCCCTTGACCAGCAGTACTTCCTTCTTGTCTGGATTAAGTTTCAGTTTGTTAGCCCACATCCAGCCCTTCACAGCCTCCAGTCACCAGTTTAGGATGAGCACTCCCTCCCTGCAATCAGGTGGTAGGGAGAGATAGAGCTGAGTGTCATCAGCATATTGATGACATTGTACTCCAAGCCTCCTGATGACCTCTCCCAGCGGTTTCATATAAACGTTAAAGAGCATGGGAGACAGAATGGAACCTTGCGGTACCCCACAGGCCAACAGGTCGAGCAGTAGTCTCTCAGCACCACTTTCTGGATCCTGTCCATCAGGTAGGACCGGAGCCACTGTAAAACAGTGCCTCCCAATCCCATCCCAGCTAGATGGCCTAGAAGGATACCATGGTAGATTGTATCAAAGGCCACTGAGAGGTCCAGCAGCACCAACAGGGATGCACTCCCCCTGTCTGATGCGGGGGCGTAGGTCATCAAGCAGGGAGACCAAGGCAGTCTCTGTCCCATGACCAAGCCTGACGCCTGATTGGAAAGCGTCTAGATAGTCCGATTCATCCAGGAAAAATTGGATTACTAGAAAAAAGGGCAAATGTAATCGAACAAGTGCAATGACCAGATACAGAACTAGAAACGTGGGAGGCCTGGGTGTGCCCAATTTAAAGCTATGATGCTTTCCAACTCAAACAGCTTCTGCACATTATTAGGAATTCAAAAGACACATTGTGGGTTGCTATGGAGATAGATAAAACAGTACCCTCAACTCAAATGTGGCCCTTTCTGTCTACATCATGGTCACAACTTAAACAGATTACCAATCCATTTCTACAGGGAACCTTTCTGGTATGGAAACATTGGGAAAGAACATTAGCACCCAGCCTTTCTCCTCTCCCCTCCTTTCTAGACCTTCCTGAATTCAGGGACAAAGACAAATACGTTCAATACAAAGGATGGGAGGAAAACGGCTTATAATAGGATTCAGGATCTGCTTGTAAGAGGCCAGCCCATGTCAGATGTCTCCTTGCGTGAAAAACTGGGGCAGACATCATGTAACTGGCTGCATATAGCTCAGGTTTGCTCGTTAGCACACAGATTAGGAAAACAAACTGACATCAAATGTACCCTTACAATATTTGAGAAAATGTGTATGAGCTCAGTTTCAGAAACAAAAGATTTAGCAGCATCAATATTCAGAATACTTATAGCAGCCACAATGGGCAACACCACGAGTCTGAAAAAGAAATGGGAGGAAGAGCTGGGTGTTGACACAGATGTACAGCAGTGGAATCAATTATGATCTAGACCCCCTGTAAGAACTGCCTCAGTCAAAATCCAAGAAGCAGCTCTTAAAAAAAAATTCCAATGGCATTGGGCACCTTTAATATTATATCACATTAATAAATCTCTATCTCCACTGTGCTGGAGAGGATGTGAAGTTGTGGGCTCATTCTACCATATGTGGTGGAACTGTAAACCAGTAATGAAATTCTGGAATATGGTTTTTGGAAAAGTTTCAGATATTACAGGGCAATTGCTGATTCCAAATGCAGCCTTGGCCCTGTTATCCTACACAGGACATTTAAGTGTATACCTTGTACATAAAGATCTGGTCAACTTATTACTAACTGCAGCACGCATGGAAATCTCATCTCAATGGAAAATAGCAGATAACCTTTCAGTCAAATGATGGATGGGTACAGTGTGGGAAATAGGGCTCTCTGAAAAGTTAATGCAACATGATAGAAAAGTTCATGGTATAGCAAAAACAGAAACATGTGATGATGTCTGGCACCCATTCATAGTCTATATCAACAAGACTCTACCAGTCCTCCCCCACCCCACTATCCCATGTCTCGCTATGGCAAGGGTCAATGTTTTACACTGCCACAGAGAAACATACAGAAGGGTGAAGAGAATGAAGACAGCGAGTGTGAAGTAACTATGATATGTCATTTTGATTTTTATTAAGGTTTAGTTGCTAGCTTAAATTGTTAACATCAGACAGACAGACAGATAGATAAAATCTACTCCATGTACATTTACGGTTCAAATGTTTCTTTGTATATCCTGAAAAATTAAATAAAAATATAATTGGGGGGAGGGGAAACAATGTATTTTCATTACTCAGTTCCCAATGAAAGCCTGTCTAGTTTTAATGTGCAAATGTGTTCTTTGAGGTGCAAATTTATTTTTCTTGAAATGTCTACCATACCAAGGCCATTTTTAATTAGAAATCCCATTACTACATAGATCTCAAGATGAAAATGAGAAAAAGTGGATTATAGCTGGTTTATCCGATTCTGTGATTGTCACCAGCACGATCTATCAGCCTTGCTTTTCTATCTTGAAAATTGGAATTATTGCTGTCTACTGATTGTTCTGAGGCTTGAAACACGCTAATGATTATAAAGCTATTTGCATGTTTTAAGTCTTCTATACATGATTAATCATTATAATAAAAGCAGGGGCAATAACAGACTGCTTTAAAGAGTGGAGATGCCCCTTTTTACTTTCCACTTTCTCAATTTTAAAAATATCTCAATAGATAAAGAGATATTCAGTAGTAATTTTTACTATTTGCAGCTGCCTTTCCTGGAGAATAACTTCACTGCAAACATAAGTGAAGATAGGTATAGCATTTTAAGTGTGGTGGAGGTGGTTTACCCCCAAGAGCAAGTTGAGGGAAATGTAGTTCTGTAAGTTTCTAGCATGTCAGGAAAAGGCTCAAGATGTGAAGGCCCAGGGGCAAAAAACTTTTTTTTTTGCTGAATTGTTTATTTTTTTGGCCCTGGGACTTCACATGTCTTAAAGTTACAGCTGGTAACTGCTGACTAGTGCCCATCACATCATATTACCTCCCCCCTTGATCCCCAGAGGTTATTTGCAGCTATTTGAGGGAGAGAGAGAGAGAGAGAGAGAGTCTTTTGGGGTAGGAGGTAGGTGGATTGTCATGTGCAGGATAAATGTAAATGCCACTATATTTTTTAAAAAAACAAAAGCAGATAACCTGTTTCAACATGTAAGGAAACTTGCAAAATTGAGTTCACAGTGCAAATGAAAAACTTGCTGTGACTACTGCGATGCCAATCTGACTGTACTTCCCGTTTCAACAGTTAAAGAAAACTGAAAGTCCCCGGATTTGAGGGTAGTGAGGGGCAAGAACTGTGACAGGCAAATTGGTTGTAAACCCATATAAAGTCTATTCTGCAGCTGTCAGCTCAGTTTAACAGCTTCAGCCAAGGAAAGGTGATGGACAGAAGTGGCATCTTAGCTAATATACATACCACTTGCAAAGTCTGCAATGTACCTAACTTCCTGAAAGTGGGAATTAAAACCACAGAGCATGGCCATGATGCTTGTTCTTCAAAAAATATCTGTTGAAGAGACTGTTCTTTCCTCCATCTTTTAGAACTTGGAAAGATTGATCAAGAGATTCGCAAATACAATACACCAGGATTCTCAGGCTGCCTGTCTCGAGTACTGTTCAATCAGATTGCCCCGCTCAAAGCAGCCTTGAGACCAACCAATGTCTCCTCTCGCATCTACACAGAAGGAGAACTTATAGAATCCAACTGTGGAGCAAATCCTCAAACCATCCAACCAATGTCTTCTGCAACAGACCCATGGCATTCCAATTCAGGTAAGTTGGGAATTGATTAATGATATTAATATTTTTAATTTTTGAAAAATGTTAAAATAGGTCCCTAAAGACTAAAAAACTAAATTCTGTAACATAAAATTCTGTATGATGGTAAGATTAAAACAAAACTGAACATTGACTCTCTCACATTCACATATGCATGCATACACCCAAAACTTATTTGGGCACATTCATTCCATTATTATTTCACTTTAAACAGTCATGGCTTCCTCCAAAGAATCCTGGGAAGTGTAGCTTGTGAAGGGTGCTGAGAGCTGTTAGGAAACCCGTATTTCTCTCACAGATCTACAATTCCCAGAGATCTCTGGGAAGAGGGACAGACTGTTAAACCATTCAGAGAATTATAGCTCTATGAGGGGAATAGGAGTCTCAGCACTCTTCACAAACTATGCTTCCCAAGATTCTTTGAGGAGACCATGACTGTTAAAAGTGGAATAAAAGGTATGGTGTCAATGTGGCCTTTGAATTGCAGTGCTTTACCTTCTAAGCTGGTGGCTTATATATTTTACTCCTTCATTGCTATGTAAAGTTATTACTACTGCATTTTTCTTACAGAATCTAACTTTGTTTGCTAAGCAATGACAGTTTTACCTGCTGGTTGTCTTGCACATAATTGTTTTAGTGGTATTAATTTTTGTTAAAGTGATGAATGCAAGTTCAGAAAATTCACAGTTTTTTTTTCTTAGCACTGGTAGTTGTAGCACTCGTCATGAGTACAAACCCTTGGAAATTGCATTTCCATTTCTTATCAAATGCACTGCTGGAATTAGGGCCAAGTTTTGAGGGACTCTCAACCCTGGTTTTCCCTGGCAAAGTTAATGCAAGGGTAGAGTGTATCTGTGCAGAACTGTTGGGGACTTGTTATGGTCAGTTGTGGAACTCAAGTACCTCCCTATTCCCCGTTATCTCAGGGCTGAGACCTCACATCTAGTTTAGCCTTTTAAAATGCTGCTCTGTGCCCTTGCTAGTACTCTGCTGCATTGCCAAACTATTATGTAAAAGTATTGTATCATTTTGTAACTGACTGGCCTTTCACTGTTGACTGTTCCCTGATGACCTTCCACACTGGTGATGGAAATTTAGGACTCAACTAGTCCCTGTTCCTCTCTGAAGTGTGAACTGAGAGTAAACTGCTTTCCTTCAGAACCCCAACTACCTTATACAGTATGTTAATGTAGAAGAGTCAAGGTAATCATGAGTTAAAATGTAGCCATTTGCTTGCTTGGACAAGATTATAAAATAGTACTTGGCTTTGCATAGGGGTTTTAATCTTCATCAAATTCAAAACAGTCTGGAAGTTCCACCTCCTCCCCCAAATTGTTTTTGTTGATGGTTTAGCACTTTAGCTCTTCACCAGGCACAAACGCACAGATTTCAAGGACACACCAATGAAAAAGGCAGATGGAGTTCAAACAGTTCTTAAAATAAATATAAATCAATCAATTTATACTATCCTTCACATCTTGGCCTGTCTTTTTTCATGCAGGTTAAAAAGTTAGAAATATGCTGCACCAGGAAAGGAAAGATCACTAACCATGTAGAAGCAACAGTACTTGATATTGCCTTCCACGCAGAAAGTGGCCTATTTAATTTAAGCAACGACTATCAGAGGAGGTTTTGATTGCCAAAGGGCAGTAGTGGCTGGTGCCTACTAGACCTGGAGTGGCCAATGAGGGGTCATGGGGGCATGGCCAAGTTGTTCTGGTTTTCTTTCCTTACTTCTCCCTTATAAAGATACTGTAGTAGACACTTAAGCATTCCTGTTTTACAAATAGCACCATGTTTTTCTGCCCCCACCCCCACAAAATAGTGCAGCTGCAAGGCTTCAGCCAATCCTAATCTGGCCTTATTATTGCATATTTTAAATGCATAAATCCCACTTGTGTTCAGTTGATTTTAATCCCAAATTAGGGTACACAGAGGATTGACTCCTAAGAAGAGTTATTTTAGACCTGAAGCCACTGGGGGTGGGGGACTGTGGAAAGCAAAGTAATTTGCTTTCAATTCTTAAAAATGATTTTTTAAAAAGACAACTTTTACTATTTTACTTTTACAAGTAAAATAGCAAGGAAAAGCATCTTGTGGGCTTTTAGAATAGAAAGGTAGGTGGGGTTTTAGGAGAGTGGAGAATTACTGCAATATCCTGCTCACAACTTGCCAAAAGCCTTTGGGAGCAAACATACTTGCAGAAGAGAACAACTGCAAGCATGTGCAGGGTGGGCATGCAAGAGAATTGGAAAAAACCTTCACCAGTTATTCCCCTCTCAACAGTCCTTTAAGTGTAGGGACACAGACTATAGTCCACCATTTCTCCACCCAATCCTCCAATAATATCCCCCAGCCCATTCACAAAAATAAATGCAAATAGTTCTAAAAGTTTTTTTAATGTTTATTATAGAAAGAGACTCCCACTATTATTTGCTTGTTCTCTCTCTCTTAACAAATGCTATTAATAAAATAACCAAACTCTTCAAATTAACTACCACTCCCTTCTCCAGCCTGCCCACAAAAGACCTGCCTCAAGCTGTTTAGGGTGTGGCCTTGAAACTCTGAGCATGCTCAGAACAGCTCTTGGGTCTACTCAAAAATTAGCTGTAAAGCTTTGATAAGGACAACAGGAGGAATAACAACATCAGGAGGGAAGAGGAAACTGCACAAGCAGGGCAAATAAACAAGAGCATTGGTAAGGTTAGAAAAAACCCTTTCGTGTGGTTTTTCTGCCTGGAGACAGATGAGTGGGACCTCCTGGCTATTGCAATTATTTTGGATTGAGATAGGTTGAGTGGAGGTGAGAGCTGATTGGCCCCAAAATGGGAGATTGACAGAAAAGTATCCAGGACTCTTCTGTGCATTGAAAGGAACATAGAAGAATGTATGGGACAGGAAAGAGTGTGGCTCTGAGATTTTTAGGGAAACTAAGCAAATTGCAGGGTATTTTACTTGGTAGGGCTCAGCCCGATAGCCCTAATAGACCAGCCTACACTACCAAAGGGGTAGCTGTGTTTGAAATATCTCTCAAGTGCAAAAATTTAACCAACTGAGGTGACTTAGTGTGAAGACTGACATAATAGTCAATACTCAAGTGATAGATGTACCTGGCAATAAGTCCAGCGGTAAATCATGTAACCACCATCACCCTGCTTCAGGTGCACTGTCCACCTTTTAATTTTTAAAAACACCACATAAATGTTCATACACTTAAATTAAAATGTGTTCTTTGGATTGGGGGTGTCTTGGTGTCCTTGTTGGGGAGCTACTTAGCCAATCATTACTGTGCATGGCTAGCTTCTTTCAAAGGCACAGAACCATTTTTATCAGAGTTCAAACCTGAAGAGGAAAGATATGTTTAACCTGAACACAGAGTAAGGATGCTTTCAAATTGGCTTTACTGTGTCTTCAGCTTTCACACAGGAAAATAGGAATCTGCCCTATTCCAAATCAGACTATTTGTCCATCTGGCTCTAGCCCAGCACTGCCTACCCTGACTGGCAGTAGCTCCCTAAGGTCTCAAGCAGAGGTCTTTCACATCACTGGCCACCTGCTCATTTTAGCTGGAGAGGTTAGGGATTGAATGAATGTGACATTCTGCATACAACTGAGTTATGGTCCCTTTCTGTAATACTTGGGAGCTTCAACAAATTTAGTGCATATCAGAAAGAGAGAGAGATGGCCCTGCCATATAGCAAGGTAAACCACCCTGTTACAGGTATCACTATGATGGGGAGGAAGGCTGAATAGGCAAAGGAGACAGAAATTGGTGCCTTAGTAGCCTGAAATCTGCTTGGTAAGCTTTATCATTAAATTCTACTCTTGATACATGTTATTGGGTTAAGCTGAATTCTGAGCGGATTATTATGATTTTTTTTAAAAAAAAATGCAGCCATAGAGACTGCAACGTACAGCAGAAGACCCATATAACATGAGGAGCTTCTTAACTCTTTTGCCTCTTATGCAAAGCTGTTTTTAACCCTGCAAGGCAGACAGTTTTTTGGAGGATGGTTTTTAGCTGGGAAACTTATGAAGGAGAAAATATTAAGCAGCCCATTCTTCCATGTGAGACTTCCACTACTGGCAACAGAGTATCACATAAAGTTTGGCCTTAATTATTTTTGAAAAAAACCTTATGTTTCAACTGCCCTGAATGTTGGATGTACAGAATAGAAATTATTAAATACTAGAAAAATAAAGTGTAACTTAACGGTGATATTTATCTGTTTATTACATTATCCAACCAAGTTCTCCGGGTGGTTTACATAAACAATAAAATACAAAATTAAATTCACATTAAAAACTAAGACAAATAAATCACAACAGCAAAAACCAACGAAAAAGCACCAGATACCACCACCACCACCGCTAAAATCAGTATGAAACACAGCAGGACATGCTTTGCATGCAGAAGACCCTAGGTTCAGTTCCTGGGATCTCCAGGTAGGGCTCAGAAACATTATTTTCTGAGTGTGGTTGCTGTTCAGCGTAGCAGACAATAATGATCCAGATGGACCAGTGGTCTCACTTTGGATAAGGCAGTCTCCTACATTCCTACCTTATCCAATATAGCAAAAGGGCACATGCATTGAAATTTTTGTAATATCCAAATTTAATGAGTTGAATCAACTGAAAATTAATTAGTTTTTCTTTTACAAATAAATGACAGCAAGAGCTAGCTCTGGCTAAGCTTTAGCAACTCAGTTCTTTCTATCCTAAATGACTTAATGATGGTGCTTGAATTTCCCATAAATGTTCCCTAACAGAAAGGACCCTTCAATCTTGCCTGGTTCTTGACACCCCTCTGTACATCTTTTCTCCTCCTACCCAACTTAATTACAATCTATACTCCACCCCTGCCACTTAATCAGAAGCTCCAGTTGATGTTCAGCTGCCAATTCTAGTGGCACTCCCTGAGAGACCCTGGCATTTCAAGCTGTTCTGTGTAGCCATGAATAGAATTTTAATGCAGTAGAATAGGAGAAAGGTAAGATTCCATCACAAAGACAGACACTGCTCTCCAATGGAAAACAGTCTTTATCCAAGGCATTACTAGAAATTCTGCACCTGTGGAGTTATAACGTACTGGGAACAATTTCAGAAGGGGATGAGCAAACATATTAATAATCATTTTCTTGGTGCTTCTCTGCGTCTTTCCCTATTTACATTGACACACACCATCTTTCTTTCTGACCATAGGCTAAAACTGGGAGGGAGAACAGCCATTATCTCTAGCTCTGCAGACTCAACCTTTACCTTCTGAAATTTTAACTCATTTTGCTCCTCTGGAAATTTGTGTATATTTAATATAAATATTTATAACCAAAATATGTACCTAAAGAGAGATTACTGTTTGTATTAAAAACAGTGGCAGATTCTGCCACTAAGTTCACTGGCAAGAATTTTATTTGTCCCTTGGAATGGCTTTGCTATAGTTCAAGACTGCATTCAGACAGCAGTTTATTCCATTTTCTCGACATTTCTATACCTGATAATTTCCACATTTTCACACAATGTAAAAAGGCACTTCTAAAAATCTAATGGAATATAGTGCTCATTTCCGTGTTATTGCGTCCAGAAAAATGTATCAATTAAACTAACACAATAAATTATCTGAATGCAGTCCAAGTCTGCACCAGCTGTTTTTCTTGTGATGTATATTTGAATACATCACAAATGGCTGCACCTTTGTCCTGATCAGTTCTGGAGATATTTTTAGCATAATAGCTGGTACGTCATTAAACAGGTGTTAACCTTCATGCAATATCCCTATGTTGGTCTTGGCTAGCAAAGCCCTCAACTTACCTGTTGCCTCACAGCTCCTCCCCCACTATCAGGCTTTTTTCTCACTTCGGTTTAAAACACTGAATATACAAATTTCACCCACCTTCCAAGAGACAGTTGTCATTCCTTTTGTTGATATTGCACACTACAATCACTCCAGACTTCATAAAGATGGAGATTCTCCCCACGACATTGTTTTGTTTTGTTTCCGTTACTGCAGTGTAATTGGGTGGTGGTGGATATATTTGCCTACAGTGAGAACGAGATATTTTACTCTTAAGTTATGCAGATTTGCTAAACACAAAAAATTGTAATGGTGGCTTGGCATTCTGTCTGTTGCAATAACTATTTCAGACTGCTACATGCTTTTGTAGAGTTACTGACAGTGTAGGTAAAGGAGCTCCTGGCTGTCACAAGAGGAATGTTACTAGGATTAATCAATTTATTGCTTATGACTGGATTAACCAGTCTTGCACTCACACAGACTAGCCCATCTACCCTCGTATTGTCTATACACTATATCAACTGACAGCAGCTCTCCACAAGTAGAGGTCTTTCCTGGCCCTGCTACCAGAATCCCCTTTAACTGGATATACCATAAAACTGGATGTTTATACCTACTGTTGTGGGTTCTTCCCAAAAGCTGTATTGGCCTGGAGTCAGAGGCAGGTCATCCACGTGGCAGGTGATATCTTTAGACTGAGGACAGGGGGAGATTAAGATGATGGCTTTCCTAAGACCACTCAGTCAGCTTATGGCTGAACTTTTAAAAATCAGGGATTTCTTAGTTCATAGACAATGCTCTTAACCAAGCACTGGTTAGGTCTTGTATGTTCCTCGATAAAACGTTATAATTTCAGACTTTCTTATATGTTGTTGCACAGAAATATTAAAGATATCTGTATGCGTATTGAACTTTGCCTCTGGAATATGCTATTTTACTTCCAATATATGAGGCCAAGGAAGTGAGGGACTAAATATCTAAAGCGATGCTAGCAGCTTCCATTTTTCTTTGTACATCAGGTGCCGATCTTCCTTACAATGGTCAAGTGATAGGAGGTGGTGTTAACAGGAATTCAGCAATTATTGGAGGTAAGAAAACGCCATATACCTCCTTTCAGAAGCACAGGATTTTCAAATATATTTGAGTTTAGTATTAAAATGCTTACTGTACATCAGAACTCTTGGAATAGGATAGATAATAATAAACCTGTTTGAATTTTGGTAGTATATCCTGCTACAACTGAAAGATGATGAAGGGTAGCTTACCAGGATGTGGAGGCTGGGGGTGGGGAAAGGCAAGTACCATTACCCCTTAGCTCCTTTGAGCCCTTCTCAAGTTCCACACAAAAACAGAGGCACAGTCCATCCCAAATATGTACCCAGACACACATCCCGATACACAGGCCTCTCTTACTCACACCCACCACAAAATAAGGGGCATTCCCCAAATACACATTCTACCTCGAGATCTATCCAAGTATCTTCAAAACAGTGGCACAGTCTCCATGTGCATGCACACACAGTCGCCTCATAAAACCAGGATGATTTCTACAGTGGTCTTTCTCTTCTGCTTATTTTATTATTTTGCTGTGCTTTTTTGTATGATTGTTTGTGTCACCTTGAATATTGCTTTGTTTTTCTATAGAAAGGTGACATATGTCCCATCCCTATACATGTATTGCACGACAAAATCATCAAAATAGGATTTATGTCTTTAGATTTCATCCCAAATATTCACTGAATAAAATCTGGGTATCTGTTTCTGAAATTAAAGATGGAATTTGAACATATTTTCAGATGACAATAAAGCAACTGATGAAGTAAAAATTAATGAAGTAAATCCACATGATCAACTCAGCATATAGTTATTGAAAAATGAGTTTTTGCCAGTTTGCCTTTAAAATGGCATTAGCTTGGGGGAAATGGAGACATGCACTTTTCCTGTTTTTCTCTCTCCTTTTTTGCTATTGAACCTGAGATCTGTAGCTTCACTTTATTAAAATAGGCATTTATATTCATTGGCTCAGCTTTTGAGGTGGTATGAAATGCTTACAAACATTCCAGCTATTCATACATTTTAAAAAATGTTTTCACATAAGGCCTGACTAATGTGATTGTGTGTTCTAATGGGAATATAGATAACATTGCCAAAGTGTTGGGTAACTGTTAGATTGTGTATGTGTGGAGGTGGTTTGGTAATATGTGAATGGCATGTCTGTGTGTATCAACAGCCCGAATAGATGTTAATGTGTGCCTGTGAAAAGGAATGTGTGTGAAAGAATTGGAGGAATGAATTCTGAATATGTTTCACAAATCCCACATACCCAAGCTCATGCAGGTCTCCACTTGCTCATATTTTTTAAGCCATGTGTTAGCACTATAGTTAGAATTAAAAATATAATGAAATCACTATCCTAATTAGGCCCTACTGAGTGATATACAATCTTCTATATTGTCATCCTTACAAGCCCTACTGATCTATTTGCCAGTTAATTGACATACATTAAGAACGGAGCAGAACAGCAGTAATAAGAAATGAGATAATGAAATGATAATAATGAGATTTTCCCTGTTATAAAAATGATTGTAGATACAATATTGTAGCCTTGTGAAATTGGACAGTAAGATCTAAAACCTCATTGGTGGGGTTTTTTTCTTTTTAAATCTAAAATCTTCCATCTCTCTCTTAGGTGTCATTGCTGTTGTGATCTTCACTGTCCTCTGCACCCTGGTGTTCCTCATTCGCTACATGTTCCGCCACAAGGGAACCTACCACACCAATGAAGCCAAGGGGGCAGAATCTGCTGAGAGTGCTGATGCAGCCATTATGAACAATGACCCCAATTTTACTGAAACCATTGATGAGAGCAAAAAAGAATGGCTTATCTAAAATTGATGGTGGGGGGGAAGCAGATTCTTTCGGAGTAGGGATTAGGGAAGACTTTTACAGCAAGAAGAGAGATCTCTTACAGACTCTTGAACACACCTAGTTTTTAAAAAAGGAGATCAGCACAACTGGAGGAACAAGGGACAAGCAAACACTGAGATTGGAAGTGGAACAGCATTTCAAAAAAGTACTTTTTAATATTGATTTGCCGTGGATTTGCCCTTCTTGTGTCCATCTAAACCAAGATCATATTTTAAGAGGTTCACCCTTGTGAGTAACCACCTGTCTTCTATGTCCATGGCTAGAGGTGTTCAAAAACACCTATGATAACAGGGGCCACTTTTTTTATTTTATTTTTAGAAGCTCTTTAGAATGTAAATACTTGTCTCCTGAGAACAGCCAACCAATCCTAAATCCTGAGACCATTCTTTTCAAGTGTTCTTGCATACATAATTTCTTAGAAAGGATGTTGTAATAGCTGGGATGCGTTCACGTGATCTTTCAGCGATTCTTATTTTAATGCATGGTTTAAAAGTTTCAGCTTTGGTGAATCTACACTATAATGGTTTAACAGTCATCATTTCTCCCCAGGGAATCCTGGGAACTATGGGGGAGGCTAGGAATTTCAAGAAGTCCCATCTGATGTTACTTTGCATGGGAGCTGCTGGGAGCTCAATCATATCAGGCATTTGAGGGACCTATATCACTATTTCTTCCCTCAGCAGATTGCTCCAGTTCCTGGGAGGGGAAATTCTGACATCTTAAGGTATAGGTTCCTCTCGTGTGACTTTGAACTTTGTTACTAAATGGTACAGAAAAAGGCCATGCTGCGATGGCTCCCACAGTGCTAAAGGCAATGTTTAGCCCTAACAGATAATTCTCAGCAGCCTCACAAAAGTACAATTCCCAAGATCCTTTGGGGGAAGCCATGACCATTTTAAAAGTTTAAAACTGATATACATATATACTGTAGTGTAGATCTGCCCTCAGAGAGCAAGAAACTTGGACTGTCAGAAGCACTTGAGGGAACCCCATATTTGCCTGTTTTCAATAGTCCATCAATCTGTGCCTGCACCTTGAAATCAATGTCTGCTGAGGGTACACGATTGTGTAAAGTGCTTATCAGTAATGTAAACAAAATTAATATTACCCATATTATCATCCTTGTAATTGAGAGAGGAGTATCAAAGCACAGGAAGCCTTATTTAATTTCTTGCTCAAATCTGAAGGATTACATTTAACTCTGTGATGAGCCTGCTGATCTGAAGTCATCCTGCCACATTTGTTCTGTCTGTGACATATTGGCATATGTTGTACATATGTAGACATAAGCATTGTAGTAGGGACTTAGAGCCAGATTTTACAAGTTTGTTTGCTTCTCTTTCTTATATATAGGCTGCTGCAGAAATATTGCTAGTTTCCTCCAACACATTTGATCTGGGAGTGTTCCTGTACAACATGGCATATTATTTAACTCTTTTCCCTTTTAAATTTCCCAGTGGAACACTCTTGTGATGGATATTTGTGAAGCAGTTTTCTCTCAGGCTAAAAAGCAGAAATTAAGATATTGAATAGCTGCACAGCCCTGGTGCATGGTTTTTCTTTAAAGCAGAGATTCACCAGTCTATCATTATCTCTGTTCAGGAAATTTGAGAGCAGATAAGGCAATAACCAGTGCGTCAGGGATAAGGGTCATACAGCAGAAATTAACACATCTCCAAAGTGGAGAAAGCTGGAGCCAATTAATACACCTTACATTTATCTATGCGCTACAAAGCCACAGTTGTGTGAAAGTGCTGTCATAGGTCAAATTTCATGGCTTGAGGTTTCTTATGGTGTGAATGGAGTCCCCACCAGTGGAGTTGTACTTATCAAATTATAACAGAGGCCACTTCTGCACTACAAATTTTAATCTGTTTCAGTTTGGTTTAACCAACAGAACTTTTCCAAGAATCTCAGCAACTGTAGTTCTATCTCACTCAACTATAGCTCCCTGGATTTCTTGGTTGAGTTCTATGGCAGTTAAACAGGAAAGAATTTGGCGTAGGTTTATATAACGTACGATCCCCACATCCTTTGACAGCAACAACCAGTTGCCCATCCAATGATTTTCTTTAGTGGCAGGTGATTAAAAAAAAAAAGAATTTCCATTGTGATTAAGAAGATTCTCCACTGACAAAGCCTTATGGAAAATTGTACAGTGCACCCTAATGAAGATATGATTGTATGGCCTCTTATGTATTTTCCAAAATGAACTACTTCTTGTGAAAACCTTTTGTTCTTATGATGGCTATGAATCCATGTAATTCATCTAGTCACAATTTTGGTATGCACAGCTTTGAAACATTTATATATCAACTATTTCTGAGAAAGATTGATGGGAAATCCAAAATAATTATAGAGCAACATACTAAAGACTATTATTCTCTTTTAGCTGAATCCTCACTTTTTTCTAGGATATATATGGGAGTGAAATTGTTTCTATATTACAAACACCTTGCAAAGTGGAGAGAATTTCATTTAGAAATCTTTTATAATGCCATACATGGTCTTATATGTCTTCTTCTTAATCCCATTGCTAGTGCTGATGGGAATCTATCAGTTGAAAGCTGAGAGAAACCAGAAGGTAATGGGCTGAATTTGAGGAGCTTGCAACCTTTCTTTTAGGAAAAAAGATCTCCAAATTCCCATTCATCCAAGAAATTATACTGAGGAATATCATGTTCCCCGGTTTTAAGAACCCATTAGTGCCTTTACACAGTGTCATTACACTGACCACTTTCTTTCTTTCTGTGCCTATTTGCATGCTCAGCAAACTACATGCCTCGCACTAAGGAAAGGGGCAAAGACTGCCATGTTTGACAAGCCTGGGAGCCAGGGATTTAGAATGCTTGTAAACATACAGAAATGAGCAAAACCTTGCATACACGTGCTCATTATTGAAAAGATACACCTGGTTTTCCTTTCCCATTTTCCTATCCTGATGAGAGCTTTTCACATAGGCTATTATCGTATCAGATTTTAAAAATTTGTTTTATGGCTTTGGATACAATTCTGGTTCCATAAGAAGGGAAAGTAAAGTATATTATAAACTTGCTTTATGATTACTTTCTCAATCAACAAAGATGTTTCTAAGCTGTTTTTATTAGTTTTTGATCTTTGTGAGAACCATATTAATAAAATGCCCTGTAAGGCAGATAGCATTAAGGAGACAGAATGGGTTAAATGAGACAGATCCATACTCATGGCCATGGCAGTTTCTTTTTTTTCTTTTGCAGACAATCATTTTCCACAGGTAGCCTGCCATCAGATTGGGTACTACTGCCATCTAGCGTCCGAAGGCAAGAATGCACTAGAGTTAAAACCTGGGCCTCGGGCCCCTCCCACTCCAGTCTTCATTCTTGCCTTCGTCCGAGGCAGGTTAAATTGTTGGACAGAGCGATAGATAAGTCTTTATTCCTTCTTCCATTTCACCTTTTTTCACCTGTTTGTTTCCCTCCCCACATTGGTGTTCGGAGGGTGTGCAATTTTTTCTTATTTTTTCCTAGTATATTGTTCCTTATCTCTCCTTGGCGTTATTTTTTCCCCTTTTTGTTTTCCCGTTTGGGATTGTTTGGGGGTGCGTCGCTGAGGCTACATAAGCGGCGGCTGCTGCTTTTTTGTCGGGTGGGGGTCCCTCGGCTGCGGATCCCTCCCCCGCTCAGTTTTGGCTGCCTTTTCAACCCTCCTGGGGCCTTATTTCGCTGAGGCTGCGGCTCCCTCGCAGGCTCTCCACCCGTTCCCACGCCCCAGGACAGAGTTTTTTGGCCTACGGCTGCTCTTTCAGCCCTCCTGGGGTCTTATTTAGGCAACCCCAATATCGCGGCCGCCATTTTGTTTTTTGCACTTTTAAAGTTTTTTCCTTTCTGAGGCTTCTTGAGGCCCTATAAGGCAGCCTCTTCACCCGGCTGCCTTCTCAGCCCTGTTGGGACTTTATTTAGGCTCAGCTGCTTTTTTCAGCCCTCCTGGGGTCTTATTTAGGCAACCCTGATATCGCGGCCGCCATTTTGTTTTTTGCATTTTTGAAGTTTTTTTCCTTTCTGAGGCTTCTTGAGGCCCTATAAGGCAGCGTTTCATCCCGGCTGCTCTCTCAGCCCTGTTGGGCCTTAATTTAGGCTCCCCTATTCTAAAGTATTTCTGCATGTGAGACCTGTGTCTTTAGAACGACCTATAGTCAAGAGATACCACACCTTCCCCATTGTGTGTGTGTATCCCCTTATGTGCACCACTATTTGAGGCTTAGTTTTCATCAGTGCACTTTGGCGGTACCGCACCTTCCCCATTGTGTGTGTGTATCTAGCCCTGGCCACGCTGCACTTTAAAGAAAAGCATCCTTTCTTCCTGGCAGTGTAATTAGCGGTCTCGCACCTTCCCCATTGTGTGCATGTACTTAGCTAGTGGCCAATAATACACCTCGACTTCTCACTTACTTTTTGGAGTCCTGATTGTTTAGTGGGCGCTTAATATTGGTGGGCATACATCCACGATCTCAGCACCTTCCCCATTGTGTGTGTGATCCAGACTTTGATCTCAGCACCTTCCCCATTGTGTGCGTGATCCACACTTTGACATGGCAGAGCAGAACCCAGAGGTGCCACAAGCCTCAAAAGCAGGTTGTCAGGGCATCGCTCCATCTCTACGCAAGCCACCTAAACACAAGCCCGCTAAAGCCTTAGCCAAGACTAAACACCTGTCTGGCCACGGGCCGCCCAAGAGGGCACGCTACGTTACACCCCCACTCCCGGAGAAGCCTCTGCACGCAGCGGTGCCTGCGCTCTTTCAGTCTCCTTCTGAGTCCTCAGAGGATGAGTTTGAAGGCTTCCCCAGCCAAACCCCTCACCAATCTGACCTGACTCCATCTGTGCAGCCTCATGCGCCTCCACAGGAATATACTCTACCCACACCTCCACCTGCAGGGATACAGCTGACTCCAGATTTTCTGCTACAGTTACGAGAGATCCTTGGGTACCTATATCAGCCTCAGCCTCCATCTCACGTATCCTCTCAGCCTGAAGTTTCGCGGCAGTCTACCTCTGCAAGACTACCGAGCTGCCATGATGATGCTCCGCTACCCTCACCTAACCCATTTGATGTGGTCAGGTGCAGAGTGGGCGTGGAATCCTCACAGATGGAGGACTACTTAAACCTTTTCCAGGCTGACCCTGATGAATGGAGTGGAGAATCTGACCCAGATGAGGACTACTCTTACCGCCTTTTCAACCCGGCAGACATCATTCCTCTGTCTCGCAGAGTAATGGACACCCTTGGCATTCAACCAGAACAAACACCACCGGTTGCCCCTCCGGTGAAGGGTGCCAGAGTCCTCAAGTCGCCTAGATCAGTGGATCATTTTATCCCTGTGCCAGATCCCATTAACAAGCTGGCCAGAGAAGAATGGGCCCGCCCTCTACGTCCGCGCCGTTCCTCCACTTTGGCCAACAAGCTGTATACCCTGGTCCCGGACTTCATGTCATTCCTGAACATCCCGGGGGTGGACCAACCCATTTCCAATCTCGTGTCTCGGTCTCTCCTCCCGAAAGAAGGAGACTCCCAGTTCAAGGATCCCTCGGAGAGGCGGCTCGACTTTGTCCTCCGAAAGATCCACGAGGCATCCGCTCATTCCATCTGGGCCTCTGCTGCCGCCTCCATCTTCTTCCATCACTTCTTCCATCACTTCCATGATGTGGCTAGATGAACTTCTGGATGACCCTAACCAGGATCCCGCCAAGCTATGTAAGGGTCTACTCAAGGTACACAAGACTGCTGCATTTGTGGCTGATGCCACGTTAGACGCAACCCACCAAGGTGCACGGGCTCTGGCAGCTGGCATTGTTGCTCGTCGAACCCTATGGCTTCAACATTGGGATGCTGACTCTACCGCCAGAACTAACTTGTCCATGGCCCCATACTCGGGCGCTATGCTCTTTGGCAACAATGCACTTAAAGCTGTCCTGGTCGATCCCAAGGACAATCGTAAGCCTGCCTTAGCCACAGTCAGAAGAGACGACCGCAGACCATTTCGGCAGTTTACTCCTTACCGCTCCTTCCAGCCCTTTCGGAGAGGATGACCTGGTGGACGAGGACGGGATACCAGGCCTACAGATTTCCGTCCCTCCAGGGCACCCTGGCCCAGACAACGTTTCCAGCCCAGAGCCCAATACCAAGGCAGGCAAGCCGC
This sequence comes from Rhineura floridana, assembly GCF_030035675.1. Classification (NCBI taxonomy): domain Eukaryota; kingdom Metazoa; phylum Chordata; class Lepidosauria; order Squamata; family Rhineuridae; genus Rhineura; species Rhineura floridana. The sequence continues at coordinate 2,817,706 of NC_084489.1, read as the reverse complement.
TTCAGCCTCTTACGGCAGAGGAGCCCGTCAGCGCAGGCAGTTCTGACACTTTTCCCATTGGAGGCAGACTCTCCTTCTTCTCCAGCTCCTGGCTCACTCTGACACAAATCTCTTGGGTCAGGGCAATCTTCACCCAGGGGTACAACATAGAGTTTTGGAGGGAACCCCCAGACAGATTTTGCCTCTCCCCCGTCTCCAAGTCACGCAGGGTGGCTATGCAGGATGCCCTACGCCATCTTCTAAACATAGCTGCTATAGAGACAGTACCTCCATCCGAAAGGCTGCAAGGCGTGTACTCCATCCTCTTCACAGTCCCCAAACGAGATTCCTCATGGAGGGCGGACCTAGACCTCAAGTTTCTCAACCGCTTTGTCAAGTACTGCCACTTCAAGATGGAGTCTCTGGCGTCTATTGTGGAAGCTCTACAACAAGGGGATTTCCTAGCGTCCATCGACCTGAAGGACGCATATTTACACATTCCAATTTGCTCGGATCACAGAAGATTCCTGAGATTTGCACTAGGCCACCACCATTTCCAATACCGTGCCATGCCATTTGGCCTCTCCTCGGCTCCTCGAGTATTCACCAAGGTGATGGCCACCATGGTGGAATCTCTTCGCCTACAGGGGGTTCACATTTACACTTATCTCGACGATCTCCTCCTTCGAGCATGCTCCCAGGACCTGGCCAACAGACAACTCCAGTTCACCCTAGACGCTCACGGCTGGCTGATCAATGCCGAAAAGAGTCACCTGCAGCCAACCCAACGCCTCCAGCACCTGGGGGCTATACTGGACACCTCTTTAGCCATGTTTTTCCTGTCCCCAGATCGTATTGCCTCCATTACAACCATGGCAACCTTACTGATACATCGCTGAAGGGCAGATGTCATGCTCCTGGCGCAGTTCCTAGGGTCAATGATTTCCACAATACACATCGTCCCATGGGCTCGACATCATTCGAGACCTCTACAATGGGCCCTCCTACCTCTTCAGGCGGACATCACCAAGTCCAACCATCGTGTGATTCCGCTGGACCCATTGTTGAAGGAATCACTCAGCTGGTGTGTAGCGACAACCCACCTCAGCAAGGGGATGCCTTTTCGGGACCCAGCCAGAGTCCTAATCACCACAGACGCCAGTCTGTCCGGCTGGGGAGCCCATTGCAACTCCACCTTCGTTCAGGGCGTGTGGTCCACTCTGGACCTAAATCACAACATAAACTGGCTGGAGCTCAGAGCTGCTCATCTGGCCCTTCGACACTTCCAGCCTCTGTTCTCTCTACAACACGTCCTCATCCGTACGGACAACGTTTGCGTGAAATCTCATATCAACAGACGGGGGTACCAGGTCCAGGGTTCTACAGGAAGAGGCGACCCGAATCTTCGACTGGGCCGAGAACCATCTATTGTCGTTACGAGCAGAACATCTCAGTGGGGCTCTAAACGTGACCGCCGATTGCCTCAGCAGGCAACAGGTCAACCTGGAGGAATGGAAGCTTCATCTGGCAGTGTTCCACCTCCTCCAGCTCCGGTTTGGCCCCCTCTCGGTGGACCTCTTCGCTTCCAGCCACAACTGCCAGCTGCCTTGTTACTTCTTGAGTTACCTAGAGCTGAGGGCGGAAGCAGTGGATGCGCTGACGACACCATGGCCAGACGGGCTTCTGTATGCCTTCCCCCCGATATCCCTCCTGGACAGGACGTTGACGAAACTCCGACAAGAAGGGTCTCGGATTCTTCTAATAGCACCATACTGGCCTCGCAGACCTTGGTTCTCAGACCTTCTCTCGATGTCAGTTGTGGACCCCTGGACCCTCCCGTTCAGGCCGGACCTTCTCACCCAGGGACCAGTTTGGCATCCAGACCCGACCTGGCTGAGCCTGATGGCCTGGCTTTTGAACGGATGCAGTTGAATACTGCTGGACTTTCTCAGGGGGTGATAGACACTATCTTAGCATCAAGACGACCGTCAACTACTCGCATTTACCAGAGTACTTGGCGTGCCTTCTCCAACTGGTGCACTTCCAAGGGTTTTTCAGCACCTCACACCACTGTACAGCATGTTCTACAATTCCTATACAGAGGTTTGACATTGGGACTCCGACCAAACACTCTGCGTCGCCGTGCCTCCACCATCTCCTCGATCTTATCCGTTTCCTCATCGGCCGCCCCCCTGGGAGCTCACCCGCTCATCAAACATTTTTTAAGAGGGGATGCCCGCCTTTCTCTGCCTGTACACCACCATTTTCCTTCCTGGAACCTCTCTAAGGTCTTGCAAGCCTTACAGCGCTCTCCGTTTGAGCCCCTTGCTTCAGTACCCCTCAGACAGTTATCTTACAAAGTTCTTTTTCTCGTTGCTATTACTTCTGCAAGAAGAATTTCGGAGCTACATGCCTTATCATCGGCCCATCACCTCTGCGTGTTTCATAAGGACTCAGTAATTCTGAGGGTTGAGCCATCCTTCTGTCCAAGGGTCACCTCAGTATTCCACTGTGGCCAGGATATTATACTTCCTTCATTCTGCCCAAAGCCGGTCCATCCCCTCGAAAAGGCCTGGCATTCGCTGGATGTTAGGAGAGCACTCAAGGTTTATCTCTCTCGCACCCAAGACATCAGGCAGACAGAAGCATTATTTGTATCCTTTCACCCTAGGTCTTTGGGAAAAAAGGTTTCTAAATCCACTTTGTCTTGTTGGCTACGAGCCTGTATTTCTATCGCATATCAGTCTCTTAATCTGCCAGTGCCGTCTAACATCACGGCTCATTCCACCAGGTCAGCTGCCGCTACGGCGGCATTCCTAACTAATGCTCTTCTTGCTGACATATGTAGGGCGGCGGTATGGGCTACCCCTAACTCCTTCGTGAAGCATTATAAGATTGATCGCTATGCTTCGGCTGACGCCTCCTTCGGGAGACGTGTCCTTCAACATGTCCTTTCTGATTCGTAAGCTGTTTGTAGTCCCTCCCTATTAAGGGGCTGCGTTGGTACATCCCAATCTGATGGCAGGCTACCTGTGGAAAATGGTCCATTGGACTCACCTGAAGGGTGATTTTCACAGGTACGCCTGCCATCACGTCCCTCCCTTGTGGGGGATTTCTAGATAAATTATGCTATAAGTTTAGTGCTCTGTTCTGTTCTCACTTAGTTAAAACCTATGTTTTTGGTAGCAAGTTCTATGATGTTTCCTGTTCCGATTTTCCTACCTCTATTTTCCTTGCTGCTGCGGCCTTCGGCCTTTAGTTCCTTTCAGATATACCACTTCAGACTCGTTGCAAATGAAGACTGGAGTGGGAGGGGCCCAAGGCCCAGGTTTTAACTCTAGTGCATTCTTGCCTTCGGACGCTAGATGGCAGTAGTACCCAATCTGATGGCAGGTGTACCTGTGAAAATCACCCTTCAGGTGAGTCCAATGGACCATTTTAGTTGATTTTGCAGTTGCAGGGGAGGGCCATGTTTGCAGTGGCAGACCTTTCCACATCCACACCCCCAACTGTCCATGCATCATACCCATGCTCCAATTAGTGAGCTACATGGATAGATTCCAACTGGAAAAATTGAGTATACAGATTGTACAATTGGAGCCTACACACATTCAACTCCTGTGCAGCAGCTAGTCGCATAGAAGTCATGGACTTTAATGCTCCGATTGCAATCCCCTCCCCATATATAAAAAGAATCTCTGCACAGAGCTATCGTATTTGGACTAAAAGTAGCCACTACATAGCAGGTTCTATGTATGAACTGGCCCTTGCATTAACTTGCTCAGAGGGCTTTGTGATTCAGTGTGGTCTGGTGAATGGAGTGTCACCCACAGAAACCTAGAATCCAATATTTTCTGAGCCATGGGGCTCATTAGATGACTGAGCTAGTTCCTATGTCTCATCCTAGTCTATGTCACAGTTTTTTGTGAGATAAAATGGCATAATCCTCATTTACACTTCCCTGATTCTTTTGCACATGCCCATTTATGGATCTCTAAAACCTCCCAAATAGTTGCAGTAAGGAAAACCATGGGCAGTGGGGAGATAAAAAATGTGCCCACATCTGTCCCAGTTGGCCTTCAAGTCTAGGTAGAATCACTGCTTACATACAGCACCTTTTCATTATTTCCTGTGCCACAATGACAGTCAATCATTTAAATGTTAAATTACAAATTCTATTCTGAGTAATTTGCTATTTTAAACTGAAAAAACCCACCACTTTCTAAATTAACAATCATGACCTGCAAAAAAGGATATATACATTGCTCCCTCATAATTATACAGTTTCTTTAATATCTCAGTGTGTAGACACATTTCACACTGACATTCAAGACCATTGCTTAGCATGCAACAATGGCATCACCAATTTAGGTAAACAAATTAGAAAAATATTGATTAGAGATATAGCATAGTGCAGATCATGTGATTTTAAGGGTTTATTAAAGGAGTCTTTTATTCAGATTAATAGTGATCTCACCACCACCCATGGTTTTCCTTACTGCAACTATTTTTACAAAAATCAGTTTTAAAAACAGTGGCGTTATATATGTGCTGTGACCACACCAGTGGCTACTGGGAGGTTTAATCCACTGCAGAATAACAATTAAATCCTCTTAAAATTAATGGACGTTATGGGCAAAGACAGACATTCTAAAAGAGCAATCACATATTTATTCAAAACTACGTCCCACTGAGTTCAGTGGGGCTTATTCCCAGATAAGTATGCATAGGATTTCAGAGTCATCTTGAATACATAGTTTCTGAAAACCAAGGCCTCAGTACACTTTAGGGTATGTCTAGCCCCCTTCATACATTACTCATGCGATGTGAGCATTACATTACCTTGAAGCAGAGCCATACTCCACACTGCCTAGCTCTGTTTTTGAACATCCATCATCTGTAATGAAGATGGCTCATGCATAGACGTCCATATGAGCTGAACACCTCAGTGATCAGGTGTCCCAGTCACTGAAAGACATGAGCAGTCATGTAGATGCCTTCACTGCAGGCACCACCACTAAGGGTAGAGACACACTTACTGTTGTGCCAGTTCCAGTGTGTCTCCACCTCTGTTGTCTGAAAACGGGGCACCCAACACTAGTCAAACTCTGCCCCTTTTTACTCTAAAACCCTGGTTGGATCAGCTCAAGTGCATTTTTTAAAATTCAGCTTCAGGCCGATTTCACAACTGATCGGTAGATAAACCTATTGCCCCTCCCTGTGGCCAAAGGAAACGCTTTGCTGTAGGGTCAGGCAGAGACAGTGATTTGCCCAACAATTTGCTGTGGGCAGTCCTGAAAGGCCTGAAGTCAGCAGTGGGGAAGGAAGCTGTGGCCAGCAGAGGGTGGAGTCACTTCAAAATGCAGCCAGAAAAAAACCTTCTCACTGCTTTTGAAGCAACTAATATGCCCACAGCCTAGCACATGCATGCTGAGAGGCAGAGCCAGGCAGGGAAGAAGCCTCGCCCCATTTCTCAGTAATTATGTGATGCAAGATTTCAATGCCTGCCTGCGATAGCCAAGGTTATAAAAAGTCTTGCTACACACCAGTCAAACACCAGTTCCTGCCTTCATCTATTCCCCATCCCCGCCTACATGGTTGGGATGGGTTTGGTAGCTGGTTTCTAACCGTTTGAATTCTGACAGTCCAGTTTTCAGTACCAATCTGCCATTTTTTGTTCCCGATTGTGCAATTGCCGATTCACGGGTTTTTCCAGCGAGAAACATAACATAATTGCTAACACAAATACTAATAAAAATGCTGTAGGCACTTGTTCCACTGAGTTAAGAATGCATCAGCTTACAGGAAAACTGATTATGAAGATTGTGTAAAATTCAGAGCAGATTTCTTTTTTAAAGTGCTGAAGACAGCCACAACCTGCCACAAGAAATCAGTGCTTGTCCGAAAAAGCAGGTCACTTCACCCTACTGCTCTGCATGGCACGAGTGGCCTTTTCTACACTAAAATAATTCCTTCATGTTATTACTAGCAATAGTTTTGTTGGCAGGGGCATTATGTAGGAAGAAAAGGAGGTGCAGTTGCCTCTCCACCACCAGTTTCAGACTACAAATAGTAGCTCAGAAGCACCCCTATTGCAAGTCATAAAAAACTCAATGACTGTTTTGTGAATTAAAATTTGTAGTGCACCCCTCTCATATGCTGGAAGAAATAAGAACTCCCTACCCTCTGAGGACCTATTCAGAATCATTCAGACCATGGCATTCCCGATCTCTATGTATGGATGTGAAAGTTGGACAGTGAAAAAGGTGGATAAGAGAAAAATCAACTCATTTGAAATGTGGTGTTGGAGGAGAGCTTTGTGCATACCATGGACTGTGAAAAAGACAAATAATTGGGTGTTAGAACAAATTAAACCAGAACTATCACTAGAAGCTAAAATGATGAAACTGAGGTTATCATACTCTGGACACATCATGAAAAGACATGATTCACTAGAAAAGATGATAATGCTTGGAAAAACAGAAGGGAGTAGAAAAAGAGGAAGACCAAACAAGAGTTGGATTGATTCCATAAAGGAAGCCACAGATGTGAACTTACAAGATATGAACAGGGTGGTTTATAACAGATGCTATTGGAGGTCGCTGATTCATAGGGTCGCCATAAGTCGTAATTGACTTGAAAGCACATAACACATCAATTGCCAAAAAACTAAAAAAACACATACTTTTAAAGTGTGAGGAACACTTCCAGTTGCATGCAGTTTTCTTCTCCCCAAAAATCAATTTCACTTTTCATTATTCAGAACACATTTTTCTCTAAATTAAAACCAATTATTCCAACCAAGACAAAAATGATTGTTTCATTTGAGGCAGGGCTCATCAGCACACAGAACATAATGGCAATGTATGGCTCAGACCTGAAAATGTGAAATAATCTCCATTCATGTGCAGAGTGCATCACACCAGAGAAATCTTAAACAGCCTCTTATGTCTGAGATTAGGGAGAGTATCTTCCAGGTTTAAGGAAGGACATGGAGTCAGTCAGTGTAATATGCAGACAGGCATAGAGCCCAAACATGTCATTTTCAAAATTAGGATCTAGAAACTCACCAGAAAAAAATAAGCAAGAAACAATAGTTACAGCATTTTCCTAATTCAAGATATTCTGAAATTAAATTAGGGAAGGGGCTTTTTGGAAGCAGAGGAACACACCTTTTCTGGAATTGCATTTGGATCTGATTAACCTGCCGTGCCCTGCCCCACCCAGCAGTTGCTAAAGCTTTTAATGAATGAATGCGACATAGTTACAACACATACACAAGCCATCTACCATTCTCCTAGTTCCCCAATTCACAAAAATAAATGCAAAATCCTTTGGCTATAGGAAAAGACTCACATTGCATCCACTGTTTGTTGCTTGCCTGCATGCTCTCTCTTCTCTCTAAGCAAGACCGCAAACAAAAAGTTCCTCAAAGAAAGAAACCCTCCCTCTTGCTTCTCGAGTAACCAGAACATGCTAAAATCTACGAGGCCTTCAAGGAAAAGGCTCTGAGCATACTCACAGATGTACAATTCTGATAGGCTACCAGATGGAGCGGGGCTGTTTTTCAATCTGTCCTTCTAAATCTGATACACTGTGGTTGCTGGATAGCCCTCATAACAACAGAGGGAGTGGACCCTTCACAGCAGGGGCTAAAAAGCCTGCAGTCTTCCTAAGGATCAAATACCAATCACATGGTTTTTCTGCCGAGACACATGGAACTGAACTCTTGGCCATAGCTATATTTTTTGATTGAATGAGTGATACAGAGTGTTGATTGGCCAGAGAACAGGAGACTGACAGAAATGCCTTTGTAAATTCGTAAAAGTAGAAAATGTGTTTGTGACAGGAAAGAGTGTACAACTTTAAGAATTTTAAAATTCTTAACATTCTCATTGAGAGGGCTGTGCCCCAGTAGCCTTAGTGGAAAAGCCTCTACCCTGGTGTGCAAATGCCCTTTTTTCTTTCTTTGCCACTTAAACTTGAATGTATTGAACAGCAGACTACTGATTCTTATGCCCCACCCACACACTGAAATCTCTTTGGCTCCCTCTGTTGAAACCTGAAATGCCATCCCTTGAGGTAAAAAGCTCACTACAGGTTAGTAATTTCATGGGTATTTATTCTGTATTGAAACTTAGAACAAGGTCTCTAGATCCTAACACTGAACAAGGTATACAATGCAATGTGGAACTGGATTTTCAACATCAGACTGCCTAAATCCAAAGCAGGGAGATTGAGGACACACAAGTAGTTCTCTTCAGCGGCCGTTTTTGTCAGCTTCGGCATGCAAAAAGCATGAACATATTCCGGATATCATAGAAAACATTTTGCAATAGCATTTTGTCGCTGGCAATAAGCAGGTGCTGTTTGTAGCAGTAAATGTTTACAATTCCATTTTAGATCTATACTTTGAATTTTAAACTTCTTTAATAGTCCTAGCTCCCCTCCAAAGGCCGCTGCGAGTTGTAATTCTCTGAGGCAGGATAAGGCATAAAGATGAGAGAAGCTGGAGTAACTCATCAATGAGGTACAAGTGCTGTAGGGCCAGGGTTCCAGAACTGTGGTCCATGGACCACCAGTGGTCTGTCAGATTTGGATTGGGAAGACAGGGCTCAAGACGTGTGTTGGGTGGCCTTGGATAAATCACTATCAGCTTAATCTACCTCAACAGATTGATGTGGAGGAAAAAAATAGGACCCTGCCCTGGCTTTCTTGGAAGAAGCATGTGATATAAATGTAATAATCTTTAACATTAGGCAAAAATCCATGCAGAAAGATGATGAAAATGTCAAGTATCAGATACTGAGGAAAGACAGAATGCTAAATTTCTCTAGCTGTTAACCTTTGATGGAAATTAATCTATCATCTCCTGCTGAATACCATGTGCAAAAGGGATGCCCCAGAGTCAGCCAAATTTAATTCAAAATTTGCGAGTTTCCCACAGTGCTGTTGCAATGAAACACTGCAGAGCCAGCAGTAGGGGAAGAGAAGGGGAGGGTGCATCTCAACAACTTACTGACCAGTTTGACAGATAAATGTGAAAAATAGAGTTGTGGCTGCCCCTTTTTCCTGATGAAGATTTTTTTTCTTTAACAACGGTGTGACAGATAGAAATCCAACAGATGCAACTTTTTCCAGCTCAGAAATGCAATGATAGAGCAATATGCACTGAATGTCTGCCTGTCACAAAGACTAATTAAAGTCCTGTCTGCTACATTAAAAACTACCCAATTTATTGTGGCATAAGCTGTTTTCAGCAAGACACCAGATTCATCAGATGCCTTCAACTGCCCCACTACAAAACTACAAATTACTTCTGAGTGGACATAGTTAGGAATGTGTAAATCAGATTAAACTCAATGGGAATTATTTCCAGGTCGATGTCATTAGGATTGCAGACTAAGAGTAAGTTAGCAGATAGCAACAGCGGTGCCAGTGCATGCAGTTTGCAGCAGGCTTGCCTTTCCAGACTCCTTGTCATGGGGCCCAGTGCCCATTAGCCATGTGTGCTGCGACAGTGCTTGCCTGCTCTTCCCCCGTTACGAATCTGCCCTGATTATCTCTGCCTCCTTCAACTTCTCCATTTGTGTGGCACTTGCTTAGGGGTGGAGACTTCCGATTGCTCCACTTCTGCCTCCAATAAATGAATGATGCAGCTCACCATGCTGTGTTGCTAACCAAATGGACAGAAGGAGACAGCAACCCCCACCACCTAGCAAAAGCTGGGTCTGCCTGAGCCTGACGTAGCATCAGTGGACCTTGGGGTGGAAGGTAGCAGCAGGGGAGCAGATGAATTGAGTGGAGGCAACCAGAAGCTGTATCAGTGGAGAGAAAACAACAATGGGGCAAATAGGCAGCACAGGAAGGCCCAGCGTGCAGATGGGTAGATTCAGCAGCAGTAAACAGACCATGGGATACCAAGTCACTGCCTCTCCAATCTGCTGCTTGAGACAACAGACTTACCTTGGCTAATGGGAGGGCCAGCCCTAGGCAGCAGTGGACCACCTGGGCCACCTTGTAAGCCTATTTCCCTACTAAGGCCTAGCAGGCATCCTGCAGGGTAGCACTTAACATTGTGTCTCAACATCTCTGTCCTACTTTGTCCAATCTTTTCTGAGCAATAGTGATGTTCCTGGGATTCCCACCACATCTGCCAGCTATAGCATGGACTACATCAGGAAATCCCGGTGCATCCTCACTGCCTCCTTTAGATGACATTTCTGTCAGTGCAGTGGCAGACAGAGGTTCTGATGTGTGCTGCTTGGGACCTCTTTGATGAACATGAACAAATGGGTGCATCTAACGTGGTGTCTTAGTTTTTCAAGGCACACTTGAGCCACACATGCTCATACAGGCACACAGTTTGGGAGTCGCTGACCTTAAGGTGTAGGAAAGGACTGAAACGGGGGGAGGGGGGAGTTCAACATTTAACAAGGTTTCAAAATTCAAACAATGTGAATGTCATGTTTTCAGCAATATTCAACAAAGGCAGACAAGGATACTCTTGTTTGAATAATGACACTGAGGGACAGTGCAAAAGACATTCTTGATGCCGTCATGTTGCCCATATGAGCCACTTTGAGATGCCAAAAGAAAGAAATGTGTGTGTAATAAATGTCATTTTAATAGGGATATTTCAGATCTAAAGACAAATTCACAAAACCAGTCCTTTAATTCTGCACTCCATATTTGATTTTCAATATGCGGTCCCAGAATTGGAGCAGATTTTGAATATAATACATGACAAAGGGATGGAGGCTACATTACCACCCATCTGATTGAATGATAGGACACAACAGAACGCCATGAGGGATGGTTCTTGTTGCATAATCAGGAAATATCAATGGCAGAAGATGGGCTGGGCTGGACATGCATTGCAAGGAAAGGCAGTAAATCAAAGTAATTGGTTCAGAATTGTATGCCTCGACACAATTCTCTTACAAACAGCATTAAAGGAAAACTGCAAAATAATTACTGATGGAGACAACTTCATTTCTTTTTTACAATCTCTAGTTCTTTGTAGTTTGTCATCATTTTGGAGCCATCCGAGGCCCCTCAAACCCGTAACTCTCCAGGTTAACAGAGAATGGAACCACTGTTATGTACATTGCTCAATTGGTTGTCATGCATCTAGTTGAAAAATGGAACAGGATAACTGTTTTGTAGGGGAAGTTGACTTTATCTCGTCACTCTTTCCTTGTGGTTATAAGTTCAAGTTGTGCTAAGAGTAACATATTCACACCCTGGTCTCTCTTATCTAGCACAACATTTCTCCACAGGGAGATGTATTCAGAACAATAGATTGCCCTCTGGAAAACCAGGTTTAAGAATGCGATGTATCTGGGATTCCTCTAGGCTAAGCATTTGGTCTTTACTCTTTAATCATTAACAGCCATGGTTGTTTTGTGATATAATAAAAATACCAACTGAAAAACAAGAATGATGGACTAGCTATCAAGGGAGAATAAATTGTTTTTAAATTTATAAAGAGCATAACTGTGTAAGAACTTACCTGATATATGTAAAAGTACATTAAAAGAGCCTTATCAGATTGAGTGTGTTTTCTTTCTTTTTCTCCCTTAAAAAGAAAGTTGCTCTTGAATAGCAATAATGTATTAATTATTTTACACTCAAAGCAATTTACATTCAGTATGTTTATCTATCATGATGATGATGGCAACCTGCAACAAAATATGGCACTGTGGAATACTCCTGTTCAAGATACTCAGTTCCACTGCCCCATCTCCAATTTTCCATCTTCCCCCTCTCCAAATACTGACAGTCAGTGTTCTGTTGCCACTGAGCATGCTCAATTCTTATTGAGCTGTTTCCAACCCCCCACACACACATACACACATTTTAGGCTTAGGAGAGCATCCCAGCAACCATGGGATTTTTCTGACAGCAGAGAGATTTATTGATTCTCATTAGGGTGTAGGATATTTAAAGGAAAAAGAAGTGGGGGGGAAGCACAATGCCCTCTTCATTCTTACAGCTAGGGACGGCCATATTAGGCAGAGTGAGGCAATCATTGGGGGCAATGATGACAGCAGTGGCTGCTGATGCCCACTGGACCTGGGGGGGCTGCTGGGAAGTCATGGGGACATGGTCAATGAGGTCACAGGGGTGTGGCCCATCCTCTTCTCTAGCAAAGACACTGTGGACACTTAAGCATTGCAGTTGTAAAAATACTTAATAATAAAATAATAATAATAACACTTTATTTGTTAGTCGCCCATCTGTCCAAATTAACGGACACTCTGGGCGACGTACAACAATATAAAATACAATATAAAACAATATACAGTCAACAAATCACAACAGCAACATCAATTTATCTAAAACCATCTTTCAATTAATACACCATAAAACTAGTCCACCCCAGAAATCCCATAGGCCTGCCCGAATAGCCAGGTCTTTAAGGCTCGGCGAAAAGCCATCAGGGAGGAGGCATGTCAGAGGTCAAAAGGGAGCAAGTTCCAGAGGGTGGGGGCCACTATCGAAAATGCCCTCTCTCTGGTCCGCACCAGCCTAGCTACTTTCACTGGCGGGACCGAGAGAAGGTTTTGTGAGGCTGATCTTGTTTGGCGGCATAATTGGTGATACTGGAGGCGTTCCTTCAGATAAACTGGGCCGAAACCGTATAGGGTTTTAAAGGTCAGTACCAACACCTTGAATTGGGCCCGGTAAACAACTGGTATCCAGTGTAGATCTACCAACACTGGGGTGATACGATCCCGGCGACGGCTCTGCTTTATCAAGCATGCCGCCGCATTCTGTACCAGCTGTAATTTCCGGACCGTTTTCAAGGGTAACCCCACGTAAAGCGCATTACAGTAGTCTAAGTGAGAGGAGACCAGGGCATGTATCACTCGTGGGAGCAGATGTACAGGAAGGTAGGGTCGCAGCCTCTGTACCAGATGTAATTGATACCAAGCTGCCCGGCTCACTGCCGAAACCTGAGCCTCCATGGACAGCTGGGAGTCAAGAATGACCCCTAGGCTGCGGACCTGGTCCTTCAGGGGTAATCTCACCCCATTAAGCACCAAGTCTAAATTTCCCAACCTTCTCTTATCACCCACGAGTAACACCTCGGTCTTGTCGGGGTTTAGCTTCAGCCTGTTCTCTCCCATCCATCCACTTACGGACTCCAGGCATTTGGACAAGGTATTCACAGCCAACTCTGGTGAGGACTTAAATGAGAGATAGAGCTGAGTGTCATCCGCATATTGGTGACACTGCAACCCAAAACTCCTGATGATGGCTCCCAGCGGTTTCACATAGATGTTGAATAGCATGGGGGAGAGGATAGAACCCTGTGGCACTCCACAATTGAGAGGCCAAGGGTCTGAAACCTCATCCCCCAATGCTACCCGTTGATGTCTACCGGAGAGATAGGAACGGAACCACCGTAAAACAGTGCCCCCTATTCCCAATCCCTCCAGGCGGTTTAAAATATACCGTGGTCAACGGTATCGAAAGCCACTGAGAGATCTAGGAGGACGAGGAATGTGTATTCTCCCCTATCCAACGCCCTCCTGATATCATCCACCAGAGCGACCAAGTCTGTTTCAGTTCCGTGTCCAGTCCTGAAGCCCAATTGGAAAGGATCTAAGTAATCTGCTTCATCCAAGTGTGTCTGTAACTGTTTAGCCACCACTCGTTCAATCACCTTGCCCAAGAATGGTAAATTAGAGACTGGGCGGAAGTTGTTCAACTCTTGGGGATCCAAGGAGGACTTTTTTTCAAAATGGGCTTTATCACTGCCTCCTTGAGGGCTGATGGCATTGCACCCTCTTCCAAGGACGCATTTACCACTGCCTTGATCCCTTTGCCCAGTCTCTCTTTGCAGCTCATAACGAGCCACAAAGGGCAAGGATCAAGCAAGCAAGTGGTTGGTTTCACAGTAGAGAACACCTTGTCCACTTCCTCAGAGAGAAGAGGCTGAAACTGATCCCAGCAGACCGGAATGCAACTGGTCGACTCTGGACCACTATCTGTAACCACGGCGTGCGGAATCATGCTCTTCAGGCGCTCGATTTTATCGGCAAAGTGTTTAGCAAATGTGTCACAGGAGGCTTTAGAGTGCTCCATAGGGTCCTGAGCAACTGGACCGACCAGGCTTCGGACCACTTGGAACAACCTCCTGGGACAGCACTCTGCCGACGCAACAGAGGCAACAAAGAATTGCCTCTTTGCTGCCTTTGTTGCCCGCTGGTAGGCCGCTATTGCCGCTCTAACCAGTGTCCGATCATCTTTAACTAAACTGAAATGTGTCTTCCATTGGTTCAAATATGGCTTCTGCTGTCACACTTGCTTCTATGCTGAGAGAAAAGTTGTCTGGCCTCCTGGTTTTTCTTTCTTTTCTCCGTTGCAAAAGAACTATTCCTGATTGCGCTAGGGGAATCGGAACCTGCTGAAGGTCACTCAGTCGAAACCCTGGTGATGGACTGGAATACAAAGATCACCAGGACATTAGACCGAGTGGCCCCGAAACGTCCTCTCCCCCTGGAAAGATCCCAGACAGCACCATGGTATGTACCATGGTTGCGTGCTCTGAGACAGGAGGTGAGACGACTAGAGCGCCGGTGGCGTAAGTCCCGCTCCGAAGATGCCCAGACACAAGTTAGAGCAGCAGTAGCTGCCTATCATGTGGCAATAAAGGCAACAAAGAAAGATTACTTTGCTGCCTCTATTGCATCAGCAGAATGCTGTCCCAGGAGGTTGTTCCAAGTGGTCCGAAGCCTGGTCGGTCCAGTTGCTCAGGAACCCTTGGAATACTCAAAGGCCTCCTGTGACAATTTAGCAAAGCATTTTGCTGATAAAATTGAACATCTAAGAAGCTCGATTTCGCATACCGTGAATGCAGATAGTGGACCAGAGTTGACCAGTCATAATGTGATCCAATGGGATCGGTTTCGGCCTCTTCCTTCTGAGGATGTGGACAAGGTGCTGTCAACTGTGAAACCTACCACCTGTCTCCTTGATCCATGCCCGTCATGGCTCTTGATGAGCTGTAAAGAGAAATTGGGCGAAGGGATCAAGGCGGTGGTAAATGCATCCTTGAATGAGGGTGTATTGCCATTAGCCCTCAAGGAGGCAATTATAAAGCCCATCTTGAAAAAGCCCTCCTTGGATCCCCAAGATTTAAACAACTTCCGCCCAATTTCAAATCTACCATTCTTGGGCAAGGTCATTGAGCAAGTGGTGGCCAATCAGCTGTCAGCGCACTTGGATGAAACGGATTATTTAGATCCATACCAATCGGGTTTCAGAACTGGACATGGAACTGAAACAGCCTTGGTCGCTCTGGTGGATGATATGAGGAGGGCATTAGGTAGGGGAGAATCCACCTTTCTTGTCCTCCTAGATCTCTCAGCGGCTTTTGATACCGTCGACCACAGTATCTTGCTGGATCATCTGGAGGGATTAGGAATAGGAGGCACAGTATTAAACTGGTTCCGTTCCTTTCTCTCCGAAAGGCACCAGCAGGTGGCATTGGGAGATGAGGTTTCAGACCTTTGGCCCCTCAATTGCGGTGTGCCACAGGGCTCTATCCTTTCTCCCATGCTATTTAACATCTATGTAAAACCGCTGGGAGCTATCATCAGGAGGTTTGGGCTGCAGTGCCACCAATATGCGGATGACACTCAGCTCTACCTCTCATTTAAGTCCTCACCAGAGTTGGCTGTGGAGACCATGTCCAAGTGTCTGGAATCTGTGAGTGGATGGATGGGAAGAAACAGGCTAAAGCTGAATCCTGATAAAACTGAGGTACTGCTCGTGGGAGACAAGGGGGGGTTGGGAAACATCGACCTGGTATTTAATGGGGTAAAATTGCCCCTGAAGGACCAGGTCCGCAGCCTCGGGGTGATCCTTGATTCCAAGCTGTCCATGGAGGCTCAGGTTTCATCGGTGTGCCAGGCAGCTTGGGGTCAATTGTGTCTCATACGAAGACTGCAATCCTACCTTCCTGTCCACCAGCTCCCACTCGTAGTACACGCTCTGGTCACCTCTCGTTTAGACTACTGCAATGCGCTCTACGTGGGGTTGCCCTTGAAAACAGTCCGGAAATTACAGCTGGTACAAAATACGGCGGCTCGTCTACTTACGAACACCCACCGTTATGATCATATTACCCCAGTGTTGTACAATCTACACTGGCTTCCAGTTGTTTTCCGGGCTCAATTCAAGGTGTTGGTATTAACCTATAAATCCCTGTACGGTTTCGGCCCAGTATACCTGATGGAGCGCCTCCAACGTCATAAATTGTGCCGCCCTACAAGATCTGCCACTCAGGGCCTCCTCTCACTCCAGTCAACTAAAGTGATTGGGTTGGTGAGAACTCGGGAGAGGGCCTTCTCTGTGGCGGCCCCCATGATTTGGAACTCCCTCCCAATAGATCTTCGACATGCCCCTTCCTTATATATATTTCGCCGAGGCCTGAAGACTTGGCTTTTCCATCAGGCCTTTATGAACTTGAGACTTCTAAGGTGAACTAGCTTCAGAATTGTATTACTGACAACTCTACTAAATATTATAATTTTGCATTGTGCTGTACTGGTTATATTGTTTTTATTGTATCATATTTTACCATGTATTTTATCGTGCTTTATTGTACGCCGCCTAGAGTGGCCATTGGCCAGATAGGCGGCCTATAAATTAAAGTTTATTATTATTATTATTAGTTATATAAACACTTAATGCCTAACTAAGGCCCCATTTCAAGCAGTATCATACAACTTTAAACAGTCATGGCTTTCCCCAGAGAGTCCTGGGAACAATAGTTTGTTAAGAATGCTGAGAGTTGTTAGAATGCCCCGATTCCCTTCATAGAGCTACAATTGTCCAGCAGACATAAGCGGCTCCTTAGCACTGCAGGAATAACCACACAGTAACATGTTCATGGGTTAAAAACAGGCCACAACTTTTTATTTGGTGTACAGCAAGTATGTGGGGTTGACATAGCAGTACAGCAAGGATCTAGTCTTTGTTTCCACATCCCATGCTGTTGGAATGCTTATCCCAGTCAGCCATGTGGTAAGTGCCCTTAAGAGTTGACCAGTGTTAGATCCCAGCATGGTGCAGGCCATGCATCTGGGATGCCACTGGGCAACCAAAGGGAATTGACATAAGGCCCAGCCCATCCTGAGCTAAGGGTGTGACCTGAGCTTAGTTTTTATTTATTTTATTATTTGATTTATATCCCGCCCTTCCTCCCAGGGCAGCAGTAAGAGCCCAGGGCGGGAGAAGGAGCATATTCCCCCACAGATACCTTATGGGAGTCCCCTTTAAGTTTAGATCCTGCCCAATACCATTTCCACCACAAAAGAGGGGTGTGAAGCAGCATGACACCCCACTTGCTGCAGCAGCAAAACAAACAAGGTGCCACTGTGATGTCCCAATGTTACATGTGATAATACATGCTGATATATGTCAAAGACGCCTGGCCAAACCCCTCAGGTCCCCAACCCCCAGGTCTTTGCTTCTGAGATAAATCCCCAACCCATGGGCAATTGTTCCCGGGCAGACACTCCCCGTGCCTCACCTTACCCAAAAGATATTTCTATCAAACTTTAAAAAACTGGGAAATTGGGCAGCTATAGTGAATGCACCAGGGGAGCAGGAGACCTGACTTCCTCTCTGAGATACTGTACTGCCCTACAGATTGGTCAAAATGCAAACACCATTTGGGTTGGTCTTTCACAGTCCAATCCACTTCCTGTGTAGCTTGGAAGAATTTGGTAACGTGCCTCTGAGCATATGGTGAGTGGTGGCAATACCTGCCATCTCCAAAGATGGAGAATTATATTTCTGTATGTTTGTTGGTGTTCTTCATACTTTGCTTCTTTTCTGTGTTATTATTGTTTCTACAGAGAATCTAACCTTAAAAAATATTTCTATCATTATTCATCCTAGAAATCTGTGTCAAATTTATTTTTATTAATTTCAAAGCCTTTTTATTGGTCAGTGTCATATGATGGTGAAGACAGCCTTTTGTGTTTCAAACTGGAGGTTATGGTCTATTTCTATTTTGGGTGCATTACAGTTGAATCTGAAACTGCAGTTTGATGTAAAATCAGACGGATTACAATATGTTGCTACTTAAGCAATGACTCTAGCTGTTGGAAAAAAACAAACTTGGCCTGCCCAAGATGCATGTTTCAAACTACTCCACTTAAGGAAAGGTGGGCATAGTCAATTAAAAACATAGAACACACCCAGAATTTTGCTAGAATATATTTCACCTCCCACTGTTTTATCTTGGGCAAACTGAGACACTCCTCACGTCCATTGGAAACTTTTCTGCAGAAGAGTCAGTACCATTATTCCACAATTGTTTGTGGAGCTTTTTTTAGTGTTGCAAAGTGTTGCTGTAGTTCACATTTTCACAGAAATAGAAGCAAAAGAAAATGATTTCCTATAGGAAACATCACTAAAATTGCAAGGTAGATCAAACATATTTAAAGTTACTATCTGAACTATATCAACTGTCTTAATATTGTTGCTTCTTCCCTGCTAAAATAAGACCAGCACAGCACATCTTGTTTCTGTTATTTGGGCTGATTGCAGGTGTTGCCACCCCTCACTATATGCTCAGAAGCACATGTTACCCAGTTCTTCCAAGCTACACAGGAAGTGGATTGGGCTGTGAAAGACTAACCCAAATTGTGTTTGCTTGTTTACAAATTTGTAGGACAGTACAGTATCTCAGAGAGGAGGTGAGGTCTCCTGCTCCTATGGTGCTGCCCAGTTTCCCTGCTTTTTAAAGTTTGATAGAAATATTTGTTGGCTATAGATACATTCTTAAACCGCAGGGTTTTTTGCCTGTTAGTGAATGTCTCTGCTTTTTAATCCAGGAGGTAAGAAATGGGATCCTGTGCAAATTTGCTGAGAATGGATTGATCATTTGCATGCTTATTGAGTTCAGTGGGATTTAC
Organism: Rhineura floridana; assembly: GCF_030035675.1. Classification (NCBI taxonomy): domain Eukaryota; kingdom Metazoa; phylum Chordata; class Lepidosauria; order Squamata; family Rhineuridae; genus Rhineura; species Rhineura floridana. The sequence continues at coordinate 2,798,783 of NC_084489.1, read as the reverse complement.
TCCCCTGCAATCATGCTTAGGATAGGTGAAACAGACCACAGGGTATGGGGAGGGGAGGAGGGGGAGGGGATGAGGGGGGTAGGTTTGATCATTTGCATGTATATTGAGTTCAGTGGGATTTACTCCTGTGCAATCATGCTTAGGTTAGGTTAAACTGACATGGGGGGAGGGGGGAGGGGGGAGGGGTGGGAAGGGGGAAGGTAGGGTAGGAGATTCGGTGGGTGGGCACTGAACAGAGCGGAAACCCCTTTCCTGCCAACAGCAAGAGGGCCAATCATCCAATCCAGGCACCTCTTTGATGATGATGGAATAGCCTAGAAAGTTCACACCAGGCAGACTCTGATTTGCAGCACTCAAACCTCCTGACTTTGCTATCAGGAAGCAGATAAGGCTCAGCTGCCTCCCCCTTAGAATAACAATCTGCAGCTTGCTGGTACAAAATGCCTTAATTTCTCAGCACTGAGCATCTCAAAGATCTTTGCAAAAAAAACCCATAATTCTCTCTTGCTGAGCCATGTTACTTTGGCCATCTTTAGCCCAACCTTAGCTATTCTTGACACTATAGGTTTGTATTAGGGTAAATAAGGTAAGTAGAGAATAGGAGGGCAGTGAGTGAGTTGGAATGTTTGTGACTGTTGTGTGTTGCTTGGCTGAGTGAATGGGGGATTGTGTTTTTTGTTTGTGTGAGAGAGACAGCTGACAGATAGGGCAGAGGTCTGAGAGAGACGGGGCTTGATCTTGGAGAGAGAGGGTTGGTTTGGAAGGGAGGTTCATTGAAAGTAGAAAAGCAGGGTTTACTTCTGGTATCTTAGGGGAAAATAGTGTTTGTAACTTATTGGAAACCTAAGGAACATTAATCTCTAACCTAGGGTTGCCAGGCTCAGGTCCTGAGGCTGATCCTGTATCTTTAGGAGAAGAGAAAGTCAGCCAAGTGGAGGTGTTCTTGCAACTCTGTAATGGGAAAAACCACAAGGTGGAATTCCCCCTTCCCCCTGCACAAATTTTAAAGATACAGGAAACCTCTTGGTTGCCAGGCCCGGCCTCCAAGACAGGGATGCAGGGAGATCTCACATTAAACTGCCATGTGAACGAGCCCTCTGTGTTTCAACAACAATGAATATTGCTCTGAATCTGTAATAATCTGTAAAATATGATATGTGGTTGTCACCTAGTGGTAAAAAGGCAAAGGTTTTCTTTAGGGAAGTTGCTGGAACTGAGCATGGGCAGCGTTTCTCAACCTTTGGGTCCCCATGTTGTTGGACTCCAACTCCCATCAGCCCTACCCAGCATGCCCAATGGTCAGGAATGATGGGAATTGTAATCCAGCAGCATCTGGGGATGCAAGGTTGGGAAAGGCTGGCCAGGGCTGTGATTGTTGTGGAGTGGTTCTTACATGAATGCCAAACTGAGAAGTGTGAAAGAAAAACAAAGAAATAAAACCAGTTATTGTTTCATCTTACTGCTGTGGCCTACATACATTATACAGTGTATATTTAAAAGCCCCAGCCAATGCCATATGCTACGTGTCATAAAGTGGAACAAGAATTAGGTCGACTACAGGCTAAAGGTATGATTGATCCTGTTCAGTTCTCTGAATTATCTCTGCATTGAAGCCAGATGGGACTGTAAGCATATGTGGAGACTAAAAAGTCACTGTAAACCATGGAGCACAGCTGGACATACCCATTTCCTAGAAATGAAGATCTATATGCTACCTTAGCTGGAGAAAAAGCCTTCATAAAAATGACTCAAGTGATTCATATTCTCCAACACTGGAGGCTTTCAAGAGGCAGCTGGACAGCCAACTGTCAGGTATGCTTAAATTTGGATTCCTGCATTGAGCAGGGAGTTGGACTTGATGGCGTTAGTAGGCCCCTACCACCTCTACAGTTCTATGATTCTACAACTTCAGATGCCTCTTGAGGAAAGCTCAGAACAGGATTCACTAATAGGCAAAAAACCTTGCGGTTTAAGAACATACCTATAGCCCACAGCTATTCTATCAAACTTTAAAAAGCAGGGAAACTGGGCAGCTATAGTGAATGCACCAGGGGAGCAGGAGACCTGAACTCCTCTCTGAGATATTGTACTGCCCTACAAATTGGTCAAAATGCAAACACCATTTGGGTTGGTCTTTCACAGTCCAATCCACTTCCTGTGTAGCTTGGAAGAATTTGGTAACATGTGCCTGTGAGCGTATGGTGAGTGGTGGCAACACTTGCCATCTCCAAAGATAGAGAATTATATTTTTGTATGTTTGCTGGTGTTCTTCTTACTTTGCTTCTTTCCTCTGTTATTAATGTTTCTACAGAGAATCTACACTAGAAAATTTTATTTCCCTCATTCATCCCAGAAATCTGTGTCAACTTTATTTTTATTGATTTCAAAGCCTTTGATGGTGAAGACAGCCTTTTGTGTTTCAAATTGGAGGTTATGTTCTATTTCTATTTTGGGTGCATTAACAGTGGGATTTGGACCTGCAGTTTGATGAAAAATCAGACTGATTCCAATATGTTGCTACTTCAGCAATGACTCTAGCTGTTGGAAAAAAGAGGATGCATATTTTCAGCCTGATATGTTTAAACCACTTCATTTAAGGCAAGGTGGGCACAGTTAATTAAAAACATAGAGCACACCTAGCATTTTGCTAGAATATATTTCACCTTCCACTGTTTTATCTTGTGCAAATTGAGACACTCCTGAGGTCCACTGGAGACTATTCTGCAGAAGTCAGTGCCATTAATCCACAATTATGTTTGGAGTTTTTTTAGTATAAATTTTGCAAAGAGTTGCTGTACTTCACATATTCACAGAAATAGAAGCAAAAGAAAATGATTTCCTATAGGAAACGTCACTAAAATTGCAAAGGAAATCAGACATATTCAAAGTGACCATCTGAACTATATCAACTGTCTTAATAATGTTGCTTCCTCCCTGCTAAAATAAGACCAGCACAGCACGTCTTGTTTCTGTTATTTGGGCTGATTGCAGGTGTTGCCACCACTCTTCATATGCTCAGAGGCACATGTTACCAAATTCTTCCAAGCTACACAGGAAGTGGATTGGACTGTGAAAGACCAAGCCAAATGGTGTTTGCATTTTGACCAATTTGCAGGGCAGTACAATGTCTCAGAGAGGAGTTCAGGTCTCCTGCTCCCCTGGTGCATTCACTATAGCTGCCCAATTTCCCTGCTTTTTAAAGTTTGATAGAATAGCTGTGGGCTATAGGTATGTTCTTAAACCACAAGGTTTTTTGCCTATTATGAATTTCCCTGCTTTTTAATCCGGGAGGTAAGAGATGGGATCCTGTCCAAGTTTGCTGAGAATGGATGGATCATTTGCATGCTTATTGAGTTCAATGGGATTTACTCCCCTGCAATCATGCTTAGGATAGGTGAAACTGACCACAGAGGATGGGGAGGGGAGGGTAAGAGGAGGAGGAGGAGGAGGAGGAGGAAGGGGAGGAAATGCAGAGGGGAGCACTGGGAGGGGAGCAGGCAGGATGGGGATGGGAGGAGAAGGACAGGTTTGATCATTTGCATGTTTATTAAATTCTGTGCGATTTACTCCCGTGCAATCATGCTTAGGATAGGTAAAACTGACCAGGGGGGAGGGAGGGCTAGAGTGGGCAGGGGAGGAGGAAGGGAGAGGAGAGGAGAGGGGGAAAGCAGGTCTGATCATTTGCATGCTTATTTTCAATGGGATTTACTCCTATGCAATCTTGGTTAGGATAGGAAACACTGACCATGGGGGAGGAGGAGGGGGAGTGGGAAGGAGCGTATTGGAGGGAGGCAAAGGAAGGTGGAGGGGAGGGCAGGTTTGATCATTTGCATGCTTATAGAGTTCAATGGTATTTACTTCTGTGCAATCATGTTTAAGATAGGTAAAACTGACCATGGGGAGGAGGAAGGGGGGAGGAGGAAGGGGAAGGAAAAAGAGGGGATTGGAAGGGGATGGGGAGTGAGGGGCAAAAGTAGGGGGAGGGAAGGGGCAAGAGGAGGGGATAGGAGGAAGGAGAAGGGAAGGTGGGTTTGATCATTTGCATATTTTTTGAGTTCAGTGGGATCTATTTCTATGCAATCATGTTTGAAAATGAAAATGGACTGCCTTCAAGTCAATCCCCACCTATGGCGACCCTTTAAATAGGGTTTTCATGGTGAACGGTATTCAGAGGTGATGTCACCATTGTCTTCCTCTGAGGCTAAGAGGCAGTGACTGGCCCAAGGTCACCCAGTCAGCTTTATGGCTGTGTGGGGATTCGAACCCTGGTCTCCTAGGTCCTAGTCCAACACTGACCAAGGGAAGGGGCAGGGAGTGGGAGGGGAGGAGATTGGGTGGGTGGGCACTGGGCAGAAGGGAAGTCCCTTTCCTTTCCAAAAGGAAAACTTTGTAAACAGAATCATTCTTTTTCAGACTTTCCCCCACCTTTTTATTCTACAACAGGCACATGTAGCCTCCCACCCAAATTTAAACCAAAGCTGTCCCTGGCCACATCCACACCAGGCCTTTATTTCACTTTGGACAGTCATGGCTTCTCTCAAAGAATCCTGGGAAGTGTAGTTAGTGAAGAATGCTGAGAGTTGCTAGGAGACGCCCTGTTGCTGTTCCCCTCACAGACCTTCAATCAGAGTGGCTGACTGTTAAACCATTCTCTCAGGGGAATAGGAGTCTCGTAGCACCCTTCACAAACTACACTTTTCAGGATTCTTTGAGGGAAGCCATGACTGTCTCACATGAAATCAAAGTCTGGTGTGGGTGTGGCCCTCTGATTAGGCAAGCCCAGCAGCTGTGAGGCTTTTAAACTCTGACAGTTGGTTCTTAATGAGCATGCTCCACACTATCATTAGGTCCCAGCCAAAATTTATTAAATTAATTAAAAATCAGCCAGGCATTTTTTAAAAACTTTTAAACTGCAGCAAATGAAGGTCAGAGTATGGGGCAACGTCAGTATTAGGATTACACGTACTCTGTGAACATGGCTGATTTTTAATGAATTTCAACAGATTTTGAGAACTCTTGACAGAAAAAAAAGTCCAAAAGGGCTCTGAGGTTTTTCTCACTCTTTTTACACTTTGAACTGTCTATTCTCTCTTACTGTTTTGTGTATCGCCATGAAAATTGACAGGGTTGTTAAGCAAGTGTTTCTGAGTTCAGGACTATAAGTTTTGTAAGGTTTTGTTTTGAAATGAGCTTATGGGAAGCCTCAGAATGGCATGGGGGGTATTTTCAATTTAACATTGCGGAATGTGAAAAATCCCTGCTGGCTATAGTATACAGCCACTCTCGTGGCTGTATAATGTAACAATAAATACCTCTAAGGGACTGTTTCAATATAACTGCCTCCCTTTTGGCATCTTTGTTGCCCATGGAATGTTTCAACAGGCTGTGGACAATTTATTCCAGGGTATGCTGCATGTCTGTGTGTATGTTGATGATATATTGCTTACAGGAGAAACAGAGGCAGCACATATGCATAACCTATACCAAGCACTGTCAAAGCTGTCATCTGCAGACATGTACCTTAGAAAGGAAAAGTGCACTTTTCAGGCTCCAGTGGTTGTGTATGTTGGACACAAAACTGATCCAGCTGGCAGACATCTTTTGGAAGAGAAGATACCTGCCATTACGAAGGCACCTGCACTAAAGTGTCAGCACTGAAATCTTTGGGGAGCGCGCGACTAAACTATATGACAAAGTCTTATTCAATTTGGCAACAGTATTGGCCCCATTACACAGGCTCTTGCAGAAAGGAGCAAGATTCCACTGTGGTCAAGAACAGGAAGCAGCAAAGAATCTGTTGAAGTCATCCATAATGTCATTTGTGATGACAGTGGCAAGGAGCTTCTTTTGTGTTATGATTCCTCACTGCATGGAGCAGGAGCAGTGTTAGCCCACCAAATGCCTGACGGATCAGAGCACTCTATTAGCAAGAGCACTGGCCCCCGCAGAAACTGGTTAGGGTTAGCAGTAGATTTTGTTGTAAAGAAATTTCATTCATATAGATATATGGCAGATGTTTTGTCATGCAAAAGGTCTTACTGGAAGAGAACAAAGCAACACCCTCAGTGGCATCTGTTAGATTCCAGAAATGGGACTCATTTATTTATTTATTGTTTGATTTATATCCCACCCTTCCTCCCAACAGGAACCCACGGCGGCAAACAAAAGCACTAAAAACACTTTAAAACATCATAAAAACAGACTTTAAAATACATTAAAACAAAACATCTTTAAAATCATTTTTTAAAAAGCTTTCAAGAAATTTTAAAAAAAGTTTAAAACATTGTTTTTTTTAAAAAAAAAGGTTTAAAAACATATTAAAAAGCAATTCCAACACAGATGCAGACTGCAATAAGGTCTCAACTTAAAAGGCTTGTTGAAAGAGGAAGGTTTTCAATAGGCACCAAAAAGATAACAGAGATGGTGCCTGTCTAATATTTACAGGTAGGGAATTCCACAGGGTAGGCGTCGCCACACTAAAGGTCCATTTCCTATGTTGTATAGAACAGACCTCCTGATATGTTGGTATCTGCAGGAGGCCCTCACCTGCAGAGCGCAGTGATCGACTGGGTATATAAGGGATAAGATGGTCTTTCAGGTATAATGGTCCCAAGCTGTATAGGGCTTTATACACCAAGAATAGAACTTTGAACTTGGCCCGGTAGCAAATGGGCAGCTAGTGCAATTCTTTCAGCAGCGGGGTGACACACTGGTGATACCCTGCCCTAGTGAGCAGTCTCGCCAGCGCAGCTTGCACCAGTGGCAGCTTCAGACCAAACTCAAGGGCAGCCCCACATAGAGGGCATTACAGTAATCCAGCCTGGAGGTTACCAGTGCGTGGACAACTGCGGTCAGGCTATCCCAGTCCAGAAATGGCCATAGCTGTTTTACCAGCCGAAGCTAGTAAAAGGCACTCCTAGCCACTGAGGTCACCTGGGCCTCTATCAACAAAAATGGATCCAGGAGCACCCCCAGATTTGTCAGGCTTAGGTGGGCAACACAGCCAGTTCCAGACAAGACTGTTAGGAGTTAAAGACACAGTGAAGCCGGTAATTAACAGCACTTGGCAGAAATGCCCAAGGTCAGGCTGCAGCTGTAACTGATAAGTGAAGCAGCAATAAAAGGCTTCAATGAGCACACAGAGGTGTGGGGGTAATAGGAAAGCATTATAGAGTTGGTTGGTGAGAAAGAGACGGAGCACGGTGTGAAAACAGTAAAGTTTTGTTTTCTTCAAGACTTGGCTGATGGTCTATTATTTCGGTCGGCGACTGGCACTGATAAGCAAGCTAAAACGCTACTGGACTCTACTGGTTATACTGCTGCACTCTACAAGGGTTATGGGCCCAGTTCCAAACCAGTAACACCCGTTAAAACCAGTGAGCAAGCTTGTGCTATGCTGGAAAACCGAAGGAAGCCGAGCCGGAGAGCTGGTGAGCTGTGGGAGAGCGGCAAAGCAGAGATAGAGAACTGTGTTGCCTGGAAACCAAAGTGATAAGAGGTCTGCAAGAATGACTGGAGTAACATTGACTGGCATTCCACTGGAACGTCTCTCTGAACGAAATTACTCATGCTGGTGGCTGCGGATGCAAGCCTATCTAAACAGAGAAGATTTATGGCAGGTAATTGACCAACAACCCCCCTCTGTTCCACCACCTGCTGAATGGCTACGCTTGGATGAAAGAGCGAAGTCATTAATTATCTTGGCTGTTGGAGACTCGCAACTACTGCTTCTAAGAGGTAAAGAGACTGCTAACGAAATGTGGACTGTTTTAAGAGCATATTATGTTCAAGAAACAGCTAGCAGTAGAATAAGTCTTGCGAGAAAACTATACAGAATGCAGCTAACTGACGAAGTAACTATGTCAGAACACTTAATGAACATTACAAGCCTGTTTGTAGAATTACAAGAAAGGGGAGTGGAACACTCTGAAACGCAGCAGATCTATATCACTCTTTCAACACTTAATGACTCTTGGAATCCTGTTATCAGCGCACTTGAAGCGATGCCCGATGCTGGACTTTCGTTTCGATATGTTGCAGACAAACTAAAGCAAGAGTGGGAGAGAAGAAAAGAAACAAAACAAAGGCAAGAGGGACGGAACGAAAGGAGTGAAAGAAAAGAAAAGACTGAGATAAAGGCTTTTGGGACTAAAGCTTGTTACAACTGCGGCTCCTTGCATCATTTAAGGCGGGACTGTGACTTACTGAGAAGGAGGAGGGATGGAAGAAAACCCTCACACGTGCAGTTGGTGAGTGCAAAGACAAAGAATGAAAAAGACTTTGTTAACAGAGACAATAGTTTGTGGGTCCTGGACTCAGGTTCCACCCATTCACTGATAAAAGATAAAAGTCTATTTAAAACAATGGTGCCAGCTAATGAAGACGTGAGTTTAGCTGATGGCACTAAACAACAGGTGATGGGTAAGGGTACTGTACAGTTATGTGCTTTACAAACAATAATGACAAATGTTTTATTTGTGCCTAATTTAACTAACAACATTCTGTCAGTTTCAAAACTATTGCAAATGGGTTATAGCGTGTTATTTAGTAACAAGAAATGTGAAATAATGAAAAGGGGAAAGGTGTGCCTAAAAGGATATTGTAAGGAAGGCATGTTCTATGTAAATGTAAACCCTGCAGTACAAGCCTCACTAGTAACGCATAAGAAAACACATGATAGATGTATCCATGAATGGCACCGAAGGCTGGGGCATGTAAATTATGAGACTGTGAAAAAGGCAGAGCAATTCAGTGCTGATGTACAACTAAAAGACTGCAAGCAATACATGCAGTGTGAAGTACGTCAGCAGACAAAAGCCACTGTAGCTCCAATTAACAAAGTAGCTGAAAGAAATACAGATAAGCCTTATCAGACAATACATGTTGATTTAGCGGGACCATTTCCCAAAACAAAAGGTGGTGCTGAATATTTTCTCGTGATTGTTGACGATTTTTCAAGATTTTGTCATGTAAAGTTATTGAAAACAAAAGATGAGGCTGCAGAGCAATTAAAACGTTTTCTAAACAGAGTAGAAGTGCAGCATGGTACACAGGTGCAACAGATTAGATCTGACCAGGACGGGGAGTTCACAGGAAAGTCCCTGGAAGAATATTTGGAAATGAAAGGAATAAACCTTGCTGTAAATGTGAATCAGAATGGGACAGCTGAAAACAAAACATTGCAGGATGCAATGAGAGCAATGTTAAAGGATTCAGGCCTTGATCAATCTTTCTGGGGAGAAGGTTTAATGTATGCTGCTTATATTCAAAACAGAGTACTGCATAGAACTATTGCCATGTCACCATATGAACTGTTGTACAAAAGAAAGCCCAGACTACTACACATACTGAGATTTGGTTCCCCATGCTGGGTGCATGTTCCCAAGGGAAAGAGAAAGGGAAAATTGGCTCCCTGAGTGAAAAAGGGATGTGTTGGGGTTTCAACATGTGAATTACCGTGTGTGGGTTCCACAGGATGGTAGTGTAACACTCAGCAGGAGTGTTAGAACACAAGAACAAGACTCAGAGAACCACAAAACATATGTAAATCTAGATTGCAGTGACACAAATGGCATAAATGCAACAGAGCCTGCTCAACAAATAAAACAGGAAAGGGAAGAAACAAAACAGGAGATAGAGACAAGCAGCTCTGATTCCAGTAGCAGTGCATCAAGCACAGACATAGATACAGAACAGGAACAAGAAACAGAAACATTAAGGAGGTCAACAAGACAAAACAAAGGGAAACCTCCAGAACGTTTCCAAGTATCAGCCATACAGGGTGAGACAAACAAAGAGGAAAACAAACAGTGCAAAGTAATAACAGACAGTGATACTCTGTTCATCAATAGCATAAGAGAACGAATGGCAAAGTATGCTCAAGAAGGTGACAGTGACTGTGCATATATGTGTTAAATGTGAAAAGAATGTAGAAAAGTGAAAAAAAATGCCTGAAGACTGTACAAAGTAAAAAAAAAAAAAAAAGCAAATGTATGTAACAAAGGAAATGTATAATTGTACTGTGAAAAAAAATGTAAAATTGTAACTTGAAACGTCTGTCTGGAAGGTGGGGGCTGTCAGGCTTAGGTGGGCAGCACAGCCATTTCCAGACAAGACCGTTAGGAGTTAAAGACACAGTGAAGCCGGTAATTGACAGCACTTGGCAGAAACGCCCAAGGTCAGGCTGCAGCTGTAACTGATAAGTGAAGCAGCAATAAAAGGCTTCAATGAGCACACAGAGGTGTGGGGGTAATAGGAAAGCATTATAGAGTTGGTTGGTGAGAAAGAGACGGAGCACGGTGTGAAAACAGTAAAGTTTTGTTTTCTTCAAGACTTGGCTGATGGTCTATTATGTCGGTCGGCGACTGGCACTGATAAGCAAGCTAAAACGCTACTGGACTCTACTGGTTATACTGGTTAATAGGTGCTGCACTCTACAAGATTATGGACCTGCTCTTTTAGAGGAAGCACAACCTCATCCAAAGCAGGCAACTGACCAATTACCTGAACTCGGGAACCACCAACCCACAGCGCCTCCATCTTGCTAGGATTCAGACTCAGTTTATTGGGCCTCATCCAGCCCACCACCGAGTCCAGGCAGTAGTCCAGGGCTTGCATGGCCTCTCCCGATTCTGATGTTAGAGAACTAGAGTTGGGTATCATCAGTGTATTGCTGACACCTCACCCCAAAACTCCAAATGACCACTCCCCAGGGCTTCATATAGATATTTAGAGCTTGGAAGATTACTTTTTAAAAGTAATAAATTACAGTTACAATTACTTGGCCCGAAAAAGTAGTAATTACCGTTACAATTACAATTGCTCTGAAAGTAACTGATTACTTTACTTTTTCTCAAAAGTAATCACTACAATTACATTTCAGTTACTTTTTTTAAAAAACTCCTACTGGCCTTGGCTGCTGCACATCTAATAAGCCTAAAACAATATTAAAAATAAACACACACACACAGGGGGTAGTAGAATAAAAAAAATTATCTGTAAGATTAACATAATGGCATAACAGAATCTCACATCCCCCCAAGCAATGAAGATACCCCAACACTTGAAGATTAACATAACGGCATAACAGAATCTCACATCCCCCCAAGCAATGATGATACCCCAACTCTTGAAATCAAATTTTACACTTGAAATGCTTTTATAATATGTTTCTGTTATGTCTCAAAAGAACAAGATGCTCAAAGAGCATGTCAGACAAGGAATGTCTTTTTACAGTCATTACGTTGCCACCAGTACTGAACAGGCGTTCTACTGCGGCGCTTGAAGGCATGCCTGTGTTGTGCTGCAAAAAACACCGCAGCACACGTGGAAAGCCATGGAGTGATGACACTTCCCTGCTGGGAGACCTCAGGTACCTCACCAGTTCCTCCTCAGCAGTGTCCACTGCTGACTTCTTGCCCTGGGGCAGAAAGTTAAAGAAGTCATCTTCTAAGTCATCTCCTTCCTGGTCTTTATCTGAAGACTGGTCACGGTCCTCATTAAGTACACCCATCTTTATTTCAGCTTTCAACAAGGCTTCCATTGTGTATCTAAGAAAGAGAGAGGATATGTTAACACATATATGTTAGGAAACCATCATCTGCTCTTCATTTCCTGATGCTTGTCATGTCCCCTGGTTCAGGGTCCAGCCTGAGCCTGTGGATGATGACATGGAAGGTAGGAAGGTGACCAAGTCACCACACTCATGGGGCAGCACAGCAGACCCTTAAGGATTACCTGCAGCAACCCAAGGTTGTGATGAGGAGCCCCAGGAAGAAAAGGACCTTAAGCCCTCTGATACCTCCCTTGAGACAACATTTCCCTTGGAGTAATCCACCCAAAGGGCTTCCCTAATGTTCTTACTTGTTGGTATGGGTGGCGGCCTGACATGATTCCAGCCAATCTAGTTTGAAGCGAGGGTGTAGGCAGGCTGCCAGAAGAAGCCTCTTGTCCTCCCAGATAGCTGCAAACCGCTTTCTTAGGGCTTCGCGCACACCTCTCAGCAGCTGAAAACAGTATGTGTACCTCTCAGGTTTGTTTTCCAGTCCTTCTAACTTGCGGTCCAGATTGCAGAGCGTTGGTAGCAAATACCCCATGAACATGCCGTTCTCCCGTTGCAGGATATCTAGGGACTGGGCTAGTGGCTCCATAATCTCTGTGTATTCCTGTACCACTTCAATCTCAGCAGCTGTGATCCTGGACAAGGAGCAGCGGTCCATTATGGCATGCATTTTTAGTGGCACAGTTGACAGGAGCTCATGTAGTTGCTTCAACGCATCAAAGGTGGAATTCCACCTGGTCTTATTCGGTACCTTCAGATACACACCATATTGCGCATGGATATACTCAGCTTGCTGCACTTTCCTATCAAGGAACGAAACTGTTTCTTGAAAGGACCAAGAAGACTACTTTTGGAGGAGTCAGAAAGCATGGCCTCTATGTCTTGTGTTGCCACAAGGTTGAGGGTGTGGCTAGCACATCTCTGGTGTGGTGGCAAAACAAAATCCTCTCCTGAGTCTGCAGCTTCTTCCTCTGCCTCAGGTCCTGTGTCCAGGATCTCACAGATAGGCACAAACTCCACCTCAGCCTCCTCCTCCTCCTGGTTATCACCATCATCGTCACTGGTGCCTGCAGCTTCCACTGGTTCTTTGGCCATGAAAACTCTGAACGCTTTCACAAAGTTGGAGCCATTGTCTGTAGTAGTGCACATAACTTTGTTGTGGATCCTGTACTGCACATGTACATCATGCAGTGCTTTTGAAAGGACATCGTACGTATGGCGCCCCTTCAGACGCTTACAAGCCAAGGCCCCGACCTCACATTTCAGGGTAGTTGGGTTGATCCAGTGGGCTGTTACCCCAAAGTAACTCTTCTTGCCATTGGTCCAACAATCTGCAGTGGTTGCTATATATGCCACAGCACCCATTCGGTTTGCAAGAGTTTCTCTCATGTAGCATGCTCTCTTCTCAATTCTGTCTCTCAGAGTCTTGGCACATATGATGGTGAGATCTTTGGGGAGTCCAATGCGAACCAGATTAATGAATGATGGTTTGTCCACAGTCTGAAGTGGTAATGTCTCCTCTACAATGAAATCAATGATTTTCCTGTCGAGATTGCTCTGGGTGACAGGCTCCCTGCCAGATCCCCACCTCTCAAGGGTTGTCTGCTGCTGCTTCAGCATTTTGGGAGGAGGGGTGTCATGCATTGGTTCAGGAAGGCCACGTCTCCTTGCCTTTATTGCTTCTTCAATTGCTCTCAGCTTCTCAGGGTGTGCCCTCTGAGGAAGAAGAACAAAGCATGAATCCAAGAAAAAATGGAAGAGGAACTTCACAATTTAAACATAAATAGACAATGGACACTCTTTGAGGACCAGCATGACAAAGGCTTACCTCAAAATGTTTCTTCACATTGGATGAGGAGGAAACAGCTGATCTCAGATTTTTGATCCTTGGAAGGCAGTAATTGCATCGTACAACAACATTTTCCCCACTCTGGCTCACAAATGTACAAGCTTTCTCAAAGCCAAACCATGGTACTTGCTGTTCTGCAGATGTGGCTGTGGGCAACTGGCACTGCTTCATGCCCTCCTCCTCCTCGTGCACAGGGCCTCCTTTCTGAACCTCACTTTCTAGTTTTGCCTCCTCAGGATCAACAAGCTGTGACTCAAGTGGCCGCACTAACTGACTGCTGCTCTCAGCAGCAAAACCTGCAACAGGCGTCTCTGTAATAAACAAGAGATAATGCTCCTATATGGGTGAACTTCAGCTGTGATGTGCCCCCATCTCTTCCCCATGCTGCAAGTTCCCCCAGTCAGAGTGGAAGTAAGCAGGTCGATAGCACAATTAAAAGAGATCCTATTTGCATCATTTTTGCTCACTGAATAACCCTGCCTGGGCCAGTCTAACCTACTATCTCACAGGGTTGTTGTGAGAACAAAATGAGACTAGGGTTCAAATCCCCACATAGCCATGAAGCTCACTGGGTGACCTTGGGCCAGTCGCTGCCTCTCAGCCTCATGAAAACCCTATTCATAGGGTCACCATAAGTTGGAATCAACTTGAAGGCGGTACATATATTTTTTATTTTGAATATGATGATTATGATAATAAATATGCGGCATTTCAAATTAATTCTGTATGAGAAGCATTCCATGCCAAGCTTGGAAAACCAAGGATGAGGTATAAAATGTAGACAAAAATACTTTTGACAAAATGCCGTTTATCTTTTATATCTATATCTATAATTAGCAATACAGCTGAATGATGTATGTAAAGTATTTTTTCTTTCCCTTTTCTTTTTTATTCATATTTTAGTACTACTGCTAAAGTTCTGATGAAAGAATAAAGCATTCATTAGCCAAATTCAAATGATTAGAACACATCACATAAATTCCACTGAAGTTGGAGTTTTTGCCATAGAAAATGAAAAAAACATATAACCTATGATAGCCCAATAGACAATCAGAACTAATATAAAACCCTATTGCTTCTCATTTGCAAATCTTGCAAGATCTAAGGTAACTCTAGATCATGTGAGTTCAGGTGATGCATGTTATGTACATTTGTATAGATATTAGCAGAGATTGTCAACAGTCTCTCTCTCTCTGGGACTGGGAATCTCTATCTTTCTCACAGAACATGAGTTTGAGAGCTGGGGGACTGAAAGGAGGAGCTGCAAGGACCCCACTTCTCACCTCATCTCTGCCAAGAACAAAAAAATCAGCCTTAAGCCATTTATTATATGCCTAATGATTTTTTATTATTATTATTATTATTACTGAGACATTTTTTGTCCCACATACAATTCAGTCTTGTGATTAAACAGGACAAAAATACAAATAAAAAGAAAGATGGAGTTCAAATAAATATACAATAAAAAGCTAGCCGGCATTTTAAAAGGCAGGAGCGCTCTGTCTGGATAAATACAGCACACAGGTATGCATGGGAACAAGGGGGAGAGTTCAAAAAGGGGGGGAAGGAAGAGAAGTAGGCCAGAGCTTGCAAAAGTTACTTTTTTGAACTACAGCTCCCAGTGGCCATGTTGCCTAGGGCTGATGGGAGTTGTAGTTCAAAAAAGTAACTTTTCCAAGCTCTGATAGGCCGAAGTTTCGGAAGTGCCTTGTGATTGATGGAGGGGGCGCCAGAGGCAAGGAGAGGCAGTGGGGGGGGCAGAACGGTGCCGTGGGGGGGCAGAATGGTGCCACGGAGGGGCACACACACACACACACAATTCATCGTCACTCACCTCCAAAGCTCTTCGCCATTCTGCTGCTGCCTTCTCCTCCGTTGTCCTTGCCCTGGCTTTTTCCTCCGGCGTCCATTTTGTCCTCTCAGACGCTAGCAGGCCCTGCCTATTCACCTCTTCCCTCATGCATCCTAACACAGATCACGACAGAAGAGAGAGTCTGCACAGAGGTCCAATCAGTGTGAGGCACATGTCTTGTGTTAACCAATCACAGCCAGCAGCTGTCTTCCCCTTGTTCCCGCCCCCAAGTAACGTGCAACCTAACATGGAAACGTTAAAGTTGCAGCTGAAAAGTAGGGAAATTACTAGTCGTTCCGTTACTTGCCAAATGTAATGAAATTACCCACTCGTTATTTAAATTGTAACGAATTACAAGTAACTTGTTAAAAATAACGAGTTACTTCCAAGCTCTGTAGATATTAAACTGCTCAAGATCCTCTGTTGTCTAGAGTGTGAAGAATAATCACAAATTGATGGATTGGGGGGAGCAAAAAGCACAGCCCTACTATCAGTGAGGGGAGTCCTTGAGTATCCAGGATACATGTTAATTGTTGGGGTCTTGGATAGTTGTACCACCAGGGAGTTGATCTGCTGTGCTAACATTGTTGTATGAAGATGATCCTAGCATTGTATGGATAAATGGGTTAGCGTGTGTTGTGCCTGGAGCAGACCAACAGATTGAGTCAGTGGTGCAGCAGTCTGGGACTTGTCAATCTACCTGCCATGCTCCTCCAAAAGTATCCTTATTCCCTTGGGAATAGCCACAAGGGCCCTGGGCAAAACTTCACATTGATTAAACTGGCCCATTCATGGGAAAAATGTTCTTAATGATAATAGATGCACATTCCAAATGTTTTGAAGCTCACATAATGTCTTCCTCTATTACTGAAGTGACTGTTAACAAACTCAGCTTTTCTTTTTCTAGTTGTGGATTGGAAGATAGTGGTAAGCAATAACGGACTTCAGTTTACAGGTGCAATTTTCCATGAATTCTTGGAGAAAAATCACATCAAGCATGTAACAACAGCAACACGTCATCCAGCTTCCAATGGCCTAGCACGGTACACCAGCAGCAACCCTAGTTTACTGTCTCCTTGGCCCAACACCACGTACAGGTCTTCAAAGAGGAACTTAAAAAAAAAAGACATGTGGCAGCTTAGAAACTAAGTTAGCCAGATTCCTTTTCCAGTATCATGTCATTACTACATTCTACAACAGGGAAATCTCCAGCAGAACTGCTCATGGGTAGGAAATTATGGACTCACCTGGATGCACTAGGGCCTAATGAAACTACTAAGTTGTGGGAGAAGCACAAAGCACAAACATTCTACTATGATTTAAAAGCAACATCAAGGGCGCTAGCCGTGGGCATCCTGGTTTATGCCGTCAGTGTTGGGACTGGACCTCGTTGGTTAGCAATTTGTCTCATGGCACAGGCAGGGCCCTTCTCATGGGTGGTGGAATTACCAGATGAAAGACATATTTGGCAATACCATAAGCAAGTGGATTTATGCAGAGATTCCTGCAGAGAGTCCACAGGTTGAAGAAGAACAAATCAGTGTGTAACCATTACACTGTCCACTTGATTTAACTGGAGAGTCTGAAGGGACTACAATTCCAGTAATAGGTCATACCACTATTTTAGGTGTGTCTCTCGATGAGACATCTTCAGAGACAGAGCATCCGGTGACAGCTGTGGATGAGCCAAGAACACCCGCAGTTACACTACTCCATTCAAAAAGAACTCCCAAGCCGAGGAGGGGGAGAATTTATACATGCAAGGAATTTTTTTTGTGGATTAAGGCCAATGTATTCAGTATCTAGTTTAATATTTGTGTATTTGTATGTTTTGTTTTTTCCATTTCCTTCTTTATTCTTATTGCCTATATATATATTATATGTTGACAGTATAAACTAAAGGAAGAATGTAAGACATGTTACAGTTGCCACCTAGTGGTAAAAAGGCAAACGTTTTTGTTTTTGAAATAGAAATGGACTGCCTTCAAGTTGATTCCAACTTATGGCGACCCCATGAACAGGGTTTTCATGGTAACCAGTATTCAGAGGGGGTTTCCCATTGTCTCCCTCTGAGGCTGCGAGGCAGTGACTGGCCCAAGGTCACCCAGTGAGCTTCATGGCTGTGTGGGGATTCAAACCCTGTTGTAGTCCAACACCTTAACCACTACACCACACTGGTTCTCTAAATGGAAATGGACTGCCTTCAAGTTGATCCCAACTTATGGCTATCCTACGAATAGGGATTTCATGGTAAGCGATATCCAGAGGGGGTTTACCATTGCCTCCTTCTGAGGCTAGTCCTCCCCAGCTGGCTAGGGCCTCCCCAGCTTGCCACAGCTGCACAAGTCAGCCCCTTCCTTGTCTGCAACTGCCAGCTGGGGGGCAACGGGGCTCCTTGGGACTATGCAGCTTGCCCACGGCTGCACAGATGGCAGGGCACGTAATCCCTGAGCCACTCCCTGTGGGGGTGATCTGTAGCTGGCTCTTGACGCCCAGGAGACATGAGCGGGGATTTGAACTCACAGACTCTGGACTCCCAGCCAGGCTCTCCTCCCCACTGGGCTACACCAGCATAGAAAAGTTGAAATTGAACATGCTCTTGGGCTTTGCTTGTTGGGGAAGTGGTTCCAAGATGGATGCAGACTGAGAACTGTGGAAAGAGAAATAAAAACAGTTGTTTCGTCCTACTGGTATAGTCTACGTACATTATAGAATCCCTTGTATTTATTGAAGGATTCTGTGCTATACCTCATTGTTAAGAGTGGAAGGTGCATAAGAAGTGGGTGGTCGCTTTTAGGCTACAACAAGGTCTTTCTCTGTCTCTCTCTCTCCCCGCCCCCCAGGCAAATGCATGTATGCATGCATAGATAGTTACCTGCAGAGAGTATTTTGTGGGTGTCTTACTGCAGTCTCTTCTGATGGCCTATCTCCTGTCACATTCAAGAAGCAGAAGTGGAATGGGTGGACATGGGGAAACTTCCCTGGACACCCCCCCTTCAGATGCTCCTCCCCCAATCTTCCTCTTTTTCTTCTGCCATGATGCAGATTGAAAGGGGATGGGGAGGGGGGAGGGAAGGGGGAGGGAGGAGGGAAAGGGGGAGGGAAGGGGAAGAGGAACAGGTTAGGAGGGAGGAGGAGGGGAGGGCAGGTTTGATCATTTGCATGCATTTTGAGTTCAGTGGGATTTTCTCCTGTGCAATCATGCTTAGGATAGGTAAAACTGACTATGGGGGAGGGGCGGGGAGGGGCGGGGAGGGGCGGGGAGGGGTGGGGAGGGGTGGGGAGGGGCAGGGAGGAGGAGGGCAGGGAGGGGAGTGGGAGAGGGAGGCAGGAAGGCGGAGGAGAGGAGATTGGGTGGGTGGGCACTGGACAGAGTGGAAGCCCCTTTCCATTCCAAAAGGAAAACATTGTGAACAGTATCATTCTTTTTCAGGGTTTCCCCCACCCTTTTATTCTACACGAGGCACATGTAGCCTCTCACCCAAATTTAAACCACAGCTGTCCCTCGCTACATCCACACCAGACCTTTATTTCTAGACAGTCATGGCTTCTCCCAAAGAATCCTGGGAAGTGTAGTTAGTGAAGGGTGCTGAGACTTGATAGGTGATGCCCTGTTCCCCTCACAGAGCTTCAGTCAGAGCAGTTGACTGTTAAACCAGTCTGGCCACTGGAGCTCTGTCAGGGGAATAGGAGTCTCCTCTCAGCACCCTTCACAAACTACACTTCCCAGGATTCTTTGGGGGAAGCCATGAGTATCTAAAGTGAAATAAAGGTCTGGTGTGGGTGTGGCTCCCTGATTAGTCAACCCCAGCAGCTGTGAAGCTGACTTTTAGAACACTGACAGTTGGTTCTTACTGAGCACGCCCAGCCTTATCATTGAGTTTAATGCTAAATTTCTTAAATTAATTAAAAATCAGCCATGCATTTTTTTAATTTTTTCAGCTGCAGAAGATGAAGTTCAGAGTATGGGGCAAGTTCAGTAATAGGATCAGAGCTTGGAAAAGTTACTTTTTTGAACTACTACTCCCATCAGCCCAATCCGGTGGCCATGCTGGCTGGGGCTGATGGGAGCTGTAGTTTAAAAAAGTAACTTTTCCAAGCTCTGAATAGGATTACAGGTAAGGTTTTGTTTTGAAATGAGCTTATGGGAAGTCTCAGAATGGCATGGGGGTATTTTCAATTTAACATTGCAGAATGCAAAAACATCTATGCTGACTATTGTATACAGCCATTCTTGTGGCTGTATAATAAATATAGGACCAGGTTGCAACTGAATATAATTTCAGTCTGTTGTCTTGTTTTTCCGTTAATAATTAATTATAACTTTCACATAGTAACCACAAGGCAAGTGCTTAAGAACATAAGAACATAAGAAGAGCCTGCTGGATCAGGCCAGTGGCCCATCTAGTCCAGCATCCTGTTCTCACAGTGGCCAACCAGGGGCCTGGGGGAAGCCTGCAAGCAGGACCCGAGTGCAAGAACACTCTCCCCTCCTGAGGCTTCTGGCAACTGGTTTTCAGAAGCATGCTGCCTCTGACTAGGGTGGCAGAGCACAGCCATCATGGCTAGTAGCCATTGATAGCTCTGTCCTCCATGAATTTGTCTAATCTTCTTTTAAAGCCGTCCAAGCTGGTGGCCATTACTGCATCTTGTGGGAGCAAATTCCATAGTTTAACTATGCGCTGAGTAAAGAAGTACTTCCTTTTGTCTGTCCTGAATCTTCCAACATTCAGCTTCTTTGAATGTCCACGAGTTCTAGTATTATGCTTAATATTTAATATGAGAGTTTGGGGGGAAGAAGTGGCCTTAGAGTCTTAGAAACTAGATAACTGGTAAACAGGTGTCCCTGTGTTATTTTAGTCTTTGAATGAGAGTTCTGCAAGCTTATAATTAAAGACTGTAGTGGGCTAGCCAGTTCACATACAAAGAATACAGGAGGGATAGCCTTGCAAGAGGGTAGTTTTGGCAAAAGAAATGCAAGAAGACAATAAGGGATGCTAAAAAAGAATTTGAGGAGCACATTGCTAAGAAAATAAAAACCAACAACAAAAAATTCTATAAATACATTCAAAGCAGGAGACCATCTAGGGAGACAATTGGACCCTTGGATGATAAGGGAGTCAAAGGTGTACTAAAGAACGATAAGGAGATTGCAGAGAAGCTAAATGAATTCTTTGCATCTGTCTTCACAGTGGAAGATATAGGGCAGATCCCTGAACCTGAACTAACATTTGCAGGAAGGGATTCTGAGGAACTAAGACAAATAGTGGTAACGAGAGAGGAAGTTCTAAGCTTAATGGACAATATAAAAACTGACAAATCACCGGGCCCGGATGGCATCCACCCGAGAGTTCTCAAAGAACTCAAAGGTGAAATTGCTGATCTGCTAACTAAAATATGTAACTTGTCCCTCGGGTCCTCCTCCGTGCCTGAGGACTGGAAAGTGGCAAATGTAACGCCAATCTTCAAAAAGGGATCCAGAGGGGATCCCGGAAATTACAGGCCAGTTAGCTTAAGTTCTGTCCCTGGAAAACTGGTAGAAAGTATTATTAAAGCTAGATTAACTAAGCACATAGAAGAACAAGCCTTGCTGAAGCAGAGCCAGCATGGCTTCTGCAAGGGAAAGTCCTGTCCCTTTGAGAGTGTCAACAAGCATATAGATAGAGGTGATCCAGTGGACATAGTGTACTTAGACTTTCAAAAAGCGTTTGACAAGGTACCTCACCAAAGGCTTCTGAGGAAGCTTAGCAGTCATGGAATAAGAGGAGAGGTCCTCTTGTGGATAAGGAATTGGTTAAGAAGCAGAAAGCAGAGAGTAGGAATCAACGGACAGTTCTCCCAATGGAGGGCTGTAGAAAGTGGAGTCCCTCAAGGATCGGTATTGGGACCTGTACTTTTCAACTTGTTCATTAATGACCTAGAATTAGGAGTGAGCAGTGAAGTGGCCAAGTTTGCTGACGACACTAAATTGTTCAGGGTTGTTAAAACAAAAAGGGATTGCGAAGAGCTCCAAAAAGATCTCTCCAAACTGAGTGAATGGGCGGAAAAATGGCAAATGCAATTCAATATAAACAAGTGTAAAATTATGCATATTGGAGCAAAAAATCTGAATTTCACATATACGCTCATGGGGTCTGAACTGGCGGTGACCGACCAGGAGAGAGACCTCGGGGTTGTGGTGGACAGCACGATGAAAATGTCGACCCAGTGTGCGGCAGCTGTGAAAAAGGCAAATTCCATGCTAGCGATAATTAGGAAAGGTATTGAAAATAAAACAGCCGATATCATAATGCCGTTGTATAAATCTATGGTGCGGCCACATTTGGCATACTGTGTACAGTTCTGGTCGCCTCATCTCAAAAAGGATATTATAGAGTTGGAAAAGGTTCAGAAGAGGGCAACCAGAATGATCAAGGGGATGGAGCGACTCCCTTACGAGGAAAGGTTGCAGCATTTGGGGCTTTTTAGTTTAGAGAAAAGGCGGGTCAGAGGAGACATGATAGAAGTGTATAAAATTATGCATGGCATTGAGAAAGTGGATAGAGAAAAGTTCTTCTCCCTCTGTCATAATACTAGAACTCGTGGACATTCAAAGAAGCTGAATGTTGGAAGATTCAGGACAGACAAAAGGAAGTACTTCTTTACTCAGCGCATAGTTAAACTATGGAATTTGCTCCCACAAGATGCAGTAATGGCCACCAGCTTGGATGGCTTTAAAAGAAGATTAGACAGATTCATGGAGGACAGGGCTATCAATGGCTACTAGCCATGATGGCTGTGCTCTGCCACCCTAGTCAGAGGCAGCATGCTTCTGAAAACCAGTTGCCGGAAGCCTCAGGAGGGGAGAGTGTTCTTGCACTCGGGTCCTGCTTGCGGGCTTCCCCCAGGCACCTGGTAGGCCACTGTGAGAACAGGATGCTGGACTAGATGGGCCACTGGCCTGATCCAGCAGGCTCTTCTTATGTTCTTATGTTCTTATGTTCTTATGTTCTTAGTTTTACCCCTGATGCCTATTTTTCAGGCCAGAACCTTCTCAAAGCTATGATTAGGGTTGCCATATTCCAGTTCCACAAATCCGGGCAGGCTAATTTGCATATTATGCATATTATGCAAAGTATCTGCATATTATTTTCATATTATGTAAATTATTTGCATATTAATATTTGGATTGTCCAGTTGTTTTGTTTTTGCGCCTAGAAATTACCACCAAAAACTGGGGAAAGATGTGAGAAATCTTTTTTTTAAAAGCAACATTTTCAACCTTAAATGCCTAGACTCTAGTTTCCAACACTATGGAATGTTGATTGATTGATTAAGAGGATTTATATCCTGCCCTTCTGCTGTTAAAAACAGAGCTCAGCATAGCTTACAAATATAATAAAAACAATAAAAATGCACAATCAATATAAAAACATAATAAAAACACAAAATAGCAACAAACATAAAGTAACTCAGGGCAGCAGTATGGTTAACCATATACGATATATTTCAGAGATGTGGTGGGTGGAGAAAAACAAGAAGCCAAAATGTTAGGAAAAGGAGTCTTTCACGCCACATGCTCAGTTCTAAATACTGTTGCAGCAAGTTTTACAAGTTCCTCCAGTATTCCACTGGTGCAGGCACTCAGACATTCAAAGTATCTGTATGTTTCTTAGGTTTTATAAAAGCAGAGCTTTGCTTAACTCAAAATTTCTTCTCCTTTTGATCAACAACATCTACACAGGTTCCACCTCCATACTCAAAATGAAACTGGGCCTGGAAGTGTGCAACAACCCCACACATACCTTGCTAATTAGATTAATGCCAGGATGTCTGTCTAATTGACTACTCTCTTGCTCCCCCACACACACCGGGCATCATGAAAGACCCAGTCCTGGGCTCAGAAAGAAAATAAATATCTGGTCCTCTTCAAAGTACTCATAAGCCTCTTGTTTTAATTAAAATAATAATTATAGATTCTTGCTCTTATCACTAATGGGAGTTAATTATCTTGCATATGCTGCTGTTGCTTCTATGGCTGTAACGGAGTGAGGTTAAAGATAAGTGGAACGCAAATAGGAAAAAAGCAACACAAAAGGCAGTAACACTTTCCTAAATGTAATACCATACCAACCACAACAAGATTCCTATGAGTAAGGCAGAAAACTAAGCATCTCACAACCAGTCAGGATTCCTGAATAGGATAAATGAAGAAATATTTATATAAGCATGACTATCAAATATATTTATTATTTACACAAACTATAAAGATATTTATAGTGCAATCCTAGGTTTATTTATTCAGAAGCAAGTCCCAGTGTATTCAGTGGGGCTTACTCAAACAGGGACAGAAATGCAACCTCAAGTGATAAGCAACTTCATTCACACAACCCAAAATTCCAAATCATAAGACTCCATACACGCACGCACACACACTGCAGATGTATAAATACATACAGCCCATATAACAGTTTATTGTCAAACCAGTTGGTCATTGCAGAAAAATCAGTATTAGTTTTAAAGAAATCAGTATTAGTTGCCTACAGAATAAAAATTGTAATACCTAAGTAAACCCTGCCTACTTGCTTTAAAATAGGACTGGAGAGGAAGGACAGAAAGAGTTAGAATACAAACACAATTCTTTTTTACATTCACTCCAAAGTCCCATTGATTTTCAGCACATTCATAACCATGTCTACTCAAAGTAAGTCCTATTGAATTCAATGGGATTTACTCTGGGAATATGGGGTTAGCATTACTTTTACAAAAGCAAGTATTGGGAAGGTTTTCAAAACACTGCCCAGGATCTGACTCCTGCACACAAGAGGGAAAAAAACTGAAATGTATATACTTACCCAATTTATGAGATTTTCAGATAAACGGGGGGAACCGTTTATGAGCTTACTAAAACATTGTACCTGTACAAGGAAGACTTTCCACACATGCATGCTTTGTATGCTGCAGGACTCACCTTTGGTGCATCTACAGCTGTATGTGAAAATTCATTCTCAACTTTGACACATGTTGTCACCATACAGGTGTTCAGTTGTTCCTCAGAGAAAAACAAACTTCATAGAATCAGAATCATAGAGTGGGAAGGGGCCTATAAGGCTATCGAGTCCAGCCCCCTGTTCAATGCAGGAATCCAAATTAAAGCATACTTCACAGGTGGCTGTCCAACTGCCTCTTGAATGCCTCCAGTGTTGGAAAGCCCTAAGTAATTGGTTCCATTGTCATACTGCTCTAACAGATAGGAAATTTCTCCTGATATTCAGTCGAAATCTAGCTTCCTGTAACTTGAGTCTATTATTCCATGTCCTGCATTCTGGGACGATAGAGAAAAGAGCCTGGCTCTCCTCTGAGACAACCTTTCAAGTACTTGAACAGTGCTATCATATCTCCTCTCAGTCTTCTCTTATCAAGGCTAATTCTATCAGTCTCTCCTCATAGGGCTTTGTTTCCAGTCCCCTGATCATCCTTGTTGCCCTCCACTGAACCTGTTCAGTTTGCCTGTATCCTTCTTGAAATCACAAGCTGAATATGTGCCAACAGTGTGATGTGGCTGCAAAAAAAGGCAAATGCTATTTTAGGCTGCATTAACAGAAGTATAGTTTCAAATTGCATTAAGAACTAGTACTTAATGCAATTTGAAACTATACTTCTGTTAATGCAGCCTAAAATAGCATTTGCCTTTTGTGCAGCCACATCACAATGTTGGCACATATTCAGCTTGTGATCGTGACAGGAAAGGTGTGTTTGCTGCAAAATGACAATCATCGTTTCTAGTAACTTTAACTACATCTGAATGCAGAGAGATATACATACAAGGGATGAAGAGAACACGATTAGCAATTCAACGTTACAGGAAAGGTTTGTTTGCTGCAACACGGCCATCATCGTTTCTAGTAACTTTAACTACATCTGAATGAAGGGAGATATACATAATAGGAATGAAGAGAAGACGATTAGCAATTCAACGTTACAGGAAAGGTTTGTTTGCTGCAACACGGCCATCATCGTTTCTAGTAACTTTAACTACATCTGAATGAAGAGAGATATACATACAAGGGGTGAAGAGAAGACGATTAGCAATTCAACGTTACAGCAAAGGGGTGTTTGCTGCAACATGACAATCATCGTTTCTAGTAACTTTAACAACATCTGAATGAAGAGAGATATACATACAAGGGGTGAAGAGAAGACGATTAGCAATTCAACGTTACAGGAAAGGTGTGTTTGCTGCAACACGGCCATCATCGTTTCTAGTAACTTTAACTACATCTGAATGAAGAGAGATATACATACAAGGGATGAAGAGAAGACGATTAGCACAATGCAACGTTATACGAAAGGTTTCTTTGTTGCAACACGGCCATCATCGTTTCTAGTAACTTTAACTACATCTGAATGAAGAGAGATATACATACTAGGAATGAAGAGAAGACGACTAGCAATTCAACGTTACAGGAAAGGTGTGTTTGCTACAACACGGCAATCATCGTTTCTAGTAACTTTAACTACATCTGAATGCAGAGAGATATACATATAAGGGATGAAGAGAAGATGATTAGTCATTCAACGTTACAGGAAAGGTGTGTTTGCTGCAACATGACAATCATCGTTTCTAGTAACTTTAACTGCATCTGAATGCAGACAGGTATACATACAAGGGATGAAGAGAACATGATTAGCAATTCAACATTACAGGAAAGGTGTGTTTGCTGCAACACGGCCACCATCGTTTCTAGTAACTTTAACTACATCTCAATGAAGAGAGATATACATACAAGGAATGAAGAGAAGACGATTTGCAATTCAAAGTTACAGGAAACTTGTGTTTGCTGCTAAATGACAATCATCGTTTCTAGTAATTTTAACTACATCTGAAAGCAGATAGATATACATACAAGGGATGAAGAGATAACGATTAGCAATTCAACGTTACAGGAAAGGTTTGTTTTGCTGGAACACGGCCATCATCGTTTCTAGTAACTTTAACTACATCTGAATGAAGAGAGATAAACATACTAGGAATGAAGAGAAGACGATTAGCCATTCAACTTTACAGAAAAGGTGTGTTTGCTGCAACACGGCCATCATCGTTTCTAGTAACTCTAACTACATCTGAATGAAGAGAGGTATACATACAAGGGATGAAGACAAGACGAGTTGCAATTCAACGTTACAGGAAACGTGTGTTTGCTGCAACATGACTATCATCGTTTCCAGTAACTTTATCTAAATCTGAATGCAGAGAGATATACATAAAAGGGATGAAGAGAAGACGATTAGCAATTCAATGTTACAGGAAAGGAGTGTTTGCTGCAACACGGACATCATCGTTTCAAATTATTTTAACTACATCTCGATGAAGAAGATATACATACAAGGGATGAAGAGAAGACGATTTGCAATTCAACGTTACAGGAAAGGTGTGTTTGCTGCAACACGGCCATCATCATTTCTAGTAACTTTAAATACATCTGAAGTAAGAGAGATATACATACAAGGGAGTAGGAGAACACGATTAGCCATTCAATGTTACAGGAAAGGTTTGTTTGCTGCAACACGGCCATCATCGTATCTAGTAACTTTAACTACATCTGAATGAAGAGAGATGTACATACAAGGGATGAAGAGAAGACAATTAGCACAATGCAACGATATAGGAAAGGTTTGTTTGCTGCAACACGGCCATCATCGTTTCTAGTAACTTTAACTACATCTGAATGAAGAGAGATATACATATTAGGAATGAAGAGAAGACGATTAGCAATTCAACGTTACAGGAAAGGTGTGTTTGCTACAACACGGCAACCATCGTTTCTAGTAACTTTAACTTCTTCATAATGAAGACAGGTATACATACAAGGGATGAAGAGAAGACGATTAGCAATTCAACGTTACAGGAAAGGTGTGTTCGCTGCAACATGACAATCATCGTTTCTAGTAACTTTAACTACATCTGAATGAAGAGAGATATACATACAAGGGATGAAGAAAAGACGATTAGCAATTCAACGTTACAGGAAAGGTGTGTTTGCTGTAACATGACCATCATCGTTTCTAGTAACTTTAACTACATCTGAATGCAGAGAGATATACATACAAGGGATGAAGAGAACACGATTAGCCATGCAACGTTATAGGAAAGGTTTCTTTGCTGCAACACGGCCATCATCGTTTCTAGTAACTTTAACTACATCTGAATGAAGAGAGATATACATACCAGGAATGAAGAGAAGACGATTAGCAATTCAACGTTACAGGAAAGGTGTGTTTGCTGCAACATGGCCATCATCGTTTCTAGTAACTTTAACTACTTCTCAATGAAGAGAGGTATACATACAAGGGATGAAGAGAAGACGATAAGCAATTCAACGTTACAGGAAAGGTGTGTTTGCTGCAACATGACAATCATCGTTTCTAGTAACTTTAACTACATCTGAATGCAGAGAGATATACATACAAGGGATGAAGAGAAGATGATTAGCAATTAAACATTACAGGAAAGGTGTGTTTGCTACAACACAGCCATCATCGTTTCTATTTACTTTAACTACATCTGAATGAAGAGAGATATACATACAAGGGATGAAGAGAAGACGATTAGCAATTCAATGTTACAGGAAAGGTGTGCTTGCTGCAACACGACCATCATCTTTTCTAGTAACTTTAACTACATCTGAATGAAGAGAGATATACATACAAGGGATGAAGAGAAGACGATTAGCAATTCAACGTTACAGGAAAGGTGTGTTTGCTGCAACACGGCCATCATCGTTTCTTGTACCTTTAACTGCATCTGAATGAAGAGAGATATACATACAAGGGATGAAGAGAAGACGATTAGCAATTCAACGTTACAGGAAAGGTGTGTTTGCTGTAACATGACCATCATCGTTTCTAGTAACTTTAACTACATCTGAATGCAGAGAGATATACATACAAGGGATGAAGAGAACACGATTAGCAATGCAACATTGAAGGAAAGGTTTCTTTGCTGCAACACGGCCATCATCGTTTCTAGTAACTTTAACTACATCTGAATGAAGAGAGATATACATACCAGAAATGAAGAGAAGACGATTAGCAATTCAACGTTACAGGAAAGGTGTGTTTGCTGAAGAGAAGATGATTAGCACTTCAACGTTACTGGAAAAATGTGTTTGCTCCAACACGGCCATCATCGTTTCTAGTAACTTTAACTACATCTGAATGAAGAGAGATACACATACTACGAATGAAGAGAAGACGATTAGCAATTCAACGTTACAGGAAAGGTGTGTTTGCTGCAACACGGCCATCATCGTTTCTAGTAACTTTAACGACATCTGAATGAAGACAGGTATACATACAAGGGATGAATAAAAGACGACTTGCAATTCAACGTTACAGGAAAGGTGTGTTTGCTGTAAAACGGCCATCATCATTTCTAGTAACTTTAACTACATCTGAATGAAGAGAGATATACATACAAGGGATGAAGAAAAGACGATTAGCAATTCAACGTTACAGGAAAGGTGTGTTTGCTGTAACATGACCATCATCGTTTCTAGTAACTTTAACTACATCTGAATGCAGAGAGATATACATACAAGGGATGAAGAGAACACGATTAGCAATGCAACGTTATAGGAAAGGTTTCTTTGCTGCAACACGGCCATCATCGTTTCTAGTAACTTTAACTACATCTGAATGAAGAGAGATATACATACCAGGAATGAAGAGAAGACGATTAGCAATTCAACGTTACAGGAAAGGTGTGTTTGCTGCAATATGACAATCATCGTTTCTAGTAACTTTAACTACATCTGAATGCAGAGAGATATACATACAAGGGATGAAGAGAAGATGATTAGCAATTAAACGTTACAGGAAAGGTGTGTTTGCTACAACACAGCCATCATCGTTTCTATTTACTTTAACTACATCTGAATGAAGAGAGTTATACATACAAGGGATGAAGAGAAGACGATTAGCAATTCAATGTTACAGGAAAGGTGTGCTTGCTGCAACACGACCATCATCTTTTCTAGTAACTTTAACTACATCTGAATGAAGAGAGATATACATACAAGGGATGAAGAGAAGACGATTAGCAATTCAACGTTACAGGAAAGGTGTGTTTGCTGCAACACGGCCATCATCATTTCTTGTAACTTTAACTACATCTGAATGAAGAGAGATGTACATACAAGGGATGAAGAGAAGACAATTAGCACAATGCAATGTTATAGGAAAGGTTTGTTTCCTGCAACACGGCCATCATCGTTTCTAGTAACTTTAACTACATCTGAATGAAGAGAGATACACATACTAGGAATGAAGAGAAGACGATTAGCAATTCAACGTTACAGGAAAGGTGTGTTTGCTGCACCACGGCCATCATCGTTTCTAGTAACTTTAACGACATCTGAATGAAGAGAGATGTACATACAAGGGAGGAAGAGAAGACAATTAGCACAATGCAACGTTATAGGAAAGGTTTGTTTCCTGCAACACGGCCATCATCGTTTCTAATAACTTTAACTACATCTGAATGAAGAGAGATATACATATTAGGAATGAAGAGAAGACGATTAGCAATTCAACGTTACAGGAAAGGTGTGTCTGCTACAACACGGCAATCATCGTTTCTAGTAACTTTAACTTCTTCATAATGAAGACAGGTATACAAACAAGGGATGAAGAGAAGACGATTAGCAATTCAACGTTACAGGAAAGGTGTGTTCGCTGCAACATGACAATCATCGTTTCTAGTAACTTTAACTACATCTGAATGAAGAGAGATATATATATACAAGGGATGAAGAGAAGACGATTAGCAATTCAACGTTACAGGAAAGGTGTGTTTGCTGTAACATGACCATCATCATTTCTAGTAACTTTAACTACATCTGAATGCAGAGAGATATACATACAAGGGATGAAGAGAACACGATTAGCAATGCAACGTTGAAGGAAAGGTTTCTTTGCTGCAACACGGCCATCATCGTTTCTAGTAACTTTAACTACATCTGAATGAAGAGAGGTATACATACAAGGGATGAAGAGAAGACGATAAGCAATTCAACGTTACAGGAAAGGTGTGTTTGCTGCAACATGACAATCATCGTTTCTAGTAACTTTAACTACATCTGAATGCAGAGAGATATACATACAAGGGATGAAGAGAAGATGATTAGCACTTCAACGTTACTGGAAAAATGGGTTTGCTGCAACACGGCCATCATCGTTTCTAGTAACTTTAACTACATCTGAATGAAGAGAGATACACATACTACGAATGAAGAGAAGACGATTAGCAATTCAACGTTACAGGAAAGGTGTGTTTGCTGCAACTCGGCCATCATCGTTTCTAGTAACTTTAACGTCATCTGAATGAAGAGAGGTATACATACAAGGGATGAAGAGAAGACGATTAGAAATTCAACGTTACAGGAAAGGTTTGTTTGCTGCAAAACGGCCATCATCATTTCTAGTAACTTTAAATACATCTGAATGAAGAGAGATATACATACAAGGGATGAAGAGAATACAATTTGCAATTCAACGTTACAGGAAAGTTGTGTTTGCTACAAAATGGCAATCATCGTTTCTAGTAAATTTAACTACATCTGAATGCAGAGAGATATACATACGAGGGATGAAGAGAACACGATTAACAATTCAACGTTACAGGAAAGGTTGTTTGCTGCAACACGGCAATCATTGTTTCTCGTAACTTTAACTACATCTGAATGAAGAGAGATATACATACAAGGGAGGAAGAGAAGACGAATAGCCATTCAACGTTACAGGAAAGGTTTGCTTGCTGCAACAGGACAATCATCGTTTCTAGTAACTTTAACTACATCTGAATGAAGAGAGGTATACATACAAGGGATGAAGAGAAGACGATTTGCAATTCAACGTTACAGTAAAGGTGTGTTTGCTGCTATACGGCCATCATCGTTTCTAGTAACTTTAACTACATCTGAATGAAGAGAGATATACATACAAGGGATGAAGAGAAGACGATTAGAAATTCAACGTTACAGGAAAGGTGTGTTTGCTGCAACACAGCCATCATCGTTTCTAGTAAGTTTAACTACATCTGAATGCAGAGAGATATACATACAAGGGATGAAGAGAAGACGATTTGTAATTCAACGTTACAGTAAAGGTGTGTTTGCTGCAATACAGCCCTCATCGTTTCTAGTAACTTTAACTACATCTGAATGAAGAGAGATATACATACTAGGAATGAAGAGAAGACGATTAGAAATTCAACGTTACAGGAAAGGTGTGTTTGCTGCAACACGGCCATCATCGTTTCTAGTAACTTTAACTACATCTGAATGAAGAGAGGTATACATACAAGGGATGAAGACAAGACGAGTTGCAATTCAACGTTACAGGAAAGGTGTGTTTGCTGCAACATGACTATCATCGTTTCCAGTAACTTTAACTAAATCTGAATGCAGAGAGATATACATACAAGGGATGAAGAGAAGATTATTAGCCATTCAACGTTACAGGAAAGGTGTGTTTGCTGCAACATGACAATCATCGTTTCTAATAACTTTAATTACATCTGAATGCAGACAGGTATACATACAACGGATGAAGAGAACACGATTAGTAATTCAACATTACAGGAAAGGTGTGTTTGCTACAACACGGCCATCATCGTTTCTAGTAACTTTAACTACATCTCAATGAAGAGAGATATATATACAAGGGATGAAGAGAAGACGATTTGCAATTCAACATTACAGGAAAGCTGTGTTTGCTGCAAAATGACAATCATCGTTACTAGTAACTTTAAATACATCTGAATGCAGAGAGGTATACATACAAGGGATGAAGAGATCACGATAAGCAATTCAACGTTACAGGAAAGGTTTGTTTGCTGGAACACAGCAATCGTCGTTTCTAGTAACTTTAACTACGTCTGAATGAAGAGAGATAAACATACTAGGAATGAAGAGAAGACGATTAGCCATTCAACGTTGCAGGAAAGTTGTGTTTGCTGCAACACGGCCATCATCGTTTCTAGTAACTTTAACTACATCTGAATGAAGAGAGGTATACTTACAAGGGATGAAGACAAGACGAGTTGCAATTCAACGTTACAGGAAAGCTGTGTTTGCTGCAACATGACTATCATCGTTTCAAGTAACTTAATCTAAATTTGAATGCTGAGAGATATACATAAAACGGATGAAGAGAAGACGATTAGACATTCAATGTTACAGGAAAGGTGTGTATGCTGCAACACGGCCATCATCGTTTCTAGTTACTTTAACTACATCTCAATGAAGAGAGGTATACATACAAGGGATGAAAAGAAGACGATTAGCAATTCAACGTTACAGGAAAGGTTTGCTTGCTGCAACAGGACAATCATCGTTTCTAGTAACTTTAACTACATCTGAATGAAGGGAGATATACATACTAGGAATGAAGAGAAGACGATTAGCAATTCAACGTTACAGGAAAGGTGTGTTTGCTGCAACATGACAATCATCGTTTCTAGTAACTTTAACTACATCTGAATGCAGTGAGATATACATACAAGGGATGAAGAGAAGATGATTAGCAATTCAACGTTACAGGAAAGGTTTGTTTGCTACAACACAGGCA
The DNA here is from genome assembly GCF_030035675.1 of Rhineura floridana. Taxonomy (NCBI): domain Eukaryota; kingdom Metazoa; phylum Chordata; class Lepidosauria; order Squamata; family Rhineuridae; genus Rhineura; species Rhineura floridana. Next base: position 2,765,912 of record NC_084489.1, on the reverse strand, counting down.
TCATCGTTTCTATTTACTTTAACTACATCTGAATGAAGAGAGATATACATTCCAGGGATGAAGAGAAGACGATTAGCAATTCAACGTTACAGGAAAGGTGTGTTTGCTGCAATACGGCCATCATTGTTTCTTGTAACTTTAACGACATCTGAATGAAGAGAGATATACATACAAGGGATGAAGAGAAGACGATTAGCCTTTCAATGTTACAGGAAAGTTGTGCTTGCTGCAACATGACCATCATCGTTTCTAGTAACTTTAATGACTTCTGAATGAAGAGAGATATATATACAAGGGATTAAGAGAAGACAATTAGCAATTCAACGTTACAGGAAAGGTGTGTTTGCTGCAACACGGCCATCATCGTTTCTAGTAACTTTAACGACATCTGAATGAAGAGAGGTATACATACAAGGGATGAATAAAAGACGATTTGCAATTCAACGTTACAGGAAAGGTGTGTTTGCTGCAACATGACTATCATCGTTTCTAGTAACTTTAACGAAATCTGAACGCAGAGAGATATACATACAAGGGATGAAGAGAAGATTATTAGCCATTCAACGTTACAGGAAAGGTGTGTTTGCTGCAACATGACAATCATCGTTTCTAGTAACTTTAATTACATCTGAATGCAGACAGGTATACATACAACGGATGAAGAGAACACGATTAGTAATTCAACATTACAGGAAAGGTGTGTTTGCTACAACACGGCCATCATCGTTTCTAGTAACTTTAACTACATCTCAATGAAGAGAGATATACATACAAGGGATGAAGAGAAGACGATTAGCAATTGAACATTACAGGAAAGGTGTGTTTGCTGCGACACGGCCATCATCGTTTCTAATAACTTTAACTACATCTCAATGAAGAGAGATATATATACAAGGGATGAAGAGAAGACGATTTGCAATTCCACATTACACGAAAGCTGTGTTTGCTGAAAAATGACAATCATCGTTACTAATAACTTTAAATACATCTGAATGCAGAGAGGTATACATACAAGGGATGAAGAGATCACGATTAGCAATTCAACGTTACAGGAAAGGTTTGTTTGCTGGAACACAGCAATCGTCGTTTGTAGTAACTTTAACTACGTCTGAATGAAGAGAGATAAACATACTAGGAATGAAGAGAAGACGATTAGCCATTCAACGTTACAGGAAAGTTGTGTTTGCTGCAACACGGCCATCATCGTTTCTAGTAACTTTAACTACATCTGAATGAAGAGAGGTATACTTACAAGGGATGAAGACAAGACGAGTTGCAATTCAACGTTACAGGAAAGCTGTGTTTGCTGGAACATGACTATCATCGTTTAAGTAACTTTATCTAAATTTGAATGCTGAGAGATATACATAAAACGGATGAAGAGAAGACGATTAGACATTCAATGTTACAGGAAAGGTGTGAATGCTGCAACACGGCCATCATCGTTTCTAGTTACTTTAACTACATCTCAATGAAGAGAGGTATACATATAAGGGATGAAGAGAAGACGATTTGCAATTCAACGTTACAAGAAAGATGTGTTTGCTGCAACACGGCCATCATCGTTTCTAGTAACTTTAAATACATCTGAAGTAAGAGAGATATACATACAAGGGAGCAGGAGAACACGATTAGCAATTCAATGTTACAGGAAAGGTTTGATTGCTGCAACACGGCCATCATCGTATTTAGTAACTTGAACTACATCTGAATGAAGAGAGATATACATACAAGGGATGAAAAGAAGACGATTAGCAATTCAACGTTACAGGAAAGGTTTGCTGGCTGCAACAGGACAATCATCGTTTCTAGTAACTTTAACTACATCTGAATGAAGGGAGATATGCATAATAGGAATGAAGAGAAGACGATTAGCAATTCAACGTTACAGGAAAGGTGTGTTTGCTGCAACATGACAATCATCGTTTCTAGTAACTTTAACTACATCTGAATGCAGGGAGATATACATACAAGGGATGAAGAGAAGACGATTAGCCTTTCAATGTTACAGGAAAGGTGTGCTTGCTGCAACATGACCATCATCGTTTCTAGTAACTTTAATGACTTCTGAATGAAGAGAGATATACATACAAGGGATTAAGAGAAGACGATTAGCAATTCGATGTTACAGGAAAGGTGTGTTTGCTGCAACACGGCCATCATCGTTTCTCGTAACTTTAACTACATCTGAATGAAGAGAGATATACGTACAAGGGATGAAGAGAAGGCGATTTGCAATTCAACGTTACAGGAAAGGTTTGTTTGCTACAAAATGACAATCATCATTTCTAGTAACTTTAACTACATCTGAATACAGAGAGATATACATACAAGGGATGAAGAGAGCACAATTCGCAGTTCAACGTTACAGGAAAGTTTGTTTGCTGCAACACGGCCATCATTGTTTCTCGTAACTTTAACTAAATCTGAATGAAGACAGATATACATACAAGGGTGGAAGAGAAGACGAATAGCCATTCAACGTTACAGGAAAGGTGTGCTTGCTGCAACACGGCAATCATCTTTTCTCGTAACTTTAACTACTTCTGAATGGAGAGAGGTATACATACAAGGGATGAAGAGAAGACGATTAGCAATTCAACGTTACAGGAAAGTTGTGCTTGCTGCAACATGACAATCATCGTTTCTAGTAACGTTAACTACATCTGAATGCAGAGAGATATACATACAAGGGATGAAGACAAGACAAGTTGCAATTCAACGTTACAGGAAAGGTGTCTTTTCTGCGATATGACTATCATCGTTTCTAGCAACTTTAAGTAAATGTGAATGCTGAGAGATATACATACAAGGGATGAAGAGAAGATGATTAGCCATTCAACGTTACAGGAAAGGTGTGTTTGCTGCAACATGACAATCATCGTTTCTAATAACTTTAACTACATCTGAATGCAGACAGGTATACATGCAAGGGATGAAGAGAACACGATTAGTAATTCAAAATTACAGGAAAGTTGTGTTTGCTGCAACACGGCCATCATCGTTTCCAGCAACTTTAACTACATCTCAATGAAGAGAGATATACATACAATGAATGAAGAGAAGATAATTAGCCATTCAACTTTACAGAAAAGGTGTGTTTGCTGCAACACAGCCATCATCGTTTCTAGTAACCTTAACTACATCTGAATGAAGAAAGGTATACATACAAGGGATGAAGACAAGACGAGTTGCAATTCAACGTTACAGGAAACGTGTGTTTGCTGGAACATGACTATCATCGTTTCTAGTAACTTTATCTAAATCTGAATGCAGAGAGATATACATAAAAGGGATGAAGAGAAGACGATTAGCAATTCAATATTACAGGAAAGGAGTGTTTGCTGCAACACGTCCATCATCATTTCTGGTTATTTTAACTACATCTCAATGAAGAAGATATACATACAAGGGATGAAGAGAAGACGATTTGCAATTCAACGTTACAGGAAAGGTGTGTTTGCTGCAACACGGGGATCATCGTTTCTAGTAACTTTAAATACATCTGAAGTAAGAGAGAAATACATACAAGGGAGGAGGAGAACACGATTAGCCATTCAATGTTACAGGAAAGGTTTGTTTGCTGCAACACGGCCATCATCGTATCTAGTAACTTTAACTACATCTGAATGAAGAGAGATATACATACAAGGGATGAAGAGAAGACAATTAGCACAATGCAACGGTATAGGAAAGGTTCGTTTGCTGCAACACGGCCATCATCGTTTCTACTAACTTTAACTACATCTGAATGAAGAGAGATATACATATTAGAAATGAAGAGAAGACGATTAGCAATTCAACGTTACAGGAAAGGTGTGTTTGCTACAACACAGCAATCATCGTTTCTAGTAACTTTAACTTCTTCAGAATGAAGACAGGTATACATACAACGGATGAAGAGAAGACGATTAGCAATTCAATGTTACAGGAAAGGTGTGTTCGCTGCAACATGACAATCTTCGTTTCTAGTAACGTTAACTACATCTGAATAAAGGGAGATATACATACAAGGGATGAAGAAAAGACGATTAGCAATTCTACGTTACAGGAAAGGTGTGTTTGCTGTAACATGAAAATCATCGTTTCTAGTAACTTTAACTACATCTGAATGCAGAGAGATATACATACAAGGGATGAAGAGAACATGATTAGCAATGCAACGTTATAGGAAAGGTTTCTTTGCTGCAACACGGCCATCATCGTTTGTAGTAACTTTAACTACATCTGAATGAAGAGAGATATACATACCAGGAATGAAGAGAAGACAATTAGCAATTCAACGTTACAGGAAAGGTGTGTTTGCTGCAACACGGCCATCATCGTTCCTAGTAATTTTAACTACATCTGAATGAAGAGAGATATACATACAAGGGATGAAGAAAAGACGATTAGCAATTCAACGTTACAGGAAAGGTGTGTTTGCAGTAACATGACCATCGTCGTTGCTAGTAACTTTAACTACATCTGAATGAAGAGAGGTATACATACAAGGGATGAAGACAAGACGAGTTGCAATTCAACGTTACAGGAAAGGTGTGTTTGCTGCAACATGACTATCATCGTTTCTAGTAACTTTAACTACATCTGAATTCAGAGAGATATACATACAAGGTATGAAGAGAAGACTATTAGCAATTGAACATTAGAGCAAAGATGTGTTTGCTGCAACACGGCCATCATCGTTTCTAGTAACTTTAACTACATCACAATGAAGAGAGATATACATACAGGGGATGAAGAGAGGACGATTAGCAATTCAACGTTACAGGAAAGCTGTGTTTGCTGAAAAATGACAATCATCGTTACTAGTAACTTTAAGTGCATCTGAATGCAGAGAAGTATATATACAAGGGATGAAGAAATCGCGATTAGCAATTGAACGTTACAGGAAAGGTCTGTTTGCTGCAACATAACAATCATCGTTTCAAGTAAATTTAAATGCATTGGAATGAAGAGAAAGATACAGACAAGGGATGAAGAGAAGACGATTAGCAATTCAACGTTACAGGAAAGCTGTGTTTGCTGCAAAATGACAATCATCGTGACTAGTAACTTTAACTACATCTGAATGTAGAGAAGTATATATACAAGGGATGAAGAGATCGCGATTAGCAATTCAACGTTACAGGAAACGTTTGTTTGCTGGAACACGGTCATCATCGTTTCTAGTAACTTTAACTACATCTGAATGAAGAGAGATAAACATACTAGGAATGAAGAGAAGATGATTAGGCATTAAACTTTACAGGAAAGGCGTGTTTGCTGCAACATGGCCAACATCGTTTCTAGTAACTTTAACTACACCTGAATGAAGTGAGATATACATACAAGGGATGAAGAAAAGACGATTAGCAATTAAACGTTACAGGAAAGGTCTATTTGCTGTAACATGACCATCATCGTTTCTAGTAACTTTAAGTACATCTGAATGAAGAGAGATATTCATACAAGGGATGAAGAGAACACTATTAGCAATGCAAAGTTATAGGAAAGGTTTCTTTGCTGCAACACGGCCATCATCGTTTCTAGTAACTTTAACTACATCTGAATGAAGAGAGATATACATACTAGGAATGAGGAGAAGACGATTAGCAATTCAACGTTACAGGAAAGGTGTGTTTGCTACAACACGGCAATCATCATTTCTAGTAATTTTAACTACTTCTGAATGAAGAGAGGTATACATACAAGAGATGAGGAGAGGACGATAAGCAATTCAACGTTACAGCAAAGGTCTGTTTGCTGCTACATGAGAATCATCGTTTCTAGTAACTTTAACTACATCTGAATGCAGAGAGATATACATACAAGGGATGAAGAGAACACGATTAGCAATTCAACGTTACAGGAAAGGTGTGTTTGCTACAACACAGCCATCATCGTTTCTATTTCTTTAACTACATTTGAATGAAGAGAGATATACATACAAGGGAGGAAGAGAAGACGATTAGCAATTCAACGTTACAGGAAAGTTTTGTTTTCTGCAATATGACAATCATCGCTGCTAGTAACTTTAACAATATCTGAATGCAGAGAGATATACATACAAGGGATGAAGAGAACACGATTAGCAATTCAACGTTACAGGAAAGTGTGTTTGCTGCAATATGACAATCATCGTTTCTAGTAACTTTAACTACATCTGAATGAAGAGAAATATACATACAAGGGATGAAGAGAAGTCGATTAGGAATTCAATGTTACAGGAAAGGTGTGTTTGCTGCAATACGGCCATCATCGTTTCTAGTAACTTTAACGACATCTCAATGAAGAGAGATATACATACAAGGGATGAAGAGAAGACAATAAGCCTTTCAATGTTACAGGAAAGGTGTGCTTGCTGCAACATGACCATCATCGTTTCTAGTAACTTTAATGACTTCTGAATGAAGAGAGATATACTTACAAGGGATGAAGACAACACGATTAGCAATTCAACGTTACAGGAAAGGTTTGCTTGCTGCAAAGTTTCTAGTAACTTTAACAACATCTGAATGAAGAGAGATATACATACAAGGGATGAAGAGAAGACGATTAGCAATTCAACGTTACAGGAAAGGTTTGTTTGCTGCAATATGACAATCATCGCTGATAGTAACTTTGAGTACATCTAAATGAAGAGAAATAGACATACAAGGGATGAAGAGAAGACGAGTAACAATTCGACATTACAGGAAAGGTCTGTTTGCTGCAACACGGCCATCATCGTTTGTAGTAACTTTAACTACATCTGAATGAAGAGAGATATACATGGAAGGGATGAAGAGAAGTTGATTAGCAATTCAATGTTACAGGAAAGGTTTGTTTGCTGCAATATGACAATCATCGCTACTAGTAACTTTAACTACATCTGATTTAAGAGAAATATACATTCAAGGGATGAAGAGAACACGATTAGCAATTCAACGTTACAGTTAAGGTCTGTATGCTGCAACACGGCCATCCTCATTTCTAGTAACTTTAAGTACATCTGAATGAAGAGAGAAATATATACAAGGGATGAAGAGAAGACGATTAGCAATTCGACGTTGCAGTTAAGGTCTGTATGCTGCAACACGGCCAGCATCGTTTCTGATAACTTTAACTACATGTGAATGAACAGAGAAATACATACAAGGGATGAGGAGAAGACGATTAGCAATTCAACGTTACAGGAAAGGTTTGTTTGCTGCAATATGACAATCATCGCTGCCAGTAACTTTAAGTACATCTGAATGAAGAGAGATATACATACAAGGGATGAAGAGAACACAATTAGCAATTCAACGTTACAGGAAAGGTTTGCTTGCTGCAAAGTTTCTAGTAACTTTAACAACATCTGAATGAACAGAGAAATACATACAAGGGATGAAGAGAACACGATTAGCAATTCAACGTTACAGTTAAGGTCTGTCTGCTGCAACACGGCCATCATCGTTTCTAGTAACTTTAAGTACATCTGAATGAAGAGAGAAATACATACAAGGGATGAAGAGAAGACGATTAGCAATTCAACGTTACAGGAAAGGTTTGTTTACTGCAATATGACAATCATAGCTGCCGGTAACTTTAAGTACATCTGAATGAAGAGAGAAATACATACAAGGGATGAAGAGAAGACGATTAGCAATTCAACGTTACAGTTAAGGTCTGTCTGCTGCAACACGGCCATCATCGTTTCTAGTAACTTTAAGTACATCTGAATGAAGAGAGAAATACATACAAGGGATGAAGAGAAGACGATTAGCAATTCAACGTTACAGGAAAGGTTTGTTTACTGCAATATGACAATCATAGCTGCCGGTAACTTTAAGTACATCTGAATGAAGAGAGAAATACATACAAGGGATGAAGAGAAGACGATTAGCAATTCAACGTTACAGTTAAGGTCTGTATGCTGCAACACGGCCATCATCGTTTCTAGTAACTTTAAGTACATCTGAATGAAGAGAGAAATACATACAAGGGATGAAGAGAAGACGATTAGCAATTCAACGTTACAGGAAAGGTCTGTTTGCTGCAACATGACAATCATCGTTTCTAGTAAATTAAACTGCATCGGAATGATGAGAGAAATACAGACAAGGGATGAAGAGAAGACGATTAGCAATTCAACGTTACAGGAAAGGTTTGTTTGCTGCAATATGACAATCATCGCTGCTAGTAACTTTAACTACATCTGAATTCAGAGAGATATACATACAAGGGATGAAGAGAACATGATTAGCAATTCAACGTTACAGGAAGGGTGTGTTTGCTGCAATATGACAATCATCGTTTCTAGTAACTTTAAGTACATCTGAATGAAGAGAGATATACATACAAGGGATGAAGAGAAGACAAATAGGAATTCAACGTTACAGGAAAGGTTTGTTTGCTGCAATATGACAATCATCGCTGCTAGTAACTTTAAGTACATCTGAATGAAGAGAGATATACATACAAGGGATGAAGAGAACACGATTAGCAATTCAACGTTACAGTTAAGGTCTGTATACTGCAACACGGCCATCATCATTTCTTGTAACTTTAAGTACATCTGAATGAAGAGAGAAATACATACAAGGGATGAAGAGAAGACGATTAGCAATTCAATGTTACAGGAAAGATGTATTTGCTGCAATATGACAATCATCGTTTCTAGTAACTTTAAGTACATCTGAATGAAGAGAGATATACATACAAGGGGTGAAGAGAAGTTGATTAGCAATTCAATGTTACAGGACAGGTTTGTTTGCTGCAATATGACAATCATCGCTGCTAGTAACTTTAACTACATCTGAGTGAAGAGAAATATACATACAAGGGATGAAGAGAACACGATTAGCAATTCAACGTTTCAGGAAAGGTTTGTTCACTGCAATAAGACAATCATTGCTGCTAGCAACTTTAAGTACATTTGAATGAAGAGCGATATACATACAAGGAATGAAGAGAACACGAATAGCAATGCAATGTTATAGGAAAGGTTTCTTCGCTGCAACACGGCCAACATCGTTTGTAGTAACTTTAACTGCATCTGAATGAAGAGAGATATACATACAAGGGATGAGGAGAAGACGATTAGCAATTCAACGTTACAGGAAAGGTGTGTTTGGTACAGCAAGGCAATCATCGTTTCTAGTAATTTTAACTACTTCTGAATGAAGAAGGGTATACATACAAGGGATGAAGAGAAGACGATAAGCAATTCAATGTTACAGGAAAGGTGTGTTTGCTACAACACAGCCATCATCGTTTCTATTTACTTTTACTACATCTGAATGAAGAGAGATATACATACTAGGAATCAAGAGAACACGATTAGCAATTCAACGTTACAGGAAAGGTGTGTTTGCTGCAACATGACAATCATCGTTTCTAGTATCGTTAACTACATCTGAATGAAGAGAGAAATATATACAAGGGATGAAGAGAAGACGATTAGCAATTCAACGTTACAGGAAAGGTCTGTATGCTGCAGCACGGCTATCATCGTTTCTAGTAACTGTAACTACATCTGAACGAATAGAGCTATACATACAAGGGATGAAGAAAAGACGATAAGCAACTCAACGTTACAGGAAAGGTTTGTTTGCTGCAATATGACAATCATCGCTGCTAGTAACTTTAACTACATCTGAATGAAGAGAGATATACATACAAGGGATGAAGAGAACACGATTAGCAATTCGACATTACAGTTAAGGTCTGTATGCTGCAACACGGCCATCATCGTTTCTAGTAACTTTAACTACATCTGAAGGAACAGAGAAATACATACAAGGGATGAAGAGAAGACGATTAGCAATTCAACGTTACAGGAAAGGTTTGTTTGCTGCAATATGACAATCATCGCTGCCAGTAACTTTAAGTACATCTGAATGAAGAGAGATATACATACAAGGGATGAAGAGAACACGATTAGCAATTCAATGCTACAGGAAAGGTTTGTTTGCTGCAATATGACAATCATCGCTGCAGTAACTTTAAGTACATCTGAATGAAGAGAGAAATACATACATGGAATGAAGAGAAGAGGATTAGCAATTCAACGTTACAGGAAAGGTTTGTTTGCTGCAATATGACAATCATCGCTGCCGGTAACTTTAAGTACATCTGAATGAAGGGAGAAATACATACAAGGGATGAAGAGAAGACGATTAGCAATTCAACGTTACAGTTAAGGTCTGTATGCTGCAACATGACAATTATCGTTTCTAGTAACTTTAAATACATCTGAATGAAGAGAGAAATACATACAAGGGATGAAGAGAAGACGATTAGCAATTCAATGTTACAGTTAAGGTCTGTATGCTGCAACACGGCCATCATCGTTTGTAGTAACTTTAAGTACATCTGAATGAAGAGAGATGTACATAACAGGAATGAAGAGAAGACGATTAGCAATTCAACGTTACAGGAAAGGTTTGTTTGCTGCAATATGACAATCATCGATGCTAGTAACTTTTAGTACATCTGAATGAAGAGAGATATACATACAAGGGATGAAGAGTAGACGATTAGCAATTCAATGTTACAGTTAAGGTCTGTATGCTGCAACACGGTCATCAGCGTTTCAAGTAACTTTAACTACATCTGAATGCAGAGAGATATACATACAAGGGATGAAGAGAACACGATTAGCAATTCAATGCTACAGGAAAGGTTTGTTTGTTGCAATATGACAATCATCGCTGCCAGTAACTTTAAGTACATCTGAATGAAGAGAGAAATACATACAAAGGATGAAGAGAAAACGATTAGCAATTCAATGCTACAGGAAAGGTTTGTTTGCTGCAATATGACAATCATCGTTTCTAGTAATTTTAACTACATCTGAATGAAGAGAGATATACATACAAGGGATGAAGAGAACACGATTAGCAATTCAACGTTACAGTTAAGGTCTGTATGCTGCAACACGGCCATCCTCATTTCTAGTAACTTTAAGTACATCTGAATGAAGAGAGAAATATATACAAGGGATGAAGAGAAGACGATTAGCAATTCGACGTTGCAGTTAAGGTCTGTATGCTGCAACACGGCCAGCATCGTTTCTGATAACTTTAACTACATGTGAATGAACAGAGAAATACATACAAGGGATGAGGAGAAGACGATTAGCAATTCAACGTTACAGGAAAGGTTTGTTTGCTGCAATATGACAATCATCGCTGCCAGTAACTTTAAGTACATCTGAATGAAGAGAGATATACATACAAGGGATGAAGAGAACACAATTAGCAATTCAATGCTACAGGAAAGGTTTGTTTGCTGCAATATGACAATCAACGTTTCTAGTAACTTTAACTACATCTGAAGGAAGAGAGATATACATACAAGGGATGAAGAGAACACGATTAGCAATTCAACGTTACAGTTAAGGTCTGTCTGCTGCAACACGGCCATCATCGTTTCTAGTAACTTTAAGTACATCTGAATGAAGAGAGAAATACATACAAGGGATGAAGAGAAGACGATTAGCAATTCAACGTTACAGGAAAGGTTTGTTTACTGCAATATGACAATCATAGCTGCCGGTAACTTTAAGTACATCTGAATGAAGAGAGAAATACATACAAGGGATGAAGAGAAGACGATTAGCAATTCAACGTTACAGTTAAGGTCTGTATGCTGCAACACGGCCATCATCGTTTCTAGTAACTTTAAGTACATCTGAATGAAGAGAGAAATACATACAAGGGATGAAGAGAAGACGATTAGCAATTCAACGTTACAGGAAAGGTCTGTTTGCTGCAACATGACAATCATCGTTTCTAGTAAATTAAACTGCATCGGAATGATGAGAGAAATACAGACAAGGGATGAAGAGAAGACGATTAGCAATTCAACGTTACAGGAAAGGTTTGTTTGCTGCAATATGACAATCATCGCTGCTAGTAACTTTAACTACATCTGAATTCAGAGAGATATACATACAAGGGATGAAGAGAACATGATTAGCAATTCAACGTTACAGGAAGGGTGTGTTTGCTGCAATATGACAATCATCGTTTCTAGTAACTTTAAGTACATCTGAATGAAGAGAGATATACATACAAGGGATGAAGAGAAGACAAATAGGAATTCAACGTTACAGGAAAGGTTTGTTTGCTGCAATATGACAATCATCGCTGCTAGTAACTTTAAGTACATCTGAATGAAGAGAGATATACATACAAGGGATGAAGAGAACACGATTAGCAATTCAACGTTACAGTTAAGGTCTGTATACTGCAACACGGCCATCATCATTTCTTGTAACTTTAAGTACATCTGAATGAAGAGAGAAATACATACAAGGGATGAAGAGAAGACGATTAGCAATTCAATGTTACAGGAAAGATGTATTTGCTGCAATATGACAATCATCGTTTCTAGTAACTTTAAGTACATCTGAATGAAGAGAGATATACATACAAGGGGTGAAGAGAAGTTGATTAGCAATTCAATGTTACAGGACAGGTTTGTTTGCTGCAATATGACAATCATCGCTGCTAGTAACTTTAACTACATCTGAGTGAAGAGAAATATACATACAAGGGATGAAGAGAACACGATTAGCAATTCAACGTTTCAGGAAAGGTTTGTTCACTGCAATAAGACAATCATTGCTGCTAGCAACTTTAAGTACATTTGAATGAAGAGCGATATACATACAAGGAATGAAGAGAACACGAATAGCAATGCAATGTTATAGGAAAGGTTTCTTCGCTGCAACACGGCCAACATCGTTTGTAGTAACTTTAACTGCATCTGAATGAAGAGAGATATACATACAAGGGATGAGGAGAAGACGATTAGCAATTCAACGTTACAGGAAAGGTGTGTTTGGTACAGCAAGGCAATCATCGTTTCTAGTAATTTTAACTACTTCTGAATGAAGAAGGGTATACATACAAGGGATGAAGAGAAGACGATAAGCAATTCAATGTTACAGGAAAGGTGTGTTTGCTACAACACAGCCATCATCGTTTCTATTTACTTTTACTACATCTGAATGAAGAGAGATATACATACTAGGAATCAAGAGAACACGATTAGCAATTCAACGTTACAGGAAAGGTGTGTTTGCTGCAACATGACAATCATCGTTTCTAGTAACGTTAACTACATCTGAATGAAGAGAGAAATATATACAAGGGATGAAGAGAAGACGATTAGCAATTCAACGTTACAGGAAAGGTCTGTATGCTGCAGCACGGCTATCATCGTTTCTAGTAACTGTAACTACATCTGAACGAATAGAGCTATACATACAAGGGATGAAGAAAAGACGATAAGCAACTCAACGTTACAGGAAAGGTTTGTTTGCTGCAATATGACAATCATCGCTGCTAGTAACTTTAACTACATCTGAAGGAAGAGAGATATACATACAAGGGATGAAGAGAACACGATTAGCAATTCAACGTTACAGTTAAGGTCTGTCTGCTGCAACACGGCCATCATCGTTTCTAGTAACTTTAAGTACATCTGAATGAAGAGAGAAATACATACAAGGGATGAAGAGAAGACGATTAGCAATTCAACGTTACAGGAAAGGTTTGTTTACTGCAATATGACAATCATAGCTGCCGGTAACTTTAAGTACATCTGAATGAAGAGAGAAATACATACAAGGGATGAAGAGAAGACGATTAGCAATTCAACGTTACAGTTAAGGTCTGTATGCTGCAACACGGCCATCATCGTTTCTAGTAACTTTAAGTACATCTGAATGAAGAGAGAAATACATATAAGGGATGAAGAGAAGACGATTAGCAATTCAACGTTACAGGAAAGGTCTGTTTGCTGCAACATGACAATCATCGTTTCTAGTAAATTAAACTGCATCGGAATGATGAGAGAAATACAGACAAGGGATGAAGAGAAGACGATTAGCAATTCAACGTTACAGGAAAGGTTTGTTTGCTGCAATATGACAATCATCGCTGCTAGTAACTTTAACTACATCTGAATTCAGAGAGATATACATACAAGGGATGAAGAGAACATGATTAGCAATTCAACGTTACAGGAAGGGTGTGTTTGCTGCAATATGACAATCATCGTTTCTAGTAACTTTAAGTACATCTGAATGAAGAGAGATATACATACAAGGGATGAAGAGAAGACAAATAGGAATTCAACGTTACAGGAAAGGTTTGTTTGCTGCAATATGACAATCATCGCTGCTAGTAACTTTAAGTACATCTGAATGAAGAGAGATATACATACAAGGGATGAAGAGAACACGATTAGCAATTCAACGTTACAGTTAAGGTCTGTATACTGCAACACGGCCATCATCATTTCTTGTAACTTTAAGTACATCTGAATGAAGAGAGAAATACATACAAGGGATGAAGAGAAGACGATTAGCAATTCAATGTTACAGGAAAGATGTATTTGCTGCAATATGACAATCATCGTTTCTAGTAACTTTAAGTACATCTGAATGAAGAGAGATATACATACAAGGGGTGAAGAGAAGTTGATTAGCAATTCAATGTTACAGGACAGGTTTGTTTGCTGCAATATGACAATCATCGCTGCTAGTAACTTTAACTACATCTGAGTGAAGAGAAATATACATACAAGGGATGAAGAGAACACGATTAGCAATTCAACGTTTCAGGAAAGGTTTGTTCACTGCAATAAGACAATCATTGCTGCTAGCAACTTTAAGTACATTTGAATGAAGAGCGATATACATACAAGGAATGAAGAGAACACGAATAGCAATGCAATGTTATAGGAAAGGTTTCTTCGCTGCAACACGGCCAACATCGTTTGTAGTAACTTTAACTGCATCTGAATGAAGAGAGATATACATACAAGGGATGAGGAGAAGACGATTAGCAATTCAACGTTACAGGAAAGGTGTGTTTGGTACAGCAAGGCAATCATCGTTTCTAGTAATTTTAACTACTTCTGAATGAAGAAGGGTATACATACAAGGGATGAAGAGAAGACGATAAGCAATTCAATGTTACAGGAAAGGTGTGTTTGCTACAACACAGCCATCATCGTTTCTATTTACTTTTACTACATCTGAATGAAGAGAGATATACATACTAGGAATCAAGAGAACACGATTAGCAATTCAACGTTACAGGAAAGGTGTGTTTGCTGCAACATGACAATCATCGTTTCTAGTAACGTTAACTACATCTGAATGAAGAGAGAAATATATACAAGGGATGAAGAGAAGACGATTAGCAATTCAACGTTACAGGAAAGGTCTGTATGCTGCAGCACGGCTATCATCGTTTCTAGTAACTGTAACTACATCTGAACGAATAGAGCTATACATACAAGGGATGAAGAAAAGACGATAAGCAACTCAACGTTACAGGAAAGGTTTGTTTGCTGCAATATGACAATCATCGCTGCTAGTAACTTTAACTACATCTGAATGAAGAGAGATATACATACAAGGGATGAAGAGAACACGATTAGCAATTCGACATTACAGTTAAGGTCTGTATGCTGCAACACGGCCATCATCGTTTCTAGTAACTTTAACTACATCTGAAGGAACAGAGAAATACATACAAGGGATGAAGAGAAGAGGATTAGCAATTCAACGTTACAGGAAAGGTTTGTTTGCTGCAATATGACAATCATCGCTGCCGGTAACTTTAAGTACATGTGAATGAACAGAGAAATACATACAAGGGATGAAGAGAAGACGATTAGCAATTCAACGTTACAGTTAAGGTCTGTATGCTGCAACATGACAATTATCGTTTCTAGTAACTTTAAATACATCTGAATGAAGAGAGAAATACATACAAGGGATGAAGAGAAGACGATTAGCAATTCAATGTTACAGTTAAGGTCTGTATGCTGCAACACGGCCATCATCGTTTGTAGTAACTTTAAGTACATCTGAATGAAGAGAGATGTACATAACAGGAATGAAGAGAAGACGATTAGCAATTCAACGTTACAGGAAAGGTTTGTTTGCTGCAATATGACAATCATCGATGCTAGTAACTTTTAGTACATCTGAATGAAGAGAGATATACATACAAGGGATGAAGAGTAGACGATTAGCAATTCAATGTTACAGTTAAGGTCTGTATGCTGCAACACGGTCATCAGCGTTTCAAGTAACTTTAACTACATCTGAATGCAGAGAGATATACATACAAGGGATGAAGAGAACACGATTAGCAATTCAATGCTACAGGAAAGGTTTGTTTGTTGCAATATGACAATCATCGCTGCCAGTAACTTTAAGTACATCTGAATGAAGAGAGAAATACATACAAAGGATGAAGAGAAAACGATTAGCAATTCAATGCTACAGGAAAGGTTTGTTTGCTGCAATATGACAATCATCGTTTCTAGTAATTTTAACTACATCTGAATGAAGAGAGATATACATACAAGGGATGAAGAGAACACGATTAGCAATTCAATGTTAAAGTTAAGGTCAGTATGCTGCAACACCGCCATCATCGTTTCTAGTAACTTTAACTACATCTGAATGAAGAGAGAAATACATACAAGGGATGAAGAGAACACGATTAGCAACTCAACGTTTCAGGAAAGGTTTGTTTGCTGCAATATGACAATCATCGCTGCTAGTATCTTTAAGTACATCTGAATGAAGAGAGATATACATACAAGGAATGAAGAGTAGACGATTAGCAATTCAACGTTACAGGAAAGGTTTGTTTGCTGCAATATGACAATCATCGCTGCTAGTAACTTTAAGTACATCTGAATGAAGAGAGATATACATACAAGGGATGAAGAGAAGACGATTAGCAATTCAACATTACAGAAAAGGTCTGTATGCTACAACACACTCATCATCGTTTCTAGTAACTTTAACTACATCTGAATGAAGAGAGAAATACATACAAGGGATGAAGAGAACACGATTAGCAATTCAATGCTACAGGAAAGGTTTGTTTGTTGCAATATGACAATCATCGCTGCCAGTAACTTTAAGTACATCTGAATGAAGAGAGAAATACATACAAGGGATGAAGAGAAAACGATTAGCAATTCAATGTGACAGTTAAGGTCTGTATGCTGCAACAGGGCCATCATTGTTTCTAGTAACTTTAAGTACATCTGAATGAAGAGATGTACACATAGAAGGGATGAAGAGAAGACGATTACCAATTCAACGCTACAGGAAAGGTGTGTTTACTGCAACATGACAATCATTGTTTCTAGTAACTTTCACTAAATCTGAATGAAGAGAGATATACTTACAAGGGAAGAAGAGAAGACGATTAGCAATTCAATGTTACAGTTAAGGTCTATATGCTACAACACGGCCATAATCGTTTCTAGTAACTTTAACTACATCTGAATGAAGAGAGAAATACATACAAGGGATGAAGAGAACACGATTAGCAATTCAACGTTTCAGGAAAGGTTTGTTTGCTTCAATATGGCAATCATCGCTGCTAGTAACTTTAAGTACATCTGAATGAAGAGAGATATACATACAAGGGATGAAGAGTAGACGATTAGCAATTCAACGTTACAGGAAAGGTTTGTTTGCTGCAATATGACAATCATCTTTTCTAATAATTTTAACTACATCTGAATGAAGAGATACATACATACAAGGGATGAAGAGAACACGATTAGCAATTCAATGTTAAAGTTAAGGTCAGTATGCTGCAACACCGCCATCATCGTTTCTAGTAACTTTATCTACACCTAAATGAAGAGAGA
Source organism: Rhineura floridana (assembly GCF_030035675.1). NCBI lineage: Eukaryota > Metazoa > Chordata > Lepidosauria > Squamata > Rhineuridae > Rhineura > Rhineura floridana. The sequence continues at coordinate 2,748,257 of NC_084489.1, read as the reverse complement.
AATACATACAAGGGATGAAGAGAAGACGATTAGCAATTCAACGTTACAGGAAAGGTTGGTTTGCTGCAACATGACAAATCATTGCTGCTAGTACCTTTTAGTACATCTGAATGAAGAGAGATATACATACAAGGGATGAAGAGCAGACGATTAGCAATTCAACATTACAGGAAAGGTTTGTTTGCTGCAATATCACAATCATCGCTGCTTTTAACATTAAGTACATCTGAATGAAGAGAGATATACATACAAGGGATAAAGAGAACACGATTAGAAATGCAATGCTACAGGAAAGTTTTGTTTGCTGCAATATGACAATCATCGTTTCTAGTAACTTTAACTACGTCTGAATGAAGAGAGATAAACATACTAGGAATGAAGAGAAGACGATTAGCCATTCAACATTACAGGAAAGTTGTGTTTGCTGCAACACGGCCATCATCGTTTCTAGTAACTTTAACTACATCTAAATGAAGAGAGGTATACTTACAAGGGATGAAGACAAGACGAGTTGCAATTCAACGTTACAGGAAAGCTGTGTTTGCTGCAACATGACTATCATCGTTTCAAGTAACTTTATCTAAATTTGAATGCTGAGAGATATACATAAAACGGATGAAGAGAAGACGATTAGACATTCAATGTTACAGGAAAGGTGTGAATGCTGCAACACGGCCATCATCGTTTCTTGTACCTTTAACTGCATCTGAATGAAGAGAGATATACATACAAGGGATGAAGAGCAGACGATTAGCAATTCAACATTACAGGAAAGGTTTGTTTGCTGCAATATCACAATCATCGCTGCTTTTAACATTAAGTACATCTGAATGAAGAGAGATATACATACAAGGGATAAAGAGAACACGATTAGAAATGCAATGCTACAGGAAAGTTTTGTTTGCTGCAATATGACAATCATCGTTTCTAGTAATTTTAACTACATCTGAATGAAGAGAGATATACATAGAAGGGATGAAGAGAACACGATTAGCAATTCAATGTTACAGTTAAGGTCTGTATGCTGCAACACGGTCATCAGCGTTTCAAGTAACTTTAACTACATCTGAATGCAGAGAGATATACATACAAGGGATGAAGAGAACACGATTAGCAATTCAATGCTACAGGAAAGGTTTGTTTGTTGCAATATGACAATCATCGCTGCCAGTAACTTTAAGTACATCTGAATGAAGAGAGAAATACATACAAAGGATGAAGAGAAAACGATTAGCAATTCAACGTCACAGTTAAGGTCTGTATGCTGCAACAGGGCCATCATTGTTTCTAGTAACTTTAAATACATCTGAATGAAGAGATGTACACATAGAAGGGATGAAGAGAAGACGATTACCAATTCAACGCTACAGGAAAGGTGTGTTTACTGCAACATGACAATCATTGTTTCTAGTAACTTTAACTAAATCTGAATGAAGAGAGACATACTTACAAGGGAAGAAGAGAAGACGATTAGCAATTCAATGTTACAGTTAAGGTCTGTATGCTACAACACGGCCATAATCGTTTCTCGTAACTTTAACTACATCTGAATGAAGAGAGAAATACATACAAGGGATGAAGAGAACACGATTAGCAACTCAACGTTTCAGGAAAGGTTTGTTTGCTGCAATATGACAATCATCGCTGCTAGTATCTTTAAGTACATCTGAATGAAGAGAGATATACATACAAGGGATGAAGAGTAGACGATTAGCAATTCAACGTTACAGGAAAGGTTTGTTTGCTGCAATATGACAATCATCGCTGCTAGAAACTTTAAGTACATCTGAATGAAGAGAGATATACATACAAGGGATGAAGAGAAGACGATTAGCAATTCAACATTACAGAAAAGGTCTGTATGCTACAAAACACTCATCATCGTTTGTAGTAACTTTAACTACATCTGAATGAAGAGAGAAATACATACAAGGGATGAAGAGAACACGATTAGCAATTCAATGCTACAGGAAAGGTTTGTTTGTTGCAATATGACAATCATCACTGCCAGTAACTTTAAGTACATCTGAATGAAGATAGAAATACATACAAGGGATGAAGAGAAAACGATTAGCAATTCAATGTCACAGTTAAGGTCTGTATGCTGCAACAGGGCTATCATTGTTTCTAGTAACTTTAAGTACATCTGAATGAAGAGATGTACACATAGAAGGGATGAAGAGAAGACGATTACCAATTCAACGCTACAGGAAAGGTGTGTTTACTGCAACATGACAATCATTGTTTCTAGTAACTTTAACTAAATCTGAATGAAGAGAGATATACTTACAAGGGAAGAAGAGAAGACGATTAGCAATTCAATGTTACAGTTAAGGTCTATATGCTACAACACGGCCATAATCGTTTCTAGTAACTTTAACTACATCTGAATGAAGAGAGAAATACATACAAGGGATGAAGAGAACACGATTAGCAATTCAACGTTTCAGGAAAGGTTTGTTTGCTTCAATATGACAATCATCGCTGCTAGTAACTTTAAGTACATCTGAATGAAGAGAGATATACATACAAGGGATGAAGAGTAGACGATTAGCAATTCAACGTTACAGGAAAGTTTTGTTTGCTGCAATATGACAATCATCTTTTCTAATAATTTTAACTACATCTGAATGAAGAGATACATACATACAAGGGATGAAGAGAACACGATTAGCAATTCAATGTTAAAGTTAAGGTCAGTATGCTGCAACACCGCCATCATCGTTTCTAGTAACTTTATCTACATCTAAATGAAGAGAGAAATACATACAAGGGATGAAGAGAAGACGATTAGCACTTCAACGTTACAGGAAAGGTTTGTTTGCTGCAACATGACAAATCATTGCTGCTAGTACCTTTTAGTACATCTGAATGAAGAGAGATATACATACAAGGGATGAAGAGCAGACGATTAGCAATTCAACATTACAGGAAAGGTTTGTTTGCTGCAATATCACAATCATCGCTGCTTTTAACTTTAAGTACATCTGAATGAAGAGAGATATACATAGAAGGGATGAAGAGAACACGATTAGCAATTCAATGTTACAGTTAAGGTCTGTATGCTACAACACGGTCATCAGCGTTTCAAGTAACTTTAACTACATCTGAATGAAGAGAGAAATACATACAAGGGATGAAGAGAACACGATTAGCAACTCAACGTTTCAGGAAAGGTTTGTTTGCTGCAATATCACAATCATCGCTGCTAGTATCTTTAAGTACATCTGAATGAAGAGAGATATACATACAAGGGATGAAGAGAAGACGATTAGCAATTCAACATTACAGAAAAGGTCTGTATGCTACAACACAGTCATCATCGTTTCTAGCAACTTTAACTACATCTGAATGAAGAGAGAAATACATACAAGGGATGAAGAGAACACGATTAGCAATTCAATGCTACAGGAAAGGTTTGTTTGTTGCAATATGACAATCATCGCTGCCAGTAACTTTAAGTACATCTGAATGAAGAGAGAAATACATACAAGGGATGAAGAGAAAACGATTAGCAATTCAATGTCACAGTTAAGGTCTGTATGCTGCAACAGGGCCATCATTGTTTCTAGTAACTTTAAGTACATCTGAATGAAGAGATGTACACATAGAAGGGATGAAGAGAAGACGATTACCAATTCAACGCTACAGGAAAGGTGTGTTTACTGCAACATGACAATCATTGTTTCTAGTAACTTTAACTAAATCTGAATGAAGAGAGATATACTTACAAGGGAAGAAGAGAAGACGATTAGCAATTCAATGTTACAGGAAAGGTTTGCTGCAATATGACAATCATCTTTTCTAATAATTTTAACTACATCTGAATGAAGAGAGATATACATACAAGGGATGAAGAGAACACGATTAGCAATTCAATGTTACAGTTAAGGTCTGTATGCTGCAACACGGCCATCATCGTTTCTAGTAACTTTAACTACATCTGAATGAAGAGAGAAATACATACAAAGACGAAGAAAAGATGATTAGCAATTCAACGTTACAGGAAAGGTTTGTTTGCTGCAATATGACAATCATCGCTGCTAGTAACTTTAAGTACATCTGAATGAAGAGAGATATACATACAAGGGATGAAGAGAACACGATTAGCAATTCAATGTTACAGTTAAGGTCTGTATGCTACAACACGGCCATAATCGTTTCTAGTAACTTTAACTACATCTGAATGAAGAGAGAAATACATACAAGGGATGAAGAGTAGACGATTAGCAATTCAACGTTACAGGAAAGGTTTGTTTGCTGCAATATGACAAGCATCTTTTCTAATAATTTTAACTACATCTGAATGAAGAGATATATACATACAACGGATGAAGAGAACACGATTAGCAATTCAATGTTAAAGTTAAGGTCAGTATGCTGCAACACCGCCATCATCGTTTCTAGTAACTTTATCTACATCTAAATGAAGAGAGAAATACATACAAGGGATGAAGAGAAGACGATTAGCAATTCAACGTTACAGGAAAGGTTTGTTTGCTGCAACATGACAAATCATTGCTGCTAGTACCTTTTAGTACATCTGAATGAAGAGAGATATACATACAAGGGATGAAGAGCAGACGATTAGCAATTCAACATTACAGGAAAGGTTTGTTTGCTGCAATATCACAATCATCGCTGCTTTTAACTTTAAGTACATCTGAATGAAGAGAGATATACATACAAGGGATAAAGAGAACACGATTAGAAATGCAATGCTACAGGAAAGGTTTGTTTGCTGCAATATGACAATCATCGTTTCTAGTAATTTTAACTACATCTGAATGAAGAGAGATATACATAGAAGGGATGAAGAGAACACGATTAGCAATTCAATGTTACAGTTAAGGTCTGTATGCTGCAACACGGTCATCAGCGTTTCAAGTAACTTTAACTACATCTGAATGCAGAGAGATATACTTACAAGGGAAGAAGAGAAGACGATTAGCAATTCAACGTTACAGGAAAGGTTTGCTGCAATATGACAATCATCTTTTCTAATAATTTTAACTACATCTGAATGAAGAGAGATATATATACAAGGGATGAAGAGAACACGATTAGCAATTCAATGTTACAGTTAAGGTCTGTATGCTGCAACACGGCCATCATCGTTTCTAGTAACTTTAACTACATCTGAATGAAGAGAGAAATACATACAAAGACGAAGAAAAGATGATTAGCAATTCAACGTTACAGGAAAGGTTTGTTTGCTGCAATATGACAATCATCGCTGCTAGTAACTTTAAGTACATCTGAATGAAGAGAGATATACATACAAGGGATGAAGAGAACACGATTAGCAATTCAATGTTACAGTTAAGGTCTGTATGCTACAACACGGCCATAATCGTTTCTAGTAACTTTAACTACATCTGAATGAAGAGAGAAATACATACAAGGGATGAAGAGTAGACGATTAGCAATTCAACGTTACAGGAAAGGTTTGTTTGCTGCAATATGACAAGCATCTTTTCTAATAATTTTAACTACATCTGAATGAAGAGATATATACATACAACGGATGAAGAGAACACGATTAGCAATTCAATGTTAAAGTTAAGGTCAGTATGCTGCAACACCGCCATCATCGTTTCTAGTAACTTTATCTACATCTAAATGAAGAGAGAAATACATACAAGGGATGAAGAGAAGACGATTAGCAATTCAACGTTACAGGAAAGGTTTGTTTGCTGCAACATGACAAATCATTGCTGCTAGTACCTTTTAGTACATCTGAATGAAGAGAGATATACATACAAGGGATGAAGAGCAGACGATTAGCAATTCAACATTACAGGAAAGGTTTGTTTGCTGCAATATCACAATCATCGCTGCTTTTAACTTTAAGTACATCTGAATGAATAGAGATATACATACAAGGGATAAAGAGAACACGATTAGAAATGCAATGCTACAGGAAAGGTTTGTTTGCTGCAATATGACAATCATCGTTTCTAGTAATTTTAACTACATCTGAATGAAGAGAGATATACATAGAAGGGATGAAGAGAACACGATTAGCAATTCAATGTTACAGTTAAGGTCTGTATGCTGCAACACGGTCATCAGCGTTTCAAGTAACTTTAACTACATCTGAATGCAGAGAGATATACATACAAGGGATGAAGAGAACACGATTAGCAATTCAACGTTACAGGAAAGGTTTGTTTGCTGCAATATGACAAGCATCTTTTCTAATAATTTTAACTACATCTGAATGAAGAGATATATACATACAACGGATGAAGAGAACACGATTAGCAATTCAATGTTAAAGTTAAGGTCAGTATGCTGCAACACCGCCATCATCGTTTCTAGTAACTTTATCTACATCTAAATGAAGAGAGAAATACATACAAGGGATGAAGAGAAGACGATTAGCAATTCAACGTTACAGGAAAGGTTTGTTTGCTGCAACATGACAAATCATTGCTGCTAGTACCTTTTAGTACATCTGAATGAAGAGAGATATACATACAAGGGATGAAGAGCAGACGATTAGCAATTCAACATTACAGGAAAGGTTTGTTTGCTGCAATATCACAATCATCGCTGCTTTTAACTTTAAGTACATCTGAATGAATAGAGATATACATACAAGGGATAAAGAGAACACGATTAGAAATGCAATGCTACAGGAAAGGTTTGTTTGCTGCAATATGACAATCATCGTTTCTAGTAATTTTAACTACATCTGAATGAAGAGAGATATACATAGAAGGGATGAAGAGAACACGATTAGCAATTCAATGTTACAGTTAAGGTCTGTATGCTGCAACACGGTCATCAGCGTTTCAAGTAACTTTAACTACATCTGAATGCAGAGAGATATACATACAAGGGATGAAGAGAACACGATTAGCAATTCAACGTTACAGGAAAGGTTTGTTTGCTGCAATATGACAAGCATCTTTTCTAATAATTTTAACTACATCTGAATGAAGAGATATATACATACAACGGATGAAGAGAACACGATTAGCAATTCAATGTTAAAGTTAAGGTCAGTATGCTGCAACACCGCCATCATCGTTTCTAGTAACTTTATCTACATCTAAATGAAGAGAGAAATACATACAAGGGATGAAGAGAAGACGATTAGCAATTCAACGTTACAGGAAAGGTTTGTTTGCTGCAACATGACAAATCATTGCTGCTAGTACCTTTTAGTACATCTGAATGAAGAGAGATATACATACAAGGGATGAAGAGCAGACGATTAGCAATTCAACATTACAGGAAAGGTTTGTTTGCTGCAATATCACAATCATCGCTGCTTTTAACTTTAAGTACATCTGAATGAATAGAGATATACATACAAGGGATAAAGAGAACACGATTAGAAATGCAATGCTACAGGAAAGGTTTGTTTGCTGCAATATGACAATCATCGTTTCTAGTAATTTTAACTACATCTGAATGAAGAGAGATATACATAGAAGGGATGAAGAGAACACGATTAGCAATTCAATGTTACAGTTAAGGTCTGTATGCTGCAACACGGCCATCATCGTTTCTAGTAACTTTAACTACATCTGAATGAAGAGAGAAATACATACAAAGACGAAGAAAAGATGATTAGCAATTCAACGTTACAGGAAAGGTTTGTTTGCTGCAATATGACAATCATCGCTGCTAGTAACTTTAAGTACATCTGAATGAAGAGAGATATACATACAAGGGATGAAGAGAACACGATTAGCAATTCAATGTTACAGTTAAGGTCTGTATGCTACAACACGGCCATAATCGTTTCTAGTAACTTTAACTACATCTGAATGAAGAGAGAAATACATACAAGGGATGAAGAGTAGACGATTAGCAATTCAACGTTACAGGAAAGGTTTGTTTGCTGCAATATGACAAGCATCTTTTCTAATAATTTTAACTACATCTGAATGAAGAGATATATACATACAACGGATGAAGAGAACACGATTAGCAATTCAATGTTAAAGTTAAGGTCAGTATGCTGCAACACCGCCATCATCGTTTCTAGTAACTTTATCTACATCTAAATGAAGAGAGAAATACATACAAGGGATGAAGAGAAGACGATTAGCAATTCAACGTTACAGGAAAGGTTTGTTTGCAGCAACATGACAAATCATTGCTGCTAGTACCTTTTAGTACATCTGAATGAAGAGAGATATACATACAAGGGATGAAGAGCAGACGATTAGCAATTCAACATTACAGGAAAGGTTTGTTTGCTGCAATATCACAATCATCGCTGCTTTTAACTTTAAGTACATCTGAATGAAGAGAGATATACATACAAGGGATAAAGAGAACACGATTAGAAATGCAATGCTACAGGAAAGGTTTGTTTGCTGCAATATGACAATCATCGTTTCTAGTAATTTTAACTACATCTGAATGAAGAGAGATATACATAGAAGGGATGAAGAGAACACGATTAGCAATTCAATGTTACAGTTAAGGTCTGTATGCTGCAACACGGTCATCAGCGTTTCAAGTAACTTTAACTACATCTGAATGCAGAGAGATATACTTACAAGGGAAGAAGAGAAGACGATTAGCAATTCAACGTTACAGGAAAGGTTTGCTGCAATATGACAATCATCTTTTCTAATAATTTTAACTACATCTGAATGAAGAGAGATATACATACAAGGGATGAAGAGAACACGATTAGCAATTCAATGTTACAGTTAAGGTCTGTATGCTGCAACACGGCCATCATCGTTTCTAGTAACTTTAACTACATCTGAATGAAGAGAGAAATACATACAAAGACGAAGAAAAGATGATTAGCAATTCAACGTTACAGGAAAGGTTTGTTTGCTGCAATATGACAATCATCGCTGCTAGTAACTTTAAGTACATCTGAATGAAGAGAGATATACATACAAGGGATGAAGAGAACACGATTAGCAATTCAATGTTACAGTTAAGGTCTGTATGCTACAACACGGCCATAATCGTTTCTAGTAACTTTAACTACATCTGAATGAAGAGAGAAATACATACAAGGGATGAAGAGTAGACGATTAGCAATTCAACGTTACAGGAAAGGTTTGTTTGCTGCAATATGACAAGCATCTTTTCTAATAATTTTAACTACATCTGAATGAAGAGATATATACATACAACGGATGAAGAGAACACGATTAGCAATTCAATGTTAAAGTTAAGGTCAGTATGCTGCAACACCGCCATCATCGTTTCTAGTAACTTTATCTACATCTAAATGAAGAGAGAAATACATACAAGGGATGAAGAGAAGACGATTAGCAATTCAACGTTACAGGAAAGGTTTGTTTGCTGCAACATGACAAATCATTGCTGCTAGTACCTTTTAGTACATCTGAATGAAGAGAGATATACATACAAGGGATGAAGAGCAGACGATTAGCAATTCAACATTACAGGAAAGGTTTGTTTGCTGCAATATCACAATCATCGCTGCTTTTAACTTTAAGTACATCTGAATGAATAGAGATATACATACAAGGGATAAAGAGAACACGATTAGAAATGCAATGCTACAGGAAAGGTTTGTTTGCTGCAATATGACAATCATCGTTTCTAGTAATTTTAACTACATCTGAATGAAGAGAGATATACATAGAAGGGATGAAGAGAACACGATTAGCAATTCAATGTTACAGTTAAGGTCTGTATGCTGCAACACGGTCATCAGCGTTTCAAGTAACTTTAACTACATCTGAATGCAGAGAGATATACATACAAGGGATGAAGAGAACACGATTAGCAATTCAACGTTACAGGAAAGGTTTGTTTGCTGCAATATGACAAGCATCTTTTCTAATAATTTTAACTACATCTGAATGAAGAGATATATACATACAACGGATGAAGAGAACACGATTAGCAATTCAATGTTAAAGTTAAGGTCAGTATGCTGCAACACCGCCATCATCGTTTCTAGTAACTTTATCTACATCTAAATGAAGAGAGAAATACATACAAGGGATGAAGAGAAGACGATTAGCAATTCAACGTTACAGGAAAGGTTTGTTTGCTGCAACATGACAAATCATTGCTGCTAGTACCTTTTAGTACATCTGAATGAAGAGAGATATACATACAAGGGATGAAGAGCAGACGATTAGCAATTCAACATTACAGGAAAGGTTTGTTTGCTGCAATATCACAATCATCGCTGCTTTTAACTTTAAGTACATCTGAATGAATAGAGATATACATACAAGGGATAAAGAGAACACGATTAGAAATGCAATGCTACAGGAAAGGTTTGTTTGCTGCAATATGACAATCATCGTTTCTAGTAATTTTAACTACATCTGAATGAAGAGAGATATACATAGAAGGGATGAAGAGAACACGATTAGCAATTCAATGTTACAGTTAAGGTCTGTATGCTGCAACACGGTCATCAGCGTTTCAAGTAACTTTAACTACATCTGAATGCAGAGAGATATACATACAAGGGATGAAGAGAACACGATTAGCAATTCAACGTTACAGGAAAGGTTTGTTTGCTGCAATATGACAAGCATCTTTTCTAATAATTTTAACTACATCTGAATGAAGAGATATATACATACAACGGATGAAGAGAACACGATTAGCAATTCAATGTTAAAGTTAAGGTCAGTATGCTGCAACACCGCCATCATCGTTTCTAGTAACTTTATCTACATCTAAATGAAGAGAGAAATACATACAAGGGATGAAGAGAAGACGATTAGCAATTCAACGTTACAGGAAAGGTTTGTTTGCTGCAACATGACAAATCATTGCTGCTAGTACCTTTTAGTACATCTGAATGAAGAGAGATATACATACAAGGGATGAAGAGCAGACGATTAGCAATTCAACATTACAGGAAAGGTTTGTTTGCTGCAATATCACAATCATCGCTGCTTTTAACTTTAAGTACATCTGAATGAATAGAGATATACATACAAGGGATAAAGAGAACACGATTAGAAATGCAATGCTACAGGAAAGGTTTGTTTGCTGCAATATGACAATCATCGTTTCTAGTAATTTTAACTACATCTGAATGAAGAGAGATATACATAGAAGGGATGAAGAGAACACGATTAGCAATTCAATGTTACAGTTAAGGTCTGTATGCTGCAACACGGCCATCATCGTTTCTAGTAACTTTAACTACATCTGAATGAAGAGAGAAATACATACAAAGACGAAGAAAAGATGATTAGCAATTCAACGTTACAGGAAAGGTTTGTTTGCTGCAATATGACAATCATCGCTGCTAGTAACTTTAAGTACATCTGAATGAAGAGAGATATACATACAAGGGATGAAGAGAACACGATTAGCAATTCAATGTTACAGTTAAGGTCTGTATGCTACAACACGGCCATAATCGTTTCTAGTAACTTTAACTACATCTGAATGAAGAGAGAAATACATACAAGGGATGAAGAGTAGACGATTAGCAATTCAACGTTACAGGAAAGGTTTGTTTGCTGCAATATGACAAGCATCTTTTCTAATAATTTTAACTACATCTGAATGAAGAGATATATACATACAACGGATGAAGAGAACACGATTAGCAATTCAATGTTAAAGTTAAGGTCAGTATGCTGCAACACCGCCATCATCGTTTCTAGTAACTTTATCTACATCTAAATGAAGAGAGAAATACATACAAGGGATGAAGAGAAGACGATTAGCAATTCAACGTTACAGGAAAGGTTTGTTTGCTGCAACATGACAAATCATTGCTGCTAGTACCTTTTAGTACATCTGAATGAAGAGAGATATACATACAAGGGATGAAGAGCAGACGATTAGCAATTCAACATTACAGGAAAGGTTTGTTTGCTGCAATATCACAATCATCGCTGCTTTTAACTTTAAGTACATCTGAATGAATAGAGATATACATACAAGGGATAAAGAGAACACGATTAGAAATGCAATGCTACAGGAAAGGTTTGTTTGCTGCAATATGACAATCATCGTTTCTAGTAATTTTAACTACATCTGAATGAAGAGAGATATACATAGAAGGGATGAAGAGAACACGATTAGCAATTCAATGTTACAGTTAAGGTCTGTATGCTGCAACACGGTCATCAGCGTTTCAAGTAACTTTAACTACATCTGAATGCAGAGAGATATACATACAAGGGATGAAGAGAACACGATTAGCAATTCAACGTTACAGGAAAGGTTTGTTTGCTGCAATATGACAAGCATCTTTTCTAATAATTTTAACTACATCTGAATGAAGAGATATATACATACAACGGATGAAGAGAACACGATTAGCAATTCAATGTTAAAGTTAAGGTCAGTATGCTGCAACACCGCCATCATCGTTTCTAGTAACTTTATCTACATCTAAATGAAGAGAGAAATACATACAAGGGATGAAGAGAAGACGATTAGCAATTCAACGTTACAGGAAAGGTTTGTTTGCTGCAACATGACAAATCATTGCTGCTAGTACCTTTTAGTACATCTGAATGAAGAGAGATATACATACAAGGGATGAAGAGCAGACGATTAGCAATTCAACATTACAGGAAAGGTTTGTTTGCTGCAATATCACAATCATCGCTGCTTTTAACTTTAAGTACATCTGAATGAATAGAGATATACATACAAGGGATAAAGAGAACACGATTAGAAATGCAATGCTACAGGAAAGGTTTGTTTGCTGCAATATGACAATCATCGTTTCTAGTAATTTTAACTACATCTGAATGAAGAGAGATATACATAGAAGGGATGAAGATAACACGATTAGCAATTCAATGTTACAGTTAAGGTCTGTATGCTGCAACACGGTCATCAGCGTTTCAAGTAACTTTAACTACATCTGAATGCAGAGAGATATACATACAAGGGATGAAGAGAACACGATTAGCAATTCAACGTTACAGGAAAGGTTTGTTTGCTGCAATATGACAATCATCTTTTCTAATAATTTTAACTACATCTGAATGAAGAGATATATACATACAAGGGATGAAGAGAACACGATTAGCAATTCAATGTTAAAGTTAAGGTCAGTATGCTGCAACACCGCCATCATCGTTTCTAGTAACTTTATCTACATCTAAATGAAGAGAAATACAGACAAGGGATGAAGAGAAGACGATTAGCAATTCAACGTTACAGGAAAGGTTTGTTTGCTGCAACATGACAAATCATTGCTGCTAGTACCTTTTAGTACATCTGAATGAAGAGAGATATACATACAAGGGATGAAGAGCAGACGATTAGCAATTCAACATTACAGGAAAGGTTTGTTTGCTGCAATATCACAATCATCGCTGCTTTTAACTTTAAGTACATCTGAATGCAGAGAGATATACATACAAGGGATGAAGAGAACACGATTAGCAATTCAACGTTACAGGAAAGGTTTGTTTGCTGCAATATGACAAGCATCTTTTCTAATAATTTTAACTACATCTGAATGAAGAGAGATATACATACAAGGGATGAAGAGAACACGATTAGCAATTCAATGTTACAGTTAAGGTCTGTATGCTGCAACACGGCCATCATCGTTTCTAGTAACTTTAACTACATCTGAATGAAGAGAGAAATACATACAAAGACGAAGAAAAGATGATTAGCAATTCAACGTTACAGGAAAGGTTTGTTTGCTGCAATATGACAATCATCGCTGCTAGTAACTTTAAGTACATCTGAATGAAGAGAGATATACATACAAGGGATGAAGAGAACACGATTAGCAATTCAATGTTACAGTTAAGGTCTGTATGCTACAACACGGCCATAATCGTTTCTAGTAACTTTAACTACATCTGAATGAAGAGAGAAATACATACAAGGGATGAAGAGTAGACGATTAGCAATTCAACGTTACAGGAAAGGTTTGTTTGCTGCAATATGACAAGCATCTTTTCTAATAATTTTAACTACATCTGAATGAAGAGAGATATACATACAAGGGATGAAGAGAACACGATTAGCAATTCAATGTTAAAGTTAAGGTCAGTATGCTGCAACACCGCCATCATAGTTTCTAGTAACTTTATCTACATCTAAATGAAGAGAGAAATACATACAAGGGATGAAGAGAAGACGATTAGCAATTCAACGTTACAGGAAAGGTTTGTTTGCTGCAACATGACAAATCATTGCTGCTAGTACCTTTTAGTACATCTGAATGAAGAGAGATATACATACAAGGGATGAAGAGCAGACGATTAGCAATTCAACATTACAGGAAAGGTTTGTTTGCTGCAATATCACAATCATCGCTTCTTTTAACTTTAAGTACATCTGAATGAAGAGAGATATACATACAAGGGATAAAGAGAACACGATTAGAAATGCAATGCTACAGGAAAGGTGTGTTTGCTGCAATATCACAATCATCGTTTCTAGTAATTTTAACTACATCTGAATGAAGAGAGATATACATAGAAGGGATGAAGAGAACACGATTAGCAATTCAATGTTACAGTTAAGGTCTGTATGCTGCAACACGGTCATCAGCGTTTCAAGTAACTTTAACTACATCTGAATGCAGAGAGATATACATACAAGGGATGAAGAGAACACGATTAGCAATTCAATGCTACAGGAAAGGTTTGTTTGTTGCAATATGACAATCATCGCTGCCAGTAACTTTAAGTACATCTGAATGAAGAGAGAAATACATACAAAGGATGAAGAGAAAACGATTAGCAATTCAACGTCACAGTTAAGGTCTGTATGCTGCAACAGGGCCATCATTGTTTCTAGTAACTTTAAATACATCTGAATGAAGAGATGTACACATAGAAGGGATGAAGAGAAGACAATTACCAATTCAACGCTACAGGAAAGGTGTGTTTACTGCAACATGACAATCATTGTTTCTAGTAACTTTAACTAAATCTGAATGAAGAGAGATATACTTACAAGGGAAGAAGAGAAGACGATTAGCAATTCAATGTTACAGTTAAGGTCTGTATGCTACAACACGGCCATAATCGTTTCTAGTAACTTTAACTACATCTGAATGAAGAGAGAAATACATACAAGGGATGAAGAGAACACGATTAGCAACTCAACGTTTCAGGAAAGGTTTGTTTGCTGCAATATGACAATCATCGCTGCTAGTATCTTTAAGTACATCTGAATGAAGAGAGATATACATACAAGGAATGAAGAGTAGACGATTAGCAATTCAACGTTACAGGAAAGGTTTGTTTGCTGCAATATGACAATCATCGCTGCTAGTAACTTTAAGTACATCTGAATGAAGAGAGATATACATACAAGGGATGAAGAGAAGACGATTAGCAATTCAACATTACAGAAAAGGTCTGTATGCTACAACACACTCATCATCGTTTCTAGAAACTTTAACTAAATCTGAATGAAGAGAGAAATACATACAAGGGATGAAGAGAACACGATTAGCAATTCAATGCTACAGGAAAGGTTTGTTTGTTGCAATATGACAATCATCGCTGCCAGTAACTTTAAGTACATCTGAATGAAGAGAGAAATACATACAAGGGATGAAGAGAAAACGATTAGCAATTCAATGTCACAGTTAAGGTCTGTATGCTGCAACAGGGCCATCATTGTTTCTAGTAACTTTAAGTACATCTGAATGAAGAGATGTACACATAGAAGGGATGAAGAGAAGACGATTACCAATTCAACGCTACAGGAAAGGTGTGTTTACTGCAACATGACAATCATTGTTTCTAGTAACTTTAACTAAATCTGAATGAAGAGAGATATACTTACAAGGGAAGAAGAGAAGACGATTAGCAATTCAATGTTACAGTTAAGGTCTGTATGCTACAACACGGCCATAATCGTTTCTAGTAACTTTAACTACATCTGAATGAAGAGAGAAATACATACAAGGGATGAAGAGAACACGATTAGCAACTCAACGTTTCAGGAAAGGTTTGTTTGCTGCAATATGACAATCATCGCTGCTAGTATCTTTAAGTACATCTGAATGAAGAGAGATATACATACAAGGAATGAAGAGTAGACGATTAGCAATTCAACGTTACAGGAAAGGTTTGTTTGCTGCAATATGACAATCATCGCTGCTAGTAACTTTAAGTACATCTGAATGAAGAGAGATATACATACAAGGGATGAAGAGAAGACGATTAGCAATTCAACATTACAGAAAAGGTCTGTATGCTACAACACACTCATCATCGTTTCTAGTAACTTTAACTACATCTGAATGAAGAGAGAAATACATACAAGGGATGAAGAGAACACGATTAGCAATTCAATGCTACAGGAAAGGTTTGTTTGTTGCAATATGACAATCATCGCTGCCAGTAACTTTAA
Source organism: Rhineura floridana (assembly GCF_030035675.1). Lineage (NCBI taxonomy): Eukaryota > Metazoa > Chordata > Lepidosauria > Squamata > Rhineuridae > Rhineura > Rhineura floridana. The sequence goes on along the minus strand of NC_084489.1, from coordinate 2,731,964 downwards.
GTACATCTGAATGAAGAGAGAAATACATACAAGGGATGAAGAGAAAACGATTAGCAATTCAATGTCACAGTTAAGGTCTGTATGCTGCAACAGGGCCATCATTGTTTCTAGTAACTTTAAGTACATCTGAATGAAGAGATGTACACATAGAAGGGATGAAGAGAAGACGATTACCAATTCAACGCTACAGGAAAGGTGTGTTTACTGCAACATGACAATCATTGTTTCTAGTAACTTTAACTAAATCTGAATGAAGAGAGATATACTTACAAGGGAAGAAGAGAAGACGATTAGCAATTCAATGTTACAGTTAAGGTCTATATGCTACAACACGGCCATAATCGTTTCTAGTAACTTTAACTACATCTGAATGAAGAGAGAAATACATACAAGGGATGAAGAGAACACGATTAGCAATTCAACGTTACAGGAAAGGTTTGTTTGCTGCAATATGACAATCATCTTTTCTAATAATTTTAACTACATCTGAATGAAGAGATATATACATACAAGGGATGAAGAGAACACGATTAGCAATTCAATGTTAAAGTTAAGGTCAGTATGCTGCAACACCGCCATCATCGTTTCTAGTAACTTTATCTACATCTAAATGAAGAGAAATACAGACAAGGGATGAAGAGAAGACGATTAGCAATTCAACGTTACAGGAAAGGTTTGTTTGCTGCAACATGACAAATCATTGCTGCTAGTACCTTTTAGTACATCTGAATGAAGAGAGATATACATACAAGGGATGAAGAGCAGACGATTAGCAATTCAACATTACAGGAAAGGTTTGTTTGCTGCAATATCACAATCATCGCTGCTTTTAACTTTAAGTACATCTGAATGAAGAGAGATATACATACAAGGGATGAGGAGAACACGATTATTAATTCAATGTTACAGTTAAGGTATGTATGCTGCAACACAGTCATCATCGTTTCTAATAACTTTAACTACATCTGAATGAAGAGAGAAATACATACAAGGGATGAGGAGAACACGATTATTAATTCAATGTTACAGTTAAGGTATGTATGCTGCAACACGGTCATCATCGTTTCTAGTAACTTTAACTACATCTGAATGCAGAGAGATATACATACAAGGGATGAAGAGAACACGATTAGGAATTCAATGCTACAGGAAAGGTTTGTTTGTTGCAATATGACAATCATCGCTGCCAGTAACTTTAACTACATCTGAATGAAGAGAGATATACATAGAAGGGATGAAGAGAACACGATTAGCAATTCAATGTTACACTTAAGGTCTGTATGCTGCAACACGGCCATAATCGTTTCTAGTAACTTTAACTACATCTGAATGAAGAGATGTACACATAGAAGGGATGAAGAGAAGACGATTACCAATTCAACGCTACAGGAAAGGTGTGTTTACTGCAACATAACAATCATTGCTTATAGTAACTTTAACTAAATCTGAATGAAGAGAGATATACTTACAAGGGAAGAAGAGAAGACGATTAGCAATTCAATGTTACAGTTAAGGTCTGTATGCTACAACACGGCCATAATCGTTTCTAGTAACTTTAACTACATCTGAATGAAGAGAGAAATACATACAAGGGATGAAGAGAACACGATTAGCAATTCAACGTTACAGGAAAGGTTTGTTTGCTGCAATATGACAATCATCGCTGCTAGTAACTTTAAGTACATCTGAATGAAGAGAGATATACATACAAGGGATGAAGAGTAGACGATTAGCAATTCAACGTTACAGGAAAGGTTTGTTTGCTGCAGTATGACAATCATCGCTGCTAGTAACTTTAAGTACATCTGAATGAAGAGAGATATACATACAAGGGATGAAGAGAAGACAATTAGCAATTCAACGTTATAGGAAACGTTTGTTTGCTGCAATATGACAATCATCGCTGCTAATAACTTTAAGTACATCTGAATGAAGAGAGATATACATACAAGGGATGAAGAGAACACGATTATTAATTCAATGTTACAGTTAAGGTCTGTATGCTGCAACACGGTCATCAGCGTTTCAAGTAACTTTAACTACTTCTGAATGCAGAGAGATATACATACAAGGGATGAAGGGAACACGATTAGGAATTCAATGCTACAGGAAAGGTTTGTTTGTTGCAATATGACAATCATCGCTGCCAGTAACTTTAAGTACATCTCAATGAAGAGAGAAATACATACAAGGGATGAAGAGAAAACGATTAGCAATTCAATGTTACAGTTAAGGTCTGTATGCTACAACACGGCCATAATCGTTTCTAGTAACTTCAACTACATCTGAATGAAGAGAGAAATACATACAAGGGATGAAGAGAACACGATTAGCAATTCAACGTTACAGGAAAAGTTTGTTTGCTGCAATATGACAATCATCGTTTCTAGTAATTTTAACTACATCTGAATGAAGAGAGATATACATAGAAGGGATGAAGAGAACACGATTAGCAATTCAATGTTACAGTTAAGGTCTGTATGCTGCAACAGGGCCATCATTGTTTCTAGTAACTTTAAGTACATCTGAATGAAGAGATGTACACATAGAAGGGATGAAGAGAAGACGATTACCAATTCAACGCTAAAGGAAAGGTGTGTTTACTGCAACATAGCAATCATTGCTTCTAGTAACTTTAACTAAATCTGAATGAAGAGAGATATACTTACAAGGGAAGAAGAGAAGACGATTAGCAATTCAATGTTACAGTTAAGGTCTGTATGCTACAACACGGCCATAATCATTTCTAGTAACTTTAATTACATCTGAATGAAGAGAGAAATACATACAAGGCATGAAGAGAACACGATTAGCAATTCAACGTTACAGGAAAGGTTTGTTTGCTGCAATATGACAATCATCGCTGCTAGTAACTTTTAGTACATCTGAATGAAGAGAGATATACATACAAGGGATGAAGAGAAGACGATTAGCAATTCAACGTTACAGGAAAGGTTTGTTTGCTGCAATATGACAATCATCGCTGCTAATAACTTTAAGTACATCTGAATGAAGAGAGATATTCATACAAGGGATGAGGAGAACACGATTATTAATTCAATGTTACAGTTAAGGTATGTATGCTGCAACACAGTCATCATCGTTTCTAATAACTTTAACTACATCTGAATGAAGAGAGAAATACATACAAGGGATGAAGAGAACACGATTAGCAATTCAACATTACAGGAAAGGTTTGTTTGCTGCAATATCACAATCATCGCTGCTTTTAACTTTAAGTACATCTGAATGAATAGAGATATACATACAAGGGATGAAGAGAACACGATTAGAAATGCAATGCTACAGGAAAGGTTTGTTTGCTGCAATATGACAATCCTCGTTTCTAGTAATTTTAACTACATCTGAATGAAGAGAGATATACATAGAAGGGATGAAGAGAACACGATTAGCAATTCAATGTTACAGTTAAGGTCTGTATGCTGCAACACGGTCATCATCGTTTCTAGTAACTTTAACTACATCTGAATGCAGAGAGATATACATACAAGGGATGAAGGGAACACGATTAGGAATTCAATGCTACAGGAAAGATGTGTTTACTGCAATATGACAATCATCGTTTCTAGTAACTTTAACTACATCTAAATGAAGAGAGAAATACATACAAGGGATGAAGAGAAGACGATTAGCAATTCAACGTTACAGGAAAGGTTTGTTTGCTGCAACATGACAATCATCGCTGCTAGTAACTTTTAGTACATCTGAATGAAGAGACATATACATACAAGGGATGAAGAGCAGACGATTAGCAATTCAACATTACAGGAAAGATTTGTTTGCTGCAATATCACAATCATCGCTGCTTTTAACTTTAAGTACATCTGAATGAATAGAGATATACATACAAGGGATGAAGAGAACACGATTAGCAATTCAACGTTACAGTTAAGGTCTGTATGCTGCAACACGGTCATCATCGTTTCTAGTAACTTTAACTACATCTGAATGCAGAGAGATATACATACAAGGGATGAAGGGTACACGATTAGGAATTCAATGCTACAGGAAAGGTTTGTTTGTTGCAATATGACAATCATCGCTGCCAGTAACTTTAAGTACATCTAAATGAAGAGAGAAATACATACAAGGGATGAAGAGAAGACGATTAGCAATTCAATGTTACAGTTAAGGTCTGTATGCTACAACACGGCCATAATCGTTTCTAGTCACTTTAAGTACATCTGAATGAAGAGAGAAATACATACAAGGGATGAAGAGAACACGATTAGCAATTCAACGTTACAGGAAAGGTTTGTTTGCTGCAATATGACAATCATCGTTTCTAGTACTTTTAACTACATCTGAATGAAGAGAGATATACATAGAAGGGATGAAGAGAACACGATTAGCAATTCAATGTTACAGTTAAGGTCTGTATGCTGCAACAGGGCCATCATTGTTTCTAGTAACTTTAAGTACATCTGAATGAAGAGATGTACACATAGAAGGGATGAAGAGAAGACGATTACCAATTCAACGCTACAGGAAAGGTGTGTTTACTGCAACATAGCAATCATTGCTTCTATTAACTTTAACTAAATCTGAATGAAGAGAGATATACTTACAAGGGAAGAAGAGAAGACGATTAGCAATTCAATGTTACAGTTAAGGTCTGTATGCTACAACACGGCCATAATCGTTTCTAGTCACTTTAAGTACATCTGAATGAAGAGAGAAATACATACAAGGGTTGAAGAGAACACGATTAGCAATTCAACGTTACAGGAAAGGTTTGTTTGCTGCAATATGACAATCATCGTTTCTAGTACTTTTAACTACATCTGAATGAAGAGAGATATACATAGAAGGGATGAAGAGAACACGATTAGCAATTCAATGTTACAGTTAAGGTCTGTATGCTGCAACAGGGCCATCATTGTTTCTAGTAACTTTAAGTACATCTGAATGAAGAGATGTACACATAGAAGGGATGAAGAGAAGACGATTACCAATTCAACGCTACAGGAAAGGTGTGTTTACTGCAACATAGCAATCATTGCTTCTATTAACTTTAACTAAATCTGAATGAAGAGAGATATACTTACAAGGGAAGAAGAGAAGACGATTAGCAATTCAATGTTACAGTTAAGGTCTGTATGCTACAACACGGCCATAATCATTTCTAGTAACTCTAATTACATCTGAATGAAGAGAGAAATACATACAAGGGATGAAGAGAACACGATTAGCAATTCAACGTTACAGGAAAGGTTTGTTTGCTGCAATATGACAATCATCCCTGCTAGTAACTTTAAGTACATCTGAATGAAGAGAGATTTACATACAAGGGATGAAGAGAAGACGATTAGCAATTCAACGTTACAGGAAAGGTTTGTTTGCTGCAATATGACAATCATCGCTGCTAATAACTTTAAGTACATCTGAATGAAGAGAGATATACATACAAGGAATGAAGAGAACACGATTATTAATTCAATGTTACAGTTAAGGTATGTATGCTGCAACACAGTCATCATCGTTTCTAGTAACTTTAACTACATCTGAATGAAGAGAGAAATACATACAAGGGATGAAGAGAACACGATTAGCAATTCAACGTTACTGGAAAGGTTTGTTTGCGGCATATGACAATCATTGCTGCTAGTAACTTTAACTACATCTGAATGAAGAGAGATATACATACAGGGGATGAAGTTAAGACGATTAGATATTCAACGTTACAGGAAAGGTTTGTTTGCTGCAACATGACAAATCATCGTTGCTAGTAACTTTTAGTACATCTGAATGAAGAGAGAAATACATACAAGGGATGAAGAGAACACGATTAGGAATTCAACATTACAGGAAAGGTTTGTTTGCTGCAATATCACAATCATCGCTGCTTTTAACTTTAAGTACATCTGAATGAATAGAGATATACATACAAGGGATGAAGAGAACACGATTAGAAATGCAATGCTACAGGAAAGGTTTGTTTGCTGCAATATGACAATCCTCGTTTCGAGCAATTTTAACTACATCTGAATGAAGAGAGATATACATACAAGGGATGAAGAGAACACGATTAGGAATTCAATGCTACAGGAAAGGTTTGTTTGTTGCAATATGACAATCATCGCTGCCAGTAACTTTAACTACATCTGAATGAAGAGAGATATACATAGAAGGGATGAAGAGAACACGATTAGCAATTCAATGTTACACTTAAGGTCTGTATGCTGCAACAGGGCCATCATTGTTTCTAGTAACTTTAAGTACATCTGAATGAAGAGATGTACACATAGAAGGGATGAAGAGAAGACGATTACCAATTCAACGCTACAGGAAAGGTGTGTTTACTGCAACATAGCAATCATTGCTTCTATTAACTTTAACTAAATCTGAATGAAGAGAGATATACTTACAAGGGAAGAAGAGAAGACGATTAGCAATTCAATGTTACAGTTAAGGTCTGTATGCTACAACACGGCCATAATCGTTTCTAGTCACTTTAAGTACATCTGAATGAAGAGAGAAATACATACAAGGGATGAAGAGAACACGATTAGCAATTCAACGTTACAGGAAAGGTTTGTTTGCTGCAATATGACAATCATCGTTTCTAGTACTTTTAACTACATCTGAATGAAGAGAGATATACATAGAAGGGATGAAGAGAACACGATTAGCAATTCAATGTTACAGTTAAGGTCTGTATGCTGCAACAGGGCCATCATTGTTTCTAGTAACTTTAAGTACATCTGAATGAAGAGATGTACACATAGAAGGGATGAAGAGAAGACGATTACCAATTCAACGCTACAGGAAAGGTGTGTTTACTGCAACATAGCAATCATTGCTTCTATTAACTTTAACTAAATCTGAATGAAGAGAGATATACTTACAAGGGAAGAAGAGAAGACGATTAGCAATTCAATGTTACAGTTAAGGTCTGTATGCTACAACACGGCCATAATCATTTCTAGTAACTCTAATTACATCTGAATGAAGAGAGAAATACATACAAGGGATGAAGAGAAGACGATTAGCAATTCAACGTTACAGGAAAGGTTTGTTTGCTGCAATATGACAATCATCGCTGCTAATAACTTTAAGTACATCTGAATGAAGAGAGATATACATACAAGGAATGAAGAGAACACGATTATTAATTCAATGTTACAGTTAAGGTATGTATGCTGCAACACAGTCATCATCGTTTCTAGTAACTTTAACTACATCTGAATGAAGAGAGAAATACATACAAGGGATGAAGAGAACACGATTAGCAATTCAACGTTACTGGAAAGGTTTGTTTGCGGCATATGACAATCATTGCTGCTAGTAACTTTAACTACATCTGAATGAAGAGAGATATACATACAGGGGATGAAGTGAAGACGATTAGATATTCAACGTTACAGGAAAGGTTTGTTTGCTGCAACATGACAAATCATCGTTGCTAGTAACTTTTAGTACATCTGAATGAAGAGAGAAATACATACAAGGGATGAAGAGAACACGATTAGGAATTCAACATTACAGGAAAGGTTTGTTTGCTGCAATATCACAATCATCGCTGCTTTTAACTTTAAGTACATCTGAATGAATAGAGATATACATACAAGGGATGAAGAGAACACGATTAGAAATGCAATGCTACAGGAAAGGTTTGTTTGCTGCAATATGACAATCCTCGTTTCTAGTAATTTTAACTACATCTGAATGAAGAGAGATATACATAGAAGGGATGAAGAGAACACGATTAGCAATTCAATGTTACAGTTAAGGTCTGTATGCTGCAACACGGTCATCATCGTTTCTAGTAACTTTAACTACATCTGAATGCAGAGAGATATACATACAAGGGATGAAGAGAACACGATTAGGAATTCAATGCTACAGGAAAGGTTTGTTTGTTGCAATATGACAATCATCGCTGCCAGTAACTTTAACTACATCTGAATGAAGAGAGATATACATAGAAGGGATGAAGAGAACACGATTAGCAATTCAATGTTACACTTAAGGTCTGTATGCTGCAACAGGGCCATCATTGTTTCTAGTAACTTTAAGTACATCTGAATGAAGAGATGTACACATAGAAGGGATGAAGAGAAGACGATTACCAATTCAACGCTACAGGAAAGGTGTGTTTACTGCAACATAACAATCATTGCTTATAGTAACTTTAACTAAATCTGAATGAAGAGAGATATACTTACAAGGGAAGAAGAGAAGACGATTAGCAATTCAATGTTACAGTTAAGGTCTGTATGCTACAACACGGCCATAATCGTTTCTAGTAACTTTAACTACATCTGAATGAAGAGAGAAATACATACAAGGGATGAAGAGAACACGATTAGCAATTCAACGTTACAGGAAAGGTTTGTTTGCTGCAATATGACAATCATCGCTGCTAGTAACTTTAAGTACATCTGAATGAAGAGAGATATACATACAAGGGATGAAGAGTAGACGATTAGCAATTCAACGTTACAGGAAAGGTTTGTTTGCTGCAGTATGACAATCATCGCTGCTAGTAACTTTAAGTACATCTGAATGAAGAGAGATATACATACAAGGGATGAAGAGAAGACGATTAGCAATTCAACGTTATAGGAAACGTTTGTTTGCTGCAATATGACAATCATCGCTGCTAATAACTTTAAGTACATCTGAATGAAGAGAGATATACATACAAGGGATGAAGAGAACACGATTATTAATTCAATGTTACAGTTAATGTCTGTATGCTGCAACACAGTCATCCTCGTTTCTAGTAACTTTAACTACATCTGAATGAAAAGAGAAATACATACAAGGGATGAAGAGAACACGATTAGCAATTCAACGTTACTGTAAAGATTTGTTTGCTGCATATGACAATCATCGCTGCTAGTAACTTTAACTACATCTGAATGAAGAGAGATATACATACAGGGGATGTAGAGAAGACGATTAGCTATTCAACGTTACAGGAAAAATTTGTTTGCTGCAATATGACAATCATCGCTGCCAGTAACTTTAAGTACATCTCAATGAAGAGAGAAATACATACAAGGGATGAAGAGAAAACGATTAGCAATTCAACGTCACATTTAAGGTCTGTATGCTGCAACAGGGCCATCATTGTTTCTAGTAACTTTTTCTAGTAACTTTAAGTACATCTGAATGAAGAGAGGTACACATACAAGGGATGAAGAGAAGACGATTACCAATTCAACGTTACTGCAAAGGTGTGTTTACTGCAACATGACAATCATCGTTTCTAGTAACTTTAACTACATCTGAATGAAGAGAGATATGCATACAAGGGATGAAGAGAAGACGATTAACAATTCAACAATACAGGAAAGGTCTGTATGGTGCAAAACGGCCATCATCATTTCTAGTAACTTTAACTACATCTGAATGAAGAGAGATATACGTACAAGGGATGAAGAGAAGACGATTAGCAATTCAATGTTACAGGAAAGATGTGTTTACTGCAATATGACAATCATCGTTTCTAGTAACTTTAACTACATCTAAATGAAGAGAGAAATACATACAAGGGATGAAGAGAAGACGATTAGCAATTCAACGTTACAGGAAAGGTTTGTTTGCTGCAACATGACAATCATCGCTGCTAGTAACTTTTAGTACATCTGAATGAAGAGACATATACACACAAGGGATGAAGAGCAGACGACAGGGAATTCAACATTACAGGAAAGGTTTGTTTGCTGCAATATCACAATCATCGCTGCTTTTAACTTTAAGTACATCTGAATGAATAGAGATATACATACAAGGGATGAAGAGAACACGATTAGAAATGCAATGCTACAGGAAAGGTTTGTTTGTTGCAATATGACAATCATCGCTGCCAGTAACTTTAAGTACATCTCAATGAAGAGAGAAATACATACAAGGGATGAAGAGAAAACGATTAGCAATTCAATGTTACAGTTAAGGTCTGTATGCTACAACACGGCCATCATCGTTTCTACTAACTTTAACTACATCTGAATGAAAAGAGAAATACATACAAGGGATGAAGAGAACACGATTAGCAATTCAACGTTACAGGAAAGGTTTGTTTGCTGCAATATGGCAATCATCGTTTCTAGTAATTTTAACTACATCTGAATGAAGAGAGATATACATAGAAGGGATGAAGAGAACACGATTAGCAATTCAATGTTTCAGTTAAGGTCTGTATGCTGCAACAGGGCCATCATTGTTCCTAGTAACTTTAAGTACATCTGAATGAAGACATGTACACATAGAAGGGATGAAGAGAAGACGATTACCAATTCAACGCTACAGCAAAGGTGTGTTTACTGCAACATAGCAATCATTGCTTCTAGTAACTTTAAAAAATCTGAATGAAGAGAGATATACTTACAAGGGAAGAAGAGAAGACGATTAACAATTCAATGTTACAGTTAAGGTCTGTTAGCTACAGCACGGCCATAATCATTTCTGGTAACTTTAATTACATCTGAATGAAGAGAGAAATACAAAGAAGGGATGAAGTGAACACGATTAGCAATTCAACGTTACAGGAAAGGTTTTTTGGTGCAATATGACAATCATCGCTGCCAGTAACTTTAAGTACATCTGAATGAAGAGAGATATACATACAAGGGATGAAGAGAAGACGATTAGCAATTCAACGATACAGGAAAGGTTTGTTTGCTGCAATATGACAATCATCGCTGCTAATAACTTTAAGTACATCTGAATGAAGAGAGATATACATACAAGGAATGAAGAGAACACGATTATTAATTCAATGTTACAGTTAAGGTATGTATGCTGCAACACAGTCATCATCGTTTCTAGTAACTTTAACTACATCTGAATGAAGAGAGAAATACATACAAGGGATGAAGAGAACACGATTAGCAATTCAACGTTACTGGAAAGGTTTGTTTGCTGCATATGACAATCATCGCTGCTAGTAACTTTAACTACATCTGAATGAAGAGAGATATACATACAGGGGATGAAGAGAAGACGATTAGCTATTCAACGTTACAGGAAAGGTTTGTTTGCTGCAACATGACAAATCATCGCTGCTAGTAACTTTTAGTACATCTGAATGAAGAGAGATATACATACAAGGGATGAAGAGCAGACGATTAGCAATTCAACATTACAGGAAAGGTTTGTTTGCTGCAATATCACAATCATCGCTGCTTTTAACTTTAAGTACATCTGAATGAATAGAGATATACATACAAGGGATGAAGAGAACACGATTAGAAATGCAATGCTACAGGAAAGGTTTGTTTGCTGCAATATGACAATCATCGTTTCTAGTAATTTTAACTACATCTGAATGAAGAGAGATATACTTACAAGGGAAGAAGTGAAGACGATTAGCAATTCAATGTTACAGTTAAGGTCTGTATGCTACAACACGGCCATAATCATTTCTAGTAACTTTAATTACATCAGAATGAAGAGAGAAATACATACAAGGGATGAAGAGAACACGATCAGCAATTCAACGTTACAGGAATCGTTTGTTTGCTGCAATATGACAATCATCGCTGCTAGTAACTTTAAGTACATCTGAATGAAGAGAGATATACATACAAGGGATGAAGAGAAGACGATTAGCAATTCAACGTTACAGGAAAGCTTTGTTTGCTGCAATACGACAATCATCGCTGCTAATAACTTTAAGTACATCTGAATGAAGAGAGATATACATACAAGGGATGAAGAGAACACGATTAGCAATTCAACGTTACTGGAAAGGTTTGTTTGCTGCATATGTCAATCATCGCTGCTAGTAACTTTAACTACATCTGAATGAAGAGAGATATACATACAGGGGATGAAGAGAAGACGATTAGCTATTCAACGTTACAGGAAAAATTTGTTTGCTGCAATATGACAATCATCGCTGCCAGTTACTTTAACTACATCTGAATGAAGAGAGAAATACATACAAGGACGAAGAGAAGATGATTAGCAATTCAACGTTACAGGAAATGTTTGTTTGCTGCAATATGACCATCATCGTTTCTAGTAACTTTAACTACATCTGAATGAAGAGAAATATACATACAAGGGATGAAGAGAACACGATTAGCAATTCAACGTTACTGGAAAGGTTTGTTTGCTGCATATGACAATCATCGCTGCTAGTAACTTTACCTACATCTGAATGAAGAGAGATATACATACCGGGGATGAAGAGAAGATGATCAGGAATTCAACGTTACAGGAAATGTTTGTTTGCTGCAATATGACCATCATCGTTTCTAGTAACTTTAACTACATCTGAATGAAGAGAAATATACATACAAGGGATGAAGAGAACACGATTAGCAATTCAATGTTACAGTTAAGGTCAGTATGCTGCAACACCGCCATCATCGTTTGTAGTAACTTTAACTACATCTAAATGAAGAGAGAAATACATACAAGAGATGAAGAGAAGACGATTAGCAATTCAACGTTACAGGAAAGGTTTGTTTGCTGCAATTTGACATCATCGTTTCTTGTAATTTTAACTACATCTGAATGAAGAGAGATATACATACAAGGGATGAAGAGAACACGATTATTAATTCAATGTTACAGTTAAGGTCTGTATGCTGCAACACAGTCATCATCGTTTCTAGTAACTTTAACTACATCTGAATGAAGAGAGAAATACATACAAGGGATGAAGAGAACACGATTAGCAATTCAACGTTACTGGAAAGGTTTGTTTGCTGCAATATGACAATCATCGCTGCCAGTAACTTTAACTACATCTCAATGAAGAGAGAAATACATACAAGGGATGAAGAGAAAACGATTAGCAATTCAACGTCACATTTAAGGTCTGTATGCTGCAACAGGGCCATCATTGTTTCTAGTAACTTTTTCTAGTAACTTTAAGTACATCTGAATGAAGAGAGGTACACATACAAGAGATGAAGAGAAGACGATTACTAATTCAACGTTACTGCAAAGGTGTGTTTACTGCAACATGACAATCATCGTTTCTAGTAACTTTAGCTACATCTGAATGAAGAGAGATATACATACAAGGGATGAAGAGAAGACGATTAACAATTCAACAATACAGGAAAGGTCTGTATGGTGCAACACGGCCATCATCGTTTCTAGTAACTTTAACTACATCTGAATGAAGAGAGATATACGTACAAGGGATGAAGAGAAGACGATTAGCAATTCAATGTTACAGGAAAGATGTGTTTACTGCAATATGACATTCATCGTTTCTAGTAACTTTAACTACATCTAAATGAAGAGAGAAATACATACAAGGGATGAAGAGAAGACGATTAGCAATTCAACGTTACAGGAAAGGTTTGTTTGCTGCAACATGACAATCATCGCTGCTAGTAACTTTTAGTACATCTGAATGAAGAGACATATACACACAAGGGATGAAGAGCAGACGACTGGGAATTCAACATTACAGGAAAGGTTTGTTTGCTGCAATATCACAATCATCGCTGCTTTTAACTTTAAGTACATCTGAATGAATAGAGATATACATACAAGGGATGAAGAGAACACGATTAGAAATGCAATGCTACAGGAAAGGTTTGTTTGTTGCAATATGACAATCATCGCTGCCAGTAACTTTAAGTACATCTCAATGAAGAGAGAAATACTTACAAGGGATGAAGAGAAATCGATTAGCAATTCAATGTTACAGTTAAGGTCTGTATGCTACAACACGGCCATCATCGTTTCTAGTAACTTTAACTAAATCTGAATGAAGAGAGAAATACATACAAGGGATGAAGAGAACACGATTAGCAATTCAACGTTACAGGAAAGGTTTGTTTGCTGCAATATGACAATCATCGTTTCTAGTAACTTTAACTACATCTGAATGAAGAGAGATATACATAGAAGGGATGAAGAGAACACGATTAGCAATTCAATGTTACAGTTAAGATCTGTATGCTGCAACAGGGCCATCATTGTTTCTAGTAACTTTAAGTACATCTGAATGAAGAGATGTACACATAGAAGGGATGAAGAGAAGACGATTACCAATTCAACGCTACAGGAAAGGTGTGCTTACTGCAACATAGCAATCATTGCTTCTAGTAACTTTAGCTAAATCTGAATGAAGAGAGATATACTTACAAGGGAAGAAGTGAATACGATTAGCAATTCAATGTTATAGTTAAGGTCTGTATGCTACAACACGGCCATAATCATTTCTAGTAACTTTAACTACATCTGAATGAAGAGAGAAATACATACAAGGGATGAAGAGAACACGATTAGCAATTCAACGTTACTGGAAAGGTTTGTTTGCTGCATATGACAATCATCGCTGCTAGTAACTTTAACTACATCTGAATGAAGAGAGATATACATACAGGGGATGAAGTGAAGACGATTAGCTATTCAACGTTACAGGAAAGGTTTGTTTGCTGCAACATGACAAATCATCGTTGCTAGTAACTTTTAGTACATCTGAATGTAGAGAGAAATACATACAAGGGATGAAGAGAACACGATTAGCAATTCAACATTACAGGAAAGGTTTGTTTGCTTCAATATCACAATCATCGCTGCTTTTAACTTTAAGTACATCTGAATGAATAGAGATATACATACAAGCGATGAAGAGAACACGATTAGAAATGCAGTGCTACAGGAAAGGTTTGTTTGCTGCAATATGACAATCCTCGTTTCTAGTAATTTTAACTACATCTGAATGAAGAGAGATATACATAGAACGGATGAAGAGAACACGATTAGCAATTCAACGTTACAGGAAAGCTTTGTTTGCTGCAATACGACAATCATCGCTGCTAATAACTTTAAGTACATCTGAATGAAGAGAGGTATACATACAAGGGATGAAGAGACCACGATTATTAATTCAATGTTACAGTTAAGGTCTGTATGCTGCAACACAGTCATCATCGTTTCTAGTAACTTTAACTACATCTGAATGAAGAGAGAAATACATACAAGGGATGAAGAGAACACGATTAGCAATTCAACGTTACTGGAAAGGTTTGTTTGCTGCATATGTCAATCATCGCTGCTAGTAACTTTAACTACATCTGAATGAAGAGAGATATACATACAGGGGATGAAGAGAAGACGATTAGCTATTCAACCTTACAGGAAAAATTTGTTTGCTGCAATATGACAATCATCGCTGCCAGTTACTTTAACTACATCTGAATGAAGAGAGAAATACATACAAGGACGAAGAGAAGATGATTAGAAATTCAACGTTACAGGAAAGGTTTGTTTGCTGCAATATGACAATCATCGCTGCTAGTAACTTTCAGTACATCTGAATGAATAGAGATATACATACAAGGGATGAAGAGAACACGATTAGCAATTCAACGTTACTGGAAAGGTTTGTTTGCTGCATATGACAATCATCGCTGCTAGTAACTTTACCTACATCTGAATGAAGAGAGAGATATACATACCGGGGATGAAGAGAAGATGATCAGGAATTCAACGTTACAGGAAAGGTTTGTTTGCTGCAATATGACCATCATCGTTTCTAGTAACTTTAACTACATATGAATGAAGAGAAATATACATACAAGGGATGAAGAGAACACGATTAACAATTCAATGTTACAGTTAAGGTCAGTATGCTGCAACACCGCCATCATCGTTTGTAGTAACTTTAACTACATCTAAATGAAGAGAGAAATACATACAAGAGATGAAGAGAAGACGATTAGCAATTCAACGTTACAGGAAAGGTTTGTTTGCTGCAATATGACATCATCGTTTCTTGTAATTTTAACTACATCTGAATGAAGAGAGATATACATACAAGGGATCAAGAGAACACGATTATTAATTCAATGTTACAGTTAAGGTCTGTATGCTGCAACACAGTCATCATCGTTTCTAGTAACTTTAACTACATCTGAATGAAGAGAGAAATACATACAAGGGATGAAGAGAAACACGATTAGCAATTCAACGTTACAGGAAAGATGTGTTTACTGCAATATGACAATCATCGTTTCTAGTAACTTTAACTACATCTAAATGAAGAGAGAAATACATACAAGGGATGAAGAGAAGACGATTAGCAATTCAACGTTACAGTAAAGGTTTGTTTGCTGCAACATGACAATCATCGCTGCTAGTAACTTTTAGTACATCTGAATGAAGAGACATATACATACAAGGGATGAAGAGCAGACGATTAGCAATTCAACATTACAGGAAAGGTTTCTTTGCTGCAATATCACAATCATCGCTGCTTTTAACTTTAAGTACATCTGAATGAATAGAGATATACATACAAGGGATGAAGAGAACACGATTAGAAATGCAATGTTATAGTTAAGGTCTGTATGCTGCAACACGGTCATCATCGTTTCTAGTAACTTTAACTACATCTGAATGCAGAGAGATATACATACAAGGGATGAAGAGAACACGATTAGGAATTCAATGCTACAGGAAAGGTTTGTTTGTTGCAATATGACAATCATCGCTGCCAGTAACTTTAATTACATCTCAATGAAGAGAGAAATACATACAAGGGATGAAGAGAAAACGATTAGCAATTCAATGTTACAGTTAAGGTCTGTATGCTACAACACGGCCATAATCGTTTCTAGTAACTTTAACTACATCTGAATGAAGAGATAAATACATACAAGGGATGAAGAGAACACGATTAGCAATTCAACGTTACAGGAAAGGTTTGTTTGCTGCAATATGACAATCATCGTTTCTAGTAATTTTAACTACATCTGAATGAAGAGAGATATACATAGAAGGGATGAAGAGAACACGATTAGCAATTCAATGTTACAGTTAAGGTCTGTATGCTGCAACAGGGCCATCATTGTTTCTAGTAACTTTAAGTACATCTGAATGAAGAGATGTACACATAGAAGGGATGAAGAGAAGACGATTACCAATTCAACGCTAAAGGAAAGGTGTGTTTACTGCAACATAGCAATCATTGCTTCTAGTAACTTTAACTAAATCTGAATGAAGAGAGATATACTTACAAGGGAAGAAGAGAAGACGATTAGCAATTCAATGTTACAGTTAAGGTCTGTATGCTACAACACGGCCATAATCATTTCTAGTAACTTTAATTACCTCTGAATGAAGAGAGAAATACATACAAGGGATGAAGAGAACACGATTAGCAATTCAGCGTTACAGGAAAGGTTTGTTTGCTGCAATATGACAATCATCGCTGCTAGTAACTTTAAGTACATCTGAATGAAGAGAGATATACATACAAGGGATGAAGAGAAGACGATTAGCAATTCAACGTTACAGGAAAGGTTTGTTTGCTGCAATATGACAATCATCGCTGCTAATAACTTTAAGTACATCTGAATGAAGAGAGATATACATGCAAGGGATGAAGAGAAACACGATTGGCAATTCAACGTTACTGGAAAGGTTTGTTTGCTGCATATGACAATCATCGCTGCTAGTAACTTTAACTACATCTGAATGAAGAGAGATATACATACAGGGGATGAAGTGAAGACGATTAGCTATTCAACGTTACAGGAAAGGTTTGTTTGCTGCAACATGACAAATCATCGTTGCTAGTAACTTTTAGTACATCTGAATGAAGAGAGAAATACATACAAGGGATGAAGAGAACACGATTAGCAATTCAACATTACAGGAAAGGTTTGTTTGCTGCAATATCACAATCATCGCTGCTTTTAACTTTAAGTACATCTGAATGAATAGAGATATACATACAAGGGATGAAGAGAACACGATTAGAAATGCAATGCTACAGGAAAGGTTTGTTTGCTGCAATATGACAATCCTCGTTTCTAGTAATTTTAACTACATCTGAATGAAGAGAGATATACATAGAAGGGATGAAGAGAACACGATTAGCAATTCAATGTTACAGTTAAGGTCTGTATGCTGCAACACGGTCATCATCGTTTCTAGTAACTTTAACTACATCTGAATGCAGAGAGATATACATACAAGGGATGAAGGGAACACGATTAGGAATTCAATGCTACAGGAAAGATGTGTTTACTGCAATATGACAATCATCGTTTCTAGTAACTTTAACTACATCTAAATGAAGACAGAAATACATACAAGGGATGAAGAGAAGACGATCAGCAATTCAACATTACAGGAAAGGTTTGTTTGCTGCAACATGACAATCATCGCTGCTAGTAACTTTTAGTACATCTGAATGAAGAGACATATACATACAAGGGATGAAGAGCAGACGATTAGCAATTCAACATTACAGGAAAGGTTTGTTTGCTGCAATATCACAATCATCGTTGCTTTTAACTTTAAGCACATCTGAATGAATAGAGATATACATACAAGGGATGAAGAGAACACGATTAGAAATGCAATGTTACAGTTAAGGTCTGTATGCTGCAACACGGTCATCATCGTTTCTAGTAACTTTAAGTACATCTGAATGAAGAGAGAAATACATACAAGGGATGAAGAGAACACGATTAGCAATTCAACGTTACAGGAAGGGTTTGTTTGCTGCAATATGACAATCATCGTTTCTAGTACTTTTAACTACATCTGAATGAAGAGAGATATACATAGAAGGGATGAAGAGAACACGATTAGCAATTCAATGTTACAGTTAAGGTCTGTATGCTGCAACAGGGCCATCATTGTTTCTAGTAACTTTAAGTACATCTGAATGAAGAGATGTACACATAGAAGGGATGAAGAGTAGACGATTAGCAATTCAACGTTACAGGAAAGGTTTGTTTGCTGCAGTATGACAATCATCGCTGCTAGTAACTTTAAGTACATCTGAATGAAGAGAGATATACATAGAAGGGATGAAGAGAACACGATTATTAATTCAATGTTACAGTTAAGGTCTGTATGCTGCAACACAGTCATCCTCGTTTCTAGTAACTTTAACTACATCTGAATGAAGAGAGAAATACATACAAGGGATGAAGAAAACACGATTAGCAATTCAACGTTACTGGAAAGGTTTGTTTGCTGCATATGACAATCATCGCTGCTAGTAACTTTAACTACATCTGAATGAAGACAGATATACATACAGGGGATGAAGAGAAGACGATTAGCTATTCAACGGTACTGGAAAAATTTGTTTCCTGCAATATGACAATCATCGCTGCCAGTAACTTTAAGTACATCTCAATGAAGAGAGAAATACATACAAGGGATGAAGAGAAAACGATTAGCAATTCAACGTCACATTTAAGGTCTGTATGCTGCAACAGGGCCATCATTGTTTCTAGTAACTTTTTCTAGTAACTTTAAGTACATCTGAATGAAGAGAGGTACACATACAAGGGATGAAGAGAAGACGATTACCAATTCAACGTTACTGCAAAGGTGTGTTTACTGCAACATGACAATCATCGTTTCTAGTAACTTTAACTACATCTGAATGAAGAGAGATATACATACAAGGGATGAAGAGAAGACGATTAACAATTCAACAATACAGGAAAGATCTGTATGGTGCAACACGGCCATCATCGTTTCTAGTAACTTTAACTACATCTGAATGAAGAGAGATATACGTACAAGGGATGAAGAGAAGACGATTAGCAATTCAATGTTACAGGAAAGATGTGTTTACTGCTATATGACAATCATCGTTTCTAGTAACTTTAACTACATCTAAATGAAGAGAGAAATACATACAAGGGATGAAGAGAAGACGATTAGCAATTCAACGTTACAGGAAAGGTTTGTTTGCTGCAACATGACAATCATCGCTGCTAGTAACTTTTAGTACATCTGAATGAAGAGACATATACACACAAGGGATGAAGAGCAGACGACTGGGAATTCAACATTACAGGAAAGGTTTGTTTGCTGCAATATCACAATCATCGCTGCTTTTAACTTTAAGTACATCTGAATGAATAGAGATATACATACAAGGGATGAAGAGAACACGATTAGAAATGCAATGCTACAGGAAAGGTTTGTTTGCTGCAATATGACAATCCTCGTTTCTAGTAATTTTAACTACATCTGAATGAAGAGAGATATACATAGAAGGGATGAAGAGAACACGATTAGCAATTCAATGTTACAGTTAAGGTCTGTATGCTGCAACACGGTCATCATCGTTTCTAGTAACTTTAACTACATCTGAATGCAGAGAGATATACATACAAGGGATGAAGGGAACACGATTAGGAATTCAATGCTACAGGAAAGATGTGTTTACTGCAATATGACAATCATCGTTTCTAGTAACTTTAACTACATCTAAATGAAGACAGAAATACATACAAGGGATGAAGAGAAGACGATCAGCAATTCAACATTACAGGAAAGGTTTGTTTGCTGCAACATGACAATCATCGCTGCTAGTAACTTTTAGTACATCTGAATGAAGAGACATATACACACAAGGGATGAAGAGCAGACGACTGGGAATTCAACATTACAGGAAAGGTTTGTTTGCTGCAATATCACAATCATCGCTGCTTTTAACTTTAAGTACATCTGAATGAATAGAGATATACATACAAGGGATGAAGAGAACACGATTAGAAATGCAATGCTACAGGAAAGGTTTGTTTGTTGCAATATGACAATCATCGCTGCCAGTAACTTTAAGTACATCTCAATGAAGAGAGAAATACTTACAAGGGATGAAGAGAAATCGATTAGCAATTCAATGTTACAGTTAAGGTCTGTATGCTACAACACGGCCATCATCGTTTCTAGTAACTTTAACTAAATCTGAATGAAAAGAGAAATACATACAAGGGATGAAGAGAACACGATTAGCAATTCATCGTTACAGGAAAGGTTTGTTTGCTGCAATATGACAATCATCGTTTCTAGTAATTTTAACTACATCTGAATGAAGAGAGATATACATAGAAGGGATGAAGAGAACACGATTAGCAATTCAATGTTACAGTTAAGATCTGTATGCTGCAACAGGGCCATCATTGTTTCTAGTAACTTTAAGTACATCTGAATGAAGAGATGTACACATAGAAGGGATGAAGAGAAGACGATTACCAATTCAACGCTACAGGAAAGGTGTGCTTACTGCAACATAGCAATCATTGCTTCTAGTAACTTTAGCTAAATCTGAATGAAGAGAGATATACTTACAAGGGAAGAAGTGAAGACGATTAGCAATTCAATGTTATAGTTAAGGTCTGTATGCTACAACACGGCCATAATCATTTCTAGTAACTTTAACTACATCTGAATGAAGAGAGAAATACATACAAGGGATGAAGAGAACACGATTAGCAATTCAACGTTACTGGAAAGGTTTGTTTGCTGCATATGACAATCATCGCTGCTAGTAACTTTAACTACATCTGAATGAAGAGAGATATACATACAGGGGATGAAGTGAAGACGATTAGCTATTCAACGTTACAGGAAAGGTTTGTTTGCTGCAACATGACAAATCATCGTTGCTAGTAACTTTTAGTACATCTGAATGTAGAGAGAAATACATACAAGGGATGAAGAGAACACGATTAGCAATTCAACATTACAGGAAAGGTTTGTTTGCTTCAATATCACAATCATCGCTGCTTTTAACTTTAAGTACATCTGAATGAATAGAGATATACATACAAGCGATGAAGAGAACACGATTAGAAATGCAGTGCTACAGGAAAGGTTTGTTTGCTGCAATATGACAATCCTCGTTTCTAGTAATTTTAACTACATCTGAATGAAGAGAGATATACATAGAAGGGATGAAGAGAACACGATTAGCAATTCAACGTTACAGGAAAGCTTTGTTTGCTGCAATACGACAATCATCGCTGCTAATAACTTTAAGTACATCTGAATGAAGAGAGGTATACATACAAGGGATGAAGAGACCACGATTATTAATTCAATGTTACAGTTAAGGTCTGTATGCTGCAACACAGTCATCATCGTTTCTAGTAACTTTAACTACATCTGAATGAAGAGAGAAATACATACAAGGGATGAAGAGAACACGATTAGCAATTCAACGTTACTGGAAAGGTTTGTTTGCTGCATATGTCAATCATCGCTGCTAGTAACTTTAACTACATCTGAATGAAGAGAGATATACATACAGGGGATGAAGAGAAGACGATTAGCTATTCAACCTTACAGGAAAAATTTGTTTGCTGCAATATGACAATCATCGCTGCCAGTTACTTAACTACATCTGAATGAAGAGAGAAATACATACAAGGACGAAGAGAAGATGATTAGAAATTCAACGTTACAGGAAAGGTTTGTTTGCTGCAATATGACAATCATCGCTGCTAGTAACTTTAAGTACATCTGAATGAATAGAGATATACATACAAGGGATGAAGAGAACACGATTAGCAATTCAACGTTACTGGAAAGGTTTGTTTGCTGCATATGACAATCATCGCTGCTAGTAACTTTACCTACATCTGAATGAAGAGAGAGATATACATACCGGGGATGAAGAGAAGATGATCAGGAATTCAACGTTACAGGAAAGGTTTGTTTGCTGCAATATGACCATCATCGTTTCTAGTAACTTTAACTACATATGAATGAAGAGAAATATACATACAAGGGATGAAGAGAACACGATTAACAATTCAATGTTACAGTTAAGGTCAGTATGCTGCAACACCGCCATCATCGTTTGTAGTAACTTTAACTACATCTAAATGAAGAGAGAAATACATACAAGAGATGAAGAGAAGACGATTAGCAATTCAACGTTACAGGAAAGGTTTGTTTGCTGCAATATGACATCATCGTTTCTTGTAATTTTAACTACATCTGAATGAAGAGAGATATACATACAAGGGATCAAGAGAACACGATTATTAATTCAATGTTACAGTTAAGGTCTGTATGCTGTAACACAGTCATCATCGTTTCTAGTAACTTTAACTACATCTGAATGAAGAGAGAAATACATACAAGGGATGAAGAGAAACACGATTAGCAATTCAACGTTACAGGAAAGATGTGTTTACTGCAATATGACAATCATCGTTTCTAGTAACTTTAACTACATCTAAATGAAGAGAGAAATACATACAAGGGATGAAGAGAAGACGATTAGCAATTCAACGTTACAGTAAAGGTTTGTTTGCTGCAACATGACAATCATCGCTGCTAGTAACTTTTAGTACATCTGAATGAAGAGACATATACATACAAGGGATGAAGAGCAGACGATTAGCAATTCAACATTACAGGAAAGGTTTCTTTGCTGCAATATCACAATCATCGCTGCTTTTAACTTTAAGTACATCTGAATGAATAGAGATATACATACAAGGGATGAAGAGAACACGATTAGAAATGCAATGTTATAGTTAAGGTCTGTATGCTGCAACACGGTCATCATCGTTTCTAGTAACTTTAACTACATCTGAATGCAGAGAGATATACATACAAGGGATGAAGAGAACACGATTAGGAATTCAATGCTACAGGAAAGGTTTGTTTGTTGCAATATGACAATCATCGCTGCCAGTAACTTTAATTACATCTCAATGAAGAGAGAAATACATACAAGGGATGAAGAGAAAACGATTAGCAATTCAATGTTACAGTTAAGGTCTGTATGCTACAACACGGCCATAATCGTTTCTAGTAACTTTAACTACATCTGAATGAAGAGATAAATACATACAAGGGATGAAGAGAACACGATTAGCAATTCAACGTTACAGGAAAGGTTTGTTTGCTGCAATATGACAATCATCGTTTCTAGTAATTTTAACTACATCTGAATGAAGAGAGATATACATAGAAGGGATGAAGAGAACACGATTAGCAATTCAATGTTACAGTTAAGGTCTGTATGCTGCAACAGGGCCATCATTGTTTCTAGTAACTTTAAGTACATCTGAATGAAGAGATGTACACATAGAAGGGATGAAGAGAAGACGATTACCAATTCAACGCTAAAGGAAAGGTGTGTTTACTGCAACATAGCAATCATTGCTTCTAGTAACTTTAACTAAATCTGAATGAAGAGAGATATACTTACAAGGGAAGAAGAGAAGACGATTAGCAATTCAATGTTACAGTTAAGGTCTGTATGCTACAACACGGCCATAATCATTTCTAGTAACTTTAATTACCTCTGAATGAAGAGAGAAATACATACAAGGGATGAAGAGAACACGATTAGCAATTCAGCGTTACAGGAAAGGTTTGTTTGCTGCAATATGACAATCATCGCTGCTAGTAACTTTAAGTACATCTGAATGAAGAGAGATATACATACAAGGGATGAAGAGAAGACGATTAGCAATTCAACGTTACAGGAAAGGTTTGTTTGCTGCATATGACAATCATCGCTGCTAGTAACTTTAACTACATCTGAATGAAGAGAGATATACATACAGGGGATGAAGTGAAGACGATTAGCTATTCAACGTTACAGGAAAGGTTTGTTTGCTGCAACATGACAAATCATCGTTGCTAGTAACTTTTAGTACATCTGAATGAAGAGAGAAATACATACAAGGGATGAAGAGAACACGATTAGCAATTCAACATTACAGGAAAGGTTTGTTTGCTGCAATATCACAATCATCGCTGCTTTTAACTTTAAGTACATCTGAATGAATAGAGATATACATACAAGGGATGAAGAGAACACGATTAGAAATGCAATGCTACAGGAAAGGTTTGTTTGCTGCAATATGACAATCCTCGTTTCTAGTAATTTTAACTACATCTGAATGAAGAGAGATATACATAGAAGGGATGAAGAGAACACGATTAGCAATTCAATGTTACAGTTAAGGTCTGTATGCTGCAACACGGTCATCATCGTTTCTAGTAACTTTAACTACATCTGAATGCAGAGAGATATACATACAAGGGATGAAGGGAACACGATTAGGAATTCAATGCTACAGGAAAGATGTGTTTACTGCAATATGACAATCATCGTTTCTAGTAACTTTAACTACATCTAAATGAAGACAGAAATACATACAAGGGATGAAGAGAAGACGATCAGCAATTCAACATTACAGGAAAGGTTTGTTTGTTGCAACATGACAATCATCGCTGCTAGTAACTTTTAGTACATCTGAATGAAGAGACATATACATACAAGGGATGAAGAGCAGACGATTAGCAATTCAACATTACAGGAAAGGTTTGTTTGCTGCAATATCACAATCATCGTTGCTTTTAACTTTAAGTACATCTGAATGAATAGAGATATACATACAAGGGATGAAGAGAACACGATTAGAAATGCAATGTTACAGTTAAGGTCTGTATGCTGCAACACGGTCATCATCGTTTCTAGTAACTTTAAGTACATCTGAATGAAGAGAGAAATACATACAAGGGATGAAGAGAACACGATTAGCAATTCAACGTTACAGGAAGGGTTTGTTTGCTGCAATATGACAATCATCGTTTCTAGTACTTTTAACTACATCTGAATGAAGAGAGATATACATAGAAGGGATGAAGAGAACACGATTAGCAATTCAATGTTACAGTTAAGGTCTGTATGCTGCAACAGGGCCATCATTGTTTCTAGTAACTTTAAGTACATCTGAATGAAGAGATGTACACATAGAAGGGATGAAGAGTAGACGATTAGCAATTCAACGTTACAGGAAAGGTTTATTTGCTGCAGTATGACAATCATCGCTGCTAGTAACTTTAAGTACATCTGATTGAAGAGAGATATACATACAAGGGATGAAGAGAAGACGATTAGCAATTCAACGTTACAGGAAAGGTTTGTTTGCTGCAATATGACAATCATCGCTGCTAACAACTTTAAGTACATCTGAATGAAGAGAGATATACATACAAGGGATGAAGAGAACACGATTATTAATTCAATGTTACAGTTAAGGTCTGTATGCTGCAACACAGTCATCCTCGTTTCTAGTAACTTTAACTACATCTGAATGAAGAGAGAAATACATACAAGGGATGAAGAAAACACGATTAGCAATTCAACGTTACTGGAAAGGTTTGTTTGCTGCATATGACAATCATCGCTGCTAGTAACTTTAACTACATCTGAATGAAGAGAGATATACATACAGGGGATGAAGAGAAGACGATTAGCTATTCAACGGTACAGGAAAAATTTGTTTCCTGCAATATGACAATCATCGCTGCCAGTAACTTTAAGTACATCTCAATGAAGAGAGAAATACATACAAGGGATGAAGAGAAAACGATTAGCAATTCAACGTCACATTTAAGGTCTGTATGCTGCAACAGGGCCATCATTGTTTCTAGTAACTTTTTCTAGTAACTTTAAGTACATCTGAATGAAGAGAGGTACACATACAAGGGATGAAGAGAAGACGATTACCAATTCAACGTTACTGCAAAGGTGTGTTTACTGCAACATGACAATCATCGTTTCTAGTAACTTTAACTACATCTAAATGAAGACAGAAATACATACAAGGGATGAAGAGAAGACGATCAGCAATTCAACATTACAGGAAAGGTTTGTTTGTTGCAACATGACAATCATCGCTGCTAGTAACTTTTAGTACATCTGAATGAAGAGACATATACATACAAGGGATGAAGAGCAGACGATTAGCAATTCAACATTACAGGAAAGGTTTGTTTGCTGCAATATCACAATCATCGTTGCTTTTAACTTTAAGTACATCTGAATGAATAGAGATATACATACAAGGGATGAAGAGAACACGATTAGAAATGCAATGTTACAGTTAAGGTCTGTATGCTGCAACACGGTCATCATCGTTTCTAGTAACTTTAAGTACATCTGAATGAAGAGAGAAATACATACAAGGGATGAAGAGAACACGATTAGCAATTCAACGTTACAGGAAGGGTTTGTTTGCTGCAATATGACAATCATCGTTTCTAGTACTTTTAACTACATCTGAATGAAGAGAGATATACATAGAAGGGATGAAGAGAACACGATTAGCAATTCAATGTTACAGTTAAGGTCTGTATGCTGCAACAGGGCCATCATTGTTTCTAGTAACTTTAAGTACATCTGAATGAAGAGATGTACACATAGAAGGGATGAAGAGTAGACGATTAGCAATTCAACGTTACAGGAAAGGTTTATTTGCTGCAGTATGACAATCATCGCTGCTAGTAACTTTAAGTACATCTGATTGAAGAGAGATATACATACAAGGGATGAAGAGAAGACGATTAGCAATTCAACGTTACAGGAAAGGTTTGTTTGCTGCAATATGACAATCATCGCTGCTAACAACTTTAAGTACATCTGAATGAAGAGAGATATACATACAAGGGATGAAGAGAACACGATTATTAATTCAATGTTACAGTTAAGGTCTGTATGCTGCAACACAGTCATCCTCGTTTCTAGTAACTTTAACTACATCTGAATGAAGAGAGAAATACATACAAGGGATGAAGAAAACACGATTAGCAATTCAACGTTACTGGAAAGGTTTGTTTGCTGCATATGACAATCATCGCTGCTAGTAACTTTAACTACATCTGAATGAAGAGAGATATACATACAGGGGATGAAGAGAAGACGATTAGCTATTCAACGGTACAGGAAAAATTTGTTTCCTGCAATATGACAATCATCGCTGCCAGTAACTTTAAGTACATCTCAATGAAGAGAGAAATACATACAAGGGATGAAGAGAAAACGATTAGCAATTCAACGTCACATTTAAGGTCTGTATGCTGCAACAGGGCCATCATTGTTTCTAGTAACTTTTTCTAGTAACTTTAAGTACATCTGAATGAAGAGAGGTACACATACAAGGGATGAAGAGAAGACGATTACCAATTCAACGTTACTGCAAAGGTGTGTTTACTGCAACATGACAATCATCGTTTCTAGTAACTTTAACTACATCTGAATGAAGAGAGATATACATACAAGGGATGAAGAGAAGACGATTAACAATTCAACAATACAGGAAAGATCTGTATGGTGCAACACGGCCATCATCGTTTCTAGTAACTTTAACTACATCTGAATGAAGAGAGATATACGTACAAGGGATGAAGAGAAGACGATTAGCAATTCAATGTTACAGGAAAGATGTGTTTACTGCTATATGACAATCATCGTTTCTAGTAACTTTAACTACATCTAAATGAAGAGAGAAATACATACAAGGGATGAAGAGAAGACGATTAGCAATTCAACGTTACAGGAAAGGTTTGTTTGCTGCAACATGACAATCATCGCTGCTAGTAACTTTTAGTACATCTGAATGAAGAGACATATACACACAAGGGATGAAGAGCAGACGACTGGGAATTCAACATTACAGGAAAGGTTTGTTTGCTGCAATATCACAATCATCGCTGCTTTTAACTTTAAGTACATCTGAATGAATAGAGATATACATACAAGGGATGAAGAGAACACGATTAGAAATGCAATGCTACAGGAAAGGTTTGTTTGCTGCAATATGACAATCCTCGTTTCTAGTAATTTTAACTACATCTGAATGAAGAGAGATATACATAGAAGGGATGAAGAGAACACGATTAGCAATTCAATGTTACAGTTAAGGTCTGTATGCTGCAACACGGTCATCATCGTTTCTAGTAACTTTAACTACATCTGAATGCAGAGAGATATACATACAAGGGATGAAGGGAACACGATTAGGAATTCAATGCTACAGGAAAGATGTGTTTACTGCAATATGACAATCATCGTTTCTAGTAACTTTAACTACATCTAAATGAAGACAGAAATACATACAAGGGATGAAGAGAAGACGATCAGCAATTCAACATTACAGGAAAGGTTTGTTTGCTGCAACATGACAATCATCGCTGCTAGTAACTTTTAGTACATCTGAATGAAGAGACATATACATACAAGGGATGAAGAGCAGACGATTAGCAATTCAACATTACAGGAAAGGTTTGTTTGCTGCAATATCACAATCATCGCTGCTTTTAACTTTAAGTACATCTGAATGAATAGAGATATACATACAAGGGATGAAGAGAACACGATTAGAAATGCAATGCTACAGGAAAGGTTTGTTTGTTGCAATATGACAATCATCGCTGCCAGTAACTTTAAGTACATCTCAATGAAGAGAGAAATACTTACAAGGGATGAAGAGAAATCGATTAGCAATTCAATGTTACAGTTAAGGTCTGTATGCTACAACACGGCCATCATCGTTTCTAGTAACTTTAACTACATCTGAATGAAGAGAGAAATACATACAAGGGATGAAGAGAACACGATTAGCAATTCAACGTTACAGGAAAGGTTTGTTTGCTGCATATGACAATCATCGCTGCTAGTAACTTTAACTACATCTGAATGAAGAGAGATATACATACAGGGGATGAAGAGAAGACGATTAGCTATTCAACGGTACAGGAAAAATTTGTTTCCTGCAATATGACAATCATCGCTGCCAGTAACTTTAAGTACATCTCAATGAAGAGAGAAATACATACAAGGGATGAAGAGAAAACGATTAGCAATTCAACGTCACATTTAAGGTCTGTATGCTGCAACAGGGCCATCATTGTTTCTAGTAACTTTTTCTAGTAACTTTAAGTACATCTGAATGAAGAGAGGTACACATACAAGGGATGAAGAGAAGACGATTACCAATTCAACGTTACTGCAAAGGTGTGTTTACTGCAACATGACAATCATCGTTTCTAGTAACTTTAACTACATCTAAATGAAGACAGAAATACATACAAGGGATGAAGAGAAGACGATCAGCAATTCAACATTACAGGAAAGGTTTGTTTGTTGCAACATGACAATCATCGCTGCTAGTAACTTTTAGTACATCTGAATGAAGAGACATATACATACAAGGGATGAAGAGCAGACGATTAGCAATTCAACATTACAGGAAAGGTTTGTTTGCTGCAATATCACAATCATCGTTGCTTTTAACTTTAAGTACATCTGAATGAATAGAGATATACATACAAGGGATGAAGAGAACACGATTAGAAATGCAATGTTACAGTTAAGGTCTGTATGCTGCAACACGGTCATCATCGTTTCTAGTAACTTTAAGTACATCTGAATGAAGAGAGAAATACATACAAGGGATGAAGAGAACACGATTAGCAATTCAACGTTACAGGAAGGGTTTGTTTGCTGCAATATGACAATCATCGTTTCTAGTACTTTTAACTACATCTGAATGAAGAGAGATATACATAGAAGGGATGAAGAGAACACGATTAGCAATTCAATGTTACAGTTAAGGTCTGTATGCTGCAACAGGGCCATCATTGTTTCTAGTAACTTTAAGTACATCTGAATGAAGAGATGTACACATAGAAGGGATGAAGAGTAGACGATTAGCAATTCAACGTTACAGGAAAGGTTTATTTGCTGCAGTATGACAATCATCGCTGCTAGTAACTTTAAGTACATCTGATTGAAGAGAGATATACATACAAGGGATGAAGAGAAGACGATTAGCAATTCAACGTTACAGGAAAGGTTTGTTTGCTGCAATATGACAATCATCGCTGCTAACAACTTTAAGTACATCTGAATGAAGAGAGATATACATACAAGGGATGAAGAGAACACGATTATTAATTCAATGTTACAGTTAAGGTCTGTATGCTGCAACACAGTCATCCTCGTTTCTAGTAACTTTAACTACATCTGAATGAAGAGAGAAATACATACAAGGGATGAAGAAAACACGATTAGCAATTCAACGTTACTGGAAAGGTTTGTTTGCTGCATATGACAATCATCGCTGCTAGTAACTTTAACTACATCTGAATGAAGAGAGATATACATACAGGGGATGAAGAGAAGACGATTAGCTATTCAACGGTACAGGAAAAATTTGTTTCCTGCAATATGACAATCATCGCTGCCAGTAACTTTAAGTACATCTCAATGAAGAGAGAAATACATACAAGGGATGAAGAGAAAACGATTAGCAATTCAACGTCACATTTAAGGTCTGTATGCTGCAACAGGGCCATCATTGTTTCTAGTAACTTTTTCTAGTAACTTTAAGTACATCTGAATGAAGAGAGGTACACATACAAGGGATGAAGAGAAGACGATTACCAATTCAACGTTACTGCAAAGGTGTGTTTACTGCAACATGACAATCATCGTTTCTAGTAACTTTAACTACATCTGAATGAAGAGAGATATACATACAAGGGATGAAGAGAAGACGATTAACAATTCAACAATACAGGAAAGATCTGTATGGTGCAACACGGCCATCATCGTTTCTAGTAACTTTAACTACATCTGAATGAAGAGAGATATACGTACAAGGGATGAAGAGAAGACGATTAGCAATTCAATGTTACAGGAAAGATGTGTTTACTGCTATATGACAATCATCGTTTCTAGTAACTTTAACTACATCTAAATGAAGAGAGAAATACATACAAGGGATGAAGAGAAGACGATTAGCAATTCAACGTTACAGGAAAGGTTTGTTTGCTGCAACATGACAATCATCGCTGCTAGTAACTTTTAGTACATCTGAATGAAGAGACATATACACACAAGGGATGAAGAGCAGACGACTGGGAATTCAACATTACAGGAAAGGTTTGTTTGCTGCAATATCACAATCATCGCTGCTTTTAACTTTAAGTACATCTGAATGAATAGAGATATACATACAAGGGATGAAGAGAACACGATTAGAAATGCAATGCTACAGGAAAGGTTTGTTTGCTGCAATATGACAATCCTCGTTTCTAGTAATTTTAACTACATCTGAATGAAGAGAGATATACATAGAAGGGATGAAGAGAACACGATTAGCAATTCAATGTTACAGTTAAGGTCTGTATGCTGCAACACGGTCATCATCGTTTCTAGTAACTTTAACTACATCTGAATGCAGAGAGATATACATACAAGGGATGAAGGGAACACGATTAGGAATTCAATGCTACAGGAAAGATGTGTTTACTGCAATATGACAATCATCGTTTCTAGTAACTTTAACTACATCTAAATGAAGACAGAAATACATACAAGGGATGAAGAGAAGACGATCAGCAATTCAACATTACAGGAAAGGTTTGTTTGCTGCAACATGACAATCATCGCTGCTAGTAACTTTTAGTACATCTGAATGAAGAGACATATACATACAAGGGATGAAGAGCAGACGATTAGCAATTCAACATTACAGGAAAGGTTTGATTGCTGCAATATCACAATCATCGCTGCTTTTAACTTTAAGTACATCTGAATGAATAGAGATATACATACAAGGGATGAAGAGAACACGATTAGAAATGCAATGCTACAGGAAAGGTTTGTTTGTTGCAATATGACAATCATCGCTGCCAGTAACTTTAAGTACATCTCAATGAAGAGAGAAATACTTACAAGGGATGAAGAGAAATCGATTAGCAATTCAATGTTACAGTTAAGGTCTGTATGCTACAACACGGCCATCATCGTTTCTAGTAACTTTAACTACATCTGAATGAAGAGAGAAATACATACAAGGGATGAAGAGAACACGATTAGCAATTCAACGTTACAGGAAAGATTTGTTTGCTGCAATATGACAATCATCGTTTCTAGTAATTTTAACTACATCTGAATGAAGAGAGATATACATAGAAGGGATGAAGAGAACACGATTAGCAATTCAATGTTACAGTTAAGATCTGTATGCTGCAACAGGGCCATCATTGTTTCTAGTAACTTTAAGTACATCTGAATGAAGAGATGTACACATAGAAGGGATGAAGAGAAGACGATTACCAATTCAACGCTACAGGAAAGGTGTGCTTACTGCAACATAGCAATCATTGCTTCTAGTAACTTTAGCTAAATCTGAATGAAGAGAGATATACTTACAAGGGAAGAAGTGAAGACGATTAGCAATTCAATGTTATAGTTAAGGTCTGTATGCTACAACACGGCCATAATCATTTCTAGTAACTTTAATTACATCAGAATGAAGAGAGAAATACATACAAGGGATGAAGAGAACACGATTAGCAATTCAACGTTACAGGAATCGTTTGTTTGCTGCAATATGACA
Organism: Rhineura floridana; assembly: GCF_030035675.1. Lineage (NCBI taxonomy): Eukaryota > Metazoa > Chordata > Lepidosauria > Squamata > Rhineuridae > Rhineura > Rhineura floridana. The sequence continues at coordinate 2,699,031 of NC_084489.1, read as the reverse complement.
ATCATCGCTGCTAGTAACTTTAAGTACATCTGAATGAAGAGAGATATACATACAAGGGATGAAGAGAAGACGATTAGCAATTCAACGTTACAGGAAAGCTTTGTTTGCTGCAATACGACAATCATCGCTGCTAATAACTTTAAGTACATCTGAATGAAGAGAGATATACATACAAGGGATGAAGAGACCACGATTATTAATTCAATGTTACAGTTAAGGTCTGTATGCTGCAACACAGTCATCATCGTTTCTAGTAACTTTAACTACATCTGAATGAAGAGAGAAATACATACGACGAAGAGAAGATGATTAGCAATTCAACGTTACAGGAAAGGTTTTTTTGCTGCAATATGACAATCATCGCTGCTAGTAACTTTAAGTACATCTGAGTGAATAGAGATATACATACAAGGGATGAAGAGAACACGATTAGCAATTCAACGTTACTGGAAAGGTTTATTTGCTGCATATGACAATCATCGATGCTAGTAACTTTACCTACATCTGAATGAAGAGAGATATACATACCGGGGATGAAGAGAAGATGATCAGCAATTCAACGTTACAGGAAAGGTTTGTTTGCTGCAATATGACCATCATCGTTTCTAGTAACTTTAACTACATCTGAATGAAGAGAAATATACATACAAGGGATGAAGAGAACACGATTAGCAATTCAATGTTACAGTTAAGGTCAGTATGCTTCAACACCGCCATCATCGTTTGTAGTAACTTTAACTACATCTAAATGAAGAGAGAAATACATACAAGAGATGAAGAGAAGACGATTAGCAATTCAACGTTACAGGAAAGGTTTGTTTGCTGCAACATGACAAATCATCGTTGCTTGTAACTTTTAGTACATCTGAATGAAGAGAGATATACATACAAGGGATGAAGAGCAGACAATTAGCAATTCAACATTACAGGAAAGGTTTGTTTGCTGCAATATCACAATCATCGCTGCTTTTAACTTTAAGTACATCTGAATGAATAGAGATATACATACAAGGGATGAAGAGAACACGATTAGAAATGCAATGCTACAGGAAAGGTTTGTTTGCTGCAATATGACAATCATCGTTTCTAGTAATTTTAACTACATCTGAATGAAGAGAGATATACATAGAAGGGATGAAGAGAACACGATTAGCAATTCAATGTTACAGTTAAGGTCTGTATCCTGCAACACGGTCATCATCGTTTCTAGTAACTTTAACTACATCTGAATGCAGAGAGATATACATACAAGGGATGAAGAGAAGACGATTAGCAATTCAATGCTACAGGAAAAGTTTGTTTGTTGCAATATGACAATCATTGCTGCCAGTAACTTTAAGTACATCTGAATGAAGAGAGAAATACATACAAGGGATGAAGAGAAAACGATTTGCAATTCAATGTCACAGTTAAGGTCTGTATGCTGCAACAGGGCCATCATTGTTTCTAGTTACTATAAGTACATCTGAATGAAGAGATGTACACATAGAAGGGATGAAGAGAAGACGATTACCAATTCAACGCTACAGGAAAGGTGTGTTTACTGCGACATGACAATCATTGTTTCTAGTAACTTTAACTAAATCTGAATGAAGAGAGATATACTTACAAGGGAAGAAGAGAAGACGATTAGCAATTCAATGTTACAGTTAAGGTCTGTATGCTACAACACGGCTATAATCGTTTCTAGTAACTTTAACTACATCTGAATGAAGAGAGATATACATGCAAGCGATGAAGAGAAGACGATTAGCAATTCAACGTTACAGGAAAGGTTTGTTTGCTGCAATATGACAATCATCGCTGCTAGTAACTTTAAGTACATCTGAATGAAGACAGATATACATACAAGGGATGAAGAGAACACGATTAGCAATTCAATGTTACAGTTAAGGTCTGTATGCTGCAACACAGTCATCATCGTTTCTAGTAACTTTAACTACATCTGAATGAAGAGAGAAATACATACAAGGGATGAAGAGAACACGATTAGCAATTCAACGTTACTGGAAAGGTTTGTTTGCTGCATATGACAATCATCGCTGCAAGTAACTTTAACTACATCTGAATGAAGAGAGATATACATACAGGGGATGAAGAGAAGACGATAAGCTATTCAACGTTACAGGAAAAATTTGTTTGCTGCAATATGACAATCATCGCTGCCAGTAACTTTAAGTACATCTGAATGAAGAGAAAAATACATAAAAGGAATGAAGAGAAAACGATTAGCAATTCAACGTCACATTTAAGGTCTGTATGCTGCAACAGGGCCATCATTGTTTCTAGAAACTTTTTCTAGTAACTTTAAGTACATCTGAATGAAGAGAGGTACACATACAAGGGATGAAGAGAAGACGATTACCAATTCAACGTTACAGGAAAGGTGTGTTTACTGCAACAAGGCAATCATCGTTTCTAGTAACTTTAACTACATCTGAATGAAGAGAGATATACATATAAGGGATGAAGAGAAGACGATTAACAATTCAACAATACAGGAAAGGTCTGTATGGTGCAACACGGGCATCATCGTTTCTAGTAACTTTAACTACATCTGAATGAAGAGAGTTATACGTACAAGGGATGAAGAGAAGACGATTAGCAATTCAATGTTACAGGAAAGGTGTGTTTACTGCAATATGACAATCATCGTTTCTAGTAACTTTAAGTAAATCTAAATGAAGAGAGAAATACATACAAGGGATGAAGAGAAGACGATTAGCAATTCAACGTTACAGGAAAGGTTTGCTTGCTGCAATATGACAATCATCGCTGCTAGTAACTTTAAGTACATCTGAATGAAGAGAGATATACATACAAGGGATGAAGAGAACACGATTAGCAATTCAATGCTACAGGAAAGGTTTGTTTGCTGCAATATGACAATCATCGTTTCTAGTAATTTTAACTACATCTGAATGAAGAGAGATATACATAGAAGGGATGAAGAGAACACGATTAGCAATTCAATGTTACAGTTAAGATCTGTATGCTGCAACAGGGCCATCATTGTTTCTAGTAACTTTAAGTACATCTGAATGAAGAGATGTACACATAGAAGGGATGAAGAGAAGACGATTACCAATTCAACGCTACAGGAAAGGTGTGCTTACTGCAACATAGCAATCATTGCTTCTAGTAACTTTAGCTAAATCTGAATGAAGAGAGATATACTTACAAGGGAAGAAGTGAAGACGATTAGCAATTCAATGTTATAGTTAAGGTCTGTATGCTACAACACGGCCATAATCATTTCTAGTAACTTTAACTACATCTGAATGAAGAGAGAAATACATACAAGGGATGAAGAGAACACGATTAGCAATTCAACGTTACTGGAAAGGTTTGTTTGCTGCATATGACAATCATCGCTGCTAGTAACTTTAACTACATCTGAATGAAGAGAGATATACATACAGGGGATGAAGTGAAGACGATTAGCTATTCAACGTTACAGGAAAGGTTTGTTTGCTGCAACATGACAAATCATCGTTGCTAGTAACTTTTAGTACATCTGAATGTAGAGAGAAATACATACAAGGGATGAAGAGAACACGATTAGCAATTCAACATTACAGGAAAGGTTTGTTTGCTTCAATATCACAATCATCGCTGCTTTTAACTTTAAGTACATCTGAATGAATAGAGATATACATACAAGCGATGAAGAGAACACGATTAGAAATGCAGTGCTACAGGAAAGGTTTGTTTGCTGCAATATGACAATCCTCGTTTCTAGTAATTTTAACTACATCTGAATGAAGAGAGATATACATAGAAGGGATGAAGAGAACACGATTAGCAATTCAACGTTACAGGAAAGCTTTGTTTGCTGCAATACGACAATCATCGCTGCTAATAACTTTAAGTACATCTGAATGAAGAGAGGTATACATACAAGGGATGAAGAGACCACGATTATTAATTCAATGTTACAGTTAAGGTCTGTATGCTGCAACACAGTCATCATCGTTTCTAGTAACTTTAACTACATCTGAATGAAGAGAGAAATACATACAAGGGATGAAGAGAACACGATTAGCAATTCAACGTTACTGGAAAGGTTTGTTTGCTGCATATGTCAATCATCGCTGCTAGTAACTTTAACTACATCTGAATGAAGAGAGATATACATACAGGGGATGAAGAGAAGACGATTAGCTATTCAACCTTACAGGAAAAATTTGTTTGCTGCAATATGACAATCATCGCTGCCAGTTACTTTAACTACATCTGAATGAAGAGAGAAATACATACAAGGACGAAGAGAAGATGATTAGAAATTCAACGTTACAGGAAAGGTTTGTTTGCTGCAATATGACAATCATCGCTGCTAGTAACTTTAAGTACATCTGAATGAATAGAGATATACATACAAGGGATGAAGAGAACACGATTAGCAATTCAACGTTACTGGAAAGGTTTGTTTGCTGCATATGACAATCATCGCTGCTAGTAACTTTACCTACATCTGAATGAAGAGAGAGATATACATACCGGGGATGAAGAGAAGATGATCAGGAATTCAACGTTACAGGAAAGGTTTGTTTGCTGCAATATGACCATCATCGTTTCTAGTAACTTTAACTACATATGAATGAAGAGAAATATACATACAAGGGATGAAGAGAACACGATTAACAATTCAATGTTACAGTTAAGGTCAGTATGCTGCAACACCGCCATCATCGTTTGTAGTAACTTTAACTACATCTAAATGAAGAGAGAAATACATACAAGAGATGAAGAGAAGACGATTAGCAATTCAACGTTACAGGAAAGGTTTGTTTGCTGCAATATGACATCATCGTTTCTTGTAATTTTAACTACATCTGAATGAAGAGAGATATACATACAAGGGATCAAGAGAACACGATTATTAATTCAATGTTACAGTTAAGGTCTGTATGCTGTAACACAGTCATCATCGTTTCTAGTAACTTTAACTACATCTGAATGAAGAGAGAAATACATACAAGGGATGAAGAGAAACACGATTAGCAATTCAACGTTACAGGAAAGATGTGTTTACTGCAATATGACAATCATCGTTTCTAGTAACTTTAACTACATCTAAATGAAGAGAGAAATACATACAAGGGATGAAGAGAAGACGATTAGCAATTCAACGTTACAGTAAAGGTTTGTTTGCTGCAACATGACAATCATCGCTGCTAGTAACTTTTAGTACATCTGAATGAAGAGACATATACATACAAGGGATGAAGAGCAGACGATTAGCAATTCAACATTACAGGAAAGGTTTCTTTGCTGCAATATCACAATCATCGCTGCTTTTAACTTTAAGTACATCTGAATGAATAGAGATATACATACAAGGGATGAAGAGAACACGATTAGAAATGCAATGTTATAGTTAAGGTCTGTATGCTGCAACACGGTCATCATCGTTTCTAGTAACTTTAACTACATCTGAATGCAGAGAGATATACATACAAGGGATGAAGAGAACACGATTAGGAATTCAATGCTACAGGAAAGGTTTGTTTGTTGCAATATGACAATCATCGCTGCCAGTAACTTTAATTACATCTCAATGAAGAGAGAAATACATACAAGGGATGAAGAGAAAACGATTAGCAATTCAATGTTACAGTTAAGGTCTGTATGCTACAACACGGCCATAATCGTTTCTAGTAACTTTAACTACATCTGAATGAAGAGATAAATACATACAAGGGATGAAGAGAACACGATTAGCAATTCAACGTTACAGGAAAGGTTTGTTTGCTGCAATATGACAATCATCGTTTCTAGTAATTTTAACTACATCTGAATGAAGAGAGATATACATAGAAGGGATGAAGAGAACACGATTAGCAATTCAATGTTACAGTTAAGGTCTGTATGCTGCAACAGGGCCATCATTGTTTCTAGTAACTTTAAGTACATCTGAATGAAGAGATGTACACATAGAAGGGATGAAGAGAAGACGATTACCAATTCAACGCTAAAGGAAAGGTGTGTTTACTGCAACATAGCAATCATTGCTTCTAGTAACTTTAACTAAATCTGAATGAAGAGAGATATACTTACAAGGGAAGAAGAGAAGACGATTAGCAATTCAATGTTACAGTTAAGGTCTGTATGCTACAACACGGCCATAATCATTTCTAGTAACTTTAATTACCTCTGAATGAAGAGAGAAATACATACAAGGGATGAAGAGAAGACGATTAGCAATTCAACGTTACAGGAAAGGTTTGTTTGCTGCAATATGACAATCATCGCTGCTAATAACTTTAAGTACATCTGAATGAAGAGAGATATACATACAAGGGATGAAGAGAAACACGATTGGCAATTCAACGTTACTGGAAAGGTTTGTTTGCTGCATATGACAATCATCGCTGCTAGTAACTTTAACTACATCTGAATGAAGAGAGATATACATACAAGGGATGAAGAGAAGACGATTAGCAATTCAACGTTACAGGAAAGGTTTGTTTGCTGCAATATGACAATCATCGCTGCTAATAACTTTAAGTACATCTGAATGAAGAGAGATATACATACAAGGGATGAAGAGAAACACGATTGGCAATTCAACGTTACTGGAAAGGTTTGTTTGCTGCATATGACAATCATCGCTGCTAGTAACTTTAACTACATCTGAATGAAGAGAGATATACATACAGGGGATGAAGTGAAGACGATTAGCTATTCAACGTTACAGGAAAGGTTTGTTTGCTGCAACATGACAAATCATCGTTGCTAGTAACTTTTAGTACATCTGAATGAAGAGAGAAATACATACAAGGGATGAAGAGAACACGATTAGCAATTCAACATTACAGGAAAGGTTTGTTTGCTGCAATATCACAATCATCGCTGCTTTTAACTTTAAGTACATCTGAATGAATAGAGATATACATACAAGGGATGAAGAGAACACGATTAGAAATGCAATGCTACAGGAAAGGTTTGTTTGCTGCAATATGACAATCCTCGTTTCTAGTAATTTTAACTACATCTGAATGAAGAGAGATATACATAGAAGGGATGAAGAGAACACGATTAGCAATTCAATGTTACAGTTAAGGTCTGTATGCTGCAACACGGTCATCATCGTTTCTAGTAACTTTAACTACATCTGAATGCAGAGAGATATACATACAAGGGATGAAGGGAACACGATTAGGAATTCAATGCTACAGGAAAGATGTGTTTACTGCAATATGACAATCATCGTTTCTAGTAACTTTAACTACATCTAAATGAAGACAGAAATACATACAAGGGATGAAGAGAAGACGATCAGCAATTCAACATTACAGGAAAGGTTTGTTTGTTGCAACATGACAATCATCGCTGCTAGTAACTTTTAGTACATCTGAATGAAGAGACATATACATACAAGGGATGAAGAGCAGACGATTAGCAATTCAACATTACAGGAAAGGTTTGTTTGCTGCAATATCACAATCATCGTTGCTTTTAACTTTAAGTACATCTGAATGAATAGAGATATACATACAAGGGATGAAGAGAACACGATTAGAAATGCAATGTTACAGTTAAGGTCTGTATGCTGCAACACGGTCATCATCGTTTCTAGTAACTTTAAGTACATCTGAATGAAGAGAGAAATACATACAAGGGATGAAGAGAACACGATTAGCAATTCAACGTTACAGGAAGGGTTTGTTTGCTGCAATATGACAATCATCGTTTCTAGTACTTTTAACTACATCTGAATGAAGAGAGATATACATAGAAGGGATGAAGAGAACACGATTAGCAATTCAATGTTACAGTTAAGGTCTGTATGCTGCAACAGGGCCATCATTGTTTCTAGTAACTTTAAGTACATCTGAATGAAGAGATGTACACATAGAAGGGATGAAGAGTAGACGATTAGCAATTCAACGTTACAGGAAAGGTTTGTTTGCTGCAGTATGACAATCATCGCTGCTAGTAACTTTAAGTACATCTGATTGAAGAGAGATATACATACAAGGGATGAAGAGAAGACGATTAGCAATTCAACGTTACAGGAAAGGTTTGTTTGCTGCAATATGACAATCATCGCTGCTAACAACTTTAAGTACATCTGAATGAAGAGAGATATACATACAAGGGATGAAGAGAACACGATTATTAATTCAATGTTACAGTTAAGGTCTGTATGCTGCAACACAGTCATCCTCGTTTCTAGTAACTTTAACTACATCTGAATGAAGAGAGAAATACATACAAGGGATGAAGAAAACACGATTAGCAATTCAACGTTACTGGAAAGGTTTGTTTGCTGCATATGACAATCATCGCTGCTAGTAACTTTAACTACATCTGAATGAAGAGAGATATACATACAGGGGATGAAGAGAAGACGATTAGCTATTCAACGGTACAGGAAAAATTTGTTTCCTGCAATATGACAATCATCGCTGCCAGTAACTTTAAGTACATCTCAATGAAGAGAGAAATACATACAAGGGATGAAGAGAAAACGATTAGCAATTCAACGTCACATTTAAGGTCTGTATGCTGCAACAGGGCCATCATTGTTTCTAGTAACTTTTTCTAGTAACTTTAAGTACATCTGAATGAAGAGAGGTACACATACAAGGGATGAAGAGAAGACGATTACCAATTCAACGTTACTGCAAAGGTGTGTTTACTGCAACATGACAATCATCGTTTCTAGTAACTTTAACTACATCTGAATGAAGAGAGATATACATACAAGGGATGAAGAGAAGACGATTAACAATTCAACAATACAGGAAAGATCTGTATGGTGCAACACGGCCATCATCGTTTCTAGTAACTTTAACTACATCTGAATGAAGAGAGATATACGTACAAGGGATGAAGAGAAGACGATTAGCAATTCAATGTTACAGTTAAGGTCTGTATGCTGCAACACGGTCATCATCGTTTCTAGTAACTTTAACTACATCTGAATGCAGAGAGATATACATACAAGGGATGAAGGGAACACGATTAGGAATTCAATGCTACAGGAAAGATGTGTTTACTGCAATATGACAATCATCGTTTCTAGTAACTTTAACTACATCTAAATGAAGACAGAAATACATACAAGGGATGAAGAGAAGACGATCAGCAATTCAACATTACAGGAAAGGTTTGTTTGCTGCAACATGACAATCATCGCTGCTAGTAACTTTTAGTACATCTGAATGAAGAGACATATACATACAAGGGATGAAGAGCAGACGATTAGCAATTCAACATTACAGGAAAGGTTTGTTTGCTGCAATATCACAATCATCGCTGCTTTTAACTTTAAGTACATCTGAATGAATAGAGATATACATACAAGGGATGAAGAGAACACGATTAGAAATGCAATGCTACAGGAAAGGTTTGTTTGTTGCAATATGACAATCATCGCTGCCAGTAACTTTAAGTACATCTCAATGAAGAGAGAAATACTTACAAGGGATGAAGAGAAATCGATTAGCAATTCAATGTTACAGTTAAGGTCTGTATGCTACAACACGGCCATCATCGTTTCTAGTAACTTTAACTACATCTGAATGAAGAGAGAAATACATACAAGGGATGAAGAGAACACGATTAGCAATTCAACGTTACAGGAAAGATTTGTTTGCTGCAATATGACAATCATCGTTTCTAGTAATTTTAACTACATCTGAATGAAGAGAGATATACATAGAAGGGATGAAGAGAACACGATTAGCAATTCAATGTTACAGTTAAGATCTGTATGCTGCAACAGGGCCATCATTGTTTCTAGTAACTTTAAGTACATCTGAATGAAGAGATGTACACATAGAAGGGATGAAGAGAAGACGATTACCAATTCAACGCTACAGGAAAGGTGTGCTTACTGCAACATAGCAATCATTGCTTCTAGTAACTTTAGCTAAATCTGAATGAAGAGAGATATACTTACAAGGGAAGAAGTGAAGACGATTAGCAATTCAATGTTATAGTTAAGGTCTGTATGCTACAACACGGCCATAATCATTTCTAGTAACTTTAATTACATCAGAATGAAGAGAGAAATACATACAAGGGATGAAGAGAACACGATTAGCAATTCAACGTTACAGGAATCGTTTGTTTGCTGCAATATGACAATCATCGCTGCTAGTAACTTTAAGTACATCTGAATGAAGAGAGATATACATACAAGGGATGAAGAGAAGACGATTAGCAATTCAACGTTACAGGAAAGCTTTGTTTGCTGCAATACGACAATCATCGCTGCTAATAACTTTAAGTACATCTGAATGAAGAGAGATATACATACAAGGGATGAAGAGACCACGATTATTAATTCAATGTTACAGTTAAGGTCTGTATGCTGCAACACAGTCATCATCGTTTCTAGTAACTTTAACTACATCTGAATGAAGAGAGAAATACATACGACGAAGAGAAGATGATTAGCAATTCAACGTTACAGGAAAGGTTTTTTTGCTGCAATATGACAATCATCGCTGCTAGTAACTTTAAGTACATCTGAGTGAATAGAGATATACATACAAGGGATGAAGAGAACACGATTAGCAATTCAACGTTACTGGAAAGGTTTATTTGCTGCATATGACAATCATCGATGCTAGTAACTTTACCTACATCTGAATGAAGAGAGATATACATACCGGGGATGAAGAGAAGATGATCAGCAATTCAACGTTACAGGAAAGGTTTGTTTGCTGCAATATGACCATCATCGTTTCTAGTAACTTTAACTACATCTGAATGAAGAGAAATATACATACAAGGGATGAAGAGAACACGATTAGCAATTCAATGTTACAGTTAAGGTCAGTATGCTTCAACACCGCCATCATCGTTTGTAGTAACTTTAACTACATCTAAATGAAGAGAGAAATACATACAAGAGATGAAGAGAAGACGATTAGCAATTCAACGTTACAGGAAAGGTTTGTTTGCTGCAACATGACAAATCATCGTTGCTTGTAACTTTTAGTACATCTGAATGAAGAGAGATATACATACAAGGGATGAAGAGCAGACAATTAGCAATTCAACATTACAGGAAAGGTTTGTTTGCTGCAATATCACAATCATCGCTGCTTTTAACTTTAAGTACATCTGAATGAATAGAGATATACATACAAGGGATGAAGAGAACACGATTAGAAATGCAATGCTACAGGAAAGGTTTGTTTGCTGCAATATGACAATCATCGTTTCTAGTAATTTTAACTACATCTGAATGAAGAGAGATATACATAGAAGGGATGAAGAGAACACGATTAGCAATTCAATGTTACAGTTAAGGTCTGTATCCTGCAACACGGTCATCATCGTTTCTAGTAACTTTAACTACATCTGAATGCAGAGAGATATACATACAAGGGATGAAGAGAAGACGATTAGCAATTCAATGCTACAGGAAAAGTTTGTTTGTTGCAATATGACAATCATTGCTGCCAGTAACTTTAAGTACATCTGAATGAAGAGAGAAATACATACAAGGGATGAAGAGAAAACGATTTGCAATTCAATGTCACAGTTAAGGTCTGTATGCTGCAACAGGGCCATCATTGTTTCTAGTTACTATAAGTACATCTGAATGAAGAGATGTACACATAGAAGGGATGAAGAGAAGACGATTACCAATTCAACGCTACAGGAAAGGTGTGTTTACTGCGACATGACAATCATTGTTTCTAGTAACTTTAACTAAATCTGAATGAAGAGAGATATACTTACAAGGGAAGAAGAGAAGACGATTAGCAATTCAATGTTACAGTTAAGGTCTGTATGCTACAACACGGCTATAATCGTTTCTAGTAACTTTAACTACATCTGAATGAAGAGAGATATACATGCAAGCGATGAAGAGAAGACGATTAGCAATTCAACGTTACAGGAAAGGTTTGTTTGCTGCAATATGACAATCATCGCTGCTAGTAACTTTAAGTACATCTGAATGAAGACAGATATACATACAAGGGATGAAGAGAACACGATTAGCAATTCAATGTTACAGTTAAGGTCTGTATGCTGCAACACAGTCATCATCGTTTCTAGTAACTTTAACTACATCTGAATGAAGAGAGATATACATGCAAGCGATGAAGAGAAGACGATTAGCAATTCAACGTTACAGGAAAGGTTTGTTTGCTGCATATGACAATCATCGCTGCAAGTAACTTTAACTACATCTGAATGAAGAGAGATATACATACAGGGGATGAAGAGAAGACGATAAGCTATTCAACGTTACAGGAAAAATTTGTTTGCTGCAATATGACAATCATCGCTGCCAGTAACTTTAAGTACATCTGAATGAAGAGAGAAATACATACAAGGGATGAAGAGAAAACGATTAGCAATTCAACGTCACATTTAAGGTCTGTATGCTGCAACAGGGCCATCATTGTTTCTAGAAACTTTTTCTAGTAACTTTAAGTACATCTGAATGAAGAGAGGTACACATACAAGGGATGAAGAGAAGACGATTACCAATTCAACGTTACAGGAAAGGTGTGTTTACTGCAACAAGGCAATCATCGTTTCTAGTAACTTTAACTACATCTGAATGAAGAGAGATATACATATAAGGGATGAAGAGAAGACGATTAACAATTCAACAATACAGGAAAGGTCTGTATGGTGCAACACGGGCATCATCGTTTCTAGTAACTTTAACTACATCTGAATGAAGAGAGTTATACGTACAAGGGATGAAGAGAAGACGATTAGCAATTCAATGTTACAGGAAAGGTGTGTTTACTGCAATATGACAATCATCGTTTCTAGTAACTTTAAGTACATCTGAATGAAGAGAGATATACATACAAGGGATGAAGAGAACACGATTAGCAATTCAATGCTACAGGAAAGGTTTGTTTGCTGCAATATCACAATCATCGCTGCTTTTAACTTTAAGTACATCTGAATGAATAGATATATACATACAAGGGATGAAGAGAACACGATTAGAAATGCAATGCTACAGGAAAGGTTTGTTTGCTGCAATATGACAAACATCGTTTCTAGTAATTTTAACTATATCTGAATGAAGAGAGAAATACATACAAGGGATGAAGAGAAAACGATTTGCAATTCAATGTCACAGTTAAGGTCTGTATGCTGCAACAGGGCCATCATTGTTTCTAGTAACTATAAGTACATCTGAATGAAGAGATGTACACATAGAAGGGATGAAGAGAAGACGATTACCAATTCAACGCTACAGGAAAGGTGTGTTTACTGCGACATGACAATCATTGTTTCTAGTAACTTTAACTAAATCTGAATGAAGAGAGATATACTTACAAGGGAAGAAGAGAAGACGATTAGCAATTCAATGTTACAGTTAAGGTCTGTATGCTACAACACGGCTATAATCGTTTCTAGTAACTTTAACTACATCTGAATGAAGAGAGATATACATGCAAGCGATGAAGAGAAGACGATTAGCAATTCAACGTTACAGGAAAGGTTTGTTTGCTGCAATATGACAATCATCGCTGCTAGTAACTTTAAGTACATCTGAATGAAGAGAGATATACATACAAGGGATGAAGAGAACACGATTAGCAATTCAATGCTACAGGAAAGGTTTGTTTGCTGCAATATCACAATCATCGCTGCTTTTAACTTTAAGTACATCTGAATGAATAGATATATACATACAAGGGATGAAGAGAACACGATTAGAAATGCAATGCTACAGGAAAGGTTTGTTTGCTGCAATATGACAAACATCGTTTCTAGTAATTTTAACTATATCTGAATGAAGAGAGATATACATACAAGGGATGAAGAGAACACGATTAGCAATTCAATGTTACAGTTAAGGTCAGTATGCTGCAACACCGCCATCATCGTTTCTAGTAACTTTAACTACATCTAAATGAAGAGAGATATACATACAAGGGATGAAGAGAAGACGATTAGCAATTCAACGTTACAGGAAAGGTTTGTTTGCTGCAATATGAAAATCATCGCTGCTAGTAACTTTAAGTACATCTGAATGAAGAGAGATATACATACAAGGGATGAAGAGAAGACGATTAACAATTCAACAGTACAGGAAAGGTCTGTATGGTGCAACACGGCCATCATCGTTTCTAGTAACTTTAACTACATCTGAATGAAGAGAGTTATACGTACAAGGGATGAAGAGAAGACGATTAGCAATTCAATGTTACAGGAAAGGTGTGTTTACTGCAATATGACAATCATCGTTTCTAGTAATTTTAAGTACATCTAAATGAAGAGAGAAATACATAGAAGGGATGAAGAGAAGACGATTAGCAATTCAACGTTACAGGAAAGATTTGTTTGCTGCAATAATACAATCATCGCTGCTAGTAACTTTAAGTACATCTGAATGAAGAGAGATATACATACAAGGGATGAAGAGAACACGATTAGCAATTCAATGCTACAGGAAAGGTTTGTTTGCTGCAATATGACAATCATCGTTTCTAGTAATTTTAACTATATCTGAATGAAGAGAGATATACATACAAGGGATGAAGAGAACACGATTAGCAATTCAATGTTACAGTTAAGGTCAGTATGCTGCAACACCGCCATCATCGTTTCTTGTAACTTTAACTACATCTAAATGAAGATTGAAATACATACAAGGGATGAAGAAAAGACGAATAGCAATTCAACGTTACAGGAAAGGTTTGTTTGCTGCAACATGACAAAACATCGCTGCTAGTAACTTTTAGTACATCTGAATGAAGAGAGATATACATACAAGGGATGAAGAGCAGACGATTAGCAATTCAACATTACAGGAAAGGTTTGTTTGCTGCAATATCACAATCATCGCTGCTTTTAACTTTAAGTACATCTGAATGAATAGATATATACATACAAGGGAAAAAGAGAACACGATTAGAAATGCAATGCTACAGGAAAGGTTTGTTTGCTGCAATATGACAATCATCGCTGCCAGTAATTTTAACTACATCTGAATGAAGAGAGATATACATAGAAGGGATGAAGAGAACACGATTAGCAATTCAATGTTACAGTTAAGGTCTGTATGCTGCAACACGGTCATCATCGTTTCTAGTAACTTTAAATACATCTGAATGCAGAGGGATATACATACAAGGGATGAAGAGAACACGATTAGCAATTCAATGCTACAGGAAAGGTTTGTTTGCTGCAATATGACAATCATCGCTGCCAGTAACTTTAAGTACATCTGAATGAAGAGAGATATACATAAAAGGGATGAAGAGAAAACGATTAGCAATTCAATGTCAAAGTTAAGGTCTGTATGCTGCAACAGGGCCATCATTGTTTCTAGTAACTTTAAGTACATCTGAATGAAGAGATGTACACATAGAAGGGATGAAGAGAAGACGATTACCAATTCAACGCTACAGGAAAGGTGTGTTTACTGCAATATGACAATCATTGTTTCTAGTAACTTTAACTAAATCTGAATTTAGAGTGATATACTTACAAGGGAAGAAGAGAAGACGATTAGCAATTCAATGTTACACTTAAGGTCTGTATGCTACAACACGGCCATAATCGTTTCTCGTAAGTTTAACTACATCTGAATGAAGAGAGAAATACATACAAGGGATGAAGAGAAGACGATTAGAAATTCAACGTTACAGGAAAGGTTTGTTTGCTGCAATATGACAATCATCGCTGCTAGTAACTTTAAGTACATCTGAATGAAGAGAGATATACATACAAGGGATGAAGAGAAGACGATTAACAATTCAACAGTACAGGAAAGGTCTGTATGGTGCAACACGGCCATCATTGTTTCTAGTAACTTTAACTACATCTGAATGAAGAGAGTTATACGTACAAGGGATGAAGAGAAGACGATTAGCAATTCAATCTTACAGGAAAGGTGTGTTTACTGCAATATGAGAATCATCGTTTCTAGTAACTTTAAATACATCTGAATGCAGAGGGATATACATAAAAGGGATGAAGAGAACACGATTAGCAATTCAATGCTACAGGAAAGGTTTGTTTGCTGCAATATGACAATCATCGCTGCCAGCAACTTTAAGTACATCTGAATGAAGAGAGATATACATACAAGGGATGAAGAGAACACGATTAGCAATTCAATGCTACAGGAAAGGTTTGTTTGCTGCAATATGACAATCATCGTTTCTAGTAATTTTAACTATATCTGAATGAAGAGAGATATACATACAAGGGATGAAGAGAACACGATTAGCAATTCAATGTTACAGTTAAGGTCAGTATGCTGCAACACCGCCATCATCGTTTCTTGTAACTTTAACTACATCTAAATGAAGATTGAAATACATACAAGGGATGAAGAAAAGACGAATAGCAATTCAACGTTACAGGAAAGGTTTGTTTGCTGCAACATGACAAATCATCGCTGCTAGTAACTTTTAGTACATCTGAATGAAGAGAGATATACAAAGAAGGGATGAAGAGCAGACGATTAGCAATTCAACATTACAGGAAAGGTTTGTTTGCTGCAATATCACAATCATCGCTGCTTTTAACTTTAAGTACATCTGAATGAATAGATATATACATACAAGGGATGAAGAGAACAAGATTAGAAATGCAATGCTACAGGAAAGGTTTGTTTGCTGCAATATGACAATCATCGTTCCTATTAATTTTAACTACATCTGAATGAAGAGAGAAATACATACGACGAAGAGAAGATGATTAGCAATTCAACGTTACAGGAAAGGTTTTTTTGCTGCAATATGACAATCATCGCTGCTAATAACTTTAAGTACATCTGAATGAAGAGAGGTATACATACAAGGGATGAAGAGAACACGATTAGAAATGCAATGCTACAGGAAAGGTTTGTTTGTTGCAATATGACAATCATCGCTGCCAGTAACTTTAAGAACATCTGAATGAAGAGAGAAATACATACAAGGGATGAAGAGAAAACGATTAGCAATTCAATGTCAAAGTTAAGGTCTGTATGCTGCAACAGGGCCATCATTGTTTCTAGTAACTTTAAGTACATCTTAATGAAGAGATGTACACATAGAAGGGATGAAGAGAAGACGATTACCAATTCAACGCTACAGGAAAGGTGTGTTTACTGCAATATGACAATCATCGTTTCTAGTAACTTTAACTACATCTGAATGAAGAGAGAAATACATACAAGGGATGAAGAGAAGACGATTAGGAATGAAACGTTACAGGAAAGGTTTGTTTGCTGCAATATGACAATCATCGCTGCTAGTAACTTTAAGTACATCTGAATGAAGAGAGATATACATACAAGGGATGAAGAGAAGACGATTAACAATTCAACAGTACAGGAAAGGTCTGTATGGTGCAAGACGGCCATCATCGTTTCTAGTAACTTTAACTACATCTGAATGAAGAGAGTTATACGTACAAGGGATGAAGAGAAGACGATTAGCAATTCAATGTTACAGGAAAGGTGTGTTTACTGCAATATGAGAATCATCGTTTCTAGTAACTTTAAGTACATCTAAATGAAGAGAGAAATACATACAAGGGATGAAGAGAACACGATTAGCAATTCAATGCTACAGGAAAGGTTTGTTTGCTGCAATATGACAAATCATCGCTGCTAGTAACTTTTAGTACATCTGAATGAAGAGAGATAAACATACAAGGGATGAAGAGAACACGATTAGAAATGCAATGCTACAGGAAAGGTTTGTTTGCTGCAATATTGCAATCATCGTCTCTAGTAATTTTAACTACATCTGAATGCAGAGAGATATACATACAAGGGATGAAGAGAACACGATTAGCAATTCAAGGCTACAGGAAAGGTTTGTTTGTTGCAATATGACAATTATCGCTGCCAGTAACTTTAAGTACATCTGAATCAAGAGAGAAATACATACAAGGGATGAACAGAAGACGATTAACAATTCAACGTTACAGGAAAGGTTTGTTTGCTACAATATGACAATCATCGCTGCTAGTAACTTTAAGTACATCTGAATGAAGAGAGATATACATACAAGGGATGAAGAGAACACGATTATTAATTCAATGTTACAGTTAAGGTCTGTATGCTGCAACACAGTCATCATCGTTTCTAGTAACTTTAACTACATCTGAATGAAGAGAGAAATACATACAAGGGATGAAGAGAAAACGATTAGCAATTCAACGTCACAGTTAAGGTCTGTACGCTGCAACAGGGCCATCATTGTTTCTAGTAACTTTTTCTAGTAACTTTAAGTACATCTGAATGAAGAGAGGTACAAGCGATGAAGAGAACACGATTAGCATTTCAGTGCTACAGCAAAGGTTTGTTTGCTGCAATATGACAATCATCGTTTCTAGTAATTTTAACTACATCTGAATGAAGAGAGATATACATACAAGGGATGAAGAGAACACGATTAGCAATTCAATGTTTCAGTTAAGGTCTGTATGCTTCAACACGGAAATCATCGTTTCTAGGAACTTTAACTACATCTGAATGAAGAGAGAAATACATACAAGGGATGAAGAGAAGACGATTACCAATTCAACGTTACAGGAAAGGTGTGTTTACTGCAACATGACAATCATCGTTTCTAGTAACTTTAACTACATCTGAATGAAGAGAGATATACGTGCAAGGGATGAAGGGAAGACGATTAGCAATTCAATGTTACAGGAAAGGTGTGTTTACTGCAATATGACAATCATCGTTTATAGTAACTTTAAGTACATGTAAATGAAGAGAGAAATACATACAAGGGATGAAGAGAAGACGATTAGCAATTCAACGTTACAGGAAAGTTTTGTTTGCTGCAATATGACAATCATCGCTGCTATTAACTTTAAGTACATCTGAATGAAGAGAGATATACATACAAGGGATGAAGAGAACACGATTAGCATTTCAATGCTACAGGAAAGGTTTGTTTGCTGCAATATGACAATCATCGTTTCTAGTAATTTTAACTACATCTGAATGAAGAGTGATATACATACAAGGGATGAAGAGAACACGATTAGCAATTCAATGTTACAGTTAAGGTCAGTATGCTGCAACACCGCCATCATCGTTTCTTGTAACTTTAACTACATCTAAATGAAGAGAGAAATACATACAAGGGATGAAGAGAAGACGATTAGCAATTCAACGTTACAGGACAGGTTTGTTTGCTGCAACATGACAAATCATCGCTGCTAGTAACTTTTAGTACATCTGAATGAAGTGAGATATACATACAAGGGATGAAGAGCAGACGATTAGCAATTCAACATTACAGGAAAGGTTTGTTTGCTGCAATATCACAATCATCGCTGCTTTTAACTTTAAGTACATCTGAATGAATAGAGATATACACACAAGGGATGAAGAGAACACGATTAGCAATTCAATGCTACAGGAAAGGTTTGTTTGTTGCAATATGACAATCATCGCTGCCAGTAACTTTAACTACATCTGAATGCAGAGAGATATACATTAAAGGGATGAAGAGAAGACGATTAGCAATTCAACGTTACAGGAAAGTTTTGTTTGCTGCAATATGACAATCATCGTTTCTAGTAATTTTAACTACATCTGAATGAAGAGAGATATACATACAAGGGATGAAGAGAACACGATTAGCAATTCAATGTTACAGTTAAGGTCTGTATGCTTCAACACGGAAATCATCCTTTCTAGGAACTTTAACAACATCTGAATGAAGAGAGAAATATACAAGCAATGAAGGGAAGACGATTAGCAATTCAACGTTACAGCAAAGGTGTGTTTGCTGCAATATGACAATCATCGTTTCTGTTAACTTTTAGTACATCTGAATGAAGACAGATATACATACAAGGGATGAAGAGAACACGATTACCAATTCAACATTACAGGAAAGGTTTGTTTGCTGCAATATGACAATCATCGTTTCTAGTAATTTTAGCTACATCTGAATGAAGAGAGATATACATACAAGGGATGAAGAGAACACGATTAGCAATTCCACGTTACAGGAAAGGTTTGTTTTCTGCAATATGACAATCATCGCTGCTAGTAACTTTAAGTACATCTGAATGAATAGAGATATACATACAAGGGATGAAGAGAACACGATTAGCAATTCAATGCTACAGGAAAGGTTTGTTTGCTGCAATATGACAATCATCGTTTCTAGTAATTTTAACTACATCTGAATGAAGAGTGATATACATACAAGGGATGAAGAGAACACGATTAGCAATTCAATGTTACAGTTAAGGTCAGTATGCTGCAACACCGCCATCATCGTTTCTTGTAACATTAACTACATCTAAATGAAGAGAGAAATACATACAAGGGATGAAGAGAAGACGATTAGCAATTCAACGTTACAGGAAAGGTTTGTTTGCTGCAACATGACAAATCATCGCTGCTAGTAACTTTTAGTACATCTGAATGAAGTGAGATATACATACAAGGGATGAAGAGCAGACGATTTGCAATTCAACATTACAGGAAAGGTTTGTTTGCTGCAATATCACAATCATCGCTGCTTTTAACTTTAAGTACATGTGAATGAATAGTGATATACACACAAGGGATGAAGAGAACACGATTAGCAATTCAATGCTACAGGAAAGGTTTGTTTGCTGCAACATGACAAATCATCGCTGCTAGTAACTTTTAGTACATCTGAATGAAGAGACATATACATACAAGGGATGAAGAGATCGCGATTAGAAATGCAATGCTACAGGAAAGGTTTGTTTGTTGCAATATGACAATCATCGCTGCCAGTAACTTTAAGAACATCTGAATGACGAGAGAAATACATACAAGGGATGAAGAGAAAACGATTAGCAATTCAATGTCACAGTTAAGGTCTGTATGCTGCAACAGGGCCATCATTGTTTCTAGTAACTTTAAGTACATCTGAATGAAGAGAGGTACACATAGAAGTGATGAAGAGAAGACGATTACCAATTCAACGTTACAGGAAAGGTGTGTTTACTGCAACATGACAATCATCGTTTCTAGTAACTTTAACTACATCTGAATGAAGAGAGATATACATACAAGGGATGAAGAGAACACGATTAACAATTCAATGTTACAGTTAAGGTCAGTATGCTGCAACACCACCATCATCGTTTCTAGTAACTTTAAGTACATCTGAATGAAGAGAGAAATACATACAAGGGATGAAGAGCAGACGATTAGCAATTCAACATTACAGGAAAGGTTTGTTTGCTGCAATATCACAATCATCGCTGCTTTTAACTTTAAGTACATGTGAATGAATAGTGATATACACACAAGGGATGAAGAGAACACGATTAGCAATTCAATGCTACAGGAAAGGTTTGTTTGCTGCAACATGACAAATCATCGCTGCTAGTAACTTTTAGTACATCTGAATGAAGAGACATATACATACCAGGGATGAAGAGAACACGATTAGAAATGCAATGCTACAGGAAAGGTTTGTTTGTTGCAATATGACAATCATCGCTGCCAGTAACTTTAAGAACATCTGAATGACGAGAGAAATACATACAAGGGATGAAGAGAAAACGATTAGCAATTCAATGTCACAGTTAAGGTCTGTATGCTGCAACAGGGCCATCATTGTTTCTAGTAACTTTAAGTACATCTGAATGAAGAGAGGTACACATAGAAGTGATGAAGAGAAGACGATTACCAATTCAACGTTACAGGAAAGGTGTGTTTACTGCAACATGACAATCATCGTTTCTAGTAACTTTAACTACATCTGAATGAAGAGAGATATACATACAAGGGATGAAGAGAACACGATTAACAATTCAATGTTACAGTTAAGGTCAGTATGCTGCAACACCGCCATCATCGTTTCTAGTAACTTTAAGTACATCTGAATGAAGAGAGAAATACATACAAGGGATGAAGAGAAGACGATTAGCAATTCAACGTTACAGGAAAGGTTTGTTTGCTGCAATATGACAATCATCGCTGCTAGTAACTTTAAGTACATCTGAATGAAGAGAGATATACATACAAGGGATGAAGAGAACACGATTAGCAATTCAACGTTACTGGAAAGGTTTGTTTGCTGCAATATGACAATCATCGCTGCTAGTAACTTTAAGTACATCTGAATGAAGAGAGATATACATACAAGGGATGAAGAGAACACGGTTAGCAATTCAATGTTACAGTTAAGGTCTGTATGCTGCAACACAGTTATCATCGTTTCTAGTAACTTTAACTACATCTGAATGAAGAGAGAAAGACATACAAGGGATGAAGAGAAAACGATTAGCAATTCAACGTCACAGTTAAGGTCTGTACGCTGCAACAGGGCCATCATTGTTTCTAGTAACTTTTTCTAGTAACTTTAAGTACATCTGAATGAAGAGAGGTACACATACAAGGGATGAAGAGAAGACGATAACCAATTCAACGTTACAGGAAAGGTGTGTTTACTGCAACATGACAATCATCGTTTCTAGTAACTTTAACTACATCTGAATGAAGAGAGATATACATACAAGGGATGAAGAGAAGAGGATTAACAATTCAACAATACAGGAAAGGTCTGTGTGGTGCAACACGGCCATCATCGTTTATAGTAACTTTAACTACATCTGAATGAAGAGAGAAATACATACAAGGGATGAAGAGAAGACGATTAGCAATTCAACGTTACAGCAAAGCTTTGTTTGCTGCAATATGACAATCATCGCTGCTATTAACTTTAAGTACATCTGAATGAAGAGAGATATACTTACAAGGGATGAAGAGAAGACGATTAGCAATTCAACGTTACAGGAAAGTTTTGTTTGCTGCAATATGACAATCATCGCTGCTATTAACTTTAAGTACATCTGAATGAAGAGAGATATACATACAAGGGATGAAGAGAACACGATTAGCAATTCAATGTTTCAGTTAAGGTCTGTATGCTTCAACACGGAAATCATCGTTTCTAGGAACTTTCACTACATCTGAATGAAGAGAGATATACATACAAGGGATGAAGAGAACACGATTAGCAATTCAATGTTACAGTTAAGGTCAGTACGCTGCAACACCGCCATCATCGTTTCTAGTAACTATAACTACATCTAAATGAAGAGAGAAATACATACAAGGGATGAAGAGAAGACGATTAGGAATGAAACGTTACAGGAAAGGTTTGTTTGCTGCAATATGACAATCATCGCTGCTAGTAACTTTAAGTACATCTGAATGAAGAGAGATATACATACAAGGGATGAAGAGAAGACGATTAACAATTCAACAGTACAGGAAAGGTCTGTATGGTGCAACACGGCCATCATCGTTTCTAGTAACTTTAACTACATCTGAATGAAGAGAGTTATACGTACAAGGGATGAAGAGAAGACGATTAGCAATTCAATGTTACAGGAAAGGTGTGTTTACTGCAATATGAGAATCATCGTTTCTAGTAACTTTAAGTACATCTAAATGAAGAGAGAAATACATACAAGGGATGAAGAGAACACGATTAGCAATTCAATGCTACAGGAAAGGTTTGTTTGCTGCAATATGACAAATCATCGCTGCTAGTAACTTTTAGTACATCTGAATGAAGAGAGATATACATACAAGGGATGAAGAGAACACGATTAGAAACGCAATGCTACAGGAAAGGTTTGTTTGCTGCAATATTGCAATCATCGTCTCTAGTAATTTTAACTACATCTGAATGCAGAGAGATATACATACAAGGGATGAAGAGAACACGATTAGCAATTCAAGGCTACAGGAAAGGTTTGTTTGTTGCAATATGACAATTATCGCTGCCAGTAACTTTAAGTACATCTGAATCAAGAGAGAAATACATACAAGGGATGAACAGAAGACGATTAACAATTCAACGTTACAGGAAAGGTTTGTTTGCTACAATATGACAATCATCGCTGCTAGTAACTTTAAGTACATCTGAATGAAGAGAGATATACATACAAGGGATGAAGAGAACACGATTATTAATTCAATGTTACAGTTAAGGTCTGTATGCTGCAACACAGTCATCATCGTTTCTAGTAACTTTAACTACATCTGAATGAAGAGAGAAATACATACAAGGGATGAAGAGAAAACGATTAGCAATTCAACGTCACAGTTAAGGTCTGTACGCTGCAACAGGGCCATCATTGTTTCTAGTAACTTTTTCTAGTAACTTTAAGTACATCTGAATGAAGAGAGGTACAAGCGATGAAGAGAACACGATTAGCATTTCAGTGCTACAGCAAAGGTTTGTTTGCTGCAATATGACAATCATCGTTTCTAGTAATTTTAACTACATCTGAATGAAGAGAGATATACATACAAGGGATGAAGAGAACACGATTAGCAATTCAATGTTTCAGTTAAGGTCTGTATGCTTCAACACGGAAATCATCGTTTCTAGGAACTTTAACTACATCTGAATGAAGAGAGAAATACATACAAGGGATGAAGAGAAGACGATTACCAATTCAACGTTACAGGAAAGGTGTGTTTACTGCAACATGACAATCATCGTTTCTAGTAACTTTAACTACATCTGAATGAAGAGAGATATACGTGCAAGGGATGAAGGGAAGACGATTAGCAATTCAATGTTACAGGAAAGGTGTGTTTACTGCAATATGACAATCATCGTTTATAGTAACTTTAAGTACATGTAAATGAAGAGAGAAATACATACAAGGGATGAAGAGAAGACGATTAGCAATTCAACGTTACAGGAAAGTTTTGTTTGCTGCAATATGACAATCATCGCTGCTATTAACTTTAAGTACATCTGAATGAAGAGAGATATACATACAAGGGATGAAGAGAACACGATTAGCATTTCAATGCTACAGGAAAGGTTTGTTTGCTGCAATATGACAATCATCGTTTCTTGTAATTTTAACTACATCTGAATGAAGAGAGATATACATACAAGGGATGAAGAGAACACGATTAGCAATTCAATGTTACAGTTAAGGTCTGTATGCTTCAACACGGAAATCATCCTTTCTAGGAACTTTAACAACATCTGAATGAAGAGAGAAATACATACAAGGGATGAAGAGAAGACGATTAGCAATTCAACGTTACAGCAAAGGTGTGTTTGCTGCAATATGACAATCATCGTTTCTGTTAACTTTTAGTACATCTGAATGAAGACAGATATACATACAAGGGATGAAGAGAACACGATTAGCAATTCAACATTACAGGAAAGGTTTGTTTGCTGCAATATGACAATAATCGTTTCTAGTAATTTTAGCTACATCTGAATGAAGAGAGATATACATACAAGGGATGAAGAGAACACGATTAGCATTTCAGTGCTACAGGAAAGGTTTGTTTGCTGCAATATGACAATCATCGCTGCTAGTAACTTTAAGTACATCTGAATGAATAGAGATATACATACAAGGGATGAAGAGAACACGATTAGCAATTCAATGCTACAGGAAAGGTTTGTTTGCTGCAATATGACAATCATCGTTTCTAGTAATTTTAACTACATCTGAATGAAGAGTGATATACATACAAGGGATGAAGAGAACACGATTAGCAATTCAATGTTACAGTTAAGGTCAGTATGCTGCAACACCGCCATCATCGTTTCTTGTAACTTTAACTACATCTAAATGAAGAGAGAAATACATACAAGGGATGAAGAGAAGACGATTAGCAATTCAACGTTACAGGACAGGTTTGTTTGCTGCAACATGACAAATCATCGCTGCTAGTAACTTTTAGTACATCTGAATGAAGTGAGATATACATACAAGGGATGAAGAGCAGACGATTAGCAATTCAACATTACAGGAAAGGTTTGTTTGCTGCAATATCACAATCATCGCTGCTTTTAACTTTAAGTACATCTGAATGAATAGAGATATACACACAAGGGATGAAGAGAACACGATTAGCAATTCAATGCTACAGGAAAGGTTTGTTTGTTGCAATATGACAATCATCGCTGCCAGTAACTTTAACTACATCTGAATGCAGAGAGATATACATTCAAGGGATGAAGAGAAGACGATTAGCAATTCAACGTTACAGGAAAGTTTTGTTTGCTGCAATATGACAATCATCGTTTCTAGTAATTTTAACTACATCTGAATGAAGAGAGATATACATACAAGGGATGAAGAGAACACGATTAGCAATTCAATGTTACAGTTAAGGTCTGTATGCTTCAACACGGAAATCATCCTTTCTAGGAACTTTAACAACATCTGAATGAAGAGAGAAATATACAAGGGATGAAGGGAAGACGATTAGCAATTCAACGTTACAGCAAAGGTGTGTTTGCTGCAATATGACAATCATCGTTTCTGTTAACTTTTAGTACATCTGAATGAAGACAGATATACATACAAGGGATGAAGAGAACACGATTACCAATTCAACATTACAGGAAAGGTTTGTTTGCTGCAATATGACAATCATCGTTTCTAGTAATTTTAGCTACATCTGAATGAAGAGAGATATACATACAAGGGATGAAGAGAACACGATTAGCAATTCCACGTTACAGGAAAGGTTTGTTTTCTGCAATATGACAATCATCGCTGCTAGTAACTTTAAGTACATCTGAATGAATAGAGATATACATACAAGGGATGAAGAGAACACGATTAGCAATTCAATGCTACAGGAAAGGTTTGTTTGCTGCAATATGACAATCATCGTTTCTAGTAATTTTAACTACATCTGAATGAAGAGTGATATACATACAAGGGATGAAGAGAACACGATTAGCAATTCAATGTTACAGTTAAGGTCAGTATGCTGCAACACCGCCATCATCGTTTCTTGTAACATTAACTACATCTAAATGAAGAGAGAAATACATACAAGGGATGAAGAGAAGACGATTAGCAATTCAACGTTACAGGAAAGGTTTGTTTGCTGCAACATGACAAATCATCGCTGCTAGTAACTTTTAGTACATCTGAATGAAGTGAGATATACATACAAGGGATGAAGAGCAGACGATTTGCAATTCAACATTACAGGAAAGGTTTGTTTGCTGCAATATCACAATCATCGCTGCTTTTAACTTTAAGTACATGTGAATGAATAGTGATATACACACAAGGGATGAAGAGAACACGATTAGCAATTCAATGCTACAGGAAAGGTTTGTTTGCTGCAACATGACAAATCATCGCTGCTAGTAACTTTTAGTACATCTGAATGAAGAGAGATATACATACAAGGGATGAAGAGATCGCGATTAGAAATGCAATGCTACAGGAAAGGTTTGTTTGTTGCAATATGACAATCATCGCTGCCAGTAACTTTAAGAACATCTGAATGACGAGAGAAATACATACAAGGGATGAAGAGAAAACGATTAGCAATTCAATGTCACAGTTAAGGTCTGTATGCTGCAACAGGGCCATCATTGTTTCTAGTAACTTTAAGTACATCTGAATGAAGAGAGGTACACATAGAAGTGATGAAGAGAAGACGATTACCAATTCAACGTTACAGGAAAGGTGTGTTTACTGCAACATGACAATCATCGTTTCTAGTAACTTTAACTACATCTGAATGAAGAGAGATATACATACAAGGGATGAAGAGAACACGATTAACAATTCAATGTTACAGTTAAGGTCAGTATGCTGCAACACCACCATCATCGTTTCTAGTAACTTTAAGTACATCTGAATGAAGAGAGAAATACATACAAGGGATGAAGAGCAGACGATTAGCAATTCAACATTACAGGAAAGGTTTGTTTGCTGCAATATCACAATCATCGCTGCTTTTAACTTTAAGTACATGTGAATGAATAGTGATATACACACAAGGGATGAAGAGAACACGATTAGCAATTCAATGCTACAGGAAAGGTTTGTTTGCTGCAACATGACAAATCATCGCTGCTAGTAACTTTTAGTACATCTGAATGAAGAGACATATACATACCAGGGATGAAGAGAACACGATTAGAAATGCAATGCTACAGGAAAGGTTTGTTTGTTGCAATATGACAATCATCGCTGCCAGTAACTTTAAGAACATCTGAATGACGAGAGAAATACATACAAGGGATGAAGAGAAAACGATTAGCAATTCAATGTCACAGTTAAGGTCTGTATGCTGCAACAGGGCCATCATTGTTTCTAGTAACTTTAAGTACATCTGAATGAAGAGAGGTACACATAGAAGTGATGAAGAGAAGACGATTACCAATTCAACGTTACAGGAAAGGTGTGTTTACTGCAACATGACAATCATCGTTTCTAGTAACTTTAACTACATCTGAATGAAGAGAGATATACATACAAGGGATGAAGAGAACACGATTAACAATTCAATGTTACAGTTAAGGTCAGTATGCTGCAACACCGCCATCATCGTTTCTAGTAACTTTAAGTACATCTGAATGAAGAGAGAAATACATACAAGGGATGAAGAGAAGACGATTAGCAATTCAACGTTACAGGAAAGGTTTGTTTGCTGCAATATGACAATCATCGCTGCTAGTAACTTTAAGTACATCTGAATGAAGAGAGAAATACATACAAGGGATGAAGAGAACACGATTAGCAATTCAACGTTACTGGAAAGGTTTGTTTGCTGCAATATGACAATCATCGCTGCTAGTAACTTTAAGTACATCTGAATGAAGAGAGATATACATACAAGGGATGAAGAGAACACGGTTAGCAATTCAATGTTACAGTTAAGGTCTGTATGCTGCAACACAGTTATCATCGTTTCTAGTAACTTTAACTACATCTGAATGAAGAGAGAAAGACATACAAGGGATGAAGAGAAAACGATTAGCAATTCAACGTCACAGTTAAGGTCTGTACGCTGCAACAGGGCCATCATTGTTTCTAGTAACTTTTTCTAGTAACTTTAAGTACATCTGAATGAAGAGAGGTACACATACAAGGGATGAAGAGAAGACGATAACCAATTCAACGTTACAGGAAAGGTGTGTTTACTGCAACATGACAATCATCGTTTCTAGTAACTTTAACTACATCTGAATGAAGAGAGATATACATACAAGGGATGAAGAGAAGAGGATTAACAATTCAACAATACAGGAAAGGTCTGTGTGGTGCAACACGGCCATCATCGTTTATAGTAACTTTAACTACATCTGAATGAAGAGAGAAATACATACAAGGGATGAAGAGAAGACGATTAGCAATTCAACGTTACAGCAAAGCTTTGTTTGCTGCAATATGACAATCATCGCTGCTATTAACTTTAAGTACATCTGAATGAAGAGAGATATACTTACAAGGGATGAAGAGAAGACGATTAGCAATTCAACGTTACAGGAAAGTTTTGTTTGCTGCAATATGACAATCATCGCTGCTATTAACTTTAAGTACATCTGAATGAAGAGAGATATACATACAAGGGATGAAGAGAACACGATTAGCAATTCAATGTTTCAGTTAAGGTCTGTATGCTTCAACACGGAAATCATCGTTTCTAGGAACTTTCACTACATCTGAATGAAGAGAGATATACATACAAGGGATGAAGAGAACACGATTAGCAATTCAATGTTACAGTTAAGGTCAGTACGCTGCAACACCGCCATCATCGTTTCTAGTAACTATAACTACATCTAAATGAAGAGAGAAATACATACAAGGGATGAAGAGAAGACGATTAGCAATTCAACGTTACAGGAAAGGTTTGTTTGCTGCAACATGACAAATCATCGCTGCTAGCAACTTTTAGTACATCTGAATGAAGAGAGATATACATACAAGGGATGAAGAGAACACGATTAGAAATGCAATGCTACAGGAAAGGTTTGTTTGCTGCAATATGACAATCATAGTTTCTAGTAATTTTAACTACATCTGAATGCAGAGAGATATACATACAAGGGATGAAGAGAAGACGATTAGCAATTCAATGTTACAGTTAAGGTCTGTATGCTGCAACACAGTCATCATCGTTTCTAGTAACTTTAACTACATCTGAATGAAGAGAGAAATACATACAAGGGATGAAGAGAAAACGATTAGCAATTCAACGTCACAGTTAAGGTCTGTACGCTGCAACAGGGCCATCATTGTTTCTAGTTACTTTTTCTAGTAACTTTAACTACATCTGAATGAAGAGAGATATACGTACAAGGGATGAAGGGAAGACGATTAGCAATTCAATGTTACAGGAAAAATGTGTTTACTGCAATATGACAATCATCGTTAATAGTAACTTTAAGTACATCTAAATGAAGAGAGAAATACATACAAGGGATGAAGAGAAGACGATTAGCAATTCAACATTACAGGAAAGGTTTGTTTGCTGCAACATGACAAATCATCGCTCCTAGTAACTTTTAGTACATCTGAATGAAGAGAGATATACATACAAGGGATGAAGAGCAGACGATTAGCAATTCAACATTACAGGAAAGGTTTGTTTGCTGCAATATCACAATCATCGCTGCTTTTAACTTTAAGTACATCTGAATGAATAGAGATATACATAAAAGGGATGAAGAGAACACGATTAGAAATGCAATGCTAAAGGAAAGGTTTGTTTGCTGCAATATGACAATCATCGTTTCTCGTAATTTTAACTACATCTGAATGCAGAGACATATACATACACGGGATGAAGAGAACGCGATTAGCAATTCAGTGCTACAGGAAAGGTTTGTTTGTTGCAATATGACAATCATCGCTGCCAGTAACTTTAAGTACATCTGAATGAAGAGAGATATACATTCAAGGGATGAAGAGAAGACGATTAGCAATTCAACGTTACAGGAAAGTTTTGTTTGCTGCAATATGACAATCATCGTTTCTAGTAATTTTAACTACATCTGAATGAAGAGAGATATACATACAAGGGATGAAGAGAACACGATTAGCAATTCAATGTTACAGTTAAGGTCTGTATGCTTCAACACGGAAATCATCCTTTCTAGGAACTTTAACAACATCTGAATGAAGAGAGAAATATACAAGGGATGAAGGGAAGACGATTAGCAATTCAACGTTACAGCAAAGGTGTGTTTGCTGCAATATGACAATCATCGTTTCTGTTAACTTTTAGTACATCTGAATGAAGACAGATATACATACAAGGGATGAAGAGAACACGATTACCAATTCAACATTACAGGAAAGGTTTGTTTGCTGCAATATGACAATCATCGTTTCTAGTAATTTTAGCTACATCTGAATGAAGAGAGATATACATACAAGGGATGAAGAGAACACGATTAGCAATTCCACGTTACAGGAAAGGTTTGTTTGCTGCAATATGACAATCATCGCTGCTAGTAACTTTAAGTACATCTGAATGAATAGAGATATACATACAAGGGATGAAGAGAACACGATTAGCAATTCAATGCTACAGGAAAGGTTTGTTTGCTGCAATATGACAATCATCGTTTCTAGTAATTTTAACTACATCTGAATGAAGAGTGATATACATACAAGGGATGAAGAGAACACGATTAGCAATTCAATGTTACAGTTAAGGTCAGTATGCTGCAACACCGCCATCATCGTTTCTTGTAACATTAACTACATCTAAATGAAGAGAGAAATACATACAAGGGATGAAGAGAAGACGATTAGCAATTCAACGTTACAGGAAAGGTTTGTTTGCTGCAACATGACAAATCATCGCTGCTAGTAACTTTTAGTACATCTGAATGAAGTGAGATATACATACAAGGGATGAAGAGCAGACGATTAGCAATTCAACATTACAGGAAAGGTTTGTTTGCTGCAATATCACAATCATCGCTGCTTTTAACTTTAAGTACATGTGAATGAATAGTGATATACACACAAGGGATGAAGAGAACACGATTAGCAATTCAATGCTACAGGAAAGGTTTGTTTGCTGCAACATGACAAATCATCGCTGCTAGTAACTTTTAGTACATCTGAATGAAGAGACATATACATACAAGGGATGAAGAGAACACGATTAGAAATGCAATGCTACAGGAAAGGTTTGTTTGTTGCAATATGACAATCATCGCTGCCAGTAACTTTAAGAACATCTGAATGACGAGAGAAATACATACAAGGGATGAAGAGAAAACGATTAGCAATTCAATGTCACAGTTAAGGTCTGTATGCTGCAACAGGGCCATCATTGTTTCTAGTAACTTTAAGTACATCTGAATGAAGAGAGGTACACATAGAAGTGATGAAGAGAAGACGATTACCAATTCAACGTTACAGGAAAGGTGTGTTTACTGCAACATGACAATCATCGTTTCTAGTAACTTTAACTACATCTGAATGAAGAGAGATATACATACAAGGGATGAAGAGAACACGATTAACAATTCAATGTTACAGTTAAGGTCAGTATGCTGCAACACCACCATCATCGTTTCTAGTAACTTTAAGTACATCTGAATGAAGAGAGAAATACATACAAGGGATGAAGAGCAGACGATTAGCAATTCAACATTACAGGAAAGGTTTGTTTGCTGCAATATCACAATCATCGCTGCTTTTAACTTTAAGTACATGTGAATGAATAGTGATATACACACAAGGGATGAAGAGAACACGATTAGCAATTCAATGCTACAGGAAAGGTTTGTTTGCTGCAACATGACAAATCATCGCTGCTAGTAACTTTTAGTACATCTGAATGAAGAGACATATACATACCAGGGATGAAGAGAACACGATTAGAAATGCAATGCTACAGGAAAGGTTTGTTTGTTGCAATATGACAATCATCGCTGCCAGTCACTTTAAGAACATCTGAATGACGAGAGAAATACATACAAGGGATGAAGAGAAAACGATTAGCAATTCAATGTCACAGTTAAGGTCTGTATGCTGCAACAGGGCCATCATTGTTTCTAGTAACTTTAAGTACATCTGAATGAAGAGAGGTACACATAGAAGTGATGAAGAGAAGACGATTACCAATTCAACGTTACAGGAAAGGTGTGTTTACTGCAACATGACAATCATCGTTTCTAGTAACTTTAACTACATCTGAATGAAGAGAGATATACATACAAGGGATGAAGAGAACACGATTAACAATTCAATGTTACAGTTAAGGTCAGTATGCTGCAACACCGCCATCATCGTTTCTAGTAACTTTAAGTACATCTGAATGAAGAGAGAAATACATACAAGGGATGAAGAGAAGACGATTAGCAATTCAACGTTACAGGAAAGGTTTGTTTGCTGCAATATGACAATCATCGCTGCTAGTAACTTTAAGTACATCTGAATGAAGAGAGAAATACATACAAGGGATGAAGAGAACACGATTAGCAATTCAACGTTACTGGAAAGGTTTGTTTGCTGCAATATGACAATCATCGCTGCTAGTAACTTTAAGTACATCTGAATGAAGAGAGATATACATACAAGGGATGAAGAGAACACGGTTAGCAATTCAATGTTACAGTTAAGGTCTGTATGCTGCAACACAGTTATCATCGTTTCTAGTAACTTTAACTACATCTGAATGAAGAGAGAAAGACATACAAGGGATGAAGAGAAAACGATTAGCAATTCAACGTCACAGTTAAGGTCTGTACGCTGCAACAGGGCCATCATTGTTTCTAGTAACTTTTTCTAGTAACTTTAAGTACATCTGAATGAAGAGAGGTACACATACAAGGGATGAAGAGAAGACGATAACCAATTCAACGTTACAGGAAAGGTGTGTTTACTGCAACATGACAATCATCGTTTCTAGTAACTTTAACTACATCTGAATGAAGAGAGATATACATACAAGGGATGAAGAGAAGAGGATTAACAATTCAACAATACAGGAAAGGTCTGTGTGGTGCAACACGGCCATCATCGTTTATAGTAACTTTAACTACATCTGAATGAAGAGAGAAATACATACAAGGGATGAAGAGAAGACGATTAGCAATTCAACGTTACAGCAAAGCTTTGTTTGCTGCAATATGACAATCATCGCTGCTATTAACTTTAAGTACATCTGAATGAAGAGAGATATACTTACAAGGGATGAAGAGAAGACGATTAGCAATTCAACGTTACAGGAAAGTTTTGTTTGCTGCAATATGACAATCATCGCTGCTATTAACTTTAAGTACATCTGAATGAAGAGAGATATACATACAAGGGATGAAGAGAACACGATTAGCAATTCAATGTTTCAGTTAAGGTCTGTATGCTTCAACACGGAAATCATCGTTTCTAGGAACTTTCACTACATCTGAATGAAGAGAGATATACATACAAGGGATGAAGAGAACACGATTAGCAATTCAATGTTACAGTTAAGGTCAGTACGCTGCAACACCGCCATCATCGTTTCTAGTAACTATAACTACATCTAAATGAAGAGAGAAATACATACAAGGGATGAAGAGAAGACGATTAGCAATTCAACGTTACAGGAAAGGTTTGTTTGCTGCAACATGACAAATCATCGCTGCTAGCAACTTTTAGTACATCTGAATGAAGAGAGATATACATACAAGGGATGAAGAGAACACGATTAGAAATGCAATGCTACAGGAAAGGTTTGTTTGCTGCAATATGACAATCATAGTTTCTAGTAATTTTAACTACATCTGAATGCAGAGAGATATACATACAAGGGATGAAGAGAAGACGATTAGCAATTCAATGTTACAGTTAAGGTCTGTATGCTGCAACACAGTCATCATCGTTTCTAGTAACTTTAACTACATCTGAATGAAGAGAGAAATACATACAAGGGATGAAGAGAAAACGATTAGCAATTCAACGTCACAGTTAAGGTCTGTACGCTGCAACAGGGCCATCATTGTTTCTAGTTACTTTTTCTAGTAACTTTAACTACATCTGAATGAAGAGAGATATACGTACAAGGGATGAAGGGAAGACGATTAGCAATTCAATGTTACAGGAAAAATGTGTTTACTGCAATATGACAATCATCGTTAATAGTAACTTTAAGTACATCTAAATGAAGAGAGAAATACATACAAGGGATGAAGAGAAGACGATTAGCAATTCAACATTACAGGAAAGGTTTGTTTGCTGCAACATGACAAATCATCGCTCCTAGTAACTTTTAGTACATCTGAATGAAGAGAGATATACATACAACGGATGAAGAGCAGACGATTAGCAATTCAACATTACAGGAAAGGTTTGTTTGCTGCAATATCACAATCATCGCTGCTTTTAACTTTAAGTACATCTGAATGAATAGAGATATACATAAAAGGGATGAAGAGAACACGATTAGAAATGCAATGCTAAAGGAAAGGTTTGTTTGCTGCAATATGACAATCATCGTTTCTCGTAATTTTAACTACATCTGAATGCAGAGACATATACATACACGGGATGAAGAGAACGCGATTAGCAATTCAGTGCTACAGGAAAGGTTTGTTTGTTGCAATATGACAATCATCGCTGCCAGTAACTTTAAGTACATCTGAATGAAGAGAGAAATACATACAAGGGATGAAGAGAAGACGATTAGCAATTCAACGTTACAGGAAAGGTTTGTTTGCTGCAATATGACAATCATCGCTGCTAGTAACTTTAAGTACATCTGAATGAAGAGAGATATACATACAAGGGATGAAGAGAACACGATTATTAATTCAATGTTACAGTTAAGGTCTGTATGCTGCAACACAGTCATCTTCGTTTCTAGTAACTTTATCTACATCTGAATGAAGAGAGAAATACATACAAGGGATGAAGAGAACACGATTAACAATTCAACGTTACTGGAAAGGTTTGTTTGCTGCATATGACAATCATCGCTGCTAGTAACTTTAACTACATCTGAATGAAGACAGATATACATACAAGGGATGAAGAGAAGACGATTAGCTATTCAACGTTACAGGAAAAATTTGTTTGCTGCAATATGACAATCATCGCTGCCAGTAACTTTAAGTACATCTGAATGAAGAGAGAAATACATACAAGGGATGAAGAGAAAACGATTAGCAATTCAACGTCACAGTTAAGGTCTGTATGCTGCAACAGGGCCATCATTGTTTCTAGTAACTTTTTCTAGTAACTTTAAGTACATCTGAATGAAGAGAGGTACACATACAAGGGTCGAAGAGAAGACGATTACCAATTCAACGTTACTGCAAAGGTGTGTTTACTGCAACATGACAATCATCGTTTCTAGTAACTTTAACTACATCTCAATGAAGAGAGATATACATACAAGGGATGAAGAGAAGACGATTAGCAATTCAATGTTACAGTTAAGGTCTGTATGCTGCAACACAGTTATCATCGTTTCTAGTAACTTTAACTACATCTGAATGAAGAGAGAAAGACATACAAGGGATGAAGAGAAAACGATTAGCAATTCAACGTCACAGTTAAGGTCTGTACGCTGCAACAGGGCCATCATTGTTTCTAGTAACTTTTTCTAGTAACTTTAAGTACATCTGAATGAAGAGAGGTACACATACAAGGGATGAAGAGAAGACGATAACCAATTCAACGTTACAGGAAAGGTGTGTTTACTGCAACATGACAATCATCGTTTCTAGTAACTTTAACTACATCTGAATGAAGAGAGATATACATACAAGGGATGAAGAGAAGAGGATTAACAATTCAACAATACAGGAAAGGTCTGTGTGGTGCAACACGGCCATCATCGTTTATAGTAACTTTAACTACATCTGAATGAAGAGAGAAATACATACAAGGGATGAAGAGAAGACGATTAGCAATTCAACGTTACAGCAAAGCTTTGTTTGCTGCAATATGACAATCATCGCTGCTATTAACTTTAAGTACATCTGAATGAAGAGAGATATACTTACAAGGGATGAAGAGAAGACGATTAGCAATTCAACGTTACAGGAAAGTTTTGTTTGCTGCAATATGACAATCATCGCTGCTATTAACTTTAAGTACATCTGAATGAAGAGAGATATACATACAAGGGATGAAGAGAACACGATTAGCAATTCAATGTTTCAGTTAAGGTCTGTATGCTTCAACACGGAAATCATCGTTTCTAGGAACTTTCACTACATCTGAATGAAGAGAGATATACATACAAGGGATGAAGAGAACACGATTAGCAATTCAATGTTACAGTTAAGGTCAGTACGCTGCAACACCGCCATCATCGTTTCTAGTAACTATAACTACATCTAAATGAAGAGAGAAATACATACAAGGGATGAAGAGAAGACGATTAGCAATTCAACGTTACAGGAAAGGTTTGTTTGCTGCAACATGACAAATCATCGCTGCTAGCAACTTTTAGTACATCTGAATGAAGAGAGATATACATACAAGGGATGAAGAGAACACGATTAGAAATGCAATGCTACAGGAAAGGTTTGTTTGCTGCAATATGACAATCATAGTTTCTAGTAATTTTAACTACATCTGAATGCAGAGAGATATACATACAAGGGATGAAGAGAAGACGATTAGCAATTCAATGTTACAGTTAAGGTCTGTATGCTGCAACACAGTCATCATCGTTTCTAGTAACTTTAACTACATCTGAATGAAGAGAGAAATACATACAAGGGATGAAGAGAAAACGATTAGCAATTCAACGTCACAGTTAAGGTCTGTACGCTGCAACAGGGCCATCATTGTTTCTAGTTACTTTTTCTAGTAACTTTAACTACATCTGAATGAAGAGAGATATACGTACAAGGGATGAAGGGAAGACGATTAGCAATTCAATGTTACAGGAAAAATGTGTTTACTGCAATATGACAATCATCGTTAATAGTAACTTTAAGTACATCTAAATGAAGAGAGAAATACATACAAGGGATGAAGAGAAGACGATTAGCAATTCAACATTACAGGAAAGGTTTGTTTGCTGCAACATGACAAATCATCGCTCCTAGTAACTTTTAGTACATCTGAATGAAGAGAGATATACATACAACGGATGAAGAGCAGACGATTAGCAATTCAACATTACAGGAAAGGTTTGTTTGCTGCAATATCACAATCATCGCTGCTTTTAACTTTAAGTACATCTGAATGAATAGAGATATACATAAAAGGGATGAAGAGAACACGATTAGAAATGCAATGCTAAAGGAAAGGTTTGTTTGCTGCAATATGACAATCATCGTTTCTCGTAATTTTAACTACATCTGAATGCAGAGACATATACATACACGGGATGAAGAGAACGCGATTAGCAATTCAGTGCTACAGGAAAGGTTTGTTTGTTGCAATATGACAATCATCGCTGCCAGTAACTTTAAGTACATCTGAATGAAGAGAGAAATACATACAAGGGATGAAGAGAAGACGATTAGCAATTCAACGTTACAGGAAAGGTTTGTTTGCTGCAATATGACAATCATCGCTGCTAGTAACTTTAAGTACATCTGAATGAAGAGAGATATACATACAAGGGATGAAGAGAACACGATTATTAATTCAATGTTACAGTTAAGGTCTGTATGCTGCAACACAGTCATCTTCGTTTCTAGTAACTTTATCTACATCTGAATGAAGAGAGAAATACATACAAGGGATGAAGAGAACACGATTAACAATTCAACGTTACTGGAAAGGTTTGTTTGCTGCATATGACAATCATCGCTGCTAGTAACTTTAACTACATCTGAATGAAGACAGATATACATACAAGGGATGAAGAGAAGACGATTAGCTATTCAACGTTACAGGAAAAATTTGTTTGCTGCAATATGACAATCATCGCTGCCAGTAACTTTAAGTACATCTGAATGAAGAGAGAAATACATACAAGGGATGAAGAGAAAACGATTAGCAATTCAACGTCACAGTTAAGGTCTGTATGCTGCAACAGGGCCATCATTGTTTCTAGTAACTTTTTCTAGTAACTTTAAGTACATCTGAATGAAGAGAGGTACACATACAAGGGTCGAAGAGAAGACGATTACCAATTCAACGTTACTGCAAAGGTGTGTTTACTGCAACATGACAATCATCGTTTCTAGTAACTTTAACTACATCTCAATGAAGAGAGATATACATACAAGGGATGAAGAGAAGACGATTAACAATTCAACAATACAGGAAAGGTCTGTGTGGTGCAACACGGCCATCATCGTTTCTAGTAACTTTAACTACATCTGAATGAAGAGAGATATACGTACAAGGGATGAAGGGAAGACGATTAGCAATTCAATGTTACAGGAAAGGTGTGATTACTGCAATATGACAATCATCGTTTATAGTAACTTTAAGTACATCTAAATGAAGAGAGAAATACATACAAGGGATGAAGAGAAGACGATTAGCAATTCAACGTTACAGGAAAGTTTTGTTTGCTGCAATATGACAATCATCGCTGCTATTAACTTTAAGTACATCTGAATGAAGAGAGATATACTTACAAGGGATGAAGAGAAGACGATTAGCAATTCAACGTTACAGGAAAGTTTTGTTTGCTGCCATATGACAATCATCGCTCCTATTAACTTTAAGTACATCTGAATGAAGAGAGATATACATACAAGGGATGAAGAGAAAACGATTAGCAATTCAACGTCACAGTTAAGGTCTGTATGCTGCAACAGGGCCATCATTGTTTCTAGTAACTTTTTCTAGTAACTTTAAGTACATCTGAATGAAGAGAGGTACGCATAGAAGGGATGAAGAGAAGACGATTACCAATTCAACGTTACAGGAAAGGTTTGTTTGCTGCAATATGACAATCATCGCTGCTAGTAACTTTAAGTACATCTGAATGAAGAGAGATATACATACAAGGGATGAAGAGAACACGATTAGCATTTCAATGCTACAGGAAAGGTTTGTTTGCTGCAATATGACAATCATCGTTTCTGGTAATTTTAACTACATCTGAATGAAGAGAGATATACATACAAGGGATGAAGAGAACACGATTAGCAATTCAATGTTTCAGTTAAGGTCTGTATGCTTCAACACGGAAATCATCGTTTCTAGGAACTTTAACTACATCTGAATGAAGAGAGAAATACATACAAGGTATGAAGAGAAGACGATTAGCAATTCAACGTTACAGCAAAGGTGTGTTTGCTGCAATATGACAATCATCGTTTCTAATAACTTTTAGTACATCTGAATGAAGACAGATATACATACAAGGGATGAAGAGAACACGATTAGCAATTCAACATTACAGGAAAGGTTTGTTTGCTGCAAAATGACAATCATCGTTTCTAGTAATTTTAACTACATCTGAATGAAGAGAGATATACATACAAGGGATGAAGAGAACACGATTAGCAATTCAACGTTACAGGAAAGGTTTGTTTGCTGCAATATGACAATCATCGCTGCTAGTAACTTTAAGTACATCTGAATGAATAGAGATATACATACAAGGGATGAAGAGAACACGATTAGCAATTCAATGCTACAGGAAAGGTTTGTTTGCTGCAATATGACAATCATCGTTTCTAGTAATTTTAACTACATCTGAATGAAGAGAGATATACATACAAGGGATGAAGAGAACACGATTAGAAATGCAATGCTACAGGAAAGGTTTGTTTGTTGCAATATGACAATCATCGCTGCCAGTAACTTTAAGTACATCTGAATGAATAGAGAAATACATACAAGGGATGAAGAGAACACGATTAGCAATTCAACATTACAGGAAACGTTTGTTTGCTGCAATATGACAATCATCGTTACTAGTAATTCTAGTAATTTTAACTACATCTGAATGCAGAGAGATATACATACAAGGGATGAAGAGAACACGATTAGCAATTCAACGTTACAGGAAAGGTTTGTTTGCTGCAATATGACAATCATCGCTGCTAGTAACTTTAAGTACATCTGAATGAAGAGAGATATATATACAAGGGATGAAGAGAACACGATTATTAATTCAATGTTACAGTTAAGATCTGTATGCTGCAACACAGTCATCATCGTTTCTAGTAACTTTAACTACATCTGAATGAAGAGAGAAATACATACAAGGGATGAAGAGAAAACGATAAGCAATTCAACGTCACAGTTAAGGTCTGTACGCTGCAACAGGGCCATCATTGTTTCTAGTAACTTTTTCTAGTAACTTTAAGTACATCTCAATGAAGAGAGATATACATACAAGGGATGAAGAGAACACGATTAGCAATTCAATGTTACAGTTAAGGTCTGTATGCTTCAACACGGAAATCATCCTTTCTAGGAACTTTAACAACATCTGAATGAAGAGAGAAATACATACAAGGGATGAAGAGAAGACGATTAGCAATTCAACGTTACAGCAAAGGTGTGTTTGCTGCAATATGACAATCATCGTTTCTGTTAACTTTTAGTACATCTGAATGAAGACAGATATACATACAAGGGATGAAGAGAACACGATTAGCAATTCAACATTACAGGAAAGGTTTGTTTGCTGCAATATGACAATCATCGTTTCTAGTAATTTTAGCTACATCTGAATGAAGAGAGATATACATACAAGGGATGAAGAGAACACGATTAGCATTTCAGTGCTACAGGAAAGGTTTGTTTGCTGCAATATGACAATCATCGCTGCTAGTAACTTTCAGTACATCTGAATGAATAGAGATATACATACAAGGGATGAAGAGAACACGATTAGCAATTCAACATTACAGGAAAGGTTTGTTTGCTGCAATATGACAATCATCGTTTCTAGTAATTTTAGCTACATCTGAATGAAGAGAGATATACATACAAGGGATGAAGAGAACACGATTAGCAATTCAATGTTACAGTTAAGGTCAGTATGCTGCAACACCGCCATCATCGTTTCTTGTAACTTTAACTACATCTAAATGAAGAGAGAAATACATACCAGGGATGAAGAGAAGACGATTAGCAATTCAACGTTACAGGACAGGTTTGTTTGCTGCAACATGACAAATCATCGCTGCTAGTAACTTTTAGTACATCTGAATGAAGTGAGATATACATACAAGGGATGAAGAGCAGACGATTAGCAATTCAACATTACAGGAAAGGTTTGTTTGCTGCAATATCACAATCATCGCTGCTTTTAACTTTAAGTACATCTGAATGAATAGAGATATACACACAAGGGATGAAGAGAACACGATTAGCAATTCAATGCTACAGGAAAGGTTTGTTTGTTGCAATATGACAATCATCGCTGCCAGTAACTTTAACTACATCTGAATGCAGAGAGATATACATTCAAGGGATGAAGAGAAGACGATTAGCAATTCAACGTTACAGGAAAGTTTTGTTTGCTGCAATATGACAATCATCGTTTCTAGTAATTTTAACTACATCTGAATGAAGAGAGATATACATACAAGGGATGAAGAGAACACGATTAGCAATTCAATGTTACAGTTAAGGTCTGTATGCTTCAACACGGAAATCATCCTTTCTAGGAACTTTAACAACATCTGAATGAAGAGAGAAATATACAAGGGATGAAGGGAAGACGATTAGCAATTCAACGTTACAGCAAAGGTGTGTTTGCTGCAATATGACAATCATCGTTTCTGTTAACTTTTAGTACATCTGAATGAAGACAGATATACATACAAGGGATGAAGAGAACACGATTAGCAATTCCACGTTACAGGAAAGGTTTGTTTGCTGCAATATGACAATCATCGCTGCTAGTAACTTTAAGTACATCTGAATGAATAGAGATATACATACAAGGGATGAAGAGAACACGATTAGCAATTCAATGCTACAGGAAAGGTTTGTTTGCTGCAATATGACAATCATCGTTTCTAGTAATTTTAACTACATCTGAATGAAGAGTGATATACATACAAGGGATGAAGAGAACACGATTAGCAATTCAATGTTACAGTTAAGGTCAGTATGCTGCAACACCGCCATCATCGTTTCTTGTAACATTAACTACATCTAAATGAAGAGAGAAATACATACAAGGGATGAAGAGAAGACGATTAGCAATTCAACATTACAGGAAAGGTTTGTTTGCTGCAATATCACAATCATCGCTGCTTTTAACTTTAAGTACATGTGAATGAATAGTGATATACACACAAGGGATGAAGAGAACACGATTAGCAATTCAATGCTACAGGAAAGGTTTGTTTGCTGCAACATGACAAATCATCGCTGCTAGTAACTTTTAGTACATCTGAATGAAGAGACATATACATACCAGGGATGAAGAGAACACGATTAGAAATGCAATGCTACAGGAAAGGTTTGTTTGTTGCAATATGACAATCATCGCTGCCAGTAACTTTAAGAACATCTGAATGACGAGAGAAATACATACAAGGGATGAAGAGAAAACGATTAGCAATTCAATGTCACAGTTAAGGTCTGTATGCTGCAACAGGGCCATCATTGTTTCTAGTAACTTTAAGTACATCTGAATGAAGAGAGGTACACATAGAAGTGATGAAGAGAAGACGATTACCAATTCAACGTTACAGGAAAGGTGTGTTTACTGCAACATGACAATCATCGTTTCTAGTAACTTTAACTACATCTGAATGAAGAGAGATATACATACAAGGGATGAAGAGAACACGATTAACAATTCAATGTTACAGTTAAGGTCAGTATGCTGCAACACCGCCATCATCGTTTCTAGTAACTTTAAGTACATCTGAATGAAGTGAGAAATACATACAAGGGATGAAGAGAAGACGATTAGCAATTCAACGTTACAGGAAAGGTTTGTTTGCTGCAATATGACAATCATCGCTGCTAGTAACTTTAAGTACATCTGAATGAAGAGAGAAATACATACAAGGGATGAAGAGAACACGATTAGCAATTCAACGTTACTGGAAAGGTTTGTTTGCTGCAATATGACAATCATCGCTGCTAGTAACTTTAAGTACATCTGAATGAAGAGAGATATACATACAAGGGATGAAGAGAACACGGTTAGCAATTCAATGTTACAGTTAAGGTCTGTATGCTGCAACACAGTTATCATCGTTTCTAGTAACTTTAACTACATCTGAATGAAGAGAGAAAGACATACAAGGGATGAAGAGAAAACGATTAGCAATTCAACGTCACAGTTAAGGTCTGTACGCTGCAACAGGGCCATCATTGTTTCTAGTAACTTTTTCTAGTAACTTTAAGTACATCTGAATGAAGAGAGGTACACATACAAGGGATGAAGAGAAGACGATAACCAATTCAACGTTACAGGAAAGGTGTGTTTACTGCAACATGACAATCATCGTTTCTAGTAACTTTAACTACATCTGAATGAAGAGAGATATACATACAAGGGATGAAGAGAAGAGGATTAACAATTCAACAATACAGGAAAGGTCTGTGTGGTGCAACACGGCCATCATCGTTTATAGTAACTTTAACTACATCTGAATGAAGAGAGAAATACATACAAGGGATGAAGAGAAGACGATTAGCAATTCAACGTTACAGCAAAGCTTTGTTTGCTGCAATATGACAATCATCGCTGCTATTAACTTTAAGTACATCTGAATGAAGAGAGATATACTTACAAGGGATGAAGAGAAGACGATTAGCAATTCAACGTTACAGGAAAGTTTTGTTTGCTGCAATATGACAATCATCGCTGCTATTAACTTTAAGTACATCTGAATGAAGAGAGATATACATACAAGGGATGAAGAGAACACGATTAGCAATTCAATGTTTCAGTTAAGGTCTGTATGCTTCAACACGGAAATCATCGTTTCTAGGAACTTTCACTACATCTGAATGAAGAGAGATATACATACAAGGGATGAAGAGAACACGATTAGCAATTCAATGTTACAGTTAAGGTCAGTACGCTGCAACACCGCCATCATCGTTTCTAGTAACTATAACTACATCTAAATGAAGAGAGAAATACATACAAGGGATGAAGAGAAGACGATTAGCAATTCAACGTTACAGGAAAGGTTTGTTTGCTGCAACATGACAAATCATCGCTGCTAGCA
The DNA here is from genome assembly GCF_030035675.1 of Rhineura floridana. NCBI lineage: Eukaryota > Metazoa > Chordata > Lepidosauria > Squamata > Rhineuridae > Rhineura > Rhineura floridana. The sequence goes on along the minus strand of NC_084489.1, from coordinate 2,654,278 downwards.
ACTTTTAGTACATCTGAATGAAGAGAGATATACATACAAGGGATGAAGAGAACACGATTAGAAATGCAATGCTACAGGAAAGGTTTGTTTGCTGCAATATGACAATCATAGTTTCTAGTAATTTTAACTACATCTGAATGCAGAGAGATATACATACAAGGGATGAAGAGAAGACGATTAGCAATTCAACGTCACAGTTAAGGTCTGTACGCTGCAACAGGGCCATCATTGTTTCTAGTTACTTTTTCTAGTAACTTTAACTACATCTGAATGAAGAGAGATATACGTACAAGGGATGAAGGGAAGACGATTAGCAATTCAATGTTACAGGAAAAATGTGTTTACTGCAATATGACAATCATCGTTAATAGTAACTTTAAGTACATCTAAATGAAGAGAGAAATACATACAAGGGATGAAGAGAAGACGATTAGCAATTCAACATTACAGGAAAGGTTTGTTTGCTGCAACATGACAAATCATCGCTCCTAGTAACTTTTAGTACATCTGAATGAAGAGAGATATACATACAAGGGATGAAGAGCAGACGATTAGCAATTCAACATTACAGGAAAGGTTTGTTTGCTGCAATATCACAATCATCGCTGCTTTTAACTTTAAGTACATCTGAATGAATAGAGATATACATAAAAGGGATGAAGAGAACACGATTAGAAATGCAATGCTAAAGGAAAGGTTTGTTTGCTGCAATATGACAATCATCGTTTCTCGTAATTTTAACTACATCTGAATGCAGAGACATATACATACACGGGATGAAGAGAACGCGATTAGCAATTCAGTGCTACAGGAAAGGTTTGTTTGTTGCAATATGACAATCATCGCTGCCAGTAACTTTAAGTACATCTGAATGAAGAGAGAAATACATACAAGGGATGAAGAGAAGACGATTAGCAATTCAACGTTACAGGAAAGGTTTGTTTGCTGCAATATGACAATCATCGCTGCTAGTAACTTTAAGTACATCTGAATGAAGAGAGATATACATACAAGGGATGAAGAGAACACGATTATTAATTCAATGTTACAGTTAAGGTCTGTATGCTGCAACACAGTCATCATCGTTTCTAGTAACTTTATCTACATCTGAATGAAGAGAGAAATACATACAAGGGATGAAGAGAACACGATTAACAATTCAACGTTACTGGAAAGGTTTGTTTGCTGCATATGACAATCATCGCTGCTAGTAACTTTAACTACATCTGAATGAAGACAGATATACATACAAGGGATGAAGAGAAGACGATTAGCTATTCAACGTTACAGGAAAAATTTGTTTGCTGCAATATGACAATCATCGCTGCCAGTAACTTTAAGTACATCTGAATGAAGAGAGAAATACATACAAGGAATGAAGAGAAAACGATTAGCAATTCAACGTCACAGTTAAGGTCTGTATGCTGCAACAGGGCCATCATTGTTTCTAGTAACTTTTTCTAGTAACTTTAAGTACATCTGAATGAAGAGAGGTACACATACAAGGGTCGAAGAGAAGACGATTACCAATTCAACGTTACTGCAAAGGTGTGTTTACTGCAACATGACAATCATCGTTTCTAGTAACTTTAACTACATCTCAATGAAGAGAGATATACATACAAGGGATGAAGAGAAGACGATTAACAATTCAACAATACAGGAAAGGTCTGTGTGGTGCAACACGGCCATCATCGTTTCTAGTAACTTTAACTACATCTGAATGAAGAGAGATATACGTACAAGGGATGAAGGGAAGACGATTAGCAATTCAATGTTACAGGAAAGGTGTGATTACTGCAATATGACAATCATCGTTTATAGTAACTTTAAGTACATCTAAATGAAGAGAGAAATACATACAAGGGATGAAGAGAAGACGATTAGCAATTCAACGTTACAGGAAAGTTTTGTTTGCTGCAATATGACAATCATCGCTGCTATTAACTTTAAGTACATCTGAATGAAGAGAGATATACTTACAAGGGATGAAGAGAAGACGATTAGCAATTCAACGTTACAGGAAAGTTTTGTTTGCTGCCATATGACAATCATCGCTGCTATTAACTTTAAGTACATCTGAATGAAGAGAGATATACATACAAGGGATGAAGAGAAAACGATTAGCAATTCAACGTCACAGTTAAGGTCTGTATGCTGTAACAGGGCCATCATTGTTTCTAGTAACTTTTTCTAGTAACTTTAAGTACATCTGAATGAAGAGAGGTACGCATAGAAGGGATGAAGAGAAGACGATTACCAATTCAACGTTACAGGAAAGGTTTGTTTGCTGCAATATGACAATCATCGCTGCTAGTAACTTTAAGTACATCTGAATGAAGAGAGATATACATACAAGGGATGAAGAGAACACGATTAGCATTTCAATGCTACAGGAAAGGTTTGTTTGCTGCAATATGACAATCATCGTTTCTGGTAATTTTAACTACATCTGAATGAAGAGAGATATACATACAAGGGATGAAGAGAACACGATTAGCAATTCAATGTTTCAGTTAAGGTCTGTATGCTTCAACACGGAAATCATCGTTTCTAGGAACTTTAACTACATCTGAATGAAGAGAGAAATACATACAAGGTATGAAGAGAAGACGATTAGCAATTCAACGTTACAGCAAAGGTGTGTTTGCTGCAATATGACAATCATCGTTTCTAATAACTTTTAGTACATCTGAATGAAGACAGATATACATACAAGGGATGAAGAGAACACGATTAGCAATTCAACATTACAGGAAAGGTTTGTTTGCTGCAAAATGACAATCATCGTTTCTAGTAATTTTAACTACATCTGAATGAAGAGAGATATACATACAAGGGATGAAGAGAACACGATTAGCAATTCAACGTTACAGGAAAGGTTTGTTTGCTGCAATATGACAATCATCGCTGCTAGTAACTTTAAGTACATCTGAATGAATAGAGATATACATACAAGGGATGAAGAGAACACGATTAGCAATTCAATGCTACAGGAAAGGTTTGTTTGCTGCAATATGACAATCATCGTTTCTAGTAATTTTAACTACATCTGAATGAAGAGAGATATACATACAAGGGATGAAGAGAACACGATTAGAAATGCAATGCTACAGGAAAGGTTTGTTTGTTGCAATATGACAATCATCGCTGCCAGTAACTTTAAGTACATCTGAATGAATAGAGAAATACATACAAGGGATGAAGAGAACACGATTAGCAATTCAACATTACAGGAAACGTTTGTTTGCTGCAATATGACAATCATCGTTACTAGTAATTCTAGTAATTTTAACTACATCTGAATGCAGAGAGATATACATACAAGGGATGAAGAGAACACGATTAGCAATTCAACGTTACAGGAAAGGTTTGTTTGCTGCAATATGACAATCATCGCTGCTAGTAACTTTAAGTACATCTGAATGAAGAGAGATATATATACAAGGGATGAAGAGAACACGATTATTAATTCAATGTTACAGTTAAGATCTGTATGCTGCAACACAGTCATCATCGTTTCTAGTAACTTTAACTACATCTGAATGAAGAGAGAAAGACATACAAGGGATGAAGAGAAAACGATAAGCAATTCAACGTCACAGTTAACGTCTGTACGCTGCAACAGGGCCATCATTGTTTCTAGTAACTTTTTCTAGTAACTTTAAGTACATCTCAATGAAGAGAGATATACATACAAGGGATGAAGAGAACACGATTAGCAATTCAATGTTACAGTTAAGGTCTGTATGCTTCAACACGGAAATCATCCTTTCTAGGAACTTTAACAACATCTGAATGAAGAGAGAAATACATACAAGGGATGAAGAGAAGACGATTAGCAATTCAACGTTACAGCAAAGGTGTGTTTGCTGCAATATGACAATCATCGTTTCTGTTAACTTTTAGTACATCTGAATGAAGACAGATATACATACAAGGGATGAAGAGAACACGATTAGCAATTCAACATTACAGGAAAGGTTTGTTTGCTGCAATATGACAATCATCGTTTCTAGTAATTTTAGCTACATCTGAATGAAGAGAGATATACATACAAGGGATGAAGAGAACACGATTAGCATTTCAGTGCTACAGGAAAGGTTTGTTTGCTGCAATATGACAATCATCGCTGCTAGTAACTTTAAGTACATCTGAATGAATAGAGATATACATACAAGGGATGAAGAGAACACGATTAGCAATTCAATGCTACAGGAAAGGTTTGTTTGCTGCAATATGACAATCATCGTTTCTAGTAATTTTAACTACATCTGAATGAAGAGTGATATACATACAAGGGATGAAGAGAACACGATTAGCAATTCAATGTTACAGTTAAGGTCAGTATGCTGCAACACCGCCATCATCGTTTCTTGTAACTTTAACTACATCTAAATGAAGAGAGAAATACATACAAGGGATGAAGAGAAGACGATTAGCAATTCAACGTTACAGGACAGGTTTGTTTGCTGCAACATGACAAATCATCGCTGCTAGTAACTTTTAGTACATCTGAATGAAGTGAGATATACATACAAGGGATGAAGAGCAGACGATTAGCAATTCAACATTACAGGAAAGGTTTGTTTGCTGCAATATCACAATCATCGCTGCTTTAAACTTTAAGTACATCTGAATGAATAGAGATATACACACAAGGGATGAAGAGAACACGATTAGCAATTCAATGCTACAGGAAAGGTTTGTTTGTTGCAATATGACAATCATCGCTGCCAGTAACTTTAACTACATCTGAATGCAGAGAGATATACATTCAAGGGATGAAGAGAAGACGATTAGCAATTCAACGTTACAGGAAAGTTTTGTTTGCTGCAATATGACAATCATCGTTTCTAGTAATTTTAACTACATCTGAATGAAGAGAGATATACATACAAGGGATGAAGAGAACACGATTAGCAATTCAATGTTACAGTTAAGGTCTGTATGCTTCAACACGGAAATCATCCTTTCTAGGAACTTTAACAACATCTGAATGAAGAGAGAAATATACAAGGGATGAAGGGAAGACGATTAGCAATTCAACGTTACAGCAAAGGTGTGTTTGCTGCAATATGACAATCATCGTTTCTGTTAACTTTTAGTACATCTGAATGAAGACAGATATACATACAAGGGATGAAGAGAACACGATTACCAATTCAACATTACAGGAAAGGTTTGTTTGCTGCAATATGACAATCATCGTTTCTAGTAATTTTAGCTACATCTGAATGAAGAGAGATATACATACAAGGGATGAAGAGAAGACGATTAGCAATTCAACGTTACAGGAAAAATTTGTTTGCTGCAATATGACAATCATCGCTGCCAGTAACTTTAAGTACATCTGAATGAAGAGAGAAATACATACAAGGGATGAAGAGAAAACGATTAGCAATTCAACGTCACAGTTAAGGTCTGTATGCTGCAACAGGGCCATCATTGTTTCTAGTAACTTTTTCTAGTAACTTTAAGTACATCTGAATGAAGAGAGGTACACATACAAGGGTCGAAGAGAAGACGATTACCAATTCAACGTTACTGCAAAGGTGTGTTTACTGCAACATGACAATCATCGTTTCTAGTAACTTTAACTACATCTCAATGAAGAGAGATATACATACAAGGGATGAAGAGAAGACGATTAACAATTCAACAATACAGGAAAGGTCTGTGTGGTGCAACACGGCCATCATCGTTTCTAGTAACTTTAACTACATCTGAATGAAGAGAGATATACGTACAAGGGATGAAGGGAAGACGATTAGCAATTCAATGTTACAGGAAAGGTGTGATTACTGCAATATGACAATCATCGTTTATAGTAACTTTAAGTACATCTAAATGAAGAGAGAAATACATACAAGGGATGAAGAGAAGACGATTAGCAATTCAACGTTACAGGAAAGTTTTGTTTGCTGCAATATGACAATCATCGCTGCTATTAACTTTAAGTACATCTGAATGAAGAGAGATATACTTACAAGGGATGAAGAGAAGACGATTAGCAATTCAACGTTACAGGAAAGTTTTGTTTGCTGCCATATGACAATCATCGCTGCTATTAACTTTAAGTACATCTGAATGAAGAGAGATATACATACAAGGGATGAAGAGAAAACGATTAGCAATTCAACGTCACAGTTAAGGTCTGTATGCTGTAACAGGGCCATCATTGTTTCTAGTAACTTTTTCTAGTAACTTTAAGTACATCTGAATGAAGAGAGGTACGCATAGAAGGGATGAAGAGAAGACGATTACCAATTCAACGTTACAGGAAAGGTTTGTTTGCTGCAATATGACAATCATCGCTGCTAGTAACTTTAAGTACATCTGAATGAAGAGAGATATACATACAAGGGATGAAGAGAACACGATTAGCATTTCAATGCTACAGGAAAGGTTTGTTTGCTGCAATATGACAATCATCGTTTCTGGTAATTTTAACTACATCTGAATGAAGAGAGATATACATACAAGGGATGAAGAGAACACGATTAGCAATTCAATGTTTCAGTTAAGGTCTGTATGCTTCAACACGGAAATCATCGTTTCTAGGAACTTTAACTACATCTGAATGAAGAGAGAAATACATACAAGGTATGAAGAGAAGACGATTAGCAATTCAACGTTACAGGAAAGGTGTGTTTGCTGCAATATGACAATCATCGTTTCTAATAACTTTTAGTACATCTGAATGAAGACAGATATACATACAAGGGATGAAGAGAACACGATTAGCAATTCAACATTACAGGAAAGGTTTGTTTGCTGCAAAATGACAATCATCGTTTCTAGTAATTTTAACTACATCTGAATGAAGAGAGATATACATACAAGGGATGAAGAGAACACGATTAGCAATTCAACGTTACAGGAAAGGTTTGTTTGCTGCAATATGACAATCATCGCTGCTAGTAACTTTAAGTACATCTGAATGAATAGAGATATACATACAAGGGATGAAGAGAACACGATTAGCAATTCAATGCTACAGGAAAGGTTTGTTTGCTGCAATATGACAATCATCGTTTCTAGTAATTTTAACTACATCTGAATGAAGAGAGATATACATACAAGGGATGAAGAGAACACGATTAGAAATGCAATGCTACAGGAAAGGTTTGTTTGTTGCAATATGACAATCATCGCTGCCAGTAACTTTAAGTACATCTGAATGAATAGAGAAATACATACAAGGGATGAAGAGAACACGATTAGCAATTCAACATTACAGGAAACGTTTGTTTGCTGCAATATGACAATCATCGTTACTAGTAATTCTAGTAATTTTAACTACATCTGAATGCAGAGAGATATACATACAAGGGATGAAGAGAACACGATTAGCAATTCAACGTTACAGGAAAGGTTTGTTTGCTGCAATATGACAATCATCGCTGCTAGTAACTTTAAGTACATCTGAATGAAGAGAGATATATATGCAAGGGATGAAGAGAAAACGATAAGCAATTCAACGTCACAGTTAAGGTCTGTACGCTGCAACAGGGCCATCATTGTTTCTAGTAACTTTTTCTAGTAACTTTAAGTACATCTCAATGAAGAGAGATATACATACAAGGGATGAAGAGAACACGATTAGCAATTCAATGTTACAGTTAAGGTCTGTATGCTTCAACACGGAAATCATCCTTTCTAGGAACTTTAACAACATCTGAATGAAGAGAGAAATACATACAAGGGATGAAGAGAAGACGATTAGCAATTCAACGTTACAGCAAAGGTGTGTTTGCTGCAATATGACAATCATCGTTTCTGTTAACTTTTAGTACATCTGAATGAAGACAGATATACATACAAGGGATGAAGAGAACACGATTAGCAATTCAACATTACAGGAAAGGTTTGTTTGCTGCAATATGACAATCATCGTTTCTAGTAATTTTAGCTACATCTGAATGAAGAGAGATATACATACAAGGGATGAAGAGAACACGATTAGCATTTCAGTGCTACAGGAAAGGTTTGTTTGCTGCAATATGACAATCATCGCTGCTAGTAACTTTAAGTACATCTGAATGAATAGAGATATACATACAAGGGATGAAGAGAACACGATTAGCAATTCAATGCTACAGGAAAGGTTTGTTTGCTGCAATATGACAATCATCGTTTCTAGTAATTTTAACTACATCTGAATGAAGAGTGATATACATACAAGGGATGAAGAGAACACGATTAGCAATTCAATGTTACAGTTAAGGTCAGTATGCTGCAACACCGCCATCATCGTTTCTTGTAACTTTAACTACATCTAAATGAAGAGAGAAATACATACAAGGGATGAAGAGAAGACGATTAGCAATTCAACGTTACAGGACAGGTTTGTTTGCTGCAACATGACAAATCATCGCTGCTAGTAACTTTTAGTACATCTGAATGAAGTGAGATATACATACAAGGGATGAAGAGCAGACGATTAGCAATTCAACATTACAGGAAAGGTTTGTTTGCTGCAATATCACAATCATCGCTGCTTTAAACTTTAAGTACATCTGAATGAATAGAGATATACACACAAGGGATGAAGAGAACACGATTAGCAATTCAATGCTACAGGAAAGGTTTGTTTGTTGCAATATGACAATCATCGCTGCCAGTAACTTTAACTACATCTGAATGCAGAGAGATATACATTCAAGGGATGAAGAGAAGACGATTAGCAATTCAACGTTACAGGAAAGTTTTGTTTGCTGCAATATGACAATCATCGTTTCTAGTAATTTTAACTACATCTGAATGAAGAGAGATATACATACAAGGGATGAAGAGAACACGATTAGCAATTCAATGTTACAGTTAAGGTCTGTATGCTTCAACACGGAAATCATCCTTTCTAGGAACTTTAACAACATCTGAATGAAGAGAGAAATATACAAGGGATGAAGGGAAGACGATTAGCAATTCAACGTTACAGCAAAGGTGTGTTTGCTGCAATATGACAATCATCGTTTCTGTTAACTTTTAGTACATCTGAATGAAGACAGATATACATACAAGGGATGAAGAGAACACGATTACCAATTCAACATTACAGGAAAGGTTTGTTTGCTGCAATATGACAATCATCGTTTCTAGTAATTTTAGCTACATCTGAATGAAGAGAGATATACATACAAGGGATGAAGAGAACACGATTAGCAATTCCACGTTACAGGAAAGGTTTGTTTGCTGCAATATGACAATCATCGCTGCTAGTAACTTTAAGTACATCTGAATGAATAGAGATATACATACAAGGGATGAAGAGAACACGATTAGCAATTCAATGCTACAGGAAAGGTTTGTTTGCTGCAATATGACAATCATCGTTTCTAGTAATTTTAACTACATCTGAATGAAGAGTGATATACATACAAGGGATGAAGAGAACACGATTAGCAATTCAATGTTACAGTTAAGGTCAGTATGCTGCAACACCGCCATCATCGTTTCTTGTAACATTAACTACATCTAAATGAAGAGAGAAATACATACAAGGGATGAAGAGAAGACGATTAGCAATTCAACGTTACAGGAAAGGTTTGTTTGCTGCAACATGACAAATCATCGCTGCTAGTAACTTTTAGTACATCTGAATGAAGTGAGATATACATACAAGGGATGAAGAGCAGACGATTAGCAATTCAACATTACAGGAAAGGTTTGTTTGCTGCAATATCACAATCATCGCTGCTTTTAACTTTAAGTACATGTGAATGAATAGTGATATACACACAAGGGATGAAGAGAACACGATTAGCAATTCAATGCTACAGGAAAGGTTTGTTTGCTGCAACATGACAAATCATCGCTGCTAGTAACTTTTAGTACATCTGAATGAAGAGACATATACATACCAGGGATGAAGAGAACACGATTAGAAATGCAATGCTACAGGAAAGGTTTGTTTGTTGCAATATGACAATCATCGCTGCCAGTAACTTTAAGAACATCTGAATGACGAGAGAAATACATACAAGGGATGAAGAGAAAACGATTAGCAATTCAATGTCACAGTTAAGGTCTGTATGCTGCAACAGGGCCATCATTGTTTCTAGTAACTTTAAGTACATCTGAATGAAGAGAGGTACACATAGAAGTGATGAAGAGAAGACGATTACCAATTCAACGTTACAGGAAAGGTGTGTTTACTGCAACATGACAATCATCGTTTCTAGTAACTTTAACTACATCTGAATGAAGAGAGATATACATACAAGGGATGAAGAGAACACGATTAACAATTCAAAGTTACAGTTAAGGTCAGTATGCTGCAACACCGCCATCATCGTTTCTAGTAACTTTAAGTACATCTGAATGAAGAGAGAAATACATACAAGGGATGAAGAGAAGACGATTAGCAATTCAACGTTACAGGAAAGGTTTGTTTGCTGCAATATGACAATCATCGCTGCTAGTAACTTTAAGTACATCTGAATGAAGAGAGAAATACATACAAGGGATGAAGAGAACACGATTAGCAATTCAACGTTACTGGAAAGGTTTGTTTGCTGCAATATGACAATCATCGCTGCTAGTAACTTTAAGTACATCTGAATGAAGAGAGATATACATACAAGGGATGAAGAGAACACGGTTAGCAATTCAATGTTACAGTTAAGGTCTGTATGCTGCAACACAGTTATCATCGTTTCTAGAAACTTTAACTACATCTGAATGAAGAGAGAAAGACATACAAGGGATGAAGAGAAAACGATTAGCAATTCAACGTCACAGTTAAGGTCTGTACGCTGCAACAGGGCCATCATTGTTTCTAGTAACTTTTTCTAGTAACTTTAAGTACATCTGAATGAAGAGAGGTACACATACAAGGGATGAAGAGAAGACGATAACCAATTCAACGTTACAGGAAAGGTGTGTTTACTGCAACATGACAATCATCGTTTCTAGTAACTTTAACTACATCTGAATGAATAGAGATATACATACAAGGGATGAAGAGAAGAGGATTAACAATTCAACAATACAGGAAAGGTCTGTGTGGTGCAACACGGCCATCATCGTTTATAGTAACTTTAACTACATCTGAATGAAGAGAGAAATACATACAAGGGATGAAGAGAAGACGATTAGCAATTCAACGTTACAGCAAAGCTTTGTTTGCTGCAATATGACAATCATCGCTGCTATTAACTTTAAGTACATCTGAATGAAGAGAGATATACTTACAAGGGATGAAGAGAAGACGATTAGCAATTCAACGTTACAGGAAAGTTTTGTTTGCTGCAATATGACAATCATCACTGCTATTAACTTTAAGTACATCTGAATGAAGAGAGATATACATACAAGGGATGAAGAGAACACGATTAGCAATTCAATGTTTCAGTTAAGGTCTGTATGCTTCAACACGGAAATCATCGTTTCTAGGAACTTTCACTACATCTGAATGAAGAGAGATATACATACAAGGGATGAAGAGAACACGATTAGCAATTCAATGTTACAGTTAAGGTCAGTACGCTGCAACACCGCCATCATCGTTTCTAGTAACTATAACTACATCTAAATGAAGAGAGAAATACATACAAGGGATGAAGAGAAGACGATTAGCAATTCAACGTTACAGGAAAGGTTTGTTTGCTGCAACATGACAAATCATCGCTGCTAGCAACTTTTAGTACATCTGAATGAAGAGAGATATACATACAAGGGATGAAGAGAACACGATTAGAAATGCAATGCTACAGGAAGGGTTTGTTTGCTGCAATATGACAATCATAGTTTCTAGTAATTTTAACTACATCTGAATGCAGAGAGATATACATACAAGGGATGAAGAGAAGACGATTAGCAATTCAATGTTACAGTTAAGGTCTGTATGCTGCAACACAGTCATCATCGTTTCTAGTAACTTTAACTACATCTGAATGAAGAGAGAAATACATACAAGGGGTGAAGAGAAAACGATTAGCAATTCAACGTCACAGTTAAGGTCTGTACGCTGCAACAGGGCCATCATTGTTTCTAGTTACTTTTTCTAGTAACTTTAACTACATCTGAATGAAGAGAGATATACGTACAAGGGATGAAGGGAAGACGATTAGCAATTCAATGTTACAGGAAAAATGTGTTTACTGCAATATGACAATCATCGTTAATAGTAACTTTAAGTACATCTAAATGAAGAGAGAAATACATACAAGGGATGAAGAGAAGACGATTAGCAATTCAACATTACAGGAAAGGTTTGTTTGCTGCAACATGACAAATCATCGCTCCTAGTAACTTTTAGTACATCTGAATGAAGAGAGATATACATACAAGGGATGAAGAGCAGACGATTAGCAATTCAACATTACAGGAAAGGTTTGTTTGCTGCAATATCACAATCATCGCTGCTTTTAACTTTAAGTACATCTGAATGAATAGAGATATACATAAAAGGGATGAAGAGAACACGATTAGAAATGCAATGCTAAAGGAAAGGTTTGTTTGCTGCAATATGACAATCATCGTTTCTCGTAATTTTAACTACATCTGAATGCAGAGACATATACATACACGGGATGAAGAGAACGCGATTAGAAATTCAGTGCTACAGGAAAGGTTTGTTTGTTGCAATATGACAATCATCGCTGCCAGTAACTTTAAGTACATCTGAATGAAGAGAGAAATACATACAAGGGATGAAGAGAAGACGATTAGCAATTCAACGTTACAGGAAAGGTTTGTTTGCTGCAATATGACAATCATCGCTGCTAGTAACTTTAAGTACATCTGAATGAAGAGAGATATACATACAAGGGATGAAGAGAACACGATTATTAATTCAATGTTACAGTTAAGGTCTGTATGCTGCAACACAGTCATCATCGTTTCTAGTAACTTTATCTACATCTGAATGAAGAGAGAAATACATACAAGGGATGAAGAGAACACGATTAACAATTCAACGTTACTGGAAAGGTTTGTTTGCTGCATATGACAATCATCGCTGCTAGTAACTTTAACTACATCTGAATGAAGAGAGATATACGTACAAGGGATGAAGGGAAGACGATTAGCAATTCAATGTTACAGGAAAGGTGTGATTACTGCAATATGACAATCATCGTTTATAGTAACTTTAAGTACATCTAAATGAAGAGAGAAATACATACAAGGGATGAAGAGAAGACGATTAGCAATTCAACGTTACAGGAAAGTTTTGTTTGCTGCAATATGACAATCATCGCTGCTATTAACTTTAAGTACATCTGAATGAAGAGAGATATACTTACAAGGGATGAAGAGAAGACGATTAGCAATTCAACGTTACAGGAAAGTTTTGTTTGCTGCCATATGACAATCATCGCTGCTATTAACTTTAAGTACATCTGAATGAAGAGAGATATACATACAAGGGATGAAGAGAAAACGATTAGCAATTCAACGTCACAGTTAAGGTCTGTATGCTGCAACAGGGCCATCATTGTTTCTAGTAACTTTTTCTAGTAACTTTAAGTACATCTGAATGAAGAGAGGTACGCATAGAAGGGATGAAGAGAAGACGATTACCAATTCAACGTTACAGGAAAGGTTTGTTTGCTGCAATATGACAATCATCGCTGCTAGTAACTTTAAGTACATCTGAATGAAGAGAGATATACATACAAGGGATGAAGAGAACACGATTAGCATTTCAATGCTACAGGAAAGGTTTGTTTGCTGCAATATGACAATCATCGTTTCTGGTAATTTTAACTACATCTGAATGAAGAGAGATATACATACAAGGGATGAAGAGAACACGATTAGCAATTCAATGTTTCAGTTAAGGTCTGTATGCTTCAACACGGAAATCATCGTTTCTAGGAACTTTAACTACATCTGAATGAAGAGAGAAATACATACAAGGTATGAAGAGAAGACGATTAGCAATTCAACGTTACAGCAAAGGTGTGTTTGCTGCAATATGACAATCATCGTTTCTAATAACTTTTAGTACATCTGAATGAAGACAGATATACATACAAGGGATGAAGGGAACACGATTAGCAATTCAACATTACAGGAAAGGTTTGTTTGCTGCAAAATGACAATCATCGTTTCTAGTAATTTTAACTACATCTGAATGAAGAGAGATATACATACAAGGGATGAAGAGAACACGATTAGCAATTCAACGTTACAGGAAAGGTTTGTTTGCTGCAATATGACAATCATCGCTGCTAGTAACTTTAAGTACATCTGAATGAATAGAGATATACATACAAGGGATGAAGAGAACACGATTAGCAATTCAATGCTACAGGAAAGGTTTGTTTGCTGCAATATGACAATCATCGCTGCTAGTAACTTTAACTACATCTGAATGAAGAGAGATATACATACAAGGGATGAAGAGAACACGATTAGCAATTCAATGCTACAGGAAAGGTTTGTTTGCTGCAATATGACAATCATCGTTTCTAGTAATTTTAACTACATCTGAATGAAGAGAGATATACATACAAGGGATGAAGAGAACACGATTAGAAATGCAATGCTACAGGAAAGGTTTGTTTGTTGCAATATGACAATCATCGCTGCCAGTAACTTTAAGTACATCTGAATGAATAGAGAAATACATACAAGGGATGAAGAGAACACGATTAGCAATTCAACATTACAGGAAACGTTTGTTTGCTGCAATATGACAATCATCGTTACTAGTAATTCTAGTAATTTTAACTACATCTGAATGCAGAGAGATATACATACAAGGGATGAAGAGAACACGATTAGCAATTCAACGTTACAGGAAAGGTTTGTTTGCTGCAATATGACAATCATCGCTGCTAGTAACTTTAAGTACATCTGAATGAAGAGAGATATATATACAAGGGATGAAGAGAACACGATTATTAATTCAATGTTACAGTTAAGATCTGTATGCTGCAACACAGTCATCATCGTTTCTAGTAACTTTAACTACATCTGAATGAAGAGAGAAATACATACAAGGGATGAAGAGAAAACGATAAGCAATTCAATGTCACAGTTAAGGTCTGTACGCTGCAACAGGGCCATCATTGTTTCTAGTAACTTTTTCTAGTAACTTTAAGTACATCTCAATGAAGAGAGATATACATACAAGGGATGAAGAGAACACGATTAGCAATTCAATGTTACAGTTAAGGTCTGTATGCTTCAACACGGAAATCATCCTTTCTAGGAACTTTAACAACATCTGAATGAAGAGAGAAATACATACAAGGGATGAAGAGAAGACGATTAGCAATTCAACGTTACAGCAAAGGTGTGTTTGCTGCAATATGACAATCATCGTTTCTGTTAACTTTTAGTACATCTGAATGAAGACAGATATACATACAAGGGATGAAGAGAACACGATTAGCAATTCAACATTACAGGAAAGGTTTGTTTGCTGCAATATGACAATCATCGTTTCTAGTAATTTTAGCTACATCTGAATGAAGAGAGATATACATACAAGGGATGAAGAGAACACGATTAGCATTTCAGTGCTACAGGAAAGGTTTGTTTGCTGCAATATGACAATCATCGCTGCTAGTAACTTTAAGTACATCTGAATGAATAGAGATATACATACAAGGGATGAAGAGAACACGATTAGCAATTCAATGCTACAGGAAAGGTTTGTTTGCTGCAATATGACAATCATCGTTTCTAGTAATTTTAACTACATCTGAATGAAGAGTGATATACATACAAGGGATGAAGAGAACACGATTAGCAATTCAATGTTACAGTTAAGGTCAGTATGCTGCAACACCGCCATCATCGTTTCTTGTAACTTTAACTACATCTAAATGAAGAGAGAAATACATACAAGGGATGAAGAGAAGACGATTAGCAATTCAACGTTACAGGACAGGTTTGTTTGCTGCAACATGACAAATCATCGCTGCTAGTAACTTTTAGTACATCTGAATGAAGTGAGATATACATACAAGGGATGAAGAGCAGACGATTAGCAATTCAACATTACAGGAAAGGTTTGTTTGCTGCAATATCACAATCATCGCTGCTTTTAACTTTAAGTACATCTGAATGAATAGAGATATACACACAAGGGATGAAGAGAACACGATTAGCAATTCAATGCTACAGGAAAGGTTTGTTTGTTGCAATATGACAATCATCGCTGCCAGTAACTTTAACTACATCTGAATGCAGAGAGATATACATTCAAGGGATGAAGAGAAGACGATTAGCAATTCAACGTTACAGGAAAGTTTTGTTTGCTGCAATATGACAATCATCGTTTCTAGTAATTTTAACTACATCTGAATGAAGAGAGATATACATACAAGGGATGAAGAGAACACGATTAGCAATTCAATGTTACAGTTAAGGTCTGTATGCTTCAACACGGAAATCATCCTTTCTAGGAACTTTAACAACATCTGAATGAAGAGAGAAATATACAGGGGATGAAGGGAAGACGATTAGCAATTCAACGTTACAGCAAAGGTGTGTTTGCTGCAATATGACAATCATCGTTTCTGTTAACTTTTAGTACATCTGAATGAAGACAGATATACATACAAGGGATGAAGAGAACACGATTACCAATTCAACATTACAGGAAAGGTTTGTTTGCTGCAATATGACAATCATCGTTTCTAGTAATTTTAGCTACATCTGAATGAAGAGAGATATACATACAAGGGATGAAGAGAACACGATTAGCAATTCCACGTTACAGGAAAGGTTTGTTTGCTGCAATATGACAATCATCGCTGCTAGTAACTTTAAGTACATCTGAATGAATAGAGATATACATACAAGGGATGAAGAGAACACGATTAGCAATTCAATGCTACAGGAAAGGTTTGTTTGCTGCAATATGACAATCATCGTTTCTAGTAATTTTAACTACATCTGAATGAAGAGTGATATACATACAAGGGATGAAGAGAACACGATTAGCAATTCAATGTTACAGTTAAGGTCAGTATGCTGCAACACCGCCATCATCGTTTCTTGTAACATTAACTACATCTAAATGAAGAGAGAAATACATACAAGGGATGAAGAGAAGACGATTAGCAATTCAACGTTACAGGAAAGGTTTGTTTGCTGCAACATGACAAATCATCGCTGCTAGTAACTTTTAGTACATCTGAATGAAGTGAGATATACATACAAGGGATGAAGAGCAGACGATTAGCAATTCAACATTACAGGAAAGGTTTGTTTGCTGCAATATCACAATCATCGCTGCTTTTAACTTTAAGTACATGTGAATGAATAGTGATATACACACAAGGGATGAAGAGAACACGATTAGCAATTCAATGCTACAGGAAAGGTTTGTTTGCTGCAACATGACAAATCATCGCTGCTAGTAACTTTTAGTACATCTGAATGAAGAGACATATACATACCAGGGATGAAGAGAACACGATTAGAAATGCAATGCTACAGGAAAGGTTTGTTTGTTGCAATATGACAATCATCGCTGCCAGTAACTTTAAGAACATCTGAATGACGAGAGAAATACATACAAGGGATGAAGAGAAAACGATTAGCAATTCAATGTCACAGTTAAGGTCTGTATGCTGCAACAGGGCCATCATTGTTTCTAGTAACTTTAAGTACATCTGAATGAAGAGAGGTACACATAGAAGTGATGAAGAGAAGACGATTACCAATTCAACGTTACAGGAAAGGTGTGTTTACTGCAACATGACAATCATCGTTTCTAGTAACTTTAACTACATCTGAATGAAGAGAGATATACATACAAGGGATGAAGAGAACACGATTAACAATTCAATGTTACAGTTAAGGTCAGTATGCTGCAACACCGCCATCATCGTTTCTAGTAACTTTAAGTACATCTGAATGAAGAGAGAAATACATACAAGGGATGAAGAGAAGACGATTAGCAATTCAACGTTACAGGAAAGGTTTGTTTGCTGCAATATGACAATCATCGCTGCTAGTAACTTTAAGTACATCTGAATGAAGAGAGAAATACATACAAGGGATGAAGAGAACACGATTAGCAATTCAACGTTACTGGAAAGGTTTGTTTGCTGCAATATGACAATCATCGCTGCTAGTAACTTTAAGTACATCTGAATGAAGAGAGATATACATACAAGGGATGAAGAGAACACGGTTAGCAATTCAATGTTACAGTTAAGGTCTGTATGCTGCAACACAGTTATCATCGTTTCTAGAAACTTTAACTACATCTGAATGAAGAGAGAAAGACATACAAGGGATGAAGAGAAAACGATTAGCAATTCAACGTCACAGTTAAGGTCTGTACGCTGCAACAGGGCCATCATTGTTTCTAGTAACTTTTTCTAGTAACTTTAAGTACATCTGAATGAAGAGAGGTACACATACAAGGGATGAAGAGAAGACGATAACCAATTCAACGTTACAGGAAAGGTGTGTTTACTGCAACATGACAATCATCGTTTCTAGTAACTTTAACTACATCTGAATGAATAGAGATATACATACAAGGGATGAAGAGAAGAGGATTAACAATTCAACAATACAGGAAAGGTCTGTGTGGTGCAACACGGCCATCATCGTTTATAGTAACTTTAACTACATCTGAATGAAGAGAGAAATACATACAAGGGATGAAGAGAAGACGATTAGCAATTCAACGTTACAGCAAAGCTTTGTTTGCTGCAATATGACAATCATCGCTGCTATTAACTTTAAGTACATCTGAATGAAGAGAGATATACTTACAAGGGATGAAGAGAAGACGATTAGCAATTCAACGTTACAGGAAAGTTTTGTTTGCTGCAATATGACAATCATCACTGCTATTAACTTTAAGTACATCTGAATGAAGAGAGATATACATACAAGGGATGAAGAGAACACGATTAGCAATTCAATGTTTCAGTTAAGGTCTGTATGCTTCAACACGGAAATCATCGTTTCTAGGAACTTTCACTACATCTGAATGAAGAGAGATATACATACAAGGGATGAAGAGAACACGATTAGCAATTCAATGTTACAGTTAAGGTCAGTACGCTGCAACACCGCCATCATCGTTTCTAGTAACTATAACTACATCTAAATGAAGAGAGAAATACATACAAGGGATGAAGAGAAGACGATTAGCAATTCAACGTTACAGGAAAGGTTTGTTTGCTGCAACATGACAAATCATCGCTGCTAGCAACTTTTAGTACATCTGAATGAAGAGAGATATACATACAAGGGATGAAGAGAACACGATTAGAAATGCAATGCTACAGGAAAGGTTTGTTTGCTGCAATATGACAATCATAGTTTCTAGTAATTTTAACTACATCTGAATGCAGAGAGATATACATACAAGGGATGAAGAGAAGACGATTAGCAATTCAATGTTACAGTTAAGGTCTGTATGCTGCAACACAGTCATCATCGTTTCTAGTAACTTTAACTACATCTGAATGAAGAGAGAAATACATACAAGGGGTGAAGAGAAAACGATTAGCAATTCAACGTCACAGTTAAGGTCTGTACGCTGCAACAGGGCCATCATTGTTTCTAGTTACTTTTTCTAGTAACTTTAACTACATCTGAATGAAGAGAGATATACGTACAAGGGATGAAGGGAAGACGATTAGCAATTCAATGTTACAGGAAAAATGTGTTTACTGCAATATGACAATCATCGTTAATAGTAACTTTAAGTACATCTAAATGAAGAGAGAAATACATACAAGGGATGAAGAGAAGACGATTAGCAATTCAACATTACAGGAAAGGTTTGTTTGCTGCAACATGACAAATCATCGCTCCTAGTAACTTTTAGTACATCTGAATGAAGAGAGATATACATACGAGGGATGAAGAGCAGACGATTAGCAATTCAACATTACAGGAAAGGTTTGTTTGCTGCAATATCACAATCATCGCTGCTTTTAACTTTAAGTACATCTGAATGAATAGAGATATACATAAAAGGGATGAAGAGAACACGATTAGAAATGCAATGCTAAAGGAAAGGTTTGTTTGCTGCAATATGACAATCATCGTTTCTCGTAATTTTAACTACATCTGAATGCAGAGACATATACATACACGGGATGAAGAGAACGCGATTAGCAATTCAGTGCTACAGGAAAGGTTTGTTTGTTGCAATATGACAATCATCGCTGCCAGTAACTTTAAGTACATCTGAATGAAGAGAGAAATACATACAAGGGATGAAGAGAAGACGATTAGCAATTCAACGTTACAGGAAAGGTTTGTTTGCTGCAATATGACAATCATCGCTGCTAGTAACTTTAAGTACATCTGAATGAAGAGAGATATACATACAAGGGATGAAGAGAACACGATTATTAATTCAATGTTACAGTTAAGGTCTGTATGCTGCAACACAGTCATCATCGTTTCTAGTAACTTTATCTACATCTGAATGAAGAGAGAAATACATACAAGGGATGAAGAGAACACGATTAACAATTCAACGTTACTGGAAAGGTTTGTTTGCTGCATATGACAATCATCGCTGCTAGTAACTTTAACTACATCTGAATGAAGACAGATATACATACAAGGGATGAAGAGAAGACGATTAGCTATTCAACGTTACAGGAAAAATTTGTTTGCTGCAATATGACAATCATCGCTGCCAGTAACTTTAAGTACATCTGAATGAAGAGAGAAATACATACAAGGGATGAAGAGAAAACGATTAGCAATACAACGTCACAGTTAAGGTCTGTACGCTGCAACAGGGCCATCATTGTTTCTAGTAACTTTAACTACATCTGAATGAAGAGAGATATACGTACAAGGGATGAAGGGAAGACGATTAGCAATTCAATGTTACAGGAAAGGTGTGTTTACTGCAATATGACAATCATCGTTTCTAGTAACTTTTAGTACATCTGAATGAAGACAGATATACATACAAGGGATGAAGAGAACACGATTAGCAATTCAACATTACAGGAAAGGTTTGTTTGCTGCAATATGACAATCATCGTTTCTAGTAATTTTAACTACATCTGAATCAAGAGAGATATACATACAAGGGATGAAGAGAACACGATTAGCAATTCAACGTTACAGGAAAGGTTTGTTTGCTGCAATATCACAATCATCGTTTCTAGTAATTTTAACTACATCTGAATGAAGAGAGATATACATACAAGGGATGAAGAGAACACGATTAGCAATTCAATGTTACAGTTAAGGTCAGTATGCTGCAACACCGCCATCATCGTTTTACTACATCTAAATGAAGAGAGAAATACATACAAGGGATGAAGAGAATACGATTAGCAATTCACCGTTACAGGAAAGGTTTGTTTGCTGCAACATGACAAATCATCGCTGCTAGTAACTTTTAGTACATCTGAATGAAGTGAGATATACATACAAGGGATGAAGAGAACACGATTAGCAATTCAGTGCTACAGGAAAGGTTTGTTTGTTGCAATATGACAATCATCGCTGCCAGTAACTTTAAGTACATCTGAATGAAGAGAGAAATACATACAAGGGATGAAGAGAACACGATTAGCAATTCAATGCTACAGGAAAGGTTTGCTGCAATATGACAATCATCGTTTCTAGTAATTTTAACTATATCTGAATGAAGAGAGATATACATACAAGGGATGAAGAGAAGACGATTAGCAATTCAACGTTACAGGAAAGGTTTGTTTGCTGCAACACCGCCATCATCGTTTCTAGTAAATTTAACTACATCTAAATGAAGAGAGAAATACATACAAGGGATGAAGAGAAGACGATTAGCAATTCAACGTTACAGGAAAGGTTTGTTTGCTGCAACATGACAAATCATCGCTGCTAGTAACTTTTAGTACATCTGAATGAAGAGACATATACATACAAGGGATGAAGAGAACACGATTAGAAATGCAATGCTACAGGAAAGGTTTGTTTGTTGCAATATGACAATCATCGCTGCCAGTAACTTTAAGAACATCTGAATGAAGAGAGAAATACATACAAGGGATGAAGAGAAAACGATTAGCAATTCAATGTCACAGTTAAGGTCTGTATGCTGCAACAGGGCCATCATTGTTTCTAGTAACTTTAAGTACATCTGAATGAAGAGAGGTACACATAGAAGGGATGAAGAGAAGACGATTACCAATTCAACGTTACAGGAAAGGTGTGTTTACTGCAACATGACAATCATCGTTTCTAGTAACTTTAACTACATCTGAATGAAGAGAGATATACATACAAGGGATGAAGAGAAAACGATTAGCAATTCAACGTCACAGTTAAGGTCTGTATGCTGCAACAGGGCCATCATTGTTTCTAGTAACTTTTTCTAGTAACTTTAAGTACATCTGAATGAAGAGAGGTACACATAGAAGAGATGAAGAGCAGACGATTACCAGTTCAACGTTGCAGGAAAGGTGTGTTTACTGCAACATGACAATCATCGTTTCTAGTAACTTTAACTACATCTGAATGAAGAGAGATATACGTACAAGGGATGAAGGGAAGACGATTAGCAATTCAATGTTACAGGAAAGGTGTGTTTACTGCAATATGACAATCATCGTTTATAGTAACTTTAAGTACATCTAAATGAACAGAGAAATATATACAAGGGATGAAGAGAAGACGATTAGCAATTCAGTGCTACAGGAAAGGTTTGTTTGTTGCAATATGACAATTATCGCTGCCAGTAACTTTAAGTACATCTGAATGAAGAGAGAAATACATACAAGGGATGAAGAGAAGACGATTAGCAATTCAACGTTACAGGAAAGGTTTGTTTGCTGCAATATGACAATCATCGCTGCTAGTAACTTCAAGTACATCTGAATGAAGAGAGATATACATACAAGGGATGAAGAGAACACGATTATTAATTCAATGTTACAGTTAAGGTCTGTATGCTGCAACACAGTCATCATCGTTTCTAGTAACTTTATCTACATCTGAATGAAGAGAGAAATACATACAAGGGATGAAGAGAACACGATTAGCAATTCAACGTTACTGGAAAGGTTTGTTTGCTGCATATGACAATCATCGCTGCTAGTAACTTTAACTACATCTGAATGAAGACAGATATACATACAAGGGATGAAGAGAAGACGATTAGCTATTCAACGTTACAGGAAAAATTTGTTTGCTGCAATATGACAATCATCGCTGCCAGTAACTTTAAGTACATCTGAATGAAGAGAGAAATACATACAAGGGATGAAGAGAAAACGATTAGCAATTCAACGTCACAGTTAAGGTCTATATGCTGCAACAGGGCCATCATTGTTTCTAGTAACTTTTTCTAGTAACTTTAAGTACATCTGAATGAAGAGAGGTACACATACAAGGGATGAAGAGATGACGATTACCAATTCAACGTTACTGCAAAGGTGTGTTTACTGCAACATGACAATCATCGTTTCTAGTAACTTTAACTACATCTCAATGAAGAGAGATATACATACAAGGGATGAAGAGAAGACGATTAACAATTCAACAATACAGGAAAGGTCTGTGTGGTGCAACACGGCCATCATCGTTTCTAGTAACTTTAACTACATCTGAATGAAGAGAGATATACGTACAAGGGATGAAGAGAAGACGATTAGCAATTCAACGTTACAGGAAAGTTTTGTTTGCTGCAATATGACAATCATCGCTGCTATTAACTTTAAGTACATCTGAATGAAGAGAGATATACTTACAAGGGATGAAGAGAAGACGATTAGCAATTCAACGTTACAGGAAAGTTTTGTTTGCTGCCATATGACAATCATCGCTGCTATTAACTTTAAGTACATCTGAACGAAGAGACATATACATACAAGGGATGAAGAGAACACGATTAGCAATTCAATGCTACAGGAAAGCTTTGTTTGCTGCAATATGACAATCATCGTTTCTAGTAACTTTAAATACATCTGAATGAAGAGAGATATACATACAAGGGATGAAGAGAACACGATTATTAATTCAATGTTACAGTTAAGGTCTCTATGCTGCAACACAGTCATCATCGTTTCTAGTAACTTTAACTACATCTGAATGAAGAGAGATATACGTACAAGGGATGAAGGGAAGACGATTAGCAATTCAATGTTACAGGAAAGTTTTGTTTGCTGCAATATGACAATCATCGCTGCTATTAACTTTAAGTACATCTGAATGAAGATATACATACAAGGGATGAAGAGAACATGATTAGCATTTCAATGCTACAGGAAAGGTTTGCTGCAATATGACAATCATCGTTTCTAGTAATTTTAACTACATCTGAATGAAGACAGATATACATACAAGGGATGAAGAGAACACGATTAGCAATTCAATGTTACAGTTAAGGTCTGTATGCTGCAACACGGAAATCATCGTTTCTACGAACTTTAACTACATCTGAATGAAGAGAGAAATACATACAAGGGATGAAGAGAAGACGATTAGCAATTCAACGTTACAGCAAAGGCGTGTTTGCTGCAATATGACAATCATCGTTTCTAGTAACTTTTAGTACATCTGAATGAAGACAGATATACATACAAGGGATGAAGAGAACACGATTAGCAATTCAACATTACAGGAAAGGTTTGTTTGCTGCAATATGACAATCATCGTTTCTAGTAATTTTAACTACATCTGAATGAAGAGAGATATACATACAAGGGATGAAGAGAACACGATTAGCAATTCAACGTTACAGGAAAGGTTTGTTTGCTGCAATATGACAATCATCGCTGCTAGTAACTTGAACTACATCTGAATGAAGAGAGATATACATACAAGGGATGAAGGGAAGACGATTAACAATTCAACAATACAGGAAAGGTCTGTGTGGTGCAACAAGGCCATCATCGTTTCTAGTAACTTTAACTACATCTGAATGAAGAGAGATATACGTACAAGGGATGAAGGGAAGACGATTAGCAATTCAATGTTACAGGAAAGGTGTGTTTACTGCAATATGACAATCATCGTTAATAGTAACTTTAAGTACATCTAAATGAAGAGAGAAATACATACAAGGGATGAAGAGAAGACGATTAGCAATTCAACATTACAGGAAAGGTTTGTTTGCTGCAACATGACAAATCATCGCTGCTAGTAACTTTTAGTACATCTGAATGAAGAGAGATATACATACAAGGGATGAAGAGCAGACGATTAGCAATTCAACATTACAGGAAAGGTTTGTTTGCTGCAATATCACAATCATCGATGCTTTTAACTTTAAGTACATCTGAATGAATAGAGATATACATAAAAGGGATGAAGAGAACACGATTAGAAATGCAATGCTAAAGGAAAGGTTTGTTTGCTGCAATATGACAATCATCGTTTCTCGTAATTTTAACTACATCTGAATGCAGAGAGATATACATACAAGGGATGAAGAGAACGCGATTAGCAATTC
Organism: Rhineura floridana; assembly: GCF_030035675.1. Taxonomy (NCBI): domain Eukaryota; kingdom Metazoa; phylum Chordata; class Lepidosauria; order Squamata; family Rhineuridae; genus Rhineura; species Rhineura floridana. The sequence goes on along the minus strand of NC_084489.1, from coordinate 2,628,927 downwards.
AGTGCTACAGGAAAGGTTTGTTTGTTGCAATATGACAATTATCGCTGCCAGTAACTTTAAGTACATCTGAATGAAGAGAGAAATACATACAAGGGATGAAGAGAAGACGATTAGCAATTCAACGTTACAGGAAAGGTTTGTTTGCTGCAATATGACAATCATCGCTGCTAGTAACTTCAAGTACATCTGAATGAAGAGAGATATACATACAAGGGATGAAGAGAACACGATTATTAATTCAATGTTACAGTTAAGGTCTGTATGCTGCAACACAGTCATCATCGTTTCTAGTAACTTTATCTACATCTGAATGAAGAGAGAAATACATACAAGGGATGAAGAGAACACGATTAGCAATTCAACGTTACCGGAAAGGTTTGTTTGCTGCATATGACAATCATCGCTGCTAGTAACTTTAACTACATCTGAATGAAGACAGATATACATACAAGGGATGAAGAGAAGACGATTAGCTATTCAACGTTACAGGAAAAATTTGTTTGCTGCAATATGACAATCATCGCTGCCAGTAACTTTAAGTACATCTGAATGAAGAGAGAAATACATACAAGGGATGAAGAGAAAACGATTAGCAATTCAACGTCACAGTTAAGGTCTATATGCTGCAACAGGGCCATCATTGTTTCTAGTAACTTTTTCTAGTAACTTTAAGTACATCTGAATGAAGAGAGGTACACATACAAGGGATGAAGAGATGACGATTACCAATTCAACGTTACTGCAAAGGTGTGTTTACTGCAACATGACAATCATCGTTTCTAGTAACTTTAACTACATCTCAATGAAGAGAGATATACATACAAGGTATGAAGAGAAGACGATTAACAATTCAACAATACAGGAAAGGTCTGTGTGGTGCAACACGGCCATCATCGTTTCTAGTAACTTTAACTACATCTGAATGAAGAGAGATATACGTACAAGGGATGAAGAGAAGACGATTAGCAATTCAACGTTACAGGAAAGTTTTGTTTGCTGCAATATGACAATCATCGCTGCTATTAACTTTAAGTACATCTGAATGAAGAGAGATATACTTACAAGGGATGAAGAGAAGACGATTAGCAATTCAACGTTACAGGAAAGTTTTGTTTGCTGCAATATGACAATCATCGCTGCTATTAACTTTAAGTACATCTGAACGAAGAGACATATACATACAAGGGATGAAGAGAACACGATTAGCAATTCAATGCTACAGGAAAGCTTTGTTTGCTGCAATATGACAATCATCGTTTCTAGTAACTTTAAGTACATCTGAATGAAGAGAGATATATATACAAGTGATGAAGAGAACACGATTATTAATTCAATGTTACAGTTAAGGTCTCTATGCTGCAACACAGTCATCATCGTTTCTAGTAACTTTAACTACATCTGAATGAAGAGAGATATACGTACAAGGGATGAAGGGAAGACGATTAGCAATTCAATGTTACAGGAAAGTTTTGTTTGCTGCAATATGACAATCATCGCTGCTATTAACTTTAAGTACATCTGAATGAAGATATACATACAAGGGATGAAGAGAACATGATTAGCATTTCAATGCTACAGGAAAGGTTTGTTTGCTGCAATATGACAATCATCGTTTCTAGTAATTTTAACTACATCTGAATGAAGACAGATATACATACAAGGGATGAAGAGAACACGATTAGCAATTCAATGTTACAGTTAAGGTCTGTATGCTGCAACACGGAAATCATCGTTTCTACGAACTTTAACTACATCTGAATGAAGAGAGAAATACATACAAGGGATGAAGAGAAGACGATTAGCAATTCAACGTTACAGCAAAGGCGTGTTTGCTGCAATATGACAATCATCGTTTCTAGTAACTTTTAGTACATCTGAATGAAGACAGATATACATACAAGGGATGAAGAGAACACGATTAGCAATTCAACATTACAGGAAAGGTTTGTTTGCTGCAATATGACAATCATCGTTTCTAGTAATTTTAACTACATCTGAATGAAGAGAGATATACATACAAGGGATGAAGAGAACACGATTAGCAATTCAACGTTACAGGAAAGGTTTGTTTGCTGCAATATGACAATCATCGCTGCTAGTAACTTGAACTACATCTGAATGAAGAGAGATATACATACAAGGGATGAAGGGAAGACGATTAACAATTCAACAATACAGGAAAGGTCTGTGTGGTGCAACAAGGCCATCATCGTTTCTAGTAACTTTAACTACATCTAAATGAAGAGAGAAATACATACAAGGGATGAAGAGAAGACGATTAGCAATTCAACATTACAGGAAAGGTTTGTTTGCTGCAACATGACAAATCATCGCTGCTAGTAACTTTTAGTACATCTGAATGAAGAGAGATATACATACAAGGGATGAAGAGCAGACGATTAGCAATTCAACATTACAGGAAAGGTTTGTTTGCTGCAATATCACAATCATCGATGCTTTTAACTTTAAGTACATCTGAATGAATAGAGATATACATAAAAGGGATGAAGAGAACACGATTAGAAATGCAATGCTAAAGGAAAGGTTTGTTTGCTGCAATATGACAATCATCGTTTCTCGTAATTTTAACTACATCTGAATGCAGAGAGATATACATACAAGGGATGAAGAGAACGCGATTAGCAATTCAGTGCTACAGGAAAGGTTTGTTTGTTGCAATATGACAATTATCGCTGCCAGTAACTTTAAGTACATCTGAATGAAGAGAGAAATACATACAAGGGATGAAGAGAAGACGATTAGCAATTCAACGTTACAGGAAAGGTTTGTTTGCTGCAATATGACAATCATCGCTGCTAGTAACTTCAAGTACATCTGAATGAAGAGAGATATACATACAAGGGATGAAGAGAACACGATTATTAATTCAATGTTACAGTTAAGGTCTGTATGCTGCAACACAGTCATCATCGTTTCTAGTAACTTTATCTACATCTGAATGAAGAGAGAAATACATACAAGGGATGAAGAGAACACGATTAGCAATTCAACGTTACCGGAAAGGTTTGTTTGCTGCATATGACAATCATCGCTGCTAGTAACTTTAACTACATCTGAATGAAGACAGATATACATACAAGGGATGAAGAGAAGACGATTAGCTATTCAACGTTACAGGAAAAATTTGTTTGCTGCAATATGACAATCATCGCTGCCAGTAACTTTAAGTACATCTGAATGAAGAGAGAAATACATACAAGGGATGAAGAGAAAACGATTAGCAATTCAACGTCACAGTTAAGGTCTATATGCTGCAACAGGGCCTTCATTGTTTCTAGTAACTTTTTCTAGTAACTTTAAGTACATCTGAATGAAGAGAGGTACACATACAAGGGATGAAGAGATGACGATTACCAATTCAACGTTACTGCAAAGGTGTGTTTACTGCAACATGACAATCATCGTTTCTAGTAACTTTAACTACATCTCAATGAAGAGAGATATACATACAAGGGATGAAGAGAAGACGATTAACAATTCAACAATACAGGAAAGGTCTGTGTGGTGCAACACGGCCATCATCGTTTCTAGTAACTTTAACTACATCTGAATGAAGAGAGATATACGTACAAGGGATGAAGAGAAGACGATTAGCAATTCAACGTTACAGGAAAGTTTTGTTTGCTGCAATATGACAATCATCGCTGCTATTAACTTTAAGTACATCTGAATGAAGAGAGATATACTTACAAGGGATGAAGAGAAGACGATTAGCAATTCAACGTTACAGGAAAGTTTTGTTTGCTGCAATATGACAATCATCGCTGCTATTAACTTTAAGTACATCTGAACGAAGAGACATATACATACAAGGGATGAAGAGAACACGATTAGCAATTCAATGCTACAGGAAAGCTTTGTTTGCTGCAATATGACAATCATCGTTTCTAGTAACTTTAAGTACATCTGAATGAAGAGAGATATATATACAAGTGATGAAGAGAACACGATTATTAATTCAATGTTACAGTTAAGGTCTCTATGCTGCAACACAGTCATCATCGTTTCTAGTAACTTTAACTACATCTGAATGAAGAGAGATATACGTACAAGGGATGAAGGGAAGACGATTAGCAATTCAATGTTACAGGAAAGTTTTGTTTGCTGCAATATGACAATCATCGCTGCTATTAACTTTAAGTACATCTGAATGAAGATATACATACAAGGGATGAAGAGAACATGATTAGCATTTCAATGCTACAGGAAAGGTTTGTTTGCTGCAATATGACAATCATCGTTTCTAGTAATTTTAACTACATCTGAATGAAGACAGATATACATACAAGGGATGAAGAGAACACGATTAGCAATTCAATGTTACAGTTAAGGTCTGTATGCTGCAACACGGAAATCATCGTTTCTACGAACTTTAACTACATCTGAATGAAGAGAGAAATACATACAAGGGATGAAGAGAAGACGATTAGCAATTCAACGTTACAGCAAAGGCGTGTTTGCTGCAATATGACAATCATCGTTTCTAGTAACTTTTAGTACATCTGAATGAAGACAGATATACATACAAGGGATGAAGAGAACACGATTAGCAATTCAACATTACAGGAAAGGTTTGTTTGCTGCAATATGACAATCATCGTTTCTAGTAATTTTAACTACATCTGAATGAAGAGAGATATACATACAAGGGATGAAGAGAACACGATTAGCAATTCAACGTTACAGGAAAGGTTTGTTTGCTGCAATATGACAATCATCGCTGCTAGTAACTTTAACTACATCTGAATGAAGAGAGATATACATACAAGGGATGAAGGGAAGACGATTAACAATTCAACAATACAGGAAAGGTCTGTGTGGTGCAACAAGGCCATCATCGTTTCTAGTAACTTTAACTACATCTGAATGAAGAGAGATATACGTACAAGGGATGAAGGGAAGACGATTAGCAATTCAATGTTACAGGAAAGGTGTGTTTACTGCAATATGACAATCATCGTTAATAGTAACTTTAAGTACATCTAAATGAAGAGAGAAATACATACAAGGGATGAAGAGAAGACGATTAGCAATTCAACATTACAGGAAAGGTTTGTTTGCTGCAACATGACAAATCATCGCTGCTAGTAACTTTTAGTACATCTGAATGAAGAGGGATATACATACAAGGGATGAAGAGCAGACGATTAGCAATTCAACATTACAGGAAAGGTTTGTTTGCTGCAATATCACAATCATCGATGCTTTTAACTTTAAGTACATCTGAATGAATAGAGATATACATAAAAGGGATGAAGAGAACACGATTAGAAATGCAATGCTAAAGGAAAGGTTTGTTTGCTGCAATATGACAATCATCGTTTCTCGTAATTTTAACTACATCTGAATGCAGAGAGATATACATACAAGGGATGAAGAGAACGCGATTAGCAATTCAGTGCTACAGGAAAGGTTTGTTTGTTGCAATATGACAATTATCGCTGCCAGTAACTTTAAGTACATCTGAATGAAGAGAGAAATACATACAAGGGATGAAGAGAAGACGATTAGCAATTCAACGTTACAGGAAAGGTTTGTTTGCTGCAATATGACAATCATCGCTGCTAGTAACTTCAAGTACATCTGAATGAAGAGAGATATACATACAAGGGATGAAGAGAACACGATTATTAATTCAATGTTACAGTTAAGGTCTGTATGCTGCAACACAGTCATCATCGTTTCTAGTAACTTTATCTACATCTGAATGAAGAGAGAAATACATACAAGGGATGAAGAGAACACGATTAGCAATTCAACGTTACCGGAAAGGTTTGTTTGCTGCATATGACAATCATCGCTGCTAGTAACTTTAACTACATCTGAATGAAGACAGATATACATACAAGGGATGAAGAGAAGACGATTAGCTATTCAACGTTACAGGAAAAATTTGTTTGCTGCAATATGACAATCATCGCTGCTAGTAACTTTAACTACATCTGAATGAAGAGAGATATACATACAAGGGATGAAGGGAAGACGATTAACAATTCAACAATACAGGAAAGGTCTGTGTGGTGCAACAAGGCCATCATCGTTTCTAGTAACTTTAACTACATCTGAATGAAGAGAGATATACGTACAAGGGATGAAGGGAAGACGATTAGCAATTCAATGTTACAGGAAAGGTGTGTTTACTGCAATATGACAATCATCGTTAATAGTAACTTTAAGTACATCTAAATGAAGAGAGAAATACATACAAGGGATGAAGAGAAGACGATTAGCAATTCAACATTACAGGAAAGGTTTGTTTGCTGCAACATGACAAATCATCGCTGCTAGTAACTTTTAGTACATCTGAATGAAGAGAGATATACATACAAGGGATGAAGAGCAGACGATTAGCAATTCAACATTACAGGAAAGGTTTGTTTGCTGCAATATCACAATCATCGATGCTTTTAACTTTAAGTACATCTGAATGAATAGAGATATACATAAAAGGGATGAAGAGAACACGATTAGAAATGCAATGCTAAAGGAAAGGTTTGTTTGCTGCAATATGACAATCATCGTTTCTCGTAATTTTAACTACATCTGAATGCAGAGAGATATACATACAAGGGATGAAGAGAACGCGATTAGCAATTCAGTGCTACAGGAAAGGTTTGTTTGTTGCAATATGACAATTATCGCTGCCAGTAACTTTAAGTACATCTGAATGAAGAGAGAAATACATACAAGGGATGAAGAGAAGACGATTAGCAATTCAACGTTACAGGAAAGGTTTGTTTGCTGCAATATGACAATCATCGCTGCTAGTAACTTCAAGTACATCTGAATGAAGAGAGATATACATACAAGGGATGAAGAGAACACGATTATTAATTCAATGTTACAGTTAAGGTCTGTATGCTGCAACACAGTCATCATCGTTTCTAGTAACTTTATCTACATCTGAATGAAGAGAGAAATACATACAAGGGATGAAGAGAACACGATTAGCAATTCAACGTTACCGGAAAGGTTTGTTTGCTGCATATGACAATCATCGCTGCTAGTAACTTTAACTACATCTGAATGAAGACAGATATACATACAAGGGATGAAGAGAAGACGATTAGCTATTCAACGTTACAGGAAAAATTTGTTTGCTGCAATATGACAATCATCGCTGCCAGTAACTTTAAGTACATCTGAATGAAGAGAGAAATACATACAAGGGATGAAGAGAAAACGATTAGCAATTCAACGTCACAGTTAAGGTCTATATGCTGCAACAGGGCCATCATTGTTTCTAGTAACTTTTTCTAGTAACTTTAAGTACATCTGAATGAAGAGAGGTACACATACAAGGGATGAAGAGATGACGATTACCAATTCAACGTTACTGCAAAGGTGTGTTTACTGCAACATGACAATCATCGTTTCTAGTAACTTTAACTACATCTCAATGAAGAGAGATATACATACAAGGGATGAAGAGAAGACGATTAACAATTCAACAATACAGGAAAGGTCTGTGTGGTGCAACACGGCCATCATCGTTTCTAGTAACTTTAACTACATCTGAATGAAGAGAGATATACGTACAAGGGATGAAGAGAAGACGATTAGCAATTCAACGTTACAGGAAAGTTTTGTTTGCTGCAATATGACAATCATCGCTGCTATTAACTTTAAGTACATCTGAATGAAGAGAGATATACTTACAAGGGATGAAGAGAAGACGATTAGCAATTCAACGTTACAGGAAAGTTTTGTTTGCTGCAATATGACAATCATCGCTGCTATTAACTTTAAGTACATCTGAACGAAGAGACATATACATACAAGGGATGAAGAGAACACGATTAGCAATTCAATGCTACAGGAAAGCTTTGTTTGCTGCAATATGACAATCATCGTTTCTAGTAACTTTAAGTACATCTGAATGAAGAGAGATATATATACAAGTGATGAAGAGAACACGATTATTAATTCAATGTTACAGTTAAGGTCTCTATGCTGCAACACAGTCATCATCGTTTCTAGTAACTTTAACTACATCTGAATGAAGAGAGATATACGTACAAGGGATGAAGGGAAGACGATTAGCAATTCAATGTTACAGGAAAGGTGTGTTTACTGAAATATGACAATCATCGTTAATAGAAACTTTAAGTACATCTCAATGAAGAGAGAAATACATACAAGGGATGAAGAGAAGACGATTAGCAATTCAACATTACAGGAAAGGTTTGTTTGCTGCAACATGACAAATCATCGCTGCTAGTAACTTTTAGTACATCTGAATGAAGAGAGATATACATACAAGGGATGAAGAGCAGACGATTAGCAATTCAACATTACAGGAAAGGTTTGTTTGCTGCAATATCACAATCATCGATGCTTTTAACTTTAAGTACATCTGAATGAATAGAGATATACATAAAAGGGATGAAGAGAACACGATTAGAAATGCAATGCTAAAGGAAAGGTTTGTTTGCTGCAATATGACAATCATCGTTTCTCGTAATTTTAACTACATCTGAATGCAGAGAGATATACATACAAGGGATGAAGAGAACGCGATTAGCAATTCAGTGCTACAGGAAAGGTTTGTTTGTTGCAATATGACAATTATCGCTGCCAGTAACTTTAAGTACATCTGAATGAAGAGAGAAATACATACAAGGGATGAAGAGAAGACGATTAGCAATTCAACGTTACAGGAAAGGTTTGTTTGCTGCAATATGACAATCATCGCTGCTAGTAACTTCAAGTACATCTGAATGAAGAGAGATATACATACAAGGGATGAAGAGAACACGATTATTAATTCAATGTTACAGTTAAGGTCTGTATGCTGCAACACAGTCATCATCGTTTCTAGTAACTTTATCTACATCTGAATGAAGAGAGAAATACATACAAGGGATGAAGAGAACACGATTAGCAATTCAACGTTACCGGAAAGGTTTGTTTGCTGCATATGACAATCATCGCTGCTAGTAACTTTAACTACATCTGAATGAAGACAGATATACATACAAGGGATGAAGAGAAGACGATTAGCTATTCAACGTTACAGGAAAAATTTGTTTGCTGCAATATGACAATCATCGCTGCCAGTAACTTTAAGTACATCTGAATGAAGAGAGAAATACATACAAGGGATGAAGAGAAAACGATTAGCAATTCAACGTCACAGTTAAGGTCTATATGCTGCAACAGGGCCATCATTGTTTCTAGTAACTTTTTCTAGTAACTTTAAGTACATCTGAATGAAGAGAGGTACACATACAAGGGATGAAGAGATGACGATTACCAATTCAACGTTACTGCAAAGGTGTGTTTACTGCAACATGACAATCATCGTTTCTAGTAACTTTAACTACATCTCAATGAAGAGAGATATACATACAAGGGATGAAGAGAAGACGATTAACAATTCAACAATACAGGAAAGGTCTGTGTGGTGCAACACGGCCATCATCGTTTCTAGTAACTTTAACTACATCTGAATGAAGAGAGATATACGTACAAGGGATGAAGAGAAGACGATTAGCAATTCAACGTTACAGGAAAGTTTTGTTTGCTGCAATATGACAATCATCGCTGCTATTAACTTTAAGTACATCTGAATGAAGAGAGATATACTTACAAGGGATGAAGAGAAGACGATTAGCAATTCAACGTTATAGGAAAGTTTTGTTTGCTGCAATATGACAATCATCGCTGCTATTAACTTTAAGTACATCTGAACGAAGAGACATATACATACAAGGGATGAAGAGAACACGATTAGCAATTCAATGCTACAGGAAAGCTTTGTTTGCTGGAATATGACAATCATCGTTTCTAGTAACTTTAAGTACATCTGAATGAAGAGAGATATATATACAAGTGATGAAGAGAACACGATTATTAATTCAATGTTACAGTTAAGGTCTCTATGCTGCAACACAGTCATCATCGTTTCTAGTAACTTTAACTACATCTGAATGAAGAGAGATATACGTACAAGGGATGAAGGGAAGACGATTAGCAATTCAATGTTACAGGAAAGTTTTGTTTGCTGCAATATGACAATCATCGCTGCTATTAACTTTAAGTACATCTGAATGAAGATATACATACAAGGGATGAAGAGAACATGATTAGCATTTCAATGCTACAGGAAAGGTTTGTTTGCTGCAATATGACAATCATCGTTTCTAGTAATTTTAACTACATCTGAATGAAGACAGATATACATACAAGGGATGAAGAGAACACGATTAGCAATTCAATGTTACAGTTAAGGTCTGTATGCTGCAACACGGAAATCATCGTTTCTACGAACTTTAACTACATCTGAATGAAGAGAGAAATACATACAAGGGATGAAGAGAAGACGATTAGCAATTCAACGTTACAGCAAAGGCGTGTTTGCTGCAATATGACAATCATCGTTTCTAGTAACTTTTAGTACATCTGAATGAAGACAGATATACATACAAGGGATGAAGAGAACACGATTAGCAATTCAACATTACAGGAAAGGTTTGTTTGCTGCAATATGACAATCATCGTTTCTAGTAATTTTAACTACATCTGAATGAAGAGAGATATACATACAAGGGATGAAGAGAACACGATTAGCAATTCAACGTTACAGGAAAGGTTTGTTTGCTGCAATATGACAATCATCGCTGCTAGTAACTTTAACTACATCTGAATGAAGAGAGATATACATACAAGGGATGAAGGGAAGACGATTAACAATTCAACAATACAGGAAAGGTCTGTGTGGTGCAACAAGGCCATCATCGTTTCTAGTAACTTTAACTACATCTGAATGAAGAGAGATATACGTACAAGGGATGAAGGGAAGACGATTAGCAATTCAATGTTACAGGAAAGGTGTGTTTACTGCAATATGACAATCATCGTTAATAGTAACTTTAAGTACATCTGAATGAAGAGAGAAATACATAAAAGGGATGAAGAGAACACGATTAGAAATGCAATGCTAAAGGAAAGGTTTGTTTGCTGCAATATGACAATCATCGTTTCTCGTAATTTTAACTACATCTGAATGCAGAGAGATATACATACAAGGGATGAAGAGAACGCGATTAGCAATTCAGTGCTACAGGAAAGGTTTGTTTGTTGCAATATGACAATTATCGCTGCCAGTAACTTTAAGTACATCTGAATGAAGAGAGAAATACATACAAGGGATGAAGAGAAGACGATTAGCAATTCAACGTTACAGGAAAGGTTTGTTTGCTGCAATATGACAATCATCGCTGCTAGTAACTTCAAGTACATCTGAATGAAGAGAGATATACATACAAGGGATGAAGAGAACACGATTATTAATTCAATGTTACAGTTAAGGTCTGTATGCTGCAACACAGTCATCATCGTTTCTAGTAACTTTATCTACATCTGAATGAAGAGAGAAATACATACAAGGGATGAAGAGAACACGATTAGCAATTCAACGTTACCGGAAAGGTTTGTTTGCTGCATATGACAATCATCGCTGCTAGTAACTTTAACTACATCTGAATGAAGACAGATATACATACAAGGGATGAAGAGAAGACGATTAGCTATTCAACGTTACAGGAAAAATTTGTTTGCTGCAATATGACAATCATCGCTGCCAGTAACTTTAAGTACATCTGAATGAAGAGAGAAATACATACAAGGGATGAAGAGAAAACGATTAGCAATTCAACGTCACAGTTAAGGTCTATATGCTGCAACAGGGCCATCATTGTTTCTAGTAACTTTTTCTAGTAACTTTAAGTACATCTGAATGAAGAGAGGTACACATACAAGGGATGAAGAGATGACGATTACCAATTCAACGTTACTGCAAAGGTGTGTTTACTGCAACATGACAATCATCGTTTCTAGTAACTTTAACTACATCTCAATGAAGAGAGATATACATACAAGGGATGAAGAGAAGACGATTAACAATTCAACAATACAGGAAAGGTCTGTGTGGTGCAACACGGCCATCATCGTTTCTAGTAACTTTAACTACATCTGAATGAAGAGAGATATACGTACAAGGGATGAAGAGAAGACGATTAGCAATTCAACGTTACAGGAAAGTTTTGTTTGCTGCAATATGACAATCATCGCTGCTATTAACTTTAAGTACATCTGAATGAAGAGAGATATACTTACAAGGGATGAAGAGAAGACGATTAGCAATTCAACGTTACAGGAAAGTTTTGTTTGCTGCAATATGACAATCATCGCTGCTATTAACTTTAAGTACATCTGAACGAAGAGACATATACATACAAGGGATGAAGAGAACACGATTAGCAATTCAATGCTACAGGAAAGCTTTGTTTGCTGCAATATGACAATCATCGTTTCTAGTAACTTTAAGTACATCTGAATGAAGAGAGATATATATACAAGTGATGAAGAGAACACGATTATTAATTCAATGTTACAGTTAAGGTCTCTATGCTGCAACACAGTCATCATCGTTTCTAGTAACTTTAACTACATCTGAATGAAGAGAGATATACGTACAAGGGATGAAGAGAACACGATTAGCAATTCAACTTTACAGGAAAGGTTTGTTTGCTGCAAAATGACAATCATCGTTTCTAGTAATTTTAACTACATCTGAATGAAGAGAGATATACATACAAGGGATGAAGAGAACACGATTAGCAATTCAACGTTACAGGAAAGGTTTGTTTGCTGCAATATGACAATCATCGCTGCTAGTAACTTTAAGTACATCTGAATGAATAGAGATATACATACAAGGGATGAAGAGAACACGATTAGCAATTCAATGCTACAGGAAAGGTTTGTTTGCTGCAATATGACAATCATCGTTTCTAGTAATTTTAACTACATCTGAATGAAGAGGGATATACATACAAGGGATGAAGAGAACACGATTAGAAATGCAATGCTACAGGAAAGGTTTGTTTGTTGCAATATGACAATCATCGCTGCCAGTAACTTTAAGTACATCTGAATGAATAGAGAAATACATACAAGGGATGAAGAGAACACGATTAGCAATTCAACATTACAGGAAAGGTTTGTTTGCTGCAATATGACAATCATCGTTTCTAGTAATTCTAGTAATTTTAACTACATCTGAATGAAGAGAGATATACATACAAGGGATGAAGAGAACACGATTAGGAATTCAATGTTACAGTTAAGGTCGGTATGCTGCAACACAGCCATCATCGTTTCTAGTAACTATAACTACATCTAAATGAAGAGAGAAATACATACAAGGCATGAAGACAAGACGGTTAGCAATTCAACGTTACAGGAAAGGTTTGTTTGCTGCAGCATGACAAATCATCGCTGCTAGTAACTTTTAGTACATCTGAATGAAGAGAGATATACATACAAGGGATGAAGAGAACACGATTAGAAATGCAATGCTACAGGAAAGGTTTGTTTGCTGCAATATGACAATCATCGTTTCTAGTAATTTTAACTACATCTGAATGCAGAGAGATATACATACAAGGGATGAAGAGAACACGATTAGCAATTCAATGTTACAGTTAAGGTCAGTATGCTGCAACACTGCCATCATCGTTTTACTACATCTAAATGAAGAGAGAAATACATACAAGGGATGAAGAGAACACGATTAGCAATTCAAGGCTACAGGAAAGGTTTCTTTGTTGCAATATGACAATCATCGCTGCTAGTAACTTTAAGTACATCTGAATGAAGAGAGATATATATACAAGGGATGAAGAGAACACGATTATTAATTCAATGTTACAGTTAAGCTCTGTATGCTGCAACACAGTCATCATCGTTTCTAGTAACTTTAAGTACATCTGAATGAAGAGAGATATACATATAAGTGAGGAAGAGAAGACGATTAGCAATTCAACGTTACAGGAAAAATTTGTTTGCTGCAATTTGACAATCATCGCTGCCAGTAACTTTAAGTACATCTGAATGAAGAGAGAAATACATACAAGGGATGAAGAGAAAACGATTAGCAATTCAACGTCACAGTTAAGGTCTGTATGCTGCAACAGGGCCATCATTGTTTCTAGTAACTTTTTCTAGTAACTTTAAGTACATCTGAATGAAGAGAGGTACACATAGAAGAGATGAAGAGCAGACGATTACCAGTTCAACGTTGCAGGAAAGGTGTGTTTACTGCAACATGACAATCATCGTTTCTAGTAACTTTAACTACATCTGAATGAAGAGAGAAATACATACAAGTGATGAAGAGAATACGATTAGCAATTCACCGTTACAGGAAAGGTTTGTTTGCTGCAACATGACAATCATCGTTTCTAGTAACTTTAACTACATCTGAATGAAGAGAGATATACATACAAGGGATGAAGAGAAGACGATTAACAATTCAACAATACAGGAAAGGTCTGTGTGGTGCAACAAGGCCATCATCGTTTCTAGTAACTTTAACTACATCTGAATGAAGAGAGATATACGTACAAGGGATGAAGGGAAGACGATTAGCAATTCAATATTACAGGAAAGGTGTGTTTACTGCAATATGACAATCATCGTTTATAGTAACTTTAAGTACATCTAAATGAAGAGAGAAATACATACAAGGGATGAAGAGAAGACGATTAGCAATTCAACGTTACAGGAAAGTTTTGTTTGCTGCAATATGACAATCATCGCTGCTATTAACTTTAAGTACATCTGAATGAAGAGAGATATACTTACCAGGGATGAAGAGAAAACGATTAGCAATTCAACGTTACAGGAAAGTTTTGTTTGCTGCAATATGACAATCATCGCTGCTATTAACTTTAAGTACATCTGAATGAAGATATACATACAAGGGATGAAGAGAACATGATTAGCATTTCAATGCTACAGGAAAGGTTTGTTTGCTGCAATATGACAATCATCGTTTCTAGTAATTTTAACTACATCTGAATGAAGACAGTTATACATACAAGGGATGAAGAGAACACGATTAGCAATTCAATGTTACAGTTAAGGTCTGTATGCTGCAACACGGAAATCATCGTTTCTACGAACTTTAACTACATCTGAATGAAGAGAGAAATACATACAAGGGATGAAGAGAAGACGATTAGCAATTCAACGTTACAGCAAAGGTGTGTTTGCTGCAATATGACAATCATCGTTTCTAGTAACTTTTAGTACATCTGAATGAAGACAGATATACATGCAAGGGATGAAGAGAACACGATTAGCAATTCAACATTACAGGAAAGGTTTGTTTGCTGCAATATGACAATCATCGTTTCTAGTAATTTTAACTACATCTGAATTAAGAGAGATATACATACAAGGGATGAAGAGAACACGATTAGCAATTCAACGTTACAGGAAAGGTTTGTTTGCTGCAATATGACAATCATCGCTGCTAGTAACTTTAAGTACATCTGAATGGAGATATACATACAAGGGATGAAGAGAACACGATTAGCAATTCAATGCTACAGGAAAGGTTTGTTTGCTGCAATATGACAATCATCGTTTCTAGTAATTTTAACTACATCTGAATGAAGAGAGATATACATACAAGGGATGAAGAGAACACGATTAGCAATTCAATGTTACAGTTAAGGTCAGTATGCTGCAACACTGCCATCATCGTTTTACTACATCTAAATGAAGAGAGAAATACATACAAGGGATGAAGAGAATACGATAAGCAATTCAACGTTACAGGAAAGGTTTGTTTCCTGCAACATGACAAATCATCGCTGCTAGTAACTTTTAGTACATCTGAATGAAGTGAGATATACATACAAGGGATGAAGAGAACACGATTAGCAATTCAGTGCTACAGGAAAGGTCTGTGTGGTGCAACACGGCCATCATCGTTTCTAGTAACTTTAACTACATCTGAATGAAGAGAGATATACATACAAGGGATGAAGAGAACACGATTAGCAATTCAACATTAGAGGAAAGGTTTGTTTGCTGCAATATGACAATCATCGCTGCTAGTAACTTTAAGTACATCTGAATGAATAGAGATATACATACAAGGGATGAAGAGAACACGATTAGCAATTCAATGCTACAGGAAAGGTTTGTTTGCTGCAATATCACAATCATCGTTTCTAGTAATTTTAACTACATCTGAATGAAGAGAGATATACATACAAGGGATGAAGAGAACACGATTAGCAATTCAATGTTACAGTTAAGGTCAGTATGCTGCAACACCGCCATCATCGTTTTACTACATCTAAATGAAGAGAGAAATACATACAAGGGATGAAGAGAATACGATTAGCAATTCACCGTTACAGGAAAGGTTTGTTTGCTGCAACATGACAAATCATCGCTGCTAGTAACTTTTAGTACATCTGAATGAAGTGAGATATACATACAAGGGATGAAGAGAACACGATTAGCAATTCAGTGCTACAGGAAAGGTTTGTTTGTTGCAATATGACAATCATCGCTGCCAGTAACTTTAAGTACATCTGAATGAAGAGAGAAATACATACAAGGGATGAAGAGAACACGATTAGCAATTCAATGCTACAGGAAAGGTTTGCTGCAATATGACAATCATCGTTTCTAGTAATTTTAACTATATCTGAATGAAGAGAGATATACATACAAGGGATGAAGAGAAGACGATTAGCAATTCAACGTTACAGGAAAGGTTTGTTTGCTGCAACACCGCCATCATCGTTTCTAGTAAATTTAACTACATCTAAATGAAGAGAGAAATACATACAAGGGATGAAGAGAAGACGATTAGCAATTCAACGTTACAGGAAAGGTTTGTTTGCTGCAACATGACAAATCATCGCTGCTAGTAACTTTTAGTACATCTGAATGAAGAGACATATACATACAAGGGATGAAGAGAACACGATTAGAAATGCAATGCTACAGGAAAGGTTTGTTTGTTGCAATATGACAATCATCGCTGCCAGTAACTTTAAGAACATCTGAATGAAGAGAGAAATACATACAAGGGATGAAGAGAAAACGATTAGCAATTCAATGTCACAGTTAAGGTCTGTATGCTGCAACAGGGCCATCATTGTTTCTAGTAACTTTAAGTACATCTGAATGAAGAGAGGTACACATAGAAGGGATGAAGAGAAGACGATTACCAATTCAACGTTACAGGAAAGGTGTGTTTACTGCAACATGACAATCATCGTTTCTAGTAACTTTAACTACATCTGAATGAGGAGAGATATACATACAAGGGATGAAGAGAACACGATTAGCAATTCAATGTTACAGTTAAGGTCAGTATGCTGCAACACCGCCATCATCGTTTCTAGTAACTTTAAGTACATCTGAATGAAGAGAGATATACATATAAGTGAGGAAGAGAAGACGATTAGCAATTCAACGTTACAGGAAAAATTTGTTTGCTGCAATTTGACAATCATCGCTGCCAGTAACTTTAAGTACATCTGAATGAAGAGAGAAATACATACAAGGGATGAAGAGAAAACGATTAGCAATTCAACGTCACAGTTAAGGTCTGTATGCTGCAACAGGGCCATCATTGTTTCTAGTAACTTTTTCTAGTAACTTTAAGTACATCTGAATGAAGAGAGGTACACATAGAAGAGATGAAGAGCAGACGATTACCAGTTCAACGTTGCAGGAAAGGTGTGTTTACTGCAACATGACAATCATCGTTTCTAGTAACTTTAACTACATCTGAATGAAGAGAGAAATACATACAAGTGATGAAGAGAATACGATTAGCAATTCACCGTTACAGGAAAGGTTTGTTTGCTGCAACATGACAATCATCGTTTCTAGTAACTTTAACTACATCTGAATGAAGAGAGATATACATACAAGGGATGAAGAGAAGACGATTAACAATTCAACAATACAGGAAAGGTCTGTGTGGTGCAACAAGGCCATCATCGTTTCTAGTAACTTTAACTACATCTGAATGAAGAGAGATATACGTACAAGGGATGAAGGGAAGACGATTAGCAATTCAATATTACAGGAAAGGTGTGTTTACTGCAATATGACAATCATCGTTTATAGTAACTTTAAGTACATCTAAATGAAGAGAGAAATACATACAAGGGATGAAGAGAAGACGATTAGCAATTCAACGTTACAGGAAAGTTTTGTTTGCTGCAATATGACAATCATCGCTGCTATTAACTTTAAGTACATCTGAATGAAGAGAGATATACTTACCAGGGATGAAGAGAAAACGATTAGCAATTCAACGTTACAGGAAAGTTTTGTTTGCTGCAATATGACAATCATCGCTGCTATTAACTTTAAGTACATCTGAATGAAGATATACATACAAGGGATGAAGAGAACATGATTAGCATTTCAATGCTACAGGAAAGGTTTGTTTGCTGCAATATGACAATCATCGTTTCTAGTAATTTTAACTACATCTGAATGAAGACAGTTATACATACAAGGGATGAAGAGAACACGATTAGCAATTCAATGTTACAGTTAAGGTCTGTATGCTGCAACACGGAAATCATCGTTTCTACGAACTTTAACTACATCTGAATGAAGAGAGAAATACATACAAGGGATGAAGAGAAGACGATTAGCAATTCAACGTTACAGCAAAGGTGTGTTTGCTGCAATATGACAATCATCGTTTCTAGTAACTTTTAGTACATCTGAATGAAGACAGATATACATGCAAGGGATGAAGAGAACACGATTAGCAATTCAACATTACAGGAAAGGTTTGTTTGCTGCAATATGACAATCATCGTTTCTAGTAATTTTAACTACATCTGAATTAAGAGAGATATACATACAAGGGATGAAGAGAACACGATTAGCAATTCAACGTTACAGGAAAGGTTTGTTTGCTGCAATATGACAATCATCGCTGCTAGTAACTTTAAGTACATCTGAATGGAGATATACATACAAGGGATGAAGAGAACACGATTAGCAATTCAATGCTACAGGAAAGGTTTGTTTGCTGCAATATGACAATCATCGTTTCTAGTAATTTTAACTACATCTGAATGAAGAGAGATATACATACAAGGGATGAAGAGAACACGATTAGCAATTCAATGTTACAGTTAAGGTCAGTATGCTGCAACACTGCCATCATCGTTTTACTACATCTAAATGAAGAGAGAAATACATACAAGGGATGAAGAGAACACGATTAGCAATTCAAGGCTACAGGAAAGGTTTCTTTGTTGCAATATGACAATCATCGCTGCTAGTAACTTTAAGTACATCTGAATGAAGAGAGATATATATACAAGGGATGAAGAGAACACGATTATTAATTCAATGTTACAGTTAAGCTCTGTATGCTGCAACACAGTCATCATCGTTTCTAGTAACTTTAACTACATCTGAATGAAGAGAGAAATACATACAAGGGATGAAGAGAAAACGATAAGCAATTCAACGTCACAGTTAAGGTCTGTACGCTGCAACAGGGCCATCATTGTTTCTAGTAACTTTTTCTAGTAACTTTAAGTACATCTGAATGAAGAGAGATATACATAAAAGGGATGAAGAGAAGACGATTAACAATTCATCAATACAGGAAAGGTCTGTGTGGTGCAACACGGCCATCATCGTTTCTAGTAACTTTAACTACATCTGAATGAAGAGAGATATACGTACAAGGGATGAAGGGAAGACGATTAGCAATTCAATGTTACAGGAAAGGTGTGTTTACTGCAATATGACAATCATCGTTTCTAGTAACTTTTAGTACATCTGAATGAAGACAGATATACATACAAGGGATGAAGAGAACACGATTAGCAATTCAACATTACAGGAAAGGTTTGTTTGCTGCAATATGACAATCATCGCTGCTAGTAACTTTAAGTACATCTGAATGAATAGAGATATACATACAAGGGATGAAGAGAACACGATTAGCAATTCAATGCTACAGGAAAGGTTTGTTTGCTGCAATATCACAATCATCGTTTCTAGTAATTTTAACTACATCTGAATGAAGAGAGATATACATACAAGGGATGAAGAGAACACGATTAGCAATTCAATGTTACAGTTAAGGTCAGTATGCTGCAACACCGCCATCATCGTTTTACTACATCTAAATGAAGAGAGAAATACATACAAGGGATGAAGAGAATACGATTAGCAATTCATCGTTACAGGAAAGGTTTGTTTGCTGCAATATGACAATCATCGTTTCTAGTAATTTTAACTACATCTGAATGAAGAGGGATATACATACAAGGGATGAAGAGAACACGATTAGAAATGCAATGCTACAGGAAAGGTTTGTTTGTTGCAATATGACAATCATCGCTGCCAGTAACTTTAAGTACATCTGAATGAATAGAGAAATACATACAAGGGATGAAGAGAACACGATTAGCAATTCAACATTACAGGAAAGGTTTGTTTGCTGCAATATGACAATCATCGTTTCTAGTAATTCTAGTAATTTTAACTACATCTGAATGAAGAGAGATATACATACAAGGGATGAAGAGAACACGATTAGGAATTCAATGTTACAGTTAAGGTCGGTATGCTGCAACACAGCCATCATCGTTTCTAGTAACTATAACTACATCTAAATGAAGAGAGAAATACATACAAGGCATGAAGACAAGACGGTTAGCAATTCAACGTTACAGGAAAGGTTTGTTTGCTGCAGCATGACAAATCATCGCTGCTAGTAACTTTTAGTACATCTGAATGAAGAGAGATATACATACAAGGGATGAAGAGAACACGATTAGAAATGCAATGCTACAGGAAAGGTTTGTTTGCTGCAATATGACAATCATCGTTTCTAGTAATTTTAACTACATCTGAATGCAGAGAGATATACATACAAGGGATGAAGAGAACACGATTAGCAATTCAAGGCTACAGGAAAGGTTTCTTTGTTGCAATATGACAATCATCGCTGCCAGTAACTTTAAGTACATCTGAATGAATAGAGAAATACATACAAGGGATGAAGAGAACACGATTAGCAATTCAAGGCTACAGGAAAGGTTTCTTTGTTGCAATATGACAATCATCGCTGCTAGTAACTTTAAGTACATCTGAATGAAGAGAGATATATATACAAGGGATGAAGAGAACACGATTATTAATTCAATGTTACAGTTAAGCTCTGTATGCTGCAACACAGTCATCATCGTTTCTAGTAACTTTAACTACATCTGAATGAAGAGAGAAATACATACAAGGGATGAAGAGAAAACGATAAGCAATTCAACGTCACAGTTAAGGTCTGTACGCTGCAACAGGGCCATCATTGTTTCTAGTAACTTTTTCTAGTAACTTTAAGTACATCTGAATGAAGAGAGATATACATAAAAGGGATGAAGAGAAGACGATTAACAATTCATCAATACAGGAAAGGTCTGTGTGGTGCAACACGGCCATCATCGTTTCTAGTAACTTTAACTACATCTGAATGAAGAGAGATATACGTACAAGGGATGAAGGGAAGACGATTAGCAATTCAATGTTACAGGAAAGGTGTGTTTACTGCAATATGACAATCATCGTTTCTAGTAACTTTTAGTACATCTGAATGAAGACAGATATACATACAAGGGATGAAGAGAACACGATTAGCAATTCAACATTACAGGAAAGGTTTGTTTGCTGCAATATGACAATCATCGCTGCTAGTAACTTTAAGTACATCTGAATGAATAGAGATATACATACAAGGGATGAAGAGAACACGATTAGCAATTCAATGCTACAGGAAAGGTTTGTTTGCTGCAATATCACAATCATCGTTTCTAGTAATTTTAACTACATCTGAATGAAGAGAGATATACATACAAGGGATGAAGAGAACACGATTAGCAATTCAATGTTACAGTTAAGGTCAGTATGCTGCAACACCGCCATCATCGTTTTACTACATCTAAATGAAGAGAGAAATACATACAAGGGATGAAGAGAATACGATTAGCAATTCATCGTTACAGGAAAGGTTTGTTTGCTGCAACATGACAAATCATCGCTGCTAGTAACTTTTAGTACATCTGAATGAAGTGAGATATACATACAAGGGATGAAGAGAACACGATTAGCAATTCAGTGCTACAGGAAAGGTTTGTTTGTTGCAATATGACAATCATCGCTGCCAGTAACTTTAAGTACATCTGAATGAAGAGAGAAATACATACAAGGGATGAAGAGAACACGATTAGCAATTCAATGCTACAGGAAAGGTTTGCTGCAATATGACAATCATCGTTTCTAGTAATTTTAACTATATCTGAATGAAGAGAGATATACATACAAAGGATGAAGAGAACACGATTAGCAATTCAATGCTACAGGAAAGGTTTGCTGCAATATGACAATCATCGTTTCTAGTAATTTTAACTATATCTGAATGAAGAGAGATATACATACAAGGGATGAAGAGAACACGATTAGCAATTCCACGTTACAGGAAAGGTTTGTTTGCTGCAATATGACAATCATCGCTGCTAGTAACTTTAAGTACATCTGAATGAATAGAGATATACTTACCAGGGATGAAGAGAAAACGATTAGCAATTCAACGTTACAGGAAAGCTTTGTTTGCTGCAATATGACAATCATCGCTGCTATTAACTTTAAGTACATCTGAATGAAGATATACATACAAGGGATGAAGAGAACATGATTAGCATTTCAATGCTACAGGAAAGGTTTGTTTGCTGCAATATGACAATCATCGTTTCTAGTAATTTTAACTACATCTGAATGAAGACAGTTATACATACAAGGGATGAAGAGAACACGATTAGCAATTCAATGTTACAGTTAAGGTCTGTATGCTGCAACACGGAAATCATCGTTTCTACGAACTTTAACTACATCTGAATGAAGAGAGAAATACATACAAGGGATGAAGAGAAGACGATTAGCAATTCAACGTTACAGCAAAGGTGTGTTTGCTGCAATATGACAATCATCGTTTCTAGTAACTTTTAGTACATCTGAATGAAGACAGATATACATGCAAGGGATGAAGAGAACACGATTAGCAATTCAACATTACAGGAAAGGTTTGTTTGCTGCAATATGACAATCATCGTTTCTAGTAATTTTAACTACATCTGAATTAAGAGAGATATACATACAAGGGATGAAGAGAACACGATTAGCAATTCAACGTTACAGGAAAGGTTTGTTTGCTGCAATATGACAATCATCGCTGCTAGTAACTTTAAGTACATCTGAATGGAGATATACATACAAGGGATGAAGAGAACACGATTAGCAATTCAATGCTACAGGAAAGGTTTGTTTGCTGCAATATGACAATCATCGTTTCTAGTAATTTTAACTACATCTGAATGAAGAGATATATACATACAAGGGATGAAGAGAACACGATTAGCAATTCAATGTTACAGTTAAGGTCAGTATGCTGCAACACTGCCATCATCGTTTTACTACATCTAAATGAAGAGAGAAATACATACAAGGGATGAAGAGAATACGATAAGCAATTCAACGTTACAGGAAAGGTTTGTTTCCTGCAACATGACAAATCATCGCTGCTAGTAACTTTTAGTACATCTGAATGAAGTGAGATATACATACAAGGGATGAAGAGAACACGATTAGCAATTCAGTGCTACAGGAAAGGTCTGTGTGGTGCAACACGGCCATCATCGTTTCTAGTAACTTTAACTACATCTGAATGAAGAGAGATATACGTACAAGGGATGAAGGGAAGACGATTAGCAATTCAATGTTACAGGAAAGGTGTGTTTACTGCAATATGACAATCATCGTTTCTAGTAACTTTTAGTACATCTGAATGAAGACAGATATACATACAAGGGATGAAGAGAACATGATTAGCAATTCAACATTAGAGGAAAGGTTTGTTTGCTGCAATATGACAATCATCGCTGCTAGTAACTTTAAGTACATCTGAATGAATAGAGATATACATACAAGGGATGAAGAGAACACGATTAGCAATTCAATGCTACAGGAAAGGTTTGTTTGCTGCAATATCACAATCATCGTTTCTAGTAATTTTAACTACATCTGAATGAAGAGAGATATACATACAAGGGATGAAGAGAACACGATTAGCAATTCAATGTTACAGTTAAGGTCAGTATGCTGCAACACCGCCATCATCGTTTTACTACATCTAAATGAAGAGAGAAATACATACAAGGGATGAAGAGAATACGATTAGCAATTCACCGTTACAGGAAAGGTTTGTTTGCTGCAACATGACAAATCATCGCTGCTAGTAACTTTTAGTACATCTGAATGAAGTGAGATATACATACAAGGGATGAAGAGAACACGATTAGCAATTCAGTGCTACAGGAAAGGTTTGTTTGTTGCAATATGACAATCATCGCTGCCAGTAACTTTAAGTACATCTGAATGAAGAGAGAAATACATACAAGGGATGAAGAGAACACGATTAGCAATTCAATGCTACAGGAAAGGTTTGCTGCAATATGACAATCATCGTTTCTAGTAATTTTAACTATATCTGAATGAAGAGAGATATACATACAAGGGATGAAGAGAAGACGATTAGCAATTCAACGTTACAGGAAAGGTTTGTTTGCTGCAACACCGCCATCATCGTTTCTAGTAAATTTAACTACATCTAAATGAAGAGAGAAATACATACAAGGGATGAAGAGAAGACGATTAGCAATTCAACGTTACAGGAAAGGTTTGTTTGCTGCAACATGACAAATCATCGCTGCTAGTAACTTTAAGAACATCTGAATGAAGAGAGAAATACATACAAGGGATGAAGAGAAAACGATTAGCAATTCAATGTCACAGTTAAGGTCTGTATGCTGCAACAGGGCCATCATTGTTTCTAGTAACTTTAAGTACATCTGAATGAAGAGAGGTACACATAGAAGGGATGAAGAGAAGACGATTACCAATTCAACGTTACAGGAAAGGTGTGTTTACTGCAACATGACAATCATCGTTTCTAGTAACTTTAACTACATCTGAATGAGGAGAGATATACATACAAGGGATGAAGAGAACACGATTAGCAATTCAATGTTACAGTTAAGGTCAGTATGCTGCAACACCGCCATCATCGTTTCTAGTAACTTTAAGTACATCTGAATGAAGAGAGATATACATATAAGTGAGGAAGAGAAGACGATTAGCAATTCAACGTTACAGGAAAAATTTGTTTGCTGCAATTTGACAATCATCGCTGCCAGTAACTTTAAGTACATCTGAATGAAGAGAGAAATACATACAAGGGATGAAGAGAAAACGATTAGCAATTCAACGTCACAGTTAAGGTCTGTATGCTGCAACAGGGCCATCATTGTTTCTAGTAACTTTTTCTAGTAACTTTAAGTACATCTGAATGAAGAGAGGTACACATAGAAGAGATGAAGAGCAGACGATTACCAGTTCAACGTTGCAGGAAAGGTGTGTTTACTGCAACATGACAATCATCGTTTCTAGTAACTTTAACTACATCTGAATGAAGAGAGAAATACATACAAGTGATGAAGAGAATACGATTAGCAATTCACCGTTACAGGAAAGGTTTGTTTGCTGCAACATGACAATCATCGTTTCTAGTAACTTTAACTACATCTGAATGAAGAGAGATATACATACAAGGGATGAAGAGAAGACGATTAACAATTCAACAATACAGGAAAGGTCTGTGTGGTGCAACAAGGCCATCATCGTTTCTAGTAACTTTAACTACATCTGAATGAAGAGAGATATACGTACAAGGGATGAAGGGAAGACGATTAGCAATTCAATATTACAGGAAAGGTGTGTTTACTGCAATATGACAATCATCGTTTATAGTAACTTTAAGTACATCTAAATGAAGAGAGAAATACATACAAGGGATGAAGAGAAGACGATTAGCAATTCAACGTTACAGGAAAGTTTTGTTTGCTGCAATATGACAATCATCGCTGCTATTAACTTTAAGTACATCTGAATGAAGAGAGATATACTTACCAGGGATGAAGAGAAAACGATTAGCAATTCAACGTTACAGGAAAGTTTTGTTTGCTGCAATATGACAATCATCGCTGCTATTAACTTTAAGTACATCTGAATGAAGATATACATACAAGGGATGAAGAGAACATGATTAGCATTTCAATGCTACAGGAAAGGTTTGTTTGCTGCAATATGACAATCATCGTTTCTAGTAATTTTAACTACATCTGAATGAAGACAGTTATACATACAAGGGATGAAGAGAACACGATTAGCAATTCAATGTTACAGTTAAGGTCTGTATGCTGCAACACGGAAATCATCGTTTCTACGAACTTTAACTACATCTGAATGAAGAGAGAAATACATACAAGGGATGAAGAGAAGACGATTAGCAATTCAACGTTACAGCAAAGGTGTGTTTGCTGCAATATGACAATCATCGTTTCTAGTAACTTTTAGTACATCTGAATGAAGACAGATATACATGCAAGGGATGAAGAGAACACGATTAGCAATTCAACATTACAGGAAAGGTTTGTTTGCTGCAATATGACAATCATCGTTTCTAGTAATTTTAACTACATCTGAATTAAGAGAGATATACATACAAGGGATGAAGAGAACACGATTAGCAATTCAACGTTACAGGAAAGGTTTGTTTGCTGCAATATGACAATCATCGCTGCTAGTAACTTTAAGTACATCTGAATGGAGATATACATACAAGGGATGAAGAGAACACGATTAGCAATTCAATGCTACAGGAAAGGTTTGTTTGCTGCAATATGACAATCATCGTTTCTAGTAATTTTAACTACATCTGAATGAAGAGAGATATACATACAAGGGATGAAGAGAACACGATTAGCAATTCAATGTTACAGTTAAGGTCAGTATGCTGCAACACTGCCATCATCGTTTTACTACATCTAAATGAAGAGAGAAATACATACAAGGGATGAAGAGAATACGATAAGCAATTCAACGTTACAGGAAAGGTTTGTTTCCTGCAACATGACAAATCATCGCTGCTAGTAACTTTTAGTACATCTGAATGAAGTGAGATATACATACAAGGGATGAAGAGAACACGATTAGCAATTCAGTGCTACAGGAAAGGTTTGTTTGTTGCAATATGACAATCATCGTTTATAGTAACTTTAAGTACATCTGAATGAAGAGAGAAGTACATACAAGGGATGAAGAGAACACGATTAGCATTTCAATGCTACAGGAAAGGTTTGCTGCAATATGACAATCATCGTTTCTAGTAATTTTAACTATATCTGAATGAAGAGAGATATACATACAAGGGATGAAGAGAACACGATTAGCAATTCAATGCTACAGGAAAGGTTTGCTGCAATATGACAATCATCGTTTCTAGTAAATTTAACTACATCTAAATCAAGAGAGAAATACATACAAGGGATGAAGAGAAGACGATTAGCAATTCAACGTTACAGGAAAGGTTTGTTTGCTGCAACACCGCCATCATCGTTTCTAGTAAATTTAACTACATCTAAATCAAGAGAGAAATACATACAAGGGATGAAGAGAAGACGATTAGCAATTCAACGTTACAGGAAAGGTTTGTTTGCTGCAACATGACAAATCATCGCTGCTAGTAACTTTTAGTACATCTGAATGAAGAGACATATACATACAAGGGATGAAGAGAACACGATTAGAAATGCAATGCTACAGGAAAGGTTTGTTTGTTGCAATATGACAATCATCGCTGCCAGTAACTTTAAGAACATCTGAATGAAGAGAGAAATACATACAAGGGATTAAGAGAAAACGATTAGCAATTCAATGTCACAGTTAAGGTCTGTATGCTGCAACAGGGCCATCATTGTTTATAGTAACTTTAAGTACATCTGAATGAAGAGAGGTACACATAGAAGGGATGAAGAGAAGACGATTACCAATTCAACGTTACAGGAAAGGTGTGTTTACTGCAACATGACAATCATCGATTCTAGTAACTTTAATTACATCTGAATGAAGAGAGATATACATACAAGGGATGAAGAGAAGACGATTACCAATTCAACGTTACAGGAAAGGTGTGTTTACTGCAACATGACAATCATCGATTCTAGTAACTTTAAGTACATCTGAATGAAGAGAGAAATACATACAAGGGATGAAGAGAAGACGATTAGCAATTCAACGTTACAGGAAAGGTTTGTTTGTTGCAATATGACAATCATCGCTGCTAGTAACTTTAAGTACATCTGAATGAAGAGAGATATACATACAAGGGAGGAAGAGAAGACGATTAGCTATTCAACGTTACAGGAAAAATTTGTTTGCTGCAATTTGACAATCATCGCTGCCAGTAACTTTAAGTACATCTGAATGAAGAGAGAAATACATACAAGGGATGAAGAGAAAACGATTAGCAATTCAACGTCACAGTTAAGGTCTGTATGCTGCAACAGGGCCTTCATTGTTTCTCGTAACTTTTTCTAGTAACTTTAAGTACATCTGAATGAAGAGAGGTACACATAGAAGAGATGAAGAGCAGACGATTGCCAATTCAACGTTGCAGGAAAGGTGTGTTTACTGCAACATGACAATCATCGTTTCTAGTAACTTTAACTACATCTGAATGAAGAGAGATATACATACTAGGGATGAAGAGAAGACGATTAACAATTCAACAATACAGGAAAGGTCTGTGTGGTGCAACAAGGCGATCATCGTTTCTAGTAACTTTAACTACATCTGAATGAAGAGAGATATACGTACAAGGGATGAAGGGAAGACGATTAGCAATTCAATGTTACAGGAAAGGTGTGTTTACTGCAATATGACAATCATCGTTTATAGTAACTTTAAGTACATCTAAATGAAGAGAGAAAAATATACAAGGGATGAAGAGAAGACGAATAGCAATTCAACGTTACAGGAAAGTTTTGTTTGCTGCAATATGACAATCATCGCTGCTCTTAACTTTAAGTACATCTGAATGAAGAGAGATATACATACAAGGGATGAAGAGAACACGATTAGCAATTCAATGCTACAGGAAAGATTTGTTTGCTGCAATATGACAATCATCGTTTCTAGTAATATTAACTACATCTGAATGAAGAGAGATATACATACAAGGGATGAAGAGAACACGATTATTAATTCAATGTTACAGTTAAGGTCTGTATGCTGCAACACAGTCATCATCGTTTCTAGGAACTTTAACTACATCTGAATGAAGAGAGAAATACATACAAGGGATGAAGAGAACACGATTAGCAATTCAACGTTACAGCAAAGGTGTGTTTGCTGCAATATGACAATCATCGTTTCTAGTAACTTTTAGTACATCGGAATGAAGACAGATATACATACAAGGGATGAAGAGAACACGATTAGCAATTCAACGTTACAGGAAAGGTTTGTTTGCTGCAATATGACAATCATCGCTGCTAGTAACTTTAAGTACATCTGAATGAAGAGAGATATACATACAAGGGATGAAGAGAACACGATTATTAATTCAATGTTACAGTTAAGGTCAGTATGCTGCAACACCGCCATCATCGTTTCTAGTAACTTTAAGTACATCTGAATGAAGAGAGAAATACATACAAGGGATGAAGAGAAGACGATTAGCAATTCAACGTTACAGGAAAGGTTTGTTTGTTGCAATATGACAATCATCGCTGCTAGTAACTTTAAGTACATCTGAATGAAGAGAGATATACATACAAGGGAGGAAGAGAAGACGATTAGCTATTCAACGTTACAGGAAAAATTTGTTTGCTGCAATTTGACAATCATCGCTGCCAGTAACTTTAAGTACATCTGAATGAAGAGAGAAATACATACAAGGGATGAAGAGAAAACGATTAGCAATTCAACGTCACAGTTAAGGTCTGTATGCTGCAACAGGGCCTTCATTGTTTCTCGTAACTTTTTCTAGTAACTTTAAGTACATCTGAATGAAGAGAGGTACACATAGAAGAGATGAAGAGCAGACGATTGCCAATTCAACGTTGCAGGAATGGTGTGTTTACTGCAACATGACAATCATCGTTTCTAGTAACTTTAACTACATCTGAATGAAGAGAGATATACATACAAGGGATGAAGAGAAGACGATTAACAATTCAACAATACAGGAAAGGTCTGTGTGGTGCAACAAGGCCATCATCGTTTCTAGTAACTTTAACTACATCTGAATGAAGAGAGATATACGTACAAGGGATGAAGGGAAGACGATTAGCAATTCAATGTTACAGGAAAGGTGTGTTTACTGCAATATGACAATCATCGTTTATAGTAACTTTAAGTACATCTAAATGAAGAGAGAAAAATATACAAGGGATGAAGAGAAGACGAATAGCAATTCAACGTTACAGGAAAGTTTTGTTTGCTGCAATATGACAATCATCGCTGCTCTTAACTTTAAGTACATCTGAATGAAGAGAGATATACATACAAGGGATGAAGAGAACACGATTAGCAATTCAATGCTACAGGAAAGATTTGTTTGCTGCAATATGACAATCATCGTTTCTAGTAATATTAACTACATCTGAATGAAGAGAGATATACATACAAGGGATGAAGAGAACACGATTATTAATTCAATGTTACAGTTAAGGTCTGTATGCTGCAACACAGTCATCATCGTTTCTAGGAACTTTAACTACATCTGAATGAAGAGAGAAATACATACAAGGGATGAAGAGAACACGATTAGCAATTCAACGTTACTGGAAAGGTTTGTTTGCTGCATATGACAATCATCGCTGCTAGTAACTTTAACAAAATCTGAATGAAGACAGATATACAAACAAGGGATGAAGAGAAGACGATTAGCAATTCAACGTTACAGGAAAGGTTTGTTTGCTGCAATATAACAATCATCGCTGTTAATAACTTTAAGTACATCTGAATGAAGAGAGATATCCATACAAGGGATGAAGAGAACACGATTAGCAATTCAATGTTACAGGAAAGGTGTGTTTACTGCAATATGACAATCATCGTTTATAGTAACTTTAAGTACATCTAAATGAAGAGAGAAAAATATACAAGGGATGAAGAGAAGACGATTAGCAATTCAACGTTACAGGAAAGGTTTGTTTGCTGCAATATGATAATCATGGCTGCTAGTAACTTTAAGTACATCTGAATGAAGAGAGATATACATACAAGGGATGAAGAGAACACGATTATTAATTCAATGTTACAGTTAAGGTCTGTATGCTGCAACACAGTCATCATCGCTGCTAGTAACTTTAACTACATCTGAATGAAGACAGATATACAAACAAGGGATGAAGAGAAGACGATTAGCTATTCAACGTTACAGGAAAAATTTGTTTGCTGCAATATGACAATCATCGCTGCCAGTAACTTTAAGTACATCTGAATGAAGAGAGATATACATACAAGGGATGAAGAGAAAACGATTAGCAATTCAACGTTACAGGAAAGGTGTGTTTACTGCAACATGACAATCATCGTTTCTAGTAACTTTAACTACATCTGAATGAAGAGAGATATACATACAAGGGATGAAGAGAAGACGATTAACAATTCAACAATACAGGAAAGGTCTGTGTGGTGCAACACGGCCATCATCGTTTCTAGTAACTTTAACTACATCTGAATGAAGGGAGATATACGTACAAGGGATGAAGGGAAGACGATTAGCAATTCAATGTTACAGGAAAGGTATGTTTACTGCAATATGACAATCATCGTTTATAGTAACTTTAAGTACATCTAAATGAAGAGAGAAATACATACAAGGGATGAAGAGAAGACGATTAGCAATTCAATGTTACAGGAAAGTTTTGTTTGCTGCAATATGACAATCATCGCTGCTATTAACTTTAAGTACATCTGAATGAAGAGAGATATACTTACCAGGGATGAAGAGAAGACGATTAGCAAGTCAACGTTACAGGAAAGTTTTGTTTGCTGCAATATGACAATCATCGCTGCTAGTAAATTTAAGTACATCTGAATGAATAGAGATATACATACAAGGGATGAAGAGAACACGATTAGCAATTCAATGCTACAGGAAAGGTTTGTTTGCTGAAATATGACAATCATCGTTTCTAGTAATTTTAACTACATCTGAATGAAGACAGATATACATACAAAGGATGAAGAGAACACGATTAGCAATTCAATGTTACAGTTAAGGTCTGTATGCTGCAACACGGAAATCATCGTTTCTAGGAACTTTAACTACATCTGAATGAAGAGAGAAATACATACAAGGGATGAAGAGGACGATTAGCAATTCAACGTTACAGCAAAGGTGTGTTTGCTGCAATATGACAATCATAGTTTCTAGTAACTTTTAGTACATCTGAATGAAGACAGATATACATACAAGGGATGAAGAGAACATGATTAGCAATTCAACATTACAGGAAAGGTTTGTTTGCTGCAATATGACAATCATCGTTTCTAGTAATTTTAACTACATCTGAATGAAGAGACATATACATACAAGGGATGAAGAGAACACGATTAGCAATTCAACGTTACAGGAAAGGTTTGTTTCCTGCAATATGACAATCATCGCTGCTAGTAAATTTAAGTACATCTGAATGAATAGAGATATACATACGAGGGATGAAGAGAACACGATTAGCAATTCAATGCTACAGGAAAGGTTTGTTTGCTGCAATATGACAATCATCGTTTCTAGTAATTTTAACTACATCTGAATGAAGAGAGATATACATACAAGGGATGAAGAGAAGACGATTAGCAATTCAATGTTACAGGAAAGTTTTGTTTGCTGCAATATGACAATCATCGCTGCTATTAACTTTAAGTACATCTGAATGAAGAGAGATATACTTACCAGGGATGAAGAGAAGACGATTAGCAAGTCAACGTTACAGGAAAGTTTTGTTTGCTGCAATATGACAATCATCGCTGCTAGTAAATTTAAGTACATCTGAATGAATAGAGATATACATACAAGGGATGAAGAGAACACGATTAGCAATTCAATGCTACAGGAAAGGTTTGTTTGCTGAAATATGACAATCATCGTTTCTAGTAATTTTAACTACATCTGAATGAAGACAGATATACATACAAGGGATGAAGAGAACACGATTAGCAATTCAATGTTACAGTTAAGGTCTGTATGCTGCAACACGGAAATCATCGTTTCTAGGAACTTTAACTACATCTGAATGAAGAGAGAAATACATACAAGGGATGAAGAGTACGATTAGCAATTCAACGTTACAGCAAAGGTGTGTTTGCTGCAATATGACAATCATAGTTTCTAGTAACTTTTAGTACATCTGAATGAAGACAGATATACATACAAGGGATGAAGAGAACATGATTAGCAATTCAACATTACAGGAAAGGTTTGTTTGCTGCAATATGACAATCATCGTTTCTAGTAATTTTAACTACATCTGAATGAAGAGACATATACATACAAGGGATGAAGAGAACACGATTAGCAATTCAACGTTACAGGAAAGGTTTGTTTCCTGCAATATGACAATCATCGCTGCTAGTAAATTTAAGTACATCTGAATGAATAGAGATATACATACGAGGGATGAAGAGAACACGATTAGCAATTCAATGCTACAGGAAAGGTTTGTTTGCTGCAATATGACAATCATCGTTTCTAGTAATTTTAACTACATCTGAATGAAGAGAGATATACATACAAGGGATGAAGAGAACACGATTAGCAATTCAATGTTACAGTTAAGGTCAGTATGCTGCAACACCGCCATCATCGTTTTACTACATCTAAATGAAGAGAGAAATACATACAAGGGATGAAGAGAATACGATTAGCAATTCAACGTTACAGGAAAGGTTTGTTTGCTGCAACATGACAAATCATCGCTGCTAGTAACTTTTAGTACATCTGAATGAAGTGAGATATACATACAAGGGATGAAGAGAACACGATTAGCAATTCAACATTACAAGAAAGGTTTGTTTGCTGCAATATCACAATCATCGCTGCTTTTAACTTTAAGTACATCTGAATGAATAGAGATATACATACAAGGGATGAAGAGAACACGATTAGCAATTCAATGCTACAGGAAAGGTTTGTTTGTTGCAATATGACAATCATCGCTGCCAGTAACTTTAAGTACATCTGAATGAAGAGAGAAATACATACAAGGGATGAAGAGAACACGATTAGCAATTCAATGATACAGGAAAGGTTTGCTGCAATATGACAATCATCGTTTCTAGTAATTTTAACTATATCTGAATGAAGAGAGATATACATACAAGGGATGAAGAGAACACGATTAGCAATTCAATGCTACAGGAAAGGTTTGCTGCAATATGACAATCATCGTTTCTAGTAATTTTAACTATATCTGAATGAAGAGAGATATACATACAAGGGATGAAGAGAAGACGATTAGCAATTCAACGTTACAGGAAAGGTTTGTTTGCTGCAACACCGCCATCATCGTTTCTAGTAAATTTAACTACATCTAAATGAAGAGAGAAATACATACAAGGGATGAAGAGAAGACGATTAGCAATTCAACGTTACAGGAAAGGTTTGTTTGCTGCAACATGACAAATCATCGCTGCTAGTAACTTTTAGTACATCTGAATGAAGAGACATATACATACAAGGGATGAAGAGAACACGATTAGAAAT
Organism: Rhineura floridana; assembly: GCF_030035675.1. Classification (NCBI taxonomy): domain Eukaryota; kingdom Metazoa; phylum Chordata; class Lepidosauria; order Squamata; family Rhineuridae; genus Rhineura; species Rhineura floridana. The sequence goes on along the minus strand of NC_084489.1, from coordinate 2,594,375 downwards.
GCAATGCTACAGGAAAGGTTTGTTTGTTGCAATATGACAATCATCGCTGCCAGTAACTTTAAGAACATCTGAATGAAGAGAGAAATACATACAAGGGATGAAGAGAAAACGATTAGCAATTCAATGTCACAGTTAAGGTCTGTATGCTGCAACAGGCCATCATTGTTTCTAGTAACTTTAAGTACATCTGAATGAAGAGAGGTACACATAGAAGGGATGAAGAGAAGACGATTACCAATTCAACGTTACAGGAAAGGTGTGTTTACTGCAACATGACAATCATCGTTTCTAGTAACTTTAACTACATCTGAATGAAGAGAGATATACATACAAGGGATGAAGAGAACACGATTAGCAATTCAATGTTACAGTTAAGGTCAGTATGCTGCAACACCGCCATCATCGTTTCTAGTAACTTTAAGTACATCTGAATGAAGAGAGATATACATACAAGGGATGAAGAGAAGACGATTAGCAATTCAACGTTACAGGAAAGGTTTGTTTGTTGCAATATGACAATCATCGCTGCTAGTAACTTTAACTACATGTGAATGAAGAGAGATATACATACAAGCGATTAAGAGAAGACGATTAGCAATTCAACGTTACAGGAAAGGTTTGTTTGCTGCAACATGACCATCATCGCTGCCAGTAACTTTAAGTACATCTGAATGAAGAGAGATATACATACAAGGGATGAAGAGAAGACAATTATCAATTCAACTGTGCAGAAAAGGTTTGTTTGCTGCAACATGTCTATCATCGTTTATAGTAACTTTAAGTACATCTGAATGAAGAGAGATATACATACAAGGGATGACGAGAACACGATTAGCAATACAATGTTACAGGAAAGGTTTGTTTGCTGCAATATGACAATCATCGCTGCTAGTAACTTTAACTACATCTGAATGAAGAGAGATATACATACAAGGGATGAAGAGAACACGATTATTAATTCAATGTTACAGTTAAGGTCTTTATGCTGCAACACAGTCAACATCGTTTCTAGTAACTTTAACTACATCTGAATGAAGAGAGAAATACATACAAGGGATGAAGAGAACACGATTAGCAATTCAACGTTACTGGAAAGGTTTGTTTGCTGCATATGACAATCATCGCTGCTAGTAACTTTAACTACATCTGAATGAAGACAGTTATACAAACAAGGGATGAAGAGAAGACGATTAGCTATTCAACGTTACAGGAAAAATTTGTTTGCTGCAATATGACAATCATCGCTGCCAGTAACTTTAAGTACATCTGAATGAAGAGAGAAATACATACAAGGGATGAAGAGAAAACGATTAGCAATTCAACGTTACAGGAAAGGTGTGTTTACTGCAACATGACAATCATCGTTTCTAGTAACTTTAACTACATCTGAATGAAGAGAGATATACATACAAGGGATGAAGAGAAGACGATTAACAATTCAACAATACAGGAAAGGTCTGTGTGGTGCAACACGGCCATCATCGTTTCTAGTAACTTTAACTACATCTGAATGAAGGGAGATATACGTACAAGGGATGAAGGGAAGACGATTAGCAATTCAATGTTACAGGAAAGGTGTGTTTACTGCAATATGACAATCATCGTTTATAGTAACTTTAAGTACATCTAAATGAAGAGAGAAATACATACAAGGGATGAAGAGAAGACGATTAGCAATTCAATGTTACAGGAAAGTTTTGTTTGCTGCAATATGACAATCATCGCTGCTATTAACTTTAAGTACATCTGAATGAAGAGAGATATACTTACCAGGGATGAAGAGAAGACGATTAGCAATTCAATGCTACAGGAAAGGTTTGTTTGCTGCAATATGACAATCATCGTTTCTAGTAATTTTAACTACATCTGAATGAAGACAGATATACATACAAGGGATGAAGAGAAGACGATTAACAATTCAATGTTACAGGAAAGTTTTGTTTGCTGCAATATGACAATCATCGCTGCTATTAAGTTTAAGTACATCTGAATGAAGAGAGATATACTTACCAGGGATGAAGAGAAGACGATTAGCAAGTCAACGTTACAGGAAAGTTTTGTTTGCTGCAATATGACAATCATCGCTGCTAGTAAATTTAAGTACATCTGAATGAATAGAGATATACATACAAGGGATGAAGAGAACACGATTAGCAATTCAATGCTACAGGAAAGGTTTGTTTGCTGAAATATGACAATCATCGTTTCTAGTAATTTTAACTACATCTGAATGAAGACAGATATACATACAAAGGATGAAGAGAACACGATTAGCAATTCAATGTTACAGTTAAGGTCTGTATGCTGCAACACGGAAATCATCGTTTCTAGGAACTTTAACTACATCTGAATGAAGAGAGAAATACATACAAGGGATGAAGAGGACGATTAGCAATTCAACGTTACAGCAAAGGTGTGTTTGCTGCAATATGACAATCATAGTTTCTAGTAACTTTTAGTACATCTGAATGAAGACAGATATACATACAAGGGATGAAGAGAACATGATTAGCAATTCAACATTACAGGAAAGGTTTGTTTGCTGCAATATGACAATCATCGTTTCTAGTAATTTTAACTACATCTGAATGAAGAGACATATACATACAAGGGATGAAGAGAACACGATTAGCAATTCAACGTTACAGGAAAGGTTTGTTTCCTGCAATATGACAATCATCGCTGCTAGTAAATTTAAGTACATCTGAATGAATAGAGATATACATACGAGGGATGAAGAGAACACGATTAGCAATTCAATGCTACAGGAAAGGTTTGTTTGCTGCAATATGACAATCATCGTTTCTAGTAATTTTAACTACATCTGAATGAAGAGAGATATACATACAAGGGATGAAGAGAAGACGATTAGCAAGTCAACGTTACAGGAAAGTTTTGTTTGCTGCAATATGACAATCATCGCTGCTAGTAAATTTAAGTACATCTGAATGAATAGAGATATACATACAAGGGATGAAGAGAACACGATTAGCAATTCAATGCTACAGGAAAGGTTTGTTTGCTGAAATATGACAATCATCGTTTCTAGTAATTTTAACTACATCTGAATGAAGACAGATATACATACAAGGGATGAAGAGAACACGATTAGCAATTCAATGTTACAGTTAAGGTCTGTATGCTGCAACACGGAAATCATCGTTTCTAGGAACTTTAACTACATCTGAATGAAGAGAGAAATACATACAAGGGATGAAGAGTACGATTAGCAATTCAACGTTACAGCAAAGGTGTGTTTGCTGCAATATGACAATCATAGTTTCTAGTAACTTTTAGTACATCTGAATGAAGACAGATATACATACAAGGGATGAAGAGAACATGATTAGCAATTCAACATTACAGGAAAGGTTTGTTTGCTGCAATATGACAATCATCGTTTCTAGTAATTTTAACTACATCTGAATGAAGAGACATATACATACAAGGGATGAAGAGAACACGATTAGCAATTCAACGTTACAGGAAAGGTTTGTTTCCTGCAATATGACAATCATCGCTGCTAGTAAATTTAAGTACATCTGAATGAATAGAGATATACATACGAGGGATGAAGAGAACACGATTAGCAATTCAATGCTACAGGAAAGGTTTGTTTGCTGCAATATGACAATCATCGTTTCTAGTAATTTTAACTACATCTGAATGAAGAGAGATATACATACAAGGGATGAAGAGAACACGATTAGCAATTCAATGTTACAGTTAAGGTCAGTATGCTGCAACACCGCCATCATCGTTTTACTACATCTAAATGAAGAGAGAAATACATACAAGGGATGAAGAGAATACGATTAGCAATTCAACGTTACAGGAAAGGTTTGTTTGCTGCAACATGACAAATCATCGCTGCTAGTAACTTTTAGTACATCTGAATGAAGTGAGATATACATACAAGGGATGAAGAGAACACGATTAGCAATTCAACATTACAAGAAAGGTTTGTTTGCTGCAATATCACAATCATCGCTGCTTTTAACTTTAAGTACATCTGAATGAATAGAGATATACATACAAGGGATGAAGAGAACACGATTAGCAATTCAATGCTACAGGAAAGGTTTGTTTGTTGCAATATGACAATCATCGCTGCCAGTAACTTTAAGTACATCTGAATGAAGAGAGAAATACATACAAGGGATGAAGAGAACACGATTAGCAATTCAATGATACAGGAAAGGTTTGCTGCAATATGACAATCATCGTTTCTAGTAATTTTAACTATATCTGAATGAAGAGAGATATACATACAAGGGATGAAGAGAACACGATTAGCAATTCAATGCTACAGGAAAGGTTTGCTGCAATATGACAATCATCGTTTCTAGTAATTTTAACTATATCTGAATGAGGAGAGATATACATACAAGGGATGAAGAGAAGACGATTAGCAATTCAACGTTACAGGAAAGGTTTGTTTGCTGCAACACCGCCATCATCGTTTCTAGTAAATTTAACTACATCTAAATGAAGAGAGAAATACATACAAGGGATGAAGAGAAGACGATTAGCAATTCAACGTTACAGGAAAGGTTTGTTTGCTGCAACATGACAAATCATCGCTGCTAGTAACTTTTAGTACATCTGAATGAAGAGACATATACATACAAGGGATGAAGAGAACACGATTAGAAATGCAATGCTACAGGAAAGGTTTGTTTGTTGCAATATGACAATCATCGCTGCCAGTAACTTTAAGAACATCTGAATGAAGAGAGAAATACATACAAGGGATGAAGAGAAAACGATTAGCAATTCAATGTCACAGTTAAGGTCTGTATGCTGCAACAGGCCATCATTGTTTCTAGTAACTTTAAGTACATCTGAATGAAGAGAGGTACACATAGAAGGGATGAAGAGAAGACGATTACCAATTCAACGTTACAGGAAAGGTGTGTTTACTGCAACATGACAATCATCGTTTCTAGTAACTTTAACTACATCTGAATGAAGAGAGATATACATACAAGGGATGAAGAGAACACGATTAGCAATTCAATGTTACAGTTAAGGTCAGTATGCTGCAACACCGCCATCATCGTTTCTAGTAACTTTAAGTACATCTGAATGAAGAGAGATATACATACAAGGGATGAAGAGAAGACGATTAGCAATTCAACGTTACAGGAAAGGTTTGTTTGTTGCAATATGACAATCATCGCTGCTAGTAACTTTAAGTACATCTGAATGAAGAGAGATATACATACAAGGGATGAAGAGAACACGATTAGCAATTCAATGTTACAGGAAAGGTTTGTTTCCTGCAATATGACAATCATCGCTGCTAGTAACTTTAACTACATGTGAATGAAGAGAGATATACATACAAGCGATTAAGAGAAGACGATTAGCAATTCAACGTTACAGGAAAGGTTTGTTTGCTGCAACATGACCATCATCGCTGCCAGTAACTTTAAGTACATCTGAATGAAGAGAGATATACATACAAGGGATGAAGAGAAGACAATTATCAATTCAACTGTGCAGAAAAGGTTTGTTTGCTGCAACATGTCTATCATCGTTTATAGTAACTTTAAGTACATCTGAATGAAGAGAGATATACATACAAGGGATGACGAGAACACGATTAGCAATACAATGTTACAGGAAAGGTTTGTTTGCTGCAATATGACAATCATCGCTGCTAGTAACTTTAACTACATCTGAATGAAGAGAGATATACATACAAGGGATGAAGAGAACACGATTATTAATTCAATGTTACAGTTAAGGTCTTTATGCTGCAACACAGTCAACATCGTTTCTAGTAACTTTAACTACATCTGAATGAAGAGAGAAATACATACAAGGGATGAAGAGAACACGATTAGCAATTCAACGTTACTGGAAAGGTTTGTTTGCTGCATATGACAATCATCGCTGCTAGTAACTTTAACTACATCTGAATGAAGACAGTTATACAAACAAGGGATGAAGAGAAGACGATTAGCTATTCAACGTTACAGGAAAAATTTGTTTGCTGCAATATGACAATCATCGCTGCCAGTAACTTTAAGTACATCTGAATGAAGAGAGAAATACATACAAGGGATGAAGAGAAAACGATTAGCAATTCAACGTTACAGGAAAGGTGTGTTTACTGCAACATGACAATCATCGTTTCTAGTAACTTTAACTACATCTGAATGAAGAGAGATATACATACAAGGGATGAAGAGAAGACGATTAACAATTCAACAATACAGGAAAGGTCTGTGTGGTGCAACACGGCCATCATCGTTTCTAGTAACTTTAACTACATCTGAATGAAGGGAGATATACGTACAAGGGATGAAGGGAAGACGATTAGCAATTCAATGTTACAGGAAAGGTGTGTTTACTGCAATATGACAATCATCGTTTATAGTAACTTTAAGTACATCTAAATGAAGAGAGAAATACATACAAGGGATGAAGAGAAGACGATTAGCAATTCAATGTTACAGGAAAGTTTTGTTTGCTGCAATATGACAATCATCGCTGCTATTAACTTTAAGTACATCTGAATGAAGAGAGATATACTTACCAGGGATGAAGAGAAGACGATTAGCAATTCAATGCTACAGGAAAGGTTTGTTTGCTGCAATATGACAATCATCGTTTCTAGTAATTTTAACTACATCTGAATGAAGACAGATATACATACAAGGGATGAAGAGAAGACGATTAACAATTCAATGTTACAGGAAAGTTTTGTTTGCTGCAATATGACAATCATCGCTGCTATTAACTTTAAGTACATCTGAATGAAGAGAGATATACTTACCAGGGATGAAGAGAAGACGATTAGCAAGTCAACGTTACAGGAAAGTTTTGTTTGCTGCAATATGACAATCATCGCTGCTAGTAAATTTAAGTACATCTGAATGAATAGAGATATACATACAAGGGATGAAGAGAACACGATTAGCAATTCAATGCTACAGGAAAGGTTTGTTTGCTGAAATATGACAATCATCGTTTCTAGTAATTTTAACTACATCTGAATGAAGACAGATATACATACAAAGGATGAAGAGAACACGATTAGCAATTCAATGTTACAGTTAAGGTCTGTATGCTGCAACACGGAAATCATCGTTTCTAGGAACTTTAACTACATCTGAATGAAGAGAGAAATACATACAAGGGATGAAGAGGACGATTAGCAATTCAACGTTACAGCAAAGGTGTGTTTGCTGCAATATGACAATCATAGTTTCTAGTAACTTTTAGTACATCTGAATGAAGACAGATATACATACAAGGGATGAAGAGAACATGATTAGCAATTCAACATTACAGGAAAGGTTTGTTTGCTGCAATATGACAATCATCGTTTCTAGTAATTTTAACTACATCTGAATGAAGAGACATATACATACAAGGGATGAAGAGAACACGATTAGCAATTCAACGTTACAGGAAAGGTTTGTTTCCTGCAATATGACAATCATCGCTGCTAGTAAATTTAAGTACATCTGAATGAATAGAGATATACATACGAGGGATGAAGAGAACACGATTAGCAATTCAATGCTACAGGAAAGGTTTGTTTGCTGCAATATGACAATCATCGTTTCTAGTAATTTTAACTACATCTGAATGAAGAGAGATATACATACAAGGGATGAAGAGAAGACGATTAGCAAGTCAACGTTACAGGAAAGTTTTGTTTGCTGCAATATGACAATCATCGCTGCTAGTAAATTTAAGTACATCTGAATGAATAGAGATATACATACAAGGGATGAAGAGAACACGATTAGCAATTCAATGCTACAGGAAAGGTTTGTTTGCTGAAATATGACAATCATCGTTTCTAGTAATTTTAACTACATCTGAATGAAGACAGATATACATACAAGGGATGAAGAGAACACGATTAGCAATTCAATGTTACAGTTAAGGTCTGTATGCTGCAACACGGAAATCATCGTTTCTAGGAACTTTAACTACATCTGAATGAAGAGAGAAATACATACAAGGGATGAAGAGTACGATTAGCAATTCAACGTTACAGCAAAGGTGTGTTTGCTGCAATATGACAATCATAGTTTCTAGTAACTTTTAGTACATCTGAATGAAGACAGATATACATACAAGGGATGAAGAGAACATGATTAGCAATTCAACATTACAGGAAAGGTTTGTTTGCTGCAATATGACAATCATCGTTTCTAGTAATTTTAACTACATCTGAATGAAGAGACATATACATACAAGGGATGAAGAGAACACGATTAGCAATTCAACGTTACAGGAAAGGTTTGTTTCCTGCAATATGACAATCATCGCTGCTAGTAAATTTAAGTACATCTGAATGAATAGAGATATACATACGAGGGATGAAGAGAACACGATTAGCAATTCAATGCTACAGGAAAGGTTTGTTTGCTGCAATATGACAATCATCGTTTCTAGTAATTTTAACTACATCTGAATGAAGAGAGATATACATACAAGGGATGAAGAGAACACGATTAGCAATTCAATGTTACAGTTAAGGTCAGTATGCTGCAACACCGCCATCATCGTTTTACTACATCTAAATGAAGAGAGAAATACATACAAGGGATGAAGAGAATACGATTAGCAATTCAACGTTACAGGAAAGGTTTGTTTGCTGCAACATGACAAATCATCGCTGCTAGTAACTTTTAGTACATCTGAATGAAGTGAGATATACATACAAGGGATGAAGAGAACACGATTAGCAATTCAACATTACAAGAAAGGTTTGTTTGCTGCAATATCACAATCATCGCTGCTTTTAACTTTAAGTACATCTGAATGAATAGAGATATACATACAAGGGATGAAGAGAACACGATTAGCAATTCAATGCTACAGGAAAGGTTTGTTTGTTGCAATATGACAATCATCGCTGCCAGTAACTTTAAGTACATCTGAATGAAGAGAGAAATACATACAAGGGATGAAGAGAACACGATTAGCAATTCAATGATACAGGAAAGGTTTGCTGCAATATGACAATCATCGTTTCTAGTAATTTTAACTATATCTGAATGAAGAGAGATATACATACAAGGGATGAAGAGAACACGATTAGCAATTCAATGCTACAGGAAAGGTTTGCTGCAATATGACAATCATCGTTTCTAGTAATTTTAACTATATCTGAATGAAGAGAGATATACATACAAGGGATGAAGAGAAGACGATTAGCAATTCAACGTTACAGGAAAGGTTTGTTTGCTGCAACACCGCCATCATCGTTTCTAGTAAATTTAACTACATCTAAATGAAGAGAGAAATACATACAAGGGATGAAGAGAAGACGATTAGCAATTCAACGTTACAGGAAAGGTTTGTTTGCTGCAACATGACAAATCATCGCTGCTAGTAACTTTTAGTACATCTGAATGAAGAGACATATACATACAAGGGATGAAGAGAACACGATTAGAAATGCAATGCTACAGGAAAGGTTTGTTTGTTGCATTATGACAATCATCGCTGCCAGTAACTTTAAGAACATCTGAATGAAGAGAGAAATACATACAAGGGATGAAGAGAAAACGATTAGCAATTCAATGTCACAGTTAAGGTCTGTATGCTGCAACAGGCCATCATTGTTTCTAGTAACTTTAAGTACATCTGAATGAAGAGAGGTACACATAGAAGGGATGAAGAGAAGACGATTACCAATTCAACGTTACAGGAAAGGTGTGTTTACTGCAACATGACAATCATCGTTTCTAGTAACTTTAACTACATCTGAATGAAGAGAGATATACATACAAGGGATGAAGAGAACACGATTAGCAATTCAATGTTACAGTTAAGGTCAGTATGCTGCAACACCGCCATCATCGTTTCTAGTAACTTTAAGTACATCTGAATGAAGAGAGATATACATACAAGGGATGAAGAGAAGACGATTAGCAATTCAACGTTACAGGAAAGGTTTGTTTGTTGCAATATGACAATCATCGCTGCTAGTAACTTTAAGTACATCTGAATGAAGAGAGATATACATACAAGGGATGAAGAGAACACGATTAGCAATTCAATGTTACAGGAAAGGTTTGTTTGCTGCAATATGACAATCATCGCTACTAGTAACTTTAACTACATGTGAATGAAGAGAGATATACATACAAGCGATTAAGAGAAGACGATTAGCAATTCAACGTTACAGGAAAGGTTTGTTTGCTGCAACATGACCATCATCGCTGCCAGTAACTTTAAGTACATCTGAATGAAGAGAGATATACATACAAGGGATGAAGAGAAGACAATTATCAATTCAACTGTGCAGAAAAGGTTTGTTTGCTGCAACATGTCTGTCATCGTTTATAGTAACTTTAAGTACATCTGAATGAAGAGAGATATACATACAAGGGATGACGAGAACACGATTAGCAATACAATGTTACAGGAAAGGTTTGTTTGCTGCAATATGACAATCATCGCTGCTAGTAACTTTAACTACATCTGAATGAAGAGAGATATACATACAAGGGATGAAGAGAACACGATTATTAATTCAATGTTACAGTTAAGGTCTTTATGCTGCAACACAGTCAACATCGTTTCTAGTAACTTTAACTACATCTGAATGAAGAGAGAAATACATACAAGGGATGAAGAGAACACGATTAGCAATTCAACGTTACTGGAAAGGTTTGTTTGCTGCATATGACAATCATCGCTGCTAGTAACTTTAACTACATCTGAATGAAGACAGTTATACAAACAAGGGATGAAGAGAAGACGATTAGCTATTCAACGTTACAGGAAAAATTTGTTTGCTGCAATATGACAATCATCGCTGCCAGTAACTTTAATTACATCTGAATGAAGAGAGAAATACATACAAGGGATGAAGAGAAAACGATTAGCAATTCAACGTTACAGGAAAGGTGTGTTTACTGCAACATGACAATCATCGTTTCTAGTAACTTTAACTACATCTGAATGAAGAGAGATATACATACAAGGGATGAAGAGAAGACGATTAACAATTCAACAATACAGGAAAGGTCTGTGTGGTGCAACACGGCCATCATCGTTTCTAGTAACTTTAACTACATCTGAATGAAGGGAGATATACGTACAAGGGATGAAGGGAAGACGATTAGCAATTCAATGTTACAGGAAAGGTGTGTTTACTGCAATATGACAATCATCGTTTATAGTAACTTTAAGTACATCTAAATGAAGAGAGAAATACATACAAGGGATGAAGAGAAGACGATTAGCAATTCAATGTTACAGGAAAGTTTTGTTTGCTGCAATATGACAATCATCGCTGCTATTAACTTTAAGTACATCTGAATGAAGAGAGATATACTTACCAGGGATGAAGAGAAGACGATTAGCAATTCAATGCTACAGGAAAGGTTTGTTTGCTGCAATATGACAATCATCGTTTCTAGTAATTTTAACTACATCTGAATGAAGACATACATACAAGGGATGAAGAGAAGACGATTAACAATTCAACAATTCAGGAAAGGTCTGTATGGTGCAACACGGCCATCATCGTTTCTAGTAACTTTAATTACATCTGAATGAAGAGAGATATACGTACAAGGGATGAAGAGAAGACGATTAGCAATTCAACGTTACAGGAAAGCTTTGTTTGCTGCAATATGACAATCATCATTTCTTGTAATTTTAACTACATCTGAATGAAGAGAGATATACACACAAGGGATGAAGAGAACACGATTAGCAATTCAATGTTATAGTTAAGGTCAGTATGCTGCAACACCGCCATCATCGTTTCTAGTAACTTTAACTACATCTAAATGAAGATTGAAATACATACAAGGGATGAAGAGAAGACGAATTGCAATTCAACGTTACAGGAAAGGTTTGTTTGCTGGAACACGGCCATCATCGTTTCTAATAATTTAACTACATCTGAATGAAGAGAGATATACATACTAGGAATGAAGAGAAGACGATTAGCCATTCAACGTTACAGGAAAGCTGTGATTGCTGCAACATGACTATCATCGTTTCTAGTAACTTTAACTAAATCTGAATGCAGAAAGATATACATACAAGGGATGAAGAGAAGACGATTTGCCATTCAACGTTACTGGAAAGGTGTGTTTGCTGCAACACAGCCATCATCGTTTCTAGTTACTTTAACTACACCTGAATGAAGAGAGATATACAAAGAAGGAATGAAGAGAAGACGATTAGCAATTCAACGTTACAGGAAAGGTGTGTTTGCTGCAACATGACAGTCATCGTTTCTAGTAACTTTAACTACATCTGAATGAAGAGAGATATACATAGAAGGGATGAAGAGAACACGATTAGCAATTCAACGTTACAGTTAAGGTCTGTATGCTGCAACACGGCCATCATCTTTTCTATTAACTTTAAGTACATCTGAATGAAGAGAGAAATACTCGAGCAAATCATAATCTGCATGACAGAACGGATGGGCTAGTACGTTAGCAAAACAGTTGGAGCAAAAGAACATATAAAAGAAAATATATTGCTGTATCAGCATTTACGTTGCACATGTACATGGAAGTTCAATTACATCTTTTGTCATTCAGATGTATTTAAAGTTACTGTAAACGATGATGGGCATGTTTCAGCAAACACACCTTTTCTGTAACGTTGAATTGATGATAGTCGTCTCTTCATCCCATGTAAGTGTTCTTTTGCTCCAACTATTTTGCTAATTTACTAGCCTATCCGTTCTGTAATCCAGATTGTGATTTGCTCGAGTATATCTGTCCTCATTCAGATGTATTTGAAGTTGCTATTAACAATGATGGGCATATTGCACCAAACACACCTTTTCTTTAACGGTAAATTGATAATCGTCTTCTCTTTATCCCTTCTTTGTGTTTCAGAGGGCATAGAAATTGATATCTGATGTTCTCAGACCCAAAGGGAAGGAATGTCAAGAGAGTGTCCAAGAACATCACATATCAGTTTCTATACCCTCTGAAACACATACAAGGGATGAAGACAATTATCAATTCAACTGTGCAGAAAAGGTTTGTTTGCTGCAACATGTCCATCATCGTTTATAGTAACTTAAACTACATCTGAATGAAGAGAGAAATACATACAAGGGATGAAGAGAAGACGATTAGCAATTCAACATTACAGGAACGGTATGCATGCTGCAACACGGTCATCATCATTTCTAGTAACTTTAACTACATCTGAATGAAGAGAGATATACATACAAGGCATGAAGAGAAGACGATTAGCAATTCAACGTTACAGGAAAGGTTTGTTTGCTGTAATATGACAATCATCGCTGCTAGTAACTTTAAGTACATCTGAATGAAGAGAGATATACATAAAAGGGATGAAGAGAACACGATTAGCAATTCAACGTTACAGTTAAGGTCTGTATGCTGCAACACGGCCATCATCGTTTCTAGTAACTTTAACTACATCTGAATGAAGAGAGGTACACATAAAAGGGATGAAGAGAAGACGATTAGCAATTCAACGTTACAGGAAAGGTTTGTTTGCTGCAACATGACCATCATCGCTGCCAGTAACTTTAAGTACATCTGAATGAAGAGAGATATACATACAAGGGATGAAGAGAACACGATTAGCAATTCAACGTTACAGGAAAGGTTTGTTTGCTGCAATATGACAATCATCGCTGCTAGTAACTTTAAGTACATCTGAATGAAGAGAGATATACATACAAGGGATGACGAGAACACGATTAGCAATACAATGTTACAGGAAAGGTTTGTTTGCTGCAATATGACAATCATCGCTGCTAGTAACTTTAACTACATGTGAATGAAGAGAGATATACATACAAGCGATTAAGAGAAGACGATTAGCAATTCAACGTTACAGGAAAGGTTTGTTTGCTGCAACATGACCATCATCGCTGCCAGTAACTTTAAGTACATCTGAATGAAGAGAGATATACATACAAGGGATGAAGAGAAGACAATTATCAATTCAACTGTGCAGAAAAGGTTTGTTTGCTGCAACATGTCCATCATCGTTTATAGTAACTTTAAGTACATCTGAATGAAGAGAGATATACATACAAGGGATGACGAGAACACGATTAGCATTTCAATGCTACAGGAAAGGTTTGTTTGCTGCAATATGACAATCATCGTTTCTAGTAATTTTAACTACATCTGAATGAAGAGAGAAATACATACAAGGGATGAAGAGAAGACGATTAGCAATTCAACGTTACAGCAAAGGTGTGTTTGCTGCAATATGACAATCATCGTATCTAGTAACTTTTAGTACATCTGAATGAAGACAGATATACATACAAGGGATGAAGAGAACACGATTAGCAATTCAACATTACAGTAAAGGTTTGTTTGCTGCAATATGACAATCATCGTTTCTAGTAATTTTAACTACATCTGAATGAAGAGAGATATACATACAAGGGATGAACAGAACACGATTAGCAATTCAATGTTACAGTTAAGGTCAGTATGCTGCAACACCGCCATCATCGTTTCTTGTAACTTTAACTACATCTAAATGAAGAGAGAAATACATACAAGGGATGAAGAGAAGACGATTAGCAATTCAACGTTACAGGAAAGGTTTGTTTGCTGCAACATGACAAATCATCGCTGCTAGTAACTTTTAGTACATCTGAATGAAGTGAGATATACATACAAGGGATGAAGAGCAGACGATTAGCAATTCAACATTACAAGAAAGGTTTGTTTGCTGCAATATCACAATCACCGCTGCTTTTAACTTTAAGTACATCTGAATGAATAGATATATACATACAAGGGATGAAGAGAACACGATTAGCAATTCAATGCTACAGGAAAGGTTTGTTTGTTGCAATATGACAATCATCGCTGCCAGTAACTTTAACTACATCTGAATGCAGAGAGATATACATTCAAGGGATGAAGAGAAGACGATTAGCAATTCAACGTTACAGGAAAGGTTTGTTTGCTGCAATATGACAATCATCATTACTAGTAACTTTAAGTATATCTGAATGAATAGAGATATACATACAAGGGATGAAGAGAACACGATTAGCAATTCAATGCTACAGGAAAGGTTTGCTGCAATATGACAATCATCGTTTCTAGTAATTTTAACTACATCTGAATGAAGAGAGATATACATACAAGGGATGAAGAGAACACGATTAGCAATTCAATGTTACAGTTAAGGTCAGTATGCTGCAACACCGCCATCATCGTTTCTAGTAAATTTAACTACATCTAAATGAAGAGAGAAATACATACAAGGGATGAAGAGAAGACGATTAGCAATTCAACGTTACAGGAAAGGTTTGTTTGCTGCAACATGACAAATCATCGCTGCTAGTAACTTTTAGTACATCTGAATGAAGAGAGATATACATACAAGGGATGAAGAGAACACGATTAGAAATGCAATGCTACAGGAAAGGTTTGTTTGTTGCAATATGACAATCATCGCTGCCAGTAACTTTAAGAACATCTGAATGAAGAGAGAAATACATACAAGGGATGAAGAGAAAACGATTAGCAATTCAATGTCACAGTTAAGGTCTGTATGCTGCAACAGGGCCATCATTGTTTCTAGTAACTTTAAGTACATCTGAATGAAGAGAGGTACACATAGAAGGGATGAAGAGAACACGATTAGCAATTCAACATTACAGGAAAGGTTTGTTTGCTGCAATATGACAATCATCGTTTCTAGTAATTTTAACTACATCTGCATGAAGAGAGATATACATACAAGGGATGAAGAGAACACGATTAGAAATGCAATGCTACAGGAAAGGTTTGTTTCCTGCAATATGACAATCATCGTTTCTAGTAATTTTAACTACATCTGAATGCAGAGAGATATACATACAAGGGATGAAGAGAACACGATTAGCAATTCAAGGCAACAGGAAAGGTTTGTTTGTTGCAATATGACAATCATCGCTGCCAGTAACTTTAAGTACATCTGAATGAAGAGAGAAATACATAAAAGGGATGAAGAGAAAACGATTAGCAATTCAACGTCACAGTTAAGGTCTGTATGCTGCAACACAGTCATCATCGTTTCTAGTAACTTTATCTACATCTGAATGAAGAGAGAAATACATACAAGGGATGAAGAGAACACGATTAGCAATTCAATGCTACAGGAAAGCTTTGTTTGCTGCAATATGACAATTATCGCTGCTAGTAACTTTAAGTACATCTGAATGAAGAGAGATATACATACAAGGGATGAAGAGAACACGATTATTAATTCAATGTTACAGTTAAGGTCTGTATGCTGCAACACAGTCATCATCGTTTCTAGTAACTTTAACTACATCTGAATGAAGAGAGAAATACATACAAGGGATGAAGAGAAAACGATTAGCAATGCAACGTCACAGTTAAGGTCTGTACGCTGCAACAGGGCCATCATTGTTTCTAGTAACTTTTTCTAGTAACTTTAAGTACATCTGAATGAAGGGAGGTACACATACAAGGGATGAAGAGAAGACGATTACCAATTCAACGTTACAGGAAAGGTCAGTATGCTGCAACACCGCCATCATCGTTTTACTACATCTAAATGAAGAGAGAAATACATACAAGGGATGAAGAGAATACGATAAGCAATTCAACGTTACAGGAAAGGTTTGTTTCCTGCAACATGACAAATCATCGCTGCTGGTAACTTTTAGTACATCTGAATGAAGTGAGATATACATACAAGGGATGAAGAGAACACGATTAGCAATTCAGTGCTACAGGAAAGGTTTGTTTGTTGCAATATGACAATCATCGTTTATAGTAACTTTAAGTACATCTGAATGAAGAGAGAAGTACATACAAGGGATGAAGAGAACACGATTAGCATTTCAATGCTACAGGAAAGGTTTGCTGCAATATGACAATCATCGTTTCTAGTAATTTTAACTATATCTGAATGAAGAGAGATATACATACAAGGGATGAAGAGAACACGATTAGCAATTCAATGCTACAGGAAAGGTTTGCTGCAATATGACAATCATCGTTTCTAGTAATTTTAACTATATCTGAATGAAGAGAGATATACATACAAGGGATGAAGAGAAGACGATTAGCAATTCAACGTTACAGGAAATGTTTGTTTGCTGCAACACCGCCATCATCGTTTCTAGTAAATTTAACTACATCTAAATCAAGAGAGAAATTCATACAAGGGATGAAGAGAACACGATTAGAAATGCAATGCTACAGGAAAGGTTTGTTTGTTGCAATATGACAATCATCGCTGCCAGTAACTTTAAGAACATCTGAATGAAGAGAGAAATACATACAAGGGATGAAGAGAAAACGATTAGCAATTCAATGTCACAGTTAAGGTCTGTATGCTGCAACAGGGCCATCATTGTTTCTAGTAACTTTAAGTACATCTGAATGAAGAGAGGTACACATAGAAGGGATGAAGAGAAGACGATTACCAATTCAACGTTACAGGAAAGGTGTGTTTACTGCAACATGACAATCATCGATTCTAGTAACTTTAACTACATCTGAATGAAGAGAGATATACATACAAGGGATGAAGAGAACACGATTAGCAGTTCAATGTTACAGTTAAGGTCAGTATGCTGCAACACCGCCATCATCGTTTCTAGTAACTTTAAGTACATCTGAATGAAGAGAGAAATACATACAAGGGATGAAGAGAAGACGATTAGCAATTCAACGTTACAGGAAAGGTTTGTTTGTTGCAATATGACAATCATCGCTGCTAGTAACTTTAAGTACATCTGAATGAAGAGAGAAATACATACAAGGGAGGAAGAGAAGACGATTAGCTATTCAACGTTACAGGAAAAATTTGTTTGCTGCAATTTGACAATCATCGCTGCCAGTA
The DNA here is from genome assembly GCF_030035675.1 of Rhineura floridana. Classification (NCBI taxonomy): domain Eukaryota; kingdom Metazoa; phylum Chordata; class Lepidosauria; order Squamata; family Rhineuridae; genus Rhineura; species Rhineura floridana. The sequence continues at coordinate 2,576,546 of NC_084489.1, read as the reverse complement.
ACTTTAAGTACATCTGAATGAAGAGAGAAATACATACAAGGGATGAAGAGAAAACGATTAGCAATTCAACGTCACAGTTAAGGTCTGTATGCTGCAACAGGGCCATCATTGTTTCTCGTAACTTTTTCTAGTAACTTTAAGTACATCTGAATGAAGAGAGGTACACATAGAAGAGATGAAGAGCAGACGATTACCAATTCAACGTTGCAGGAAAGGTGTGTTTAGTGCAACATGACAATCATCGTTTCTAGTAACTTTAACTACATCTGAATGAAGAGAGATATACATACAAGGGATGAAGAGAAGACGATTAACAATTCAACAATACAGGAAAGGTCTGTGTGGTGCAACAAGGCCATCATCGTTTCTAGTAACTTTAACTACATCTGAATGAAGAGAGATATACGTACAAGGGATGAAGGGAAGACGATTAGCAATTCAATGTTACAGGAAAGGTGTGTTTACTGCAATATGACAATCATCGTTTATAGTAACTTTAAGTACATCTAAATGAAGAGAGAAGAATATACAAGGGATGAAGAGAAGACGAATAGCAATTCAACGTTACAGGAAAGTTTTGTTTGCTGCAATATGACAATCATCGCTGCTCTTAACTTTAAGTACATCTGAATGAAGAGAGATATACATACAAGGGATGAAGAGAACACGATTATTAATTCAATGTTACAGTTAAGGTCTGTATGCTGCAACACAGTCATCATCGTTTCTAGGAACTTTAACTACATCTGAATGAAGAGAGAAATACATACAAGGGATGAAGAGAACACGATTAGCAATTCAACGTTACAGCAAAGGTGTGTTTGCTGCAATATGACAATCATCGTTTCTAGTAACTTTTAGTACATCGGAATGAAGACAGATATACATACAAGGGATGAAGAGAACACGATTAGCAATTCAACGTTACAGGAAAGGTTTGTTTGCTGCAATATGACAATCATCGCTGCTAGTAACTTTAAGTACATCTGAATGAAGAGAGATATACATACAAGGGATGAAGAGAACACGATTAGCAATTCAATGTTACAGGAAAGGTGTGTTTACTGCAATATGACAATCATCGTTTATAGTAACTTTAAGTACATCTAAATGAAGAGAGAAAAATATACAAGGGATGAAGAGAAGACGATTAGCAATTCAACGTTACAGGAAAGGTTTGTTTGCTGCAATATGATAATCATCGCTGCTAGTAACTTTAAGTACATCTGAATGAAGAGAGATATACATACAAGGGATGAAGAGAACACGATTATTAATTCAATGTTACAGTTAAGGTCTGTATGCTGCAACACAGTCATCATCGTTTCTAGTAACTTTAACTACATCTGAATGAAGAGAGAAATACATACAAGGGATGAAGAGAACACGATTAGCAATTCAACGTTACAGGAAAGGTTTGTTTGCTGCATATGACAATCATCGCTGCTAGTAACTTTAACTACATCTGAATGAAGACAGATATACAAACAAGGGATGAAGAGAAGACGATTAGCAATTCAACGTTACAGGAAAGATTTAGTTGCTGCAACAGGACAATCATCATTTCTAGTTACTTTAACTACATCTTAATGAAGAGAGATATACATACAAGGGATGAAGAGAAGACGATTAGCCATTCAACATTACAGGAAAGGTTTGTTTGCTGCAAAATGATGATCATAGTCTCTAGTAACTTTAACTACATCTGAATAAAGAGTGATATACATACAAGGGATGAAGAGAAGACGATTAGCAATTCAATGTTACAGTTAAGGTCAGTATGCTGCAACACCGCCATCATCGTTTCTAGTAACTTTAACTACATCTGAATGAAGAGAGATATACATACAAGGGATGAAGAGAAGACGATTAGCCATTCAACTTACAGGAAAGGTGTGTTTGCTGCAACACGGCCATCATCGTTTCTAGTAACTTTAACTACATCTGAATGAAGAGAGGTATAGATACAAGGGATGAAGAGAAGACGATTTGCAATTCAACGTTACAGGAAAGGTGTGTTTGCTGCAACACGGCCATCATCGTTTCTAGTAACTTTAATTACATCTGAATGAAGAGAGATATACATACAAGGGAGAAGACGATTTACAATTCAACGTTACAGGAAATGTGTGTTTGCTGCAAAATGACGATCATCGTTTCTAGTAACTTTAACTACATCTGAATGCAGAGAGAAATACCTACAAGGGATGAAGAGAACACGATTAGCAATTCAACGTTTCAGGAAAGGTTTGTTTGCTGCAACACGACCATCATAGTTTCTAGTATCTTTAACTACATGTGAATGAAGAGAGATATACATACAAGGAATGAAGAAAAGACGATTAGCAATTCAACGTTACAGGAAAGGTGTGTTTCCTGCAACACGGCCATCATCATTTCTTGTAAGTTTAACTACATCTGAATGAAGAGAGATATACATACAAGGGATGAAGAGAAGACGATTTGCAATTCAACATTACAGGAAATGTGTGTTTGCTGCAAAATGACAATCATCGTTTCTAGTAACTTTAACTACATCTGAATGCAGAGAGGTATACATACAAGGGATAAAGAGAACACGATTAGCAATTCAACGTTACAGGAAAGGTTTGTTTGCTGCAACACGACCATCATAGTTTCTAGTATCTTTAACTACATGTGAATGAAGAGAGATATACATACAAGGGATGAAGAGAAGACGATTAGCAATTCAACGTTACAGGAAAGGTGTGTTTCCTGCAACACGGCCATCATCATTTCTAGTAAGTTTAACTACATCTGAATGAAGAGAGATATACATACAAGGGATGAAGAGAAGACGTTTAGCCGTTCAACGATACTGGAAAGGTTTGTTTTCTTGAACATGACAATCATCGTTTCTAGTAACTTTAATTACATCTGAATGAAGAGAGATATACATACAAGGGATGAAGAGAACACGATTAGCAATTCAACGTTACAGAAAAGCTGTGTTTGCTGCAACAGGCCGATCATCGTTTATAGTAACCTTAAATATGTTGATTTGCTCGAGTATATCTTTCATCATTGAGATGTATTTAAAGTTACTATAAACGATGATGGACATGTTGCAGCAAATAAACCTTTTCTGCACAGTTGAATTGATAATTGTCTTCATCCCTTGTATGTGTTTCAGAGGGTATAGAAACTGATATGTGATGTGCTTGGACACTCTCTTGACATTCCTTCCCTTTGGGTCTGAGAACATCAGATATCAGTTTCTATGCCCTCTGAAACACAAAGAAGGGATAAAGAGAAGACGATTATCAATTTACCGTTAAAGAAAAGGTGTCTTTGGTGCAATATGCCCATCATTGTTTATAGTAACTTCAAATACATCTGAATGAGGACAGATATACTCGAGCAAATCACAATCTGGATTACAGAACGGATAGGCTAGTAAATTAGCAAAATAGTTGGAGGAAAAGAACACATACAAGGGATGAAGAGATGACTATCATCAATTCAACGTTACAGAAAAGGTGTGTTTGCTGCAACATGCCCATCATCGTTTACAGTAACTTTAAATACATCTGAATGACAAAAGATGTAATTGAACTTCCATGTACATGTGCAACGTAAATGCTGATACAGCAATATATTTTCTTTTATATGTTCTTTTGCTCCAACTGTTTTGCAAACGTACTAGCCCATCCTTTCTGTCATGCAGATTATGATTTGCTCGAGTATTTCTCTCTTCATTCAGATGTATTTAAAGTTATTATAAACGATGATGGGTATGTTGCAGCAAACACACCTTTTCTGTAACGTTGAAGTGATAATCGTCTTCTCTTCATCATTTATATGTGTAGTAAATCTCTCTTCAGATGTATTTAAAGTTACTATAAACGAAGATGGGCATGTTGCAGCAAACACACCTTTTCTGTAACACATACAAGGGATGAAGAGAAGACGATTATGAATTCAACGTTACAGAAAAGGTGTGTTTGCTGCAACGTGCCCATCCTCGTTTATAGTAACATTAAATACATCTGAATGAAGAGAGATATACTCGAGCAAACCACAATATCTATGTATTTATGTATGTGTTTCAGAGGGCTTAGAAACTGATATGTGATGTTCTTGGACACTCTCTTGAAATTCCTTCCCTTTGGGTCTGAGAACATCACTATGCCTTCTGAAACACATACAAGGGATGAAGAGAAGACGATTATCAATTCAATGTTACAGAAAAGGTGTGTTTGCTGCAACATGCCCATCATCGTTTATAGTTAATCCATGTACATGTGCAACATAAATGGTGATACAGCAATTTATTTTCTTTTATATGTTCTTTTGCTCCAACCGTTTTGCTAACGTACTAGCCCATCCGTTCTGTAATCCAGATTGTGATTTGCTCGAGTATATCTCTCTTCATTTAGATGTATTTAAAGTTACTATAAACGATGATGGGCATGTTGGAGCAAACACACCTTTTCTGTAACACATACAAGGGATGAAGAGAAGACGATTATCAATTCAACTTTACAGAAAAGGTGTGTTTGCTGCAACATGCCCATCATCGTTTATAGTAACTTTAAATACATCTGAATGAAGAGAGATATACTCGAACAAACCACACTATTTAAAGTTACTGTAAATGATGATGGGCATGTTGCAGCAAACACACCTTTTCTGTAACACATACAAGGGATGAAGAGAAGACGATTATCAATTCAACGTTACAGAAAAGGTGTGTTTGCTGCAATGTGCCCATCCTCGTTTATAGTAACTTTAAATACATCTGAATGAAGAGAGATATACTCGAGCAAACCACAATATCTATGTATTTATGTATGTGTTTCAGAGGGCTTAGAAACTGATATGTGATGTTCGTGGACACTCTCTTGAAATTCCTTCCCTTTGGGTCTGAGAACATCACTATGCCTTCTGAAACACATACAAGGGATGAAGAGAAGACGATTATCAATTCAATGTTACAGAAAAGGTGTGTTTGCTGCAACATGCCCAATATCGTTTATAGTTAATCCATGTACATGTGCAACATAAATGGTGATACAGCAATTTATTTTCTTTTATATGTTCTTTTGCTCCAACTGTTTTGCTAACGTACTAGCCCATCCGTTCTGTAATCCAGATTGTGATTTGCTCGAGTATATCTCTCTTCATTGAGATGTATTTAAAGTTACTATAAACGAGGATGGGCATGTTGCAGCAAACACACCTTTTCTGTAACGTTGAATTGGTAATCGTCTTCTCTTCATCCCTTGTATGTGTTTCAGAGGGCATAGAAACTGATATAGACAATCTCTACATTGTCATAATGGATCTATATCCCAAATTTAAAAAATGAAATATCAGGACTGCAGAAGAAGGATGAAGCCATTCAAAGATGGCTGCAAGTGAATGATGCCTTTAGCAGTTCAGGGAAACTTGAATGGTTGATGCAGTTTCAGAATTACGTGGCAAAACGTCTGTGGGATTGCTGTGCGTCTGAAGATGACATGATAACCTCCCACCTATCCTTTTTATTTAGTTCCAGACAGTAATCCATCTGTAGCAATCTTGACTGTCCAAAAAGGATAAGGGAAATGAAGTCTAGGTCAATATGTTTATCGTGGGTATACTGTTTCATTGCTATTTATTGCCCCACTAGCTTCACTGGATAAGTATTCATTGGCAAATTTTAAAGAACAAATCTTTTCCTAACGTTTTCAAGATAGGCAATGGTTTGAAGTAACACACTTCCAAGGATATTAATCCCTCTTATGATATCCCATCTTGACTGTGTTCTAAGGACTCTATACACAATAAGCTGGGAAAGCAGATTTGGGGGGTATCAGTGATCTCCTGTGCAGTCACAAACACTCCCACACCCACAGTGCCCAGGCATAGTGTTTTTAAAAGGAATATATCCTGAAGGGGATAATTCTGCCCAGTACCTCTTTACCAGTACCTCTTTTGGGGACTCAGGTTCGGATACCAGCGTGGGTGGCAACAATCTCCTACTGGTGATAGGTAACAAAAAAGGTGGAAGACAGCCGCTTGGATATGTGTGAAGAGGCTATAGTCAAAGAAAGAATGGAAGAATAAGAGGAAAATGTCTTAGCCACTGCGAAGAGTCTTCTAGCATGCTTCCTTGCCCATTCTTGCTGATTGGATCTCATTGTAGTGAACGGAGGTCAGTCAGCCACAGAAAAGACTCTTATCAGTGGTAAACACAATCCCCTGTCATGATAAAGGTCTCCCAGCGATGTCTGTTGTTATGATAGCCATGAGACCCAATCCAGTCAAGTGTCAGAACTGGAGCAGTTCGGGATCCTGATGGGAATAATTCTGCCCAGTAGCTCTTTTGGTGAATCAGGTTCAGATACCAGCATGGGTGGCAACAATCTCCTGCTAGTGATAGGTAACAAGAAACGTGGAAGGCAGACACTTGGATATGTATGAAGAGGCTCTAGTAAAAGAAAGAATGGAAGAATGAGAGGAAAATGTCTTAGCTACTAGGAAGAGTCTTCCAGCATGCTTCCTTGACCGTTCCTGCTGATTGGATCTATCAGTGCTAAGTCTCAAGAAAGGTTGAAGGCAGCTGCATGGACATGTGTGAAGCGGCTATAGTCAAAGAAAGAATGGAAGAATGAGAGGAAAATAGCTTAGCCACTGCGAAGAGTCTTCTAGCATACTTCCTTGCCCATTCTTGCTGATTGGATTTCATCATAGTGAATTGAGGTCAGTCAGGCACTGAAAAGACTCTTCTCAGTGGTAAAAACAATCCCGTCATGATAAAGGTCTCCCAGGGATGTCTGTTCTTGTGATAGCCATGAGACCCAATCCAGTCAAGTGTCAGAACTGGAGCAGTTTGGGATCCTGACGGGGATAATTCTGCACAGTAGCTCTTTTGGGGAATCCGGTTCAGATACCAGCGTGGGTGGCAACAATCTCCTACTAGTGATAGGTAACAGGAAAGGTGGAAGGCAGACGCTTGCACATGTGTGAAGAGGCTATAGTCAAAGAAAGAATGAGAGGGAAATGTCTTAGCCACTGCAAAGAGTCTTCTAGCATGCTTTCTTCCCCATTCTTGCTGATTGGATCTATCAATGCTAAGACACAAGAAAGGTGGAGGGCAGCCGCATGGACATGTGTGAAGAGGCTGTAGTCAAAGAAAGAATGAAAGAATTAGAGGAAAATGTCTTAGCCACTGCGAAGAGTCTTCTAGCATACTTCCTTGCAAATTCCCTCTGTTTGGGTCTATTCGTGTTAGGTGACAGGAAAGGTGAAAGGCATCTGCATGGACATGTGTGAAGAGGCTATAGTCAAAGAAAGAACTGAAGAATGAGAGGAAAATGTCTTTGCCACTGCAAAGAGTCTTCTAGCATGCCTCCTTCCCGCTCCTGCTGATTGGATCTATTCGTACAAGTTCACAGGAAAGTTGAAAGGCAGCTGCACGGATATGCATGAAGAGGCTATAGTCAAAGAAAGAATGGAAGAATTAGAGGAAAATGGCTTAGCCACTGGGAAGAGTCTTCTAGCATGCTTCCTTGCCCGTTCCTGCTGATTGGATCTATCAGTGGTAAGTCACAAGAAAGGTGGAAGGCAGCTGCATGGACATGTGTGAAACGGCTATAGTCAAAGAAAGAATGGAAGAATGAGAGGGAAATGGCTTAGCCACTGCGAAGAGTCTTCTAGCATACTTCCTTGCCCATACTTGCTGATTGGATCTATTTGTGCTAGGTAATAGGAAAGCTTGAAGGCAGCTGCATGGACATGTGTGAAACGGCTATAGTCAAAGAAAGAATGGAAGAATGAGAGGAAAATGGCTTAGCCACTGCGAAGAGTCTTCTAGCATACTTCCTTGCCCATTCTTGCTGATTGGATTTCGTCATAGTGAATTGAGGTCAGTCAGCCACTGAAAAGACTCTTCTCAGTGGAAAACACAATCCCGTCATGATAAAGGTCTCCCAGGGATGCCTGTTCTTGTGATAGCCATGAGACCCAATCCAGTCAAGTGTCAGAACTGGAGCAGTTTGGGATCCTGACGTGGATAATTCTGCCCAGTAGCTCTTTTGGGGAATCAGGTTCAGATACCAGCGTGGGTGGCAACAATCTCCTACTAGTGATAGGTAACAGGAAAGGTGGAAGGCAGACGCTTGCATATGTGTGAAGAGGCTATATTCAAAGAAAGAATGAGAGGGAAATGTCTTAGCCACTGCGAAGAGTCTTCTAGCATACTTCCTTGCAAATTCCCTCTGTTTGAGTCTATTCCTGTTAGGTCACAGGAAAGGTGGAAGGCAGCTGCATGGACATGTGTGAAGAGGCTCTAGTCAAAGAAAGAACTGAAGAATGAGAGGAAAATGGCTTAGCCACTGCAAAGAGTCTTCTAGCATGCTTCCTTGCCCGTTCCTGCTGATTGGATCTATTCGTGCAAGGTCACAGGAAAGTTGGAAGGCAGCTGCATGGACATGTGTGAAGAGGCTCTAGTCAAAAAAAGAATGGAAGAATGAGAGGAAAATGTCTTAGCCACTGGGAAGAGTCTTCTAGCATACTTCCTTGCAAATTCCCGCTGTTTGGATCTATTTGTGCTAGGTCATAGGAAAGGTTGAAGGCAGCTGCATGGACATGTGTGAAGCGGCTATAGTCAAAGAAAGAATGGAAAAATGAGAGGAAAATAGCTTAGCCTCTGCGAAGAGTCTTCTAGCATACTTCCTTGCCCATTCTTGCTGATTGGATTTCATCATAGTGAATTGAGGTCATTCAGCCACTGAAAAGACTCTTCTCAGTGGTAAACACAATCCCGTCATGATAAAGGTCTCCCAGGGATGTCTGTTCTTGTGATAGCCATGAGACCCAATCCAGTCAAGTGTCAGAAATGGAGCAGTTTGGGATCCTGACGGGGATAATTCTGCCCAGTAGCTCCTTTGGGGAATCCGGTTCAGATACCAGCGTGGGTGGCAACAATCTCCTACTAGTGATAGGTAACAGGAAAGGTGGAAGGCAGACGCTTGCATATGTGTGAAGAGGCTATAGTCAAAGAAAGAATGAGAGGGAAATGTCTTAGCCACTGCAAAGAGTCTTCTAGCATGCTTCCTTGCCCATTCGTGCTGATTGGATCTATCAATGCTAAGACACAAGAAAGGTGGAGGGCAGCCGCATGGACATGTGTGAAGAGGCTGTAGTCAAAGAAAGAATGAAAGAATTAGAGGGAAATGGCTTAGCCACTGCGAAGAGTCTTCTAGCATACTTCCTTGAAAATTCCCTCTGTTTGAGTCTATTCGTGTTAGGTCACAGGAAAGGTGAAAGGCAGCTGCATGGACATGTTTGAAGAGGCTATAGTCAAAGAAAGAACTGAAGAATGAGAGGAAAATGTCTTAGCCACTGCAAAGAGTCTTCTAGCATGCTTCCATCCTGCTCCTGCTGATTGGATCTATTCATGCAAGTTTACAGGAAAGTTGGAAGGCAGCTGCACGGATATGCATGAAGAGGCTATAGTCAAAGAAAGAATGGAAGAATTAGAGGAAAATGGCTTAGCCACTGCGAAGAGTCTTCTAGCATACTTCCTTGCAAATTCCCTCTGTTTGAGTCTATTCGTGTTAGGTCACAGGAAAGGTGGAAGGCAGCTGCATGGACATGTGTGAAGAAGCTATAATTAAAGAAAGAATGAGAGGAATATGGCTTAGCCACTGGGAAGAGTCTTCTAGCATGCTTCCTTGCCCGTTCCTGCTGATTGGATCTATTCGTGCAAATTCACAGGAAAGTTGGAAGGCAGCCGCATGGACATGTGTGAAGAGGCTGTAGTCAAAAAAAGAATGGAAGAATTAGAGGAAAATGTCTTAGCCACAGCGAAGAGTCTTCTAGCATACTTCCTTGCAAATTCCCTCTGTTTGGGTCTATTCCTGTTAGGTGACAGGAAAGGTGAAAGAAAGCTGCATGGACATGTGTGAAGAGGCTATAGTCAAAGAAAGAACTGAAGAATGTGAGGAAAATGTCTTAGCCACTGCAAAGAGTCTTCTAGCTTGCTTCCTTGCCCGTTCCTGCTGATTGGCTCTATTCGTGCAAGTTCACAGGAAAGTTGGAAGGCAGCTGCACGGATATGCATGAAGAGGCTATAGTCAAAGAAAGAATGGAAGAATTGGAGGGAAATGGCTTAGCCACTGGGAAGAGTCTTCTAGCATGCTTCCTTGCCCGTTCCTGCTGATTGGATCTATCAGTGCTAAGTCACAAGAAAGGTGGAAGGCAGCTGCATGGACAGGTGTGAAATGGCTATAGTCAAAGAAAGAATGGAAGAATGAGAGGAAAATGGCTTAGCCACTGTGAAGAGTCTTCTAGCATACTTTCTTGCCCATGCTTGCTGATTGGATCTCATCGTAGTGAATTCAGCTCAGTCAGCCACTGAAAAGACTTTTCTCAGTGGTAAACACCATCCCCTGTCATGATAAAGATCTCCCAGGGATGTCTGTTCTTGTGATAGCCATGAGACCCAATCCAGTCAAGTGTCAGAACTGGAGCAGTTTGGGATCCTGACGGGGATAATTCTTCCCAGTAGCTCTTTTGGGGAATCCGGTTCAGATACCAGCGTGGGTGGCAACAATCTCCTACTAGCGATAGGTAACAGGAAAGGTGGAAGGCAGACGCTTGCATATGTAGAGGCTATAGTCAAAGAAAGAATGAGAGGGAAATGTCTTAGCCACTGCAAAGAGTCTTCCAGCATGCTTCCTTGCCCGTTCGTGCTGATTGGATCTATCAATGCTAAGACACAAGAAACGTGGAGGGCAGCCGCATGGACATGTGTGAAGAGGCTGTAGTCAAAGAAAGAATGAAAAAATTGGAGGGAAATGGCTTAGCCACTGCAAAGAGTCTTCTAGCATACTTCCTTGCAAATTCCCACTGTTCGGATCTGTTCGTGCTAGGTCATAGAAAGGTGGAAGGCAGCTGCATGGACATGTGTGAAGAAGCTATAATTAAAGAAAGAATGAGAGGAAAATGGCTTAGCCACTGTGAAGAGTCTTCTAGCATGCTTCCTTGCCCGTTCCTGCTGATTGGATCTATTCATGCAAGGTCACAGGAAAGTTGGAAGGCAGCTGCATGGACATGTGTGAAGAGGCTCTAGTCAAAAAAAGAATGGAAGAATTAGAGGAAAATGGCTTAGCCACTGGGAAGAGTCTTCTAGCATGCTTCCTTGCCCGTTCCTGCTGATTGGATCTATCAGTGCTAAGTCACAAGAAAGGTGGAAGGCAGCTGCATGGACATGTGTGAAACGGCTAGAGTCAAAGAAAGAATGGAAGAATGAGAGGGAAATGGCTTAGCCACTGCGAAGAGTCTTCTAGCATACTTCCTTGCCCATTCTTGCTGATTGGACCTATTTGTGCTAGGTCATAGGAAAGGTTGAAGGCAGCTGCATGGACATGTGTGAAACGGCTATAGTCAAAGAAAGAATGGAAGAATGAGTGGAAAATGGCTTAGCCACTGCGAAGAGTCTTCTAGCATAATTTCTTGCCCATTCTTGCTGATTGGATCTCATCGTAGTGAATTGAGGTCAGTCAGCCACTGCAAAGACTCTTCTCAGTGGTAAACACCATCCCCTGTCTTGATAAAGGTCTCCCAGGGATGTCTGTTCTTGTGATAGCCATAAGACCCAATCCAGTCAAGTGTCAGAACTGGAGCAGTTTGGGATCCTGACGGGGATAATTCTCCCCAGTAGCTCTTTTGGGGAATCCGGTTCAGATACCAGCGTGGGTGGCAACAATCTTCTACTAGTGATAGGTAACAGGAAAGGTGGAAGGCAGACGCTTGCATATGTGTGAAGAGGCTATAGTCAAAGAAAGAATGAGAGGGAAATGTCTTAGCCACTGCAAAGAGTCTTCTAGCATGCTTCCTTGCCCATTCGTACTGATTGGATCTATCAATGCTAAGACACAAGAAAGGTGGAGGGCAGCCGCATGGACATGTGTGAAGAGGCTGTAGTCAAAGAAAGAATGAAAGAATTAGAGGAAAATGTCTTAGCCACTGCGAAGAGTCTTCTAGCATACTTCCTTGCAAATTCCCTCTGTTTGGGTCTATTCGTGTTAGGTGACAGGAAAGGTGAAAGGCAGCTGCATGGACATGTGTGAAGAGGCTATAGTCAAAGAAAGAACTGAAGAATGAGAGGAAAATGTCTTAGCCACTGCAAAGAGTCTTCTAGCATGCTTCCATCCTTCTCCTGCTGATTGGATCTATTCGTGCAAGTTTACAGGAAAGTTGGAAGGCAGCTGCACGGATATGCATGAAGAGGCTATAGTCAAAGAAAGAATGGAAGAATTAGAGGAAAATGGCTTAGCCCCTGGGAAGAGTCTTCTAGCATGCTTCCTTGCCCGTTCCTGCTGATTGGATCTATCAGTGCTAAGTCACAAGAAAGGTGGAAGGCAGCTGCATGGACATGTGTGAAACGGCTATAGTCAAAGAAAGAATGGAAGAATGAGAGGGAAATGGCTTAGCCACTGCGAAGAGTCTTCTAGCATACTTCCTTGCCCATTCTTGCTGATTGGATCTATTTGTGCTAGGTCATAGGAAAGGTTGAAGGCAGCTGCATGGACATGTGTGAAACGGCTATAGTCAAAGAAAGAATGGAAGAATGAGTGGAAAATGGCTTAGCCACTGCGAAGAGTCTTCTAGCATACTTTCTTGCCCATTCTTGATGATTGGATCTCATCGTAGTGAATTGAGGTCAGTCAGCCACTGCAAAGACTCTTCTCAGTGGTAAACACCATCCCCTGTCATGATAAAGGTCTCCCCGGGACGTCTGTTCTTGTGATAGCCATAAGACCCAATCCAGTCAAGTGTCAGAACTGGAGCAGTTTGGGATCCTGACGGGGATAATTCTGCCCAGTAGCTCTTTTGGGGAATCCGGTTCAGATACCAGCGTGGGTGGCAACAATCTTCTACTAGTGATAGGTAACAGGAAAGGTGGAAGGCAGACGCTTGCATATGTGTGAAGAGGCTATAGTCAAAGAAAGAATGAGAGGGAAATGTCTTAGCCACTGCAAAGAGTCTTCTAGCATGCTTCCTTGCCCATTCGTGCTGATTGGATCTATCAATGCTAAGACACAAGAAAGGTGGAGGGCAGCCGCATGGACATGTGTGAAGAGGCTGTAGTCAAAGAAAGAATGAAAGAATTAGAGGAAAATGGCTTAGCCACTGCGAAGAGTCTTCTAGCATACTTCCTTGCAAATTCCCTCTGTTTGAGTCTATTCGTGTTAGGTCACAGGAAAGGTGGAAGGCAGCTGCATGGACATGTGTGAAGAAGCTATAATTAAAGAAAGAATGAGAGGAAAATGGCTTAGCCACTGGGAAAAGTCTTCTAGCATGCTTCCTTGCCCGTTCCTGCTGATTGGATCTATTCGTGCAAATTCACAGGAAAGTTGGAAGACAGCTGCATGGACATGTGTGAAGAGGCTCCAGTCAAAAAAAGAATGGAAGAATTAGAGGAAAATGTCTTAGCCACTGCGAAGAGTCTTCTAGCATACTTCCTTGCAAATTCCCTCTGTTTGGGTCTATTCGTGTTAGGTGACAGGAAAGGTGAAAGAAAGCTGCATGGACATGTGTGAAGAGGCTATAGTCAAAGAAAGAACTGAAGAATGTGAGGAAAATGTCTTAGCCACTGCAAAGAGTCTTCTAGCATGCTTCCTTGCCCGTTCCTGCTGATTGGCTCTATTCGTGCAAGTTCACAGGAAAGTTGGAAGGCAGCTGCACGGATATGCATGAAGAGGCTATAGTCAAAGAAAGAATGGAAGAATTGGAGGGAAATGGCTTAGCCACTGGGAAGAGTCTTCTAGCATGCTTCCTTGCCCGTTCCTGCTGATTGGATCTATCAGTGCTAAGTCACAAGAAAGGTGGAAGGCAGCTGCATGGACATGTGTGAAACGGCTATAGTCAAAGAGAGAATGGAAGAATGAGAGGAAAATGGCTTAGCCACTGTGAAGAGTCTTCTAGCATACTTTCTTGCCCATGCTTGCTGATTGGATCTCATTGTAGTGAATTCAGGTCAGTCAGCCACTGAAAAGACTTTTCTCAGTGGTAAACACCATCCCCTGCCATGATAAAGATCTCCCAGGGATGTCTGTTCTTGTGATAGCCATGAGACCCAATCCAGTCAAGTGTCAGAACTGGAGCAGTTTGGGATCCTGACGGGGATAATTCTTCCCAGTAGCTCTTTTGGGGAATCCGGTTCAGATACCAGCGTGGGTGGCAACAATCTCCTACTAGCGATAGGTAACAGGAAAGGTGGAAGGCAGACGCTTGCATATGTAGAGGCTATAGTCAAAGAAAGAATGAGAGGGAAATGTCTTAGCCACTGCAAAGAGTCTTCCAGCATGCTTCCTTGCCCGTTCGTGCTGATTGGATCTATCAATGCTAAGACACAAGAAACGTGGAGGGCAGCCGCATGGACATGTGTGAAGAGGCTGTAGTCAAAGAAAGAATGAAAAAATTGGAGGGAAATGGCTTAGCCACTGCAAAGAGTCTTCTAGCATACTTCCTTGCAAATTCCCACTGTTCGGATCTGTTCGTGCTAGGTCATAGAAAGGTGGAAGGCAGCTGCATGGACATGTGTGAAGAAGCTATAATTAAAGAAAGAATGAGAGGAAAATGGCTTAGCCACTGTGAAGAGTCTTCTAGCATGCTTCCTTGCCCGTTCCTGCTGATTGGATCTATTCATGCAAGGTCACAGGAAAGTTGGAAGGCAGCTGCATGGACATGTGTGAAGAGGCTCTAGTCAAAAAAAGACTGGAAGAATTAGAGGAAAATGGCTTAGCCACTGGGAAGAGTCTTCTAGCATGCTTCCTTGCCCGTTCCTGCTGATTGGATCTATCAGTGCTAAGTCACAAGAAAGGTGGAAGGCAGCTGCATGGACATGTGTGAAACGGCTAGAGTCAAAGAAAGAATGGAAGAATGAGAGGGAAATGGCTTAGCCACTGCGAAGAGTCTTCTAGCATACTTCCTTGCCCATTCTTGCTGATTGGACCTATTTGTGCTAGGTCATAGGAAAGGTTGAAGGCAGCTGCATGGACATGTGTGAAACGGCTATAGTCAAAGAAAGAATGGAAGAATGAGTGGAAAATGGCTTAGCCACTGCGAAGAGTCTTCTAGCATAATTTCTTGCCCATTCTTGCTGATTGGATCTCATCGTAGTGAATTGAGGTCAGTCAGCCACTGCAAAGACTCTTCTCAGTGGTAAACACCATCCCCTGTCTTGATAAAGGTCTCCCAGGGATGTCTGTTCTTGTGATAGCCATAAGACCCAATCCAGTCAAGTGTCAGAACTGGAGCAGTTTGGGATCCTGACGGGGATAATTCTCCCCAGTAGCTCTTTTGGGGAATCCGGTTCAGATACCAGCGTGGGTGGCAACAATCTTCTACTAGTGATAGGTAACAGGAAAGGTGGAAGGCAGACGCTTGCATATGTGTGAAGAGGCTATAGTCAAAGAAAGAATGAGAGGGAAATGTCTTAGCCACTGCAAAGAGTCTTCTAGCATGCTTCCTTGCCCATTCGTACTGATTGGATCTATCAATGCTAAGACACAAGAAAGGTGGAGGGCAGCCGCATGGACATGTGTGAAGAGGCTGTAGTCAAAGAAAGAATGAAAGAATTAGAGGAAAATGTCTTAGCCACTGCGAAGAGTCTTCTAGCATACTTCCTTGCAAATTCCCTCTGTTTGGGTCTATTCGTGTTAGGTGACAGGAAAGGTGAAAGGCAGCTGCATGGACATGTGTGAAGAGGCTATAGTCAAAGAAAGAACTGAAGAATGAGAGGAAAATGTCTTAGCCACTGCAAAGAGTCTTCTAGCATGCTTCCATCCTTCTCCTGCTGATTGGATCTATTCGTGCAAGTTTACAGGAAAGTTGGAAGGCAGCTGCACGGATATGCATGAAGAGGCTATAGTCAAAGAAAGAATGGAAGAATTAGAGGAAAATGGCTTAGCCCCTGGGAAGAGTCTTCTAGCATGCTTCCTTGCCCGTTCCTGCTGATTGGATCTATCAGTGCTAAGTCACAAGAAAGGTGGAAGGCAGCTGCATGGACATGTGTGAAACGGCTATAGTCAAAGAAAGAATGGAAGAATGAGAGGGAAATGGCTTAGCCACTGCGAAGAGTCTTCTAGCATACTTCCTTGCCCATTCTTGCTGATTGGATCTATTTGTGCTAGGTCATAGGAAAGGTTGAAGGCAGCTGCATGGACATGTGTGAAACGGCTATAGTCAAAGAAAGAATGGAAGAATGAGTGGAAAATGGCTTAGCCACTGCGAAGAGTCTTCTAGCATACTTTCTTGCCCATTCTTGATGATTGGATCTCATCGTAGTGAATTGAGGTCAGTCAGCCACTGCAAAGACTCTTCTCAGTGGTAAACACCATCCCCTGTCATGATAAAGGTCTCCCCGGGACGTCTGTTCTTGTGATAGCCATAAGACCCAATCCAGTCAAGTGTCAGAACTGGAGCAGTTTGGGATCCTGACGGGGATAATTCTGCCCAGTAGCTCTTTTGGGGAATCCGGTTCAGATACCAGCGTGGGTGGCAACAATCTTCTACTAGTGATAGGTAACAGGAAAGGTGGAAGGCAGACGCTTGCATATGTGTGAAGAGGCTATAGTCAAAGAAAGAATGAGAGGGAAATGTCTTAGCCACTGCAAAGAGTCTTCTAGCATGCTTCCTTGCCCATTCGTGCTGATTGGATCTATCAATGCTAAGACACAAGAAAGGTGGAGGGCAGCCGCATGGACATGTGTGAAGAGGCTGTAGTCAAAGAAAGAATGAAAGAATTAGAGGAAAATGGCTTAGCCACTGCGAAGAGTCTTCTAGCATACTTCCTTGCAAATTCCCTCTGTTTGAGTCTATTCGTGTTAGGTCACAGGAAAGGTGGAAGGCAGCTGCATGGACATGTGTGAAGAAGCTATAATTAAAGAAAGAATGAGAGGAAAATGGCTTAGCCACTGGGAAAAGTCTTCTAGCATGCTTCCTTGCCCGTTCCTGCTGATTGGATCTATTCGTGCAAATTCACAGGAAAGTTGGAAGACAGCTGCATGGACATGTGTGAAGAGGCTCCAGTCAAAAAAAGAATGGAAGAATTAGAGGAAAATGTCTTAGCCACTGCGAAGAGTCTTCTAGCATACTTCCTTGCAAATTCCCTCTGTTTGGGTCTATTCGTGTTAGGTGACAGGAAAGGTGAAAGAAAGCTGCATGGACATGTGTGAAGAGGCTATAGTCAAAGAAAGAACTGAAGAATGTGAGGAAAATGTCTTAGCCACTGCAAAGAGTCTTCTAGCATGCTTCCTTGCCCGTTCCTGCTGATTGGCTCTATTCGTGCAAGTTCACAGGAAAGTTGGAAGGCAGCTGCACGGATATGCATGAAGAGGCTATAGTCAAAGAAAGAATGGAAGAATTGGAGGGAAATGGCTTAGCCACTGGGAAGAGTCTTCTAGCATGCTTCCTTGCCCGTTCCTGCTGATTGGATCTATCAGTGCTAAGTCACAAGAAAGGTGGAAGGCAGCTGCATGGACATGTGTGAAACGGCTATAGTCAAAGAGAGAATGGAAGAATGAGAGGAAAATGGCTTAGCCACTGTGAAGAGTCTTCTAGCATACTTTCTTGCCCATGCTTGCTGATTGGATCTCATTGTAGTGAATTCAGGTCAGTCAGCCACTGAAAAGACTTTTCTCAGTGGTAAACACCATCCCCTGCCATGATAAAGATCTCCCAGGGATGTCTATTCTTGTGATAGCCATGAGACCCAATCCACTCAAGTGTCAGAACTGGAACAGTTTGGGATCCTGACGGGGATAATTCTTCCCAGTAGCTCTTTTGGGGAATCCGGTTCAGATACCAGCGTGGGTGGCAACAATCTCCTACTAGCGATAGGTAACAGGAAAGGTGGAAGGCAGACGCTTGGATATGTAGAGGCTATAGTCAAAGAAAGAATGAGAGGGAAATGTGTTAGCCACTGCAAAGAGTCTTCCAGCATGCTTCCTTGCCCATTCGTGCTGATTGGATCTATCAATGCTAAGACACAAGAAACGTGGAGGGCAGCCGCATGGACATGTGTGAAGAGGCTGTAGTCAAAGAAAGAATGAAAAAATTGGAGGGAAATGGCTTAGCCACTGCAAAGAGTCTTCTAGCATACTTCCTTGCAATTTCCCACTGTTCGGATCTGTTCGTGCTAGGTCATAGAAAGGTGGAAGGCAGCTGCATGGACATGTGTGAAGAAGCTATAATTAAAGAAAGAATGAGAGGAAAATGGCTTAGCCACTGTGAAGAGTCTTCTAGCATGCTTCCTTGCCCGTTCCTGCTGATTGGATCTATTCGTGCAAGGTCACAGGAAAGTTGGAAGGCAGCTGCATGGACATGTGTGAAGAGGCTCTAGTCAAAAAAAGAATGGAAGAATTAGAGGAAAATGGCTTAGCCACTGGGAAGAGTCTTCTAGCATGCTTCCTTGCCCGTTCCTGCTGATTGGATCTATCAGTGCTAAGTCACAAGAAAGGTGGAAGGCAGCTGCATGGACATGTGTGAAACGGCTATAGTCAAAGAAAGAATGGAAGAATGAGAGGGAAATGGCTTAGCCACTGCGAAGAGTCTTCTAGCATACTTCCTTGTCCATTCTTGCTGATTGGATCTATTTGTGCTAGGTCATAGGAAAGGTTGAAGGCAGCTGCATGGACATGTGTGAAACGGCTATAGTCAAAGAAAGAATGGAAGAATGAGTGGAAAATGGCTTAGCCACTGCGAAGAGTCTTCTAGCATATTTTCTTGCCCATTCTTGCTGATTGGATCTCATCGTAGTGAATTGAGGTCAGTCAGCCACTAAAAAGACTCTTCTCAGTGGTAAACACCATCCCCTGTCATGATAAAGGTCTCCCAGGGATGTCTGTTGTTGTGATAGCCATGAGACCCAATCCAGTCAAGTGTCAGAACTGGAGCAGTTTTTGATCCTGACGGGGATAATTCTGCCCAGTAGCTCTTTTGGGGAATCCGGTTCAGATACCAGCGTGGGTGGCAACAATCTCCTACTAGTGATAGGTAACAGGAAAGGTGGAAGGCAGATGCTTGCATATGTGTGAAGAGGCTATAGTCAAAGAAAGAATGAGAGGGAAATGTCTTAGCCACTGCAAAGAGTCTTCTAGCATGCTTTCTTGCCCGTTCGTGCTGATTGGATCTATCAATGCTAAGACACAAGAAAGGTGGAGGGCAGCCGCATGGACATGTGTGAAGAGGCTGTAGTCAAAGAAAGAATGAAAGAATTAGAGGGAAATGGCTTAGCCACTGTGAAGAGTCTTCTAGCATACTTCCTTGCAAATTCCCACTGTTCGGATCTATTCGTGCTAGGTCATAGAAAGGTGGAAGGCAGCTGCATGGACATGTGTGAAGAAGCTATAATTAAAGAAAGAATGAGAGGAAAATGGCTTAGCCACTGTGAAGAGTCTTCTAGCATGCTTCCTTACCCGTTCCTGCTGATTGGATCTATTCGTGCAAGGTCACAGGAAAGTTGGAAGGCAGCTGCATGGACATGTGTGAAGAGGCTCTAGTCAAAAAAAGAATGGAAGAATGAGAGGAAAATGTCTTAGCCACTGGGAAGAGTCTTCTAGCATACTTCCTTGCAAATTCCCGCTGTTTGGATCTATTTGTGCTAGGTCATAGGAAAGGTTGAAGGCAGCTGCATGGACATGTGTGAAGCGGCTATAGTCAAAGAAAGAATGGAAGAATGAGAGGAAAATGGCATAGCCACTGCGCTAGAGTCTTCTAGCATACTTCCTTGCCCATTCTTGCTGATTGGATTTCATCATAGTGAATTGAGGTCATTCAGCCACTGAAAAGACTCTTCTCAGTGGAAAACAGAATCCCGTCATGATAAAGGTCTCCCAGGGATGTCTGTTGTTGTGATAGCCATGAGACCCAATCCAGTCAAGTGTCAGAACTGGAGCAGTTTGGGATCCTGACGGGGATAATTCTGCCCAGTAGCTCTTTAGGGGAATCCGGTTCAGATACCAGCGTGGGTGGCAACAATCACCTACTAGTGATAGGTAACAGGAAAGGTGGAAGGCAGACGCTTGCATATGTAGAGGCTATAGTCAAAGAAAGAATGAGAGGGAAATGTCTTAGCCACTGCAAAGAGTCTTCTAGCATGCTTCCTTGCCCATTCGTACTGATTGGATCTATCAATGCTAAGACACAATAAAGGTGGAGGGCAGCCGCATGGACATGTGTGAAGAGGCTGTAGTCAAAGAAAGAATGAAAGAATTAGAGGAAAATGTCTTAGCCACTGCGAAGAGTCTTCTAGCATACTTCCTTGCAAATTCCCTCTGTTTGGGTCTATTCGTGTTAGGTGACAGGAAAGGTGAAAGGCAGCTGCATGGACATGTGTGAAGAGGCTATAGTCAAAGAAAGAACTGAAGAATGAGAGGAAAATGTCTTAGCCACTGCAAAGAGTCTTCTAGCATGCTTCCTTCCTGCTCCTGCTGATTGGATCTATTCGTGCAAGTTTACAGGAAAGTTGGAAGGCAGCTGCACGGATATGCATGAAGAGGCTATAGTCAAAGAAAGAATGGAAGAATTAGAGGAGAATGGCTTAGCCCCTGGGAAGAGTCTTCTAGCATGCTTCCTTGCCCGTTCCTGCTGATTGGATCTATCAGTGCTAAGTCACAAGAAAGGTGGAAGGCAGCTGCATGGACATGTGTGAAACGGCTATAGTCAAAGAAAGAATGGAAGAATGAGGGGGAAATGGCTTAGCCACTGCGAAGAGTTTTCTAGCATACTTCCTTGCCCATTCTTACTGATTGGATCTATTTGTGCTAGGTCATAGGAAAGGTTGAAGGCAGCTGCATGGACATGTGTGAAGCGGCTATAGTCAAAGAAAGAATGGAAGAATGAGAGGAAAATGGCTTAGCCACTGCGAAGAGTCTTCTAGCATACTTCCTTGCAAATTCCCACTGTTCGGATCTATTCGTGCTAGGTCATAGAAAGGTGGAAGGCAGCTGCATGGACATGTGTGAAGAAGCTATAATTAAAGAAAGAATGAGAGGAAAATGGCTTAGCCACTGTGAAGAGTTTTCTAGCATGCTTCCTTGCCCGTTCCTGCTGATTGGATCTATTCGTGCAAGGTCACAGGAAAGTTGGAAGGCAGCTGCATGGACATGTGTGAAGAGGCTCTAGTCAAAAAAAGAATGGAAGAATGAGAGGAAAATGTCTTAGCCACTGGGAAGAGTCTTCTAGCATACTTCCTTGCAAATTCCAGCTGTTTGGATCTATTTGTGCTAGGTCATAGGAAAGGTTGAAGGCAGCTGCATGGACATGTGTGAAGCGGCTATAGTCAAAGAAAGAATGGAAGAATGAGAGGAAAATAGCTTAGCCTCTGCGAAGAGTCTTCTAGCATACTTCCTTGCCCATTCTTGCTGATTGGATTTCATCATAGTGAATTGAGGTCAGTCAGCCACTGAAAAGACTCTTCTCAGTGGTAAACACAATCCCGTCATTTTAAAGGTCTCCCAGGGATTTCTGTTGTTGTGATAGCCATGAGACCCAATCCAGTCAAGTGTCAGAAATGGAGCAGTTTGGGATCCTGACGGGGATAATTCTGCCCAGTAGGTCTTTTGGGGAATCCGGTTCAGATACCAGCGTGGGTGGCAACAACTACTAGTGATAGGTAACAGGAAAGGTGGAAGGCAGACGCTTGCATATGTGTGAAGAGGCTATAGTCAAAGAAAGAATGAGAGGGAAATGTCTTAGCCACTGCAAAGAGTCTTCTAGCATGCTTCCTTGCCCGTTCGTGCTGATTGGATCTATCAATGCTAAGACACAAGAAAGGTGGAGGGCAGCCGCATGGACATGCGTGAAGAGGCTGTAGTCAAAGAAAGAATGAAGGAATTAGATGGAAATGGCTTAGCCACTGCGAAGGGTCTTCTAGCATACTTCCTTGCAAATTCCCTCTGTTTGAGTCTATTCGTGTTAGGTCACAGGAAAGGTGGAAGGCAGACGCTTGCATATGTGTGAAGAGGCTATAGTCAAAGAAAGAATAAGAGGAAAATGGCTTAGCCACTGGGAAGAGTCTTCTAGCATGCTTTCTTGCCTGTTCCTGCTGATTGGATCTATTCGTGCAAGGTCACAGGAAAGTTGGAAGGCAGCCGCATGGACATGTGTGAAGAGGCTCTAGTCAAAAAAAGAATGGAAGAATTAGAGGAAAATGTCTTAGCCAGTGCAAAGAGTCTTCTAGCATACTTCCTTGCAAATTCCCTCTGTTTGGGTCTACTCGTGTTAGGTGACAGGAAAGGTGAAAGAAAGCTGCATGGACATGTGTGAAGAGGCTATAGTCAAAGAAAGAACTGAAGAATGTGAGGAAAATGTCTTAGCCACTGCAAAGAGTCTTCTAGCATGCTTCCTTGTCCGTTCCTGCTGATTGGATCTATTCGTGCAAGTTCACAGGAAAGTTGGAAGGCAGCTGCACGGATATGCATGAAGAGGCTATAGTCAAAGAAAGAATGGAAGAATTGGAGGAAAATGGCTTAGCCACTGGGAAGAGTCTTCTAGCATGCTTCCTTGCCCGTTCCTGCTGATTGGATCTATCAGTGCTAAGTCACAAGAGAGGTGGAAGGAAGCTGCATGGACATGTGTGAAACGGCTATAGTCAAAGAAAGAATGGAAGAATGAGAGGAAAATGGCTTAGCCACTGCGAAGAGTCTTCTAGCATACTTTCTTGCCCATGCTTGCTGATTGGATCTCATCGTAGTGAATTCAGGTCAGTCAGCCACTGAAAAGACTCTTCTCCGTGGTAAACACCATCCCCTGTCATGATAAAGATCTCCCAGGGATGTCTGTTCTTGTGATAGCCATGAGACCCAATCCAGTCAAGTGTCAGAAATGGAGCAGTTTGGGATCCTGACGGGGATAATTCTGCCCAGTAGCTCTTTTGGGGAATCCGGTTCAGATACTAGCGTGGGTGGCAACAATCTCCTACTAGCGATAGGTAACAGGAAAGGTGGAAGGCAGACGCTTGCATATGTAGTGGCTATAGTCAAAGAAAGAATGAGAGGGAAATGTCTTAGCCACTGCAAAGAGTCTTCTAGCATGCTTCCTTGCCCGTTCGTGCTGATTGGATCTATCAATGCTAAGACACAGGAAAGGTGGAGGGCAGCCGCATGGACATGTGTGAAGAGGCTGTAGTCAAAAAGGAATGAAAAAATTGGAGGGAAATGGCTTAGCCACTGCAAAGAGTCTTCTAGCATACTTCCTTGCAAATTCCCACTGTTCGGATCTGTTCGTGCTAGGTCATAGAAAGGTGGAAGGCAGCTGCATGGACTTGTGTGAAGAAGCTATAATTAAAGAAAGAATGAGAGGAAAATGGCTTAGCCACTGTGAAGAGTCTTCTAGCATGCTTCCTTGCCCATTCGTGCTGATTGGATCTATCAATGCTAAGACACAAGAAAGGTGGAGGGCAGCCGCATGGACATGTGTGAAGAGGCTGTAGTCAAAGAAAGAATGAAAGAATTAGAGGGAAATGGCTTAGCCACTGCGAAGAGTCTTCTAGCATACTTCCTTGAAAATTCCCTCTGTTTGAGTCTATTCGTGTTAGGTCACAGGAAAGGTGAAAGGCAGCTGCATGGACATGTTTGAAGAGGCTATAGTCAAAGAAAGAACTGAAGAATGAGAGGAAAATGTCTTAGCCACTGCAAAGAGTCTTCTAGCATGCTTCCATCCTGCTCCTGCTGATTGGATCTATTCGTGCAAGTTTACAGGAAAGTTGGAAGGCAGCTGCACGGATATGCATGAAGAGGCTATAGTCAAAGAAAGAATGGAAGTATTAGAGGAAAATGGCTTAGCCACTGCGAAGAGTCTTCTAGCATACTTCCTTGCAAATTCCCTCTGTTTGAGTCTATTCGTGTTAGGTCACAGGAAAGGTGGAAGGCAGCTGCATGGACATGTGTGAAGAAGCTATAATTAAAGAAAGAATGAGAGGAATATGGCTTAGCCACTTGGAAGAGTCTTCTAGCATGCTTCCTTGCCCGTTCCTGCTGATTGGATCTATTCGTGCAAATTCACAGGAAAGTTGGAAGGCAGCCGCATGGACATGTGTGAAGAGGCTGTAGTCAAAAAAAGAATGGAAGAATTAGAGGAAAATGTCTTAGCCACTGCGAAGAGTCTTCTAGCATACTTCCTTGCAAATTCCCTCTGTTTGGGTCTATTCCTGTTAGGTGACAGGAAAGGTGAAAGAAAGCTGCATGGACATGTGTGAAGAGGCTATAGTCAAAGAAAGAACTGAAGAATGTGAGGAAAATGTCTTAGCCACTGCAAAGAGTCTTCTAGCTTGCTTCCTTGCCCGTTCCTGCTGATTGGCTCTATTCGTGCAAGTTCACAGGAAAGTTGGAAGGCAGCTGCACGGATATGCATGAAGAGGCTATAGTCAAAGAAAGAATGGAAGAATTGGAGGGAAATGGCTTAGCCACTGGGAAGAGTCTTCTAGCATGCTTCCTTGCCCGTTCCTGCTGATTGGATCTATCAGTGCTAAGTCACAAGAAAGGTGGAAGGCAGCTGCATGGACAGGTGTGAAACGGCTATAGTCAAAGAAAGAATGGAAGAATGAGAGGAAAATGGCTTAGCCACTGTGAAGAGTCTTCTAGCATACTTTCTTGCCCATGCTTGCTGATTGGATCTCATCGTAGTGAATTCAGCTCAGTCAGCCACTGAAAAGACTTTTCTCAGTGGTAAACACCATCCCCTGTCATGATAAAGATCTCCCAGGGATGTCTGTTCTTGTGATAGCCATGAGACCCAATCCAGTCAAGTGTCAGAACTGGAGCAGTTTGGGATCCTGACGGGGATAATTCTTCCCAGTAGCTCTTTTGGGGAATCCGGTTCAGATACCAGCGTGGGTGGCAACAATCTCCTACTAGCGATAGGTAACAGGAAAGGTGGAAGGCAGACGCTTGCATATGTAGAGGCTATAGTCAAAGAAAGAATGAGAGGGAAATGTCTTAGCCACTGCAAAGAGTCTTCCAGCATGCTTCC
Organism: Rhineura floridana; assembly: GCF_030035675.1. Taxonomy (NCBI): domain Eukaryota; kingdom Metazoa; phylum Chordata; class Lepidosauria; order Squamata; family Rhineuridae; genus Rhineura; species Rhineura floridana. The sequence goes on along the minus strand of NC_084489.1, from coordinate 2,551,556 downwards.
TTGCCCGTTCGTGCTGATTGGATCTATCAATGCTAAGACACAAGAAACGTGGAGGGCAGCCGCATGGACATGTGTGAAGAGGCTGTAGTCAAAGAAAGAATGAAAAAATTGGAGGGAAATGGCTTAGCCACTGCAAAGAGTCTTCTAGCATACTTCCTTGCAAATTCCCACTGTTCGGATCTGTTCGTGCTAGGTCATAGAAAGGTGGAAGGCAGCTGCATGGACATGTGTGAAGAAGCTATAATTAAAGAAAGAATGGGAGGAAAATGGCTTAGCCACTGTGAAGAGTCTTCTAGCATGCTTCCTTGCCCGTTCCTGCTGATTGGATCTATTCGTGCAAGGTCACAGGAAAGTTGGAAGGCAGCTGCATGGACATGTGTGAAGAGGCTCTAGTCAAAAAAAGAATGGAAGAATTAGAGGAAAATGGCTTAGCCACTGGGAAGAGTCTTCTAGCATGCTTCCTTGCCCGTTCCTGCTGATTGGATCTATCAGTGCTAAGTCACAAGAAAGGTGGAAGGCAGCTGCATGGACATGTGTGAAACGGCTATAGTCAAAGAAAGAATGGAAGAATGAGAGGAAAATAGCTTAGCCTCTGCGAAGAGTCTTCTAGCATACTTCCTTGCCCATTCTTGCTGATTGGATTTCATCATAGTGAATTGAGGTCAGTCAGCCACTGAAAAGACTCTTCTCAGTGGTAAACACAATCCCGTCATTTTAAAGGTCTCCCAGGGATTTCTGTTGTTGTGATAGCCATGAGACCCAATCCAGTCAAGTGTCAGAAATGGAGCAGTTTGGGATCCTGACGGGGATAATTCTGCCCAGTAGGTCTTTTGGGGAATCCGGTTCAGATACCAGCGTGGGTGGCAACAACTACTAGTGATAGGTAACAGGAAAGGTGGAAGGCAGACGCTTGCATATGTGTGAAGAGGCTATAGTCAAAGAAAGAATGAGAGGGAAATGTCTTAGCCACTGCAAAGAGTCTTCTAGCATGCTTCCTTGCCCGTTCGTGCTGATTGGATCTATCAATGCTAAGACACAAGAAAGGTGGAGGGCAGCCGCATGGACATGTGTGAAGAGGCTGTAGTCAAAGAAAGAATGAAGGAATTAGATGGAAATGGCTTAGCCACTGCGAAGGGTCTTCTAGCATACTTCCTTGCAAATTCCCTCTGTTTGAGTCTATTCGTGTTAGGTCACAGGAAAGGTGGAAGGCAGACGCTTGCATATGTGTGAAGAGGCTATAGTCAAAGAAAGAATAAGAGGAAAATGGCTTAGCCACTGGGAAGAGTCTTCTAGCATGCTTCCTTGCCTGTTCCTGCTGATTGGATCTATTCGTGCAAGGTCACAGGAAAGTTGGAAGGCAGCCGCATGGACATGTGTGAAGAGGCTCTAGTCAAAAAAAGAATGGAAGAATTAGAGGAAAATGTCTTAGCCAGTGCAAAGAGTCTTCTAGCATACTTCCTTGCAAATTCCCTCTGTTTGGGTCTACTCGTGTTAGGTGACAGGAAAGGTGAAAGAAAGCTGCATGGACATGTGTGAAGAGGCTATAGTCAAAGAAAGAACTGAAGAATGTGAGGAAAATGTCTTAGCCACTGCAAAGAGTCTTCTAGCATGCTTCCTTGTCCGTTCCTGCTGATTGGATCTATTCGTGCAAGTTCACAGGAAAGTTGGAAGGCAGCTGCACGGATATGCATGAAGAGGCTATAGTCAAAGAAAGAATGGAAGAATTGGAGGAAAATGGCTTAGCCACTGGGAAGAGTCTTCTAGCATGCTTCCTTGCCCGTTCCTGCTGATTGGATCTATCAGTGCTAAGTCACAAGAGAGGTGGAAGGCAGCTGCATGGACATGTGTGAAACGGCTATAGTCAAAGAAAGAATGGAAGAATGAGAGGAAAATGGCTTAGCCACTGCGAAGAGTCTTCTAGCATACTTTCTTGCCCATGCTTGCTGATTGGATCTCATCGTAGTGAATTCAGGTCAGTCAGCCACTGAAAAGACTCTTCTCCGTGGTAAACACCATCCCCTGTCATGATAAAGATCTCCCAGGGATGTCTGTTCTTGTGATAGCCATGAGACCCAATCCAGTCAAGTGTCAGAAATGGAGCAGTTTGGGATCCTGACGGGGATAATTCTGCCCAGTAGCTCTTTTGGGGAATCCGGTTCAGATACTAGCGTGGGTGGCAACAATCTCCTACTAGCGATAGGTAACAGGAAAGGTGGAAGGCAGACGCTTGCATATGTAGTGGCTATAGTCAAAGAAAGAATGAGAGGGAAATGTCTTAGCCACTGCAAAGAGTCTTCTAGCATGCTTCCTTGCCCGTTCGTGCTGATTGGATCTATCAATGCTAAGACACAGGAAAGGTGGAGGGCAGCCGCATGGACATGTGTGAAGAGGCTGTAGTCAAAAAGGAATGAAAAAATTGGAGGGAAATGGCTTAGCCACTGCAAAGAGTCTTCTAGCATACTTCCTTGCAAATTCCCACTGTTCGGATCTGTTCGTGCTAGGTCATAGAAAGGTGGAAGGCAGCTGCATGGACATGTGTGAAGAAGCTATAATTAAAGAAAGAATGAGAGGAAAATGGCTTAGCCACTGTGAAGAGTCTTCTAGCATGCTTCCTTGCCCATTCGTGCTGATTGGATCTATCAATGCTAAGACACAAGAAAGGTGGAGGGCAGCCGCATGGACATGTGTGAAGAGGCTGTAGTCAAAGAAAGAATGAAAGAATTAGAGGGAAATGGCTTAGCCACTGCGAAGAGTCTTCTAGCATACTTCCTTGAAAATTCCCTCTGTTTGAGTCTATTCGTGTTAGGTCACAGGAAAGGTGAAAGGCAGCTGCATGGACATGTTTGAAGAGGCTATAGTCAAAGAAAGAACTGAAGAATGAGAGGAAAATGTCTTAGCCACTGCAAAGAGTCTTCTAGCATGCTTCCATCCTGCTCCTGCTGATTGGATCTATTCGTGCAAGTTTACAGGAAAGTTGGAAGGCAGCTGCACGGATATGCATGAAGAGGCTATAGTCAAAGAAAGAATGGAAGAATTAGAGGAAAATGGCTTAGCCACTGCGAAGAGTCTTCTAGCATACTTCCTTGCAAATTCCCTCTGTTTGAGTCTATTCGTGTTAGGTCACAGGAAAGGTGGAAGGCAGCTGCATGGACATGTGTGAAGAAGCTATAATTAAAGAAAGACTGAGAGGAATATGGCTTAGCCACTTGGAAGAGTCTTCTAGCATGCTTCCTTGCCCGTTCCTGCTGATTGGATCTATTCGTGCAAATTCACAGGAAAGTTGGAAGGCAGCCGCATGGACATGTGTGAAGAGGCTGTAGTCAAAAAAAGAATGGAAGAATTAGAGGAAAATGTCTTAGCCACTGCGAAGAGTCTTCTAGCATACTTCCTTGCAAATTCCCTCTGTTTGGGTCTATTCCTGTTAGGTGACAGGAAAGGTGAAAGAAAGCTGCATGGACATGTGTGAAGAGGCTATAGTCAAAGAAAGAACTGAAGAATGTGAGGAAAATGTCTTAGCCACTGCAAAGAGTCTTCTAGCTTGCTTCCTTGCCCGTTCCTGCTGATTGGCTCTATTCGTGCAAGTTCACAGGAAAGTTGGAAGGCAGCTGCACGGATATGCATGAAGAGGCTATAGTCAAAGAAAGAATGGAAGAATTGGAGGGAAATGGCTTAGCCACTGGGAAGAGTCTTCTAGCATGCTTCCTTGCCCGTTCCTGCTGATTGGATCTATCAGTGCTAAGTCACAAGAAAGGTGGAAGGCAGCTGCATGGACAGGTGTGAAACGGCTATAGTCAAAGAAAGAATGGAAGAATGAGAGGAAAATGGCTTAGCCACTGTGAAGAGTCTTCTAGCATACTTTCTTGCCCATGCTTGCTGATTGGATCTCATCGTAGTGAATTCAGGTCAGTCAGCCACTGAAAAGACTTTTCTCAGTGGTAAACACCATCCCCTGTCATGATAAAGATCTCCCAGGGATGTCTGTTCTTGTGATAGCCATGAGACCCAATCCAGTCAAGTGTCAGAACTGGAGCAGTTTGGGATCCTGACGGGGATAATTCTTCCCAGTAGCTCTTTTGGGGAATCCGGTTCAGATACCAGCGTGGGTGGCAACAATCTCCTACTAGCGATAGGTAACAGGAAAGGTGGAAGGCAGACGCTTGCATATGTAGAGGCTATAGTCAAAGAAAGAATGAGAGGGAAATGTCTTAGCCACTGCAAAGAGTCTTCCAGCATGCTTCCTTGCCCGTTCGTGCTGATTGGATCTATCAATGCTAAGACACAAGAAACGTGGAGGGCAGCCGCATGGACATGTGTGAAGAGGCTGTAGTCAAAGAAAGAATGAAAAAATTGGAGGGAAATGGCTTAGCCACTGCAAAGAGTCTTCTAGCATACTTCCTTGCAAATTCCCACTGTTCGGATCTGTTCGTGCTAGGTCATAGAAAGGTGGAAGGCAGCTGCATGGACATGTGTGAAGAAGCTATAATTAAAGAAAGAATGGGAGGAAAATGGCTTAGCCACTGTGAAGAGTCTTCTAGCATGCTTCCTTGCCCGTTCCTGCTGATTGGATCTATTCGTGCAAGGTCACAGGAAAGTTGGAAGGCAGCTGCATGGACATGTGTGAAGAGGCTCTAGTCAAAAAAAGAATGGAAGAATTAGAGGAAAATGGCTTAGCCACTGGGAAGAGTCTTCTAGCATGCTTCCTTGCCCGTTCCTGCTGATTGGATTTATCAGTGCTAAGTCACAAGAAAGGTGGAAGGCAGCTGCATGGACATGTGTGAAACGGCTATAGTCAAAGAAAGAATGGAAGAATGAGAGGGAAATGGCTTAGCCACTGCGAAGAGTCTTCTAGCATACTTCCTTGCCCATTCTTGCTGATTGGACCTATTTGTGCTAGGTCATAGGAAAGGTTGAAGGCAGCTGCATGGACATGTGTGAAACGGCTATAGTCAAAGAAAGAATGGAAGAATGAGTGGAAAATGGCTTAGCCACTGCGAAGAGTCTTCTAGCATACTTTCTTGCCCATTCTTGCTGATTGGATCTCATCGTAGTGAATTGAGGTCAGTCAGCCACTGCAAAGACTCTTCTCAGTGGTAAACACCATCCCCTGTCTTGATAAAGGTCTCCCAGGGATGTCTGTTCTTGTGATAGCCATAAGACCCAATCCAGTCAAGTGTCAGAACTGGAGCAGTTTGGGATCCTCACGGGGATAATTCTCCCCAGTAGCTCTTTTGGGGAATCCGGTTCAGATACCAGCGTGGGTGGCAACAATCTTCTACTAGTGATAGGTAACAGGAAAGGTGGAAGGCAGACGCTTGCATATGTGTGAAGAGGCTATAGTCAAAGAAAGAATGAGAGGGAAATGTCTTAGCCACTGCAAAGAGTCTTCTAGCATGCTTCCTTGCCCATTCGTACTGATTGGATCTATCAATGCTAAGACACAAGAAAGGTGGAGGGCAGCCGCATGGACATGTGTGAAGAGGCTGTAGTCAAAGAAAGAATGAAAGAATTAGAGGAAAATGTCTTAGCCACTGCGAAGAGTCTTCTAGCATACTTCCTTGCAAATTCCCTCTGTTTGGGTCTATTCGTGTTAGGTGACAGGAAAGGTGAAAGGCAGCTGCATGGACATGTGTGAAGAGGCTATAGTCAAAGAAAGAACTGAAGAATGAGAGGAAAATGTCTTAGCCACTGCAAAGAGTCTTCTAGCATGCTTCCATCCTTCTCCTGCTGATTGGATCTATTCGTGCAAGTTTACAGGAAAGTTGGAAGGCAGCTGCACGGATATGCATGAAGAGGCTATAGTCAAAGAAAGAATGGAAGAATTAGAGGAAAATGGCTTAGCCCCTGGGAAGAGTCTTCTAGCATGCTTCCTTGCCCGTTCCTGCTGATTGGATCTATCAGTGCTAAGTCACAAGAAAGGTGGAAGGCAGCTGCATGGACATGTGTGAAACGGCTATAGTCAAAGAAAGAATGGAAGAATGAGAGGGAAATGGCTTAGCCACTGCGAAGAGTCTTCTAGCATACTTCCTTGCCCATTCTTGCTGATTGGATCTATTTGTGCTAGGTCATAGGAAAGGTTGAAGGCAGCTGCATGGACATGTGTGAAACGGCTATAGTCAAAGAAAGAATGGAAGAATGAGTGGAAAATGGCTTAGCCACTGCGAAGAGTCTTCTAGCATACTTTCTTGCCCATTCTTGCTGATTGGATCTCATCGTAGTGAATTGAGGTCAGTCAGCCACTGCAAAGACTCTTCTCAGTGGTAAACACCATCCCCTGTCATGATAAAGGTCTCCCCGGGACGTCTGTTCTTGTGATAGCCATAAGACCCAATCCAGTCAAGTGTCAGAACTGGAGCTGTTTGGGATCCTGACGGGGATAATTCTGCCCAGTAGCTCTTTTGGGGAATCCGGTTCAGATACCAGCGTGGGTGGCAACAATCTTCTACTAGTGATAGGTAACAGGAAAGGTGGAAGGCAGACGCTTGCATATGTGTGAAGAGGCTATAGTCAAAGAAAGAATGAGAGGGAAATGTCTTAGCCACTGCAAAGAGTCTTCTAGCATGCTTCCTTGCCCATTCGTGCTGATTGGATCTATCAATGCTAAGACACAAGAAAGGTGGAGGGCAGCCGCATGGACATGTGTGAAGAGGCTGTAGTCAAAGAAAGAATGAAAGAATTAGAGGAAAATGGCTTAGCCACTGCGAAGAGTCTTCTAGCATACTTCCTTGCAAATTCCCTCTGTTTGAGTCTATTCGTGTTAGGTCACAGGAAAGGTGGAAGGCAGCTGCATGGACATGTGTGAAGAAGCTATAATTAAAGAAAGAATGAGAGGAAAATGGCTTAGCCACTGGGAAAAGTCTTCTAGCATGCTTCCTTGCCCGTTCCTGCTGATTGGATCTATTCGTGCAAATTCACAGGAAAGTTGGAAGACAGCTGCATGGACATGTGTGAAGAGTCTCCAGTCAAAAAAAGAATGGAAGAATTAGAGGAAAATGTCTTAGCCACTGCGAAGAGTCTTCTAGCATACTTCCTTGCAAATTCCCTCTGTTTGGGTCTATTCGTGTTAGGTGACAGGAAAGGTGAAAGAAAGCTGCATGGACGTGTGTGAAGAGGCTATAGTCAAAGAAAGAACTGAAGAATGTGAGGAAAATGTCTTAGCCACTGCAAAGAGTCTTCTAGCATGCTTCCTTGCCCGTTCCTGCTGATTGGCTCTATTCGTGCAAGTTCACAGGAAAGTTGGAAGGCAGCTGCACGGATATGCATGAAGAGGCTATAGTCAAAGAAAGAATGGAAGAATTGGAGGGAAATGGCTTAGCCCCTGGGAAGAGTCTTCTAGCATGCTTCCTTGCCCGTTCCTGCTGATTGGATCTATCAGTGCTAAGTCACAAGAAAGGTGGAAGGCAGCTGCAGGGACATGTGTGAAACGGCTATAGTCAAAGAAAGAATGGAAGAATGAGAGGAAAATGGCTTAGCCACTGTGAAGAGTCTTCTAGCATACTTTCTTGCCCATGCTTGCTGATTGGATCTCATTGTAGTGAATTCAGGTCAGTCAGCCACTGAAAAGACTTTTCTCAGTGGTAAACACCATCCCCTGCCATGATAAAGATCTCCCAGGGATGTCTGTTCTTGTGATAGCCATGAGACCCAATCCACTCAAGTGTCAGAACTGGAACAGTTTGGGATCCTGACGGGGATAATTCTGCCCAGTAGCTCTTTTGGGGAATCCGGTTCAGATACCAGCGTGGGTGGCAACAATCTCCTACTAGCGATAGGTAACAGGAAAGGTGGAAGGCAGACGCTTGGATATGTAGAGGCTATAGTCAAAGAAAGAATGAGAGGGAAATGTGTTAGCCACTGCAAAGAGTCTTCCAGCATGCTTCCTTGCCCATTCGTGCTGATTGGATCTATCAATGCTAAGACACAAGAAAGGTGGAGGGCAGCCGCATGGACATGTGTGAAGAGGCTGTAGTCAAAGAAAGAATGAAAAAATTGGAGGGAAATGGCTTAGCCACTGCAAAGAGTCTTCTAGCATACTTCCTTGCAATTTCCCACTGTTCGGATCTGTTCGTGCTAGGTCATAGAAAGGTGGAAGGCAGCTGCATGGACATGTGTGAAGAAGCTATAATTAAAGAAAGAATGAGAGGAAAATGGCTTAGCCACTGTGAAGAGTCTTCTAGCATGCTTCCTTGCCCGTTCCTGCTGATTGGATCTATTCGTGCAAGGTCACAGGAAAGTTGGAAGGCAGCTGCATGGACATGTGTGAAGAGGCTCTAGTCAAAAAAAGAATGGAAGAATTAGAGGAAAATGGCTTAGCCACTGGGAAGAGTCTTCTAGCATGCTTCCTTGCCCGTTCCTGCTGATTGGATCTATCAGTGCTAAGTCACAAGAAAGGTGGAAGGCAGCTGCATGGACATGTGTGAAACGGCTATAGTCAAAGAAAGAATGGAAGAATGAGAGGGAAATGGCTTAGCCACTGCGAAGAGTCTTCTAGCATACTTCCTTGCCCATTCTTGCTGATTGGATCTATTTGTGCTAGGTCATAGGAAAGGTTGAAGGCAGCTGCATGGACATGTGTGAAACGGCTATAGTCAAAGAAAGAATGGAAGAATGAGTGGAAAATGGCTTAGCCACTGCGAAGAGTCTTCTAGCATACTTTCTTGCCCATTCTTGCTGATTGGATCTCATCGTAGTGAATTGAGGTCAGTCAGCCACTGAAAAGACTCTTCTCAGTGGTAAACACCATCCCCTGTCATGATAAAGGTCTCCCAGGGATGTCTGTTGTTGTGATAGCCATGAGACCCAATCCAGTCAAGTGTCAGAACTGGAGCAGTTTTTGATCCTGACGGGGATAATTCTGCCCAGTAGCTCTTTTGGGGAATCCGGTTCAGATACCAGCGTGGGTGGCAACAATCTCCTACTAGTGATAGGTAACAGGAAAGGTGGAAGGCAGACGCTTGCATATGTGTGAAGAGGCTATAGTCAAAGAAAGAATGAGAGGGAAATGTCTTAGCCACTGCAAAGAGTCTTCTAGCATGCTTTCTTGCCCGTTCGTGCTGATTGGATCTATCAATGCTAAGACACAAGAAAGGTGGAGGGCAGCCGCATGGACATGTGTGAAGAGGCTGTAGTCAAAGAAAGAATGAAAGAATTAGAGGGAAATGGCTTAGCCACTGCGAAGAGTCTTCTAGCATACTTCCTTGCAAATTCCCACTGTTCGGATCTATTCGTGCTAGGTCATAGAAAGGTGGAAGGCAGCTGCATGGACATTTGTGAAGAAGCTATAATTAAAGAAAGAATGAGAGGAAAATGGCTTAGCCACTGTGAAGAGTCTTCTAGCATGCTTCCTTACCCGTTCCTGCTGATTGGATCTATTCGTGCAAGGTCACAGGAAAGTTGGAAGGCAGCTGCATGGACATGTGTGAAGAGGCTCTAGTCAAAAAAAGAATGGAAGAATGAGAGGAAAATGTCTTAGCCACTGGGAAGAGTCTTCTAGCATACTTCCTTGCAAATTCCCGCTGTTTGGATCTATTTGTGCTAGGTCATAGGAAAGGTTGAAGGCAGCTGCATGGACATGTGTGAAGCGGCTATAGTCAAAGAAAGAATGGAAGAATGAGAGGAAAATGGCATAGCCACTGCGCTAGAGTCTTCTAGCATACTTCCTTGCCCATTCTTGCTGATTGGATTTCATCATAGTGAATTGAGGTCATTCAGCCACTGAAAAGACTCTTCTCAGTGGAAAACAGAATCCCGTCATGATAAAGGTCTCCCAGGGATGTCTGTTGTTGTGATAGCCATGAGACCCAATCCAGTCAAGTGTCAGAACTGGAGCAGTTTGGGATCCTGACGGGGATAATTCTGCCCAGTAGCTCTTTAGGGGAATCCGGTTCAGATACCAGCGTGGGTGGCAACAATCACCTACTAGTGATAGGTAACAGGAAAGGTGGAAGGCAGACGCTTGCATATGTAGAGGCTATAGTCAAAGAAAGAATGAGAGGGAAATGTCTTAGCCACTGCAAAGAGTCTTCTAGCATGCTTCCTTGCCCGTTCGTGCTGATTGGATCTATCAATGCTAAGACACAAGAAAGGTGGAGGGTAGCCGCATGGACATGTGTGAAGAGGCTGTAGTCAAAGAAAGAATGAAAGAATTAAAGGAAAATGTCTTAGCCACTGCGAAGAGTCTTCTAGCATACTTCCTTGCAAATTCCCTCTGTTTGGGTCTATTCGTGTTAGGTGACAGGAAAGGTGAAAGGCAGCTGCATGGACATGTGTGAAGAGGCTATAGTCAAAGAAAGAACTGAAGAATGAGAGGAAAATGTCTTAGCCACTGCAAAGAGTCTTCTAGCATGCTTCCTTCCTGCTCCTGCTGATTGGATCTATTCGGGCAAGTTTACAGGAAAGTTGGAAGGCAGCTGCACGGATATGCATGAAGAGGCTATAGTCAAAGAAAGAATGTAAGAATTAGAGGAAAATGGCTTAGCCCCTGGGAAGAGTCTTCTAGCATGCTTCCTTGCCCGTTCCTGCTGATTGGATCTATCAGTGCTAAGTCACAAGAAAGGTGGAAGGCAGCTGCATGGACATGTGTGAAACGGCTATAGTCAAAGAAAGAATGGAAGAATGAGAGGAAAATGGCTGAGCCACTGTGAAGAGTCTTCTAGCATACTTTCTTGCCCATGCTTGCTGATTGGATCTCATCGTAGTGAATTCAGGTCAGTCAGCCACTGAAAAGACTTTTCTCAGTGGTAAACACCATCCCCTGTCATGATAAAGATCTCCCAGGGATGTCTGTTGTTGTGATAGCCATGAGACCCAATCCAGTCAAGTGTCAGAACTGGAACAGTTTGGGATCCTGACGGGGATAATTCTTCCCAGTAGCTCTTTAGGGGAATCCGGTTCAGATACCAGCGTGGGTGGCAACAATCTCCTAGTAGCGATAGGTAACAGGAAAGGTGGAAGGCAGACGCTTGCATATGTAGAGGCTATAGTCAAAGAAAGAATGAGAGGGAAATGTCTTAGCCACTGCAAAGAGTCTTCCAGCATGCTTCCTTGCCCGTTCGTGCTGATTGGATCTATCAATGCTAAGACACAAGAAAGGTGGAGGGCAGCCGCATGGACATGTGTGAAGAGGCTGTAGTCAAAGAAAGAATGAAAAAATTGGAGGGAAATGGCTTAGCCACTGCAAAGAGTCTTCTAGCATACTTCCTTGCAAATTCCCACTGTTCGGATCTGTTCGTGCTAGGTCATAGAAAGGTGGAAGGCAGCTGCATGGACATGTGTGAAGAAGCTATAATTAAAGAAAGAATGAGAGGAAAATGGCTTAGCCACTGTGAAGAGTCTTCTAGCATGCTTCCTTGCCCGTTCCTGCTGATTGGATCTATTCGTGCAAGGTCACAGGAAAGTTGGAAGGCAGCTGCATGGACATGTGTGAAGAGGCTCTAGTCAAAAAAAGAATGGAAGAATTAGAGGAAAATGGCTTAGCCACTGGGAAGAGTCTTCTAGCATGCTTCCTTGCCCGTTCCTGCTGATTGGATCTATCAGTGCTAAGTCACAAGAAAGGTGGAAGGCAGCTGCATGGACATGTGTGAAACGGCTATAGTCAAAGAAAGAATGGAAGAATGAGAGGGAAATTGCTTAGCCACTGCGAAGAGTCTTCTAGCATACTTCCTTGCCCATTCTTGCTGATTGGATCTATTTGTGCTAGGTCATAGGAAAGGTTGAAGGCAGCTGCATGGACATGTGTGAAACGGCTATAGTCAAAGAAAGAATGGAAGAATGAGTGGAAAATGGCTTAGCCACTGCGAAGAGTCTTCTAGCATACTTTCTTGCCCATTCTTGCTGATTGGATCTCATCGTAGTGAATTGAGGTCAGTCAGCCACTGCAAAGACTCTTCTCATTGGTAAACACCATCCCCTGTCATGATAAAGGTCTCCCAGGGATGTCTGTTCTTGTGATAGCCATAAGACCCAATCCAGTCAAGTGTCAGAACTGGAGCAGTTTGGGATCCTGACGGGGATAATTCTGCCCAGTAGCTCTTTTGGGGAATCCGGTTCAGATACCAGCGTGGGTGGCAACAATCTTCTACTAGTGATAGGTAACAGGAAAGATGGAAGGCAGACGCTTGCATATGTGTGAAGAGGCTATAGTCAAAGAAAGAATGAGAGGGAAATGTCTTAGCCACTGCAAAGAGTCTTCTAGCATGCTTCCTTGCCCATTCGTACTGATTGGATCTATCAATGCTAAGACACAATAAAGGTGGAGGGCAGCCGCATGGACATGTGTGAAGAGGCTGTAGTCAAAGAAAGAATGAAAGAATTAGAGGAAAATGGCTTAGCCACTGCGAAGAGTCTTCTAGCATACTTCCTTGCAAATTCCCTCTGTTTGGGTCTATTCGTGTTAGGTGACAGGAAAGGTGAAAGGCAGCTGCATGGACATGTGTGAAGAGGCTATAGTCAAAGAAAGAACTGAAGAATGAGAGGAAAATGTCTTAGCCACTGCAAAGAGTCTTCTAGCATGCTTCCTTCCTGCTCCTGCTGATTGGATCTATTCGTGCAAGTTTACAGGAAAGTTGGAAGGCAGCTGCACGGATATGCATGAAGAGGCTATAGTCAAAGAAAGAATGGAAGAATTAGAGGAGAATGGCTTAGCCACTGGGAAGAGTCTTCTAGCATGCTTCCTTGCCCGTTCCTGCTGATTGGATCTATCAGTGCTAAGTCACAAGAAAGGTGGAAGGCAGCTGCATGGACATGTGTGAAACGGCTATAGTCAAAGAAAGAATGGAAGAATGAGGGGGAAATGGCTTAGCCACTGCGAAGAGTTTTCTAGCATACTTCCTTGCCCATTCTTACTGATTGGATCTATTTGTGCTAGGTCATAGGAAAGGTTGAAGGCAGCTGCATGGACATGTGTGAAGCGGCTATAGTCAAAGAAAGAATGGAAGAATGAGAGGAAAATGGCTTAGCCACTGCGAAGAGTCTTCTAGCATACTTCCTTGCAAATTCCCACTGTTCGGATCTATTCGTGCTAGGTCATAGAAAGGTGGAAGGCAGCTGCATGGACATGTGTGAAGAAGCTATAATTAAAGAAAGAATGAGAGGAAAATGGCTTAGCCACTGTGAAGAGTTTTCTAGCATGCTTCCTTGCCCGTTCCTGCTGATTGGATCTATTCGTGCAAGGTCACAGGAAAGTTGGAAGGCAGCTGCATGGACATGTGTGAAGAGGCTCTAGTCAAAAAAAGAATGGAAGAATGAGAGGAAAATGTCTTAGCCACTTGGAAGAGTCTTCTAGCATACTTCCTTGCAAATTCCAGCTGTTTGGATCTATTTGTGCTAGGTCATAGGAAAGGTTGAAGGCAGCTGCATGGACATGTGTGAAGCGGCTATAGTCAAAGAAAGAATGGAAGAATGAGAGGAAAATAGCTTAGCCTCTGCGAAGAGTCTTCTAGCATACTTCCTTGCCCATTCTTGCTGATTGGATTTCATCATAGTGAATTGAGGTCAGTCAGCCACTGAAAAGACTCTTCTCAGTGGTAAACACAATCCCGTCATTTTAAAGGTCTCCCAGGGATTTCTGTTGTTGTGATAGCCATGAGAACCAATCCAGTCAAGTGTCAGAAATGGAGCAGTTTGGGATCCTGACGGGGATAATTCTGCCCAGTAGGTCTTTTGGGGAATCCGGTTCAGATACCAGCGTGGGTGGCAACAACTACTAGTGATAGGTAACAGGAAAGGTGGAAGGCAGACGCTTGCATATGTGTGAAGAGGCTATAGTCAAAGAAAGAATGAGAGGGAAATGTCTTAGCCACTGCAAAGAGTCTTCTAGCATGCTTCCTTGCCCGTTCGTGCTGATTGGATCTATCAATGCTAAGACACAAGAAAGGTGGAGGGCAGCCGCATGGACATGTGTGAAGAGGCTGTAGTCAAAGAAAGAATGAAAGAATTAGATGAAAATGGCTTAGCCACTGCGAAGGGTCTTCTAGCATACTTCCTTGCAAATTCCCTCTGTTTGAGTCTATTCGTGTTAGGTCACAGGAAAGGTGGAAGGCAGACGCTTGCATATGTGTGAAGAGGCTATAGTCAAAGAAAGAATAAGAGGAAAATGGCTTAGCCACTGGGAAGAGTCTTCTAGCATGCTTCCTTGCCTGTTCCTGCTGATTGGATCTATTCGTGCAAGGTCACAGGAAAGTTGGAAGGCAGCCGCATGGACATGTGTGAAGAGGCTCTAGTCAAAAAAAGAATGGAAGAATTAGAGGAAAATGTCTTAGCCAGTGCAAAGAGTCTTCTAGCATACTTCCTTGCAAATTCCCTCTGTTTGGGTCTACTCGTGTTAGGTGACAGGAAAGGTGAAAGAAAGCTGCATGGACATGTGTGAAGAGGCTATAGTCAAAGAAAGAACTGAAGAATGTGAGGAAAATGTCTTAGCCACTGCAAAGAGTCTTCTAGCATGCTTCCTTGTCCGTTCCTGCTGATTGGATCTATTCGTGCAAGTTCACAGGAAAGTTGGAAGGCAGCTGCACGGATATGCATGAAGAGGCTATAGTCAAAGAAAGAATGGAAGAATTGGAGGAAAATGGCTTAGCCACTGGGAAGAGTCTTCTAGCATGCTTCCTTGCCCGTTCCTGCTGATTGGATCTATCAGTGCTAAGTCACAAGAGAGGTGGAAGGCAGCTGCATGGACATGTGTGAAACGGCTATAGTCAAAGAAAGAATGGAAGAATGAGAGGAAAATGGCTTAGCCACTGCGAAGAGTCTTGTAGCATACTTTCTTGCCCATGCTTGCTGATTGGATCTCATCGTAGTAAATTCAGGTCAGTCAGCCACTGAAAAGACTCTTCTCCGTGGTAAACACCATCCCCTGTCATGATAAAGATCTCCCAGGGATGTCTGTTCTTGTGATAGCCATGAGACCCAATCCAGTCAAGTGTCAGAAATGGAGCAGTTTGGGATCCTGACGGGGATAATTCTGCCCAGTAGCTCTTTTGGGGAATCCGGTTCAGATACTAGCGTGGGTGGCAACAATCTCCTACTAGCGATAGGTAACAGGAAAGGTGGAAGGCAGACGCTTGCATATGTAGAGGCTATAGTCAAAGAAAGAATGAGAGGGAAATGTCTTAGCCACTGCAAAGAGTCTTCTAGCATGCTTCCTTGCCCGTTCGTGCTGATTGGATCTATCAATGCTAAGACACAGGAAAGGTGGAGGGCAGCCGCATGGACATGTGTGAAGAGGCTGTAGTCAAAGAAGGAATGAAAAAATTGGAGGGAAATGGCTTAGCCACTGCAAAGAGTCTTCTAGCATACTTCCTTGCAAATTCCCACTGTTCGGATCTGTTCGTGCTAGGTCATAGAAAGGTGGAAGGCAGCTGCATGGACATGTGTGAAGAAGCTATAATTAAAGAAAGAATGAGAGGAAAATGGCTTAGCCACTGGGAAGAGTCTTCTAGCATGCTTCCTTGCCCGTTCCTGCTGATTGGATCTATTCGTGCAAGGTCACAGGAAAGTTGGAAGGCAGCTGCATGGACATGTGTGAAGAGGCTCTAGTCAAAAAAAGAATGGAAGAATTAGAGGAAAATGTCTTAGCCACTGGGAAAAGTCTTCTAGCATACTTCCTTGCCCATTCCTGCTGATTGGATTTCATCTTAGTGAGTTGAGGTCATTCAGCCACTGAAAAGACTCTTCTCAGTGGAAAACACAATCCCGTCATGATAAAGGTCTCCCAGGGATGTCTGTTGTTGTGATAGCCATGAGACCCAATCCAGTCAAGTGTCAGAACTGGAGCAGTTTGGGATCCTGACAGGGATAATTCTGCCCAGTAGCTCTTTTGGGGAATCCGGTTCAGATACCAGCGTGGGTGGCAACAATCTCCTACTAGTGATAGGTAACAGGAAAGGTGGAAGGCAGACGCTTGCATATGTATGAAGAGGCTATAGTCAAAGAAAGAATGAGAGGGAAATGTCTTAGCCACTGCAAAGAGTCTTCTAGCATGCTTCCTTGCCCGTTCGTGCTGATTGGATCTATCAATGCTAAGACACAAGAAAGGTGGAGGGCAGCCGCATGGACATGTGTGAAGAGGCTGTAGTCAAAGAAAGAATGAAAGAATTAGAGGAAAATGGCTTAGCCTCTGCGAAGAGTCTTCTAGCATACTTCCTTGCAAATTCCCTCTGTTTGAGTCTATTCGTGTTAGGTGACAGGAAAGGTGGAAGGCAGCTGCATGGACATGTGTGAAGAGGCTCTAGTCAAAGAAAGAACTGAAGAATGAGAGGAAAATGGCTTAGCCACTGCAAAGAGTCTTCCTGCATGCTTCCTTGCCCGTTCCTGCTGATTGGTTCTATTCGTGCAAGTTCACAGGAAAGTTGGAAGGCAGCTGCATGGACATGTGTGAAGAGGCTATAGTGAAAGAAAGAATGAGAGAATGAGAGGAAAATGGCTTAGCCACTGCGAAGAGTCTTCTAACATGCTTCCTTGCAAATTCCCGCTGTTTGGATCTATTCATGCTATGTCACAGGAAAGTTGGAAGGCAGCAGCAAGAGCATGTGTGAAGAGGCTATAGTTAAAGAAAGAATGGAAGAATGAGGGGGGAAAGGCTTAGCCACTGTGAAGAGTCTTCTAGCATACTTCCTTGCCGTTCCTACTGATTGGATCTATTAGTGCTAGGTCACAGGAAAGGTGGAAAGCAGCTGCATGGACATGTGTGAAGCGGCTATAGTTAAAGAAAGAATGGAAGAATGAGAGGAAAATGGCTTAGCCACTGCGAAGAGTCTTCTAGCATACTTCCTTGCCCATTCTTGCTGATTGGATTTTATCGTAGTGAGTTGAGGTCAGTCAGCCACTGAAAAGACTCTTCTCAGTGGTAAACACAATCCCGTCATGATAAAGGTCTCCCAGGGATGTCTGTTCTTGTGATAGCCATGAGACCCAATCCAGTCAAGTGTCAGAACTGGAGCAGTTTGGGATCCTGACGGGGATAATTCTGCCCAGTAGCTCTTTTGGGGAATCCGGTTCAGATACCAGCGTGGGTGGCAACAATCTCCTACTAGTGATAGGAAACAGGAAAGGTGGAAGGCAGATGCTTGCATATGTGTGAAGAGGCTATAGTCAAAGAAAGAATGAGAGGGAAATGTCTTAGCCACTGCAAAGAGTCTTCTAGCATGCTTCCTTGCCCGTTCGTGCTGATTGGATCTATCAATGCTAAGACACAAGAAAGGGGGAGGACAGCTGCATTGACATGTGTGAAGAGGCTGTAGTCAAAGAAAGAATGGAAGAATGAGAGGAAAATGGCTTAGCCACTGCGAAGAGTCTTCTAGCATACTTCCTTGCAAATTCCCGCTGTTTGAATCTATTTGTGCTAGGTCATAGGAAAGGTTGAAGGCAGCTGCATGGACATGTGTGAAGCGGCTCTAGTCAAAGAAAGAATGGAAGAATGAAAGGAAAATAGCTTAGCCACTGCGAAGAGTCTTCTAGCACACTTCCTTGCCCATTCTTGCTGATTGGATCTATCAATGGTAAGACACAAGAAAGGTGGAGGGCAGCCGCATGGACATTTATGAAGAGGCTGTAGTCAAAGAAAGAATGAAAGAATTAGAGGAAAATGGCTTTGCCTCTGCGAAGAGTCTTCTAGCATACTTCCTTGCAAATTCCCTCTGTTTGAGTCTATTCGTGTTAGGTGACAGGAAAGGTGAAAGGCAGCTGCATGGACATGTGTGAAGAGGCTCTAGTCAAAGAAAGAACTGAAGAATGAGAGGAAAATGGCTTAGCCACTGCAAAGAGTCTTCTTGCATGCTTAATTGCCCGTTCCTGCTGATTGGTTCTATTCGTGCAAGTTCACAGGAAAGTTGGAAGGCAGCTGCATGGACATGTGTGAAGAGGCTATAGTGAAAGAAAGAATGAGAGAATGAAAGGAAAATGGCTTAGCCACTGCGAAGAGTCTTCTAACATGCTTCCTTGCAAATTCCCGCTGTTTGGATCTATTCATGCTATGTCACAGGAAAGTTGGAAGGCAGCAGCAAGAACATGTGTGAAGAGGCTATAGTTAAAGAAAGAATGGAAGAATGAGGGGGGAAAGGCTTAGCCACTGTGAAGAGTCTTCTAGCATACTTCCTTCCGTTCCTACTGATTGGATCTATTAGTGCTAGGTCACAGGAAAGGTGGAAAGCAGCTGCATGGACATGTGTGAAGCGGCTATAGTTAAAGAAAGAATGGAAGAATGAGAGGAAAATGGCTTAGCCACTGCGAAGAGTCTTCTAGCATACTTCCTTGCCCATTCTTGCTGATTGGATTTTATCGTAATGAGTTGAGGTCAGTCAGCCACTGAAAAGACTCTTCTCAGTGGTAAACACAATCCCGTCATGATAAAGGTCTCCCAGGGATGACTGTTCTTGTGATAGCCATGAGACCCAATCCAGTCAAGTGTCAGAACTGGAGCAGTTTGGGATCCTGACGGGGATAATTCTGCCCAGTAGCTCGTTTGGGGAATCCGGTTCAGATACCAGCGTGGGTGGCAACAATCTCCTACTAGTGATAGGAAACAGGAAAGGTGGAAGGCAGATGCTTGCATATGTGTGAAGAGGCTATAGTCAAAGAAAGAATGAGAGGGAAATGTCTTAGCCACTGCAAAGAGTCTTCTAGCATGCTTCCTTGCCCGTTCGTGCTGATTGGATCTATCAATGCTAAGACACAAGAAAGGTGGAGGACAGCTGCATTGACATGTGTGAAGAGGCTGTAGTCAAAGAAAGAATGGAAGAATGAGAGGAAAATGGCTAAGCCACTGCGAAGAGTCTTCTAGCATACTTCCTTGCAAATTCCCGCTGTTTGAATCTATTTGTGCTAGGTCATAGGAAAGGTTGAAGGCAGCTGCATGGACATGTGTGAAGCGGCTCTAGTCAAAGAAAGAATGGAAGAATGAAAGGAAAATAGCTTAGCCACTGCGAAGAGTCTTCTAGCACACTTCCTTGCCCATTCTTGCTGATTGGATCTATCAATGGTAAGACACAAGAAAGGTGGAGGGCAGCCGCATGGACATTTATGAAGAGGCTGTAGTCAAAGAAAGAATGAAAGAATTAGAGGAAAATGTCTTAGCCACTGCGAAGAGTCTTCTAGCATACTTACTTGCAAATTCCCTCTGTTTGGGTCTATTCGTGTTACGTCACAGGAAAGGTGGAAGGCAGCTGCATGGACATGTGTGAAGAAGGTAGAATTAAAGAAAGAATTAGAGGAAAATGGCTTAGCCACTGTGAAGAGTCTTCTAGCATGCTTCCTTGCCCGTTCCTGCTGATTGGATCTATTCGTGCAAGGTC
This sequence comes from Rhineura floridana, assembly GCF_030035675.1. NCBI lineage: Eukaryota > Metazoa > Chordata > Lepidosauria > Squamata > Rhineuridae > Rhineura > Rhineura floridana. The sequence goes on along the minus strand of NC_084489.1, from coordinate 2,532,276 downwards.
ACAGGAAAGTTGGAAGGCAGCTGCGTGGACATGTGTGAAGAGGCTCTACTCAAAGAAAGAATGGAAGAATGAGAGGTAAATGGCTTAGGCACTGCGAAGAGTCTTCTAGCATACTTCCTTGCAAATTCCCTCTGTTTGGGTCTATTCGTGTTAGGTGACAGGAAAGGTGAAAGGCAGCTGCATGGACATGAGTGAAGAGGCTATAGTCAAAGAAAGAACTGAAGAATGAGAGGAAAATGTCTTTGCCACTGCAAAGAGTCTTCTAGCATGCCTCCTTCCCACTCCTGCTGATTGGATCTATTCGTGCAAGTTCACAGGAAAGTTGAAAGGCAGCTGCACGGATATGCATGAAGAGGCTATAGTCAAAGAAAGAATGGAAGAATTAGAGGGAAATGGCTTAGCCACTGCGAAGAGTCTTCTAGCATGCTTCCTTGCCCGTTCCTTCTGATTGGATCTATCAGTGGTAGGTCACAAGAAAGGTGGAAGGCAGCTGCATGGACATGTGTGAAACGGCTATAGTCAAAGAAAGTATGGAAGAATGAGAGGGAAATGGCTTAGCCACTGCGAAGAGTCTTCTAGCATACTTCCTTGCCCATTCTTGCTGATTGGATCTATTTGTGCCAGGTCATAGGAAAGGTTGAAGGCAGTTGCATGGACATGTGTGAAGCGGCTATAGTCAAAGAAAGAATGGAATAATGAGAGGAAAATAGCTTAGCCACTGCGAAGAGTCTTCAAGCATACTTCCTTGCCCATTCTTGCTGATTGGATTTCATGATAGTGAATTGAGGTCAGTCAGCCACTGAAAAGACTCTTCTCAGTGGTGAACACAATCCCGTCATGATAAAGGCTATAGTCAGTGCGAAGAGTCTTCTAGCATACTTCCTTGCCCATTCTTGCTGATTGGATCTATTTGTGCTAGGTCATAGAAAAGGTTGAAGGCAGCTGCATGGACATGTGTGAAACGGCTATAGTCAAAGAAAGAATGGAAGAATTAGAGGAAAATGGCTTTGCCTCTGCGAAGAGTCTTCTAGCATACTTCCTTGCAAATTCCCTCTGTTTGAGTCTATTCGTGTTAGGTGACAGGAAAGGTGAAAGGCAGCTGCATGGACATGTGTGAAGAGGCTCTAGTCAAAGAAAGAACTGAAGAATGAGAGGAAAATGGCTTAGCCACTGCAAAGAGTCTTCTAGCATGCTTCCTTCCCGCTCCTGCTGATTGGATCTATGCATGCAAGTTCACAGGAAAGTTGGAAGGCAGCTGCACGGATATGCATGAAGAGGCTATAGTCAAAGAAAGAATGGAAGAATTGGAGGAAAATGGCTTAGCCACTGGGAAGAGTCTTCTAGCATGCTTCCTTGCCCGTTCCTGCTGATTGGATCTATCAATGCTAAGACACAAGAAAGGAGGAGGGCAGCCGCATGGACATGTGTGAAGAGGCTGTAGTCAAAGAAAGAATGAAAGAATTAGAGGGAAATGGCTTAGCCACTGCGAAGAGTCTTCTAGCATACTTCCTTGCAAATTCCCTCTGTTTGGGTCTATTCATGCTAGGTCACAGGAAAGGTGGAAGGCAGCTGCATGGACATGTGTGAAGAGGCTCTAGTCAAAGAAAGAATGGAAGAAGAGGCTCTAGTCAAAGAAAGAATGGAAGAATGAGAGGAAAATGTCTTAGCCACTGCGAAGAGTCTTCTAGCATACTTCCTTGCAAATTCCCACTGTTCGGATCTATTCGTGTTAGGTCATAGAAAGGTGGAAGGCAGCTGCATGGACATATGTGAAGAAGCTATAGTTAAACAAAGAATGAGAGGAAAATGGCTTAGCCACTGTGAAGAGTCTTCTAGCATGCTTCCTTGCCCGTTCCTGCTGATTGGATCTATTTGTGCAAGGTCACAGGAAAGTTGGAAGGCAGCTGCATGGAGTGAGGCTCTAGTCAAAAAAAGAATGGAAGAATGAGTGGAAAATGTCTTAGCCACTGGGAAGAGTCTTCTAGCATACTTCCTTGCAAATTCCCGCTGTTTGGATCTATTTGTGCTAGGTCATAGGAAAGGTTGAAGGCAGCTGCATGGACATGTGTGAAGCGGCTATAGTCAAAGAAACAATGGAAGAATGAGAGGAAAATAGCTTAGCCACTGCGAAGAGTCTTCTAGCATACTTCCTTGCCCATTCTTGCTGATTGGATTTCATCATAGTGAATTGAGGTCATTCAGCCACTGAAAAGATTCTTCTCAGTGGAAAATACAATCCCGTCATGATAAAGGTCTCCGAGGCATGTCTGTTCTTGTGATAGCCATGAGACCCAATCCAGTCAAGTGTCAGAACTGGAGCAGTTTGGGATCCTGACAGGGATAATTCTGCCCAGTAGCTCTTTTGGGGAATCCGGTTCAGATACCAGCGTGGGTGGCAACAATCTCCTACTAGTGATAGGTAACAGGAAAGGTGGAAGGCAGATGCTTGCATATGTGTGAAGAGGCTATAGTCAAAGAAAGAATGAGAGGGAAATGTCTTAGCCACTGCAAAGAGTCTTCTAGCATGCTTCCTTGCCCGTTCGTGCTGATTGGATCTATCAATGCTAAGATACAAGAAAGGTGGAGGGCAGCCGCATGGACATGTGTGAAGAGGCTGTAGTCAAAGAAAGAATGAAAGAATTAGAGGAAAATGTCTTAGCCGCTGCGAAGAGTCTTCTAGTATACTTCCTTGCAAATTCCCTCTGTTTGGGTCTATTCGTGTTAGGTCACAGGAAATGTGGAAGGCAGCTGCATGGACATGTGTGAAGAGGCTCCAGTCAAAGAAAGAACTGAAGAATGAGAGGAAAATGGCTTAGCCACTGCAAAGAGTCTTCTAGCATGCTTCCTTGCCCGTTCCTGCTGATTGGATCTATTCGTGCAAGGTCACAGGAAAGTTGGAAGGCAGCTGCACGGATATGCATGAAGAGGCTATAGTGAAAGAAAGAATGGAAGAATTGGAGGAAAATGGCTTAGCCACTGGGAAGTGTCTTCTAGCATGCTTCCTTGCCCGTTCCTGCTGATTGGATCTATCAGTGCTAAGGCACAAGAAAGGTGGAAGGCAGCTGCATGGACATGTGTGAAACGACTATAGTCAAAGATAGAATGGAAGAATGAGAGGAAAATGGCTTAGCCACTGCGAAGAGTCTTCTAGCATACTTCCTTGCCCATTCTTGCTGATTGGATCTCATCGTAGTGAATTGAGGTCAGTCAGCCACTGAAAAGACTCCTCTCAGTGGTAAACACCATCCACTGTCATGATAAAGGTCTCCCAGGGATGTCTGTTCTTGTGATAGCCATGAGACCCAATCCAGTCAAGTGTCAGAACTGGAGCAGTTTGGGATCCTGACGGGGATAATTCTGCCCAGTAGCTCTTTAGGGGAATCCGTTTCAGATACCAGCGTGGGTGGCAACAATCACCTACTAGTGATAGGTAACAGGAAAGGTGGAAGGCAGACGCTTGCATATGTAGAGGCTATAGTCAAAGAAAGAATGAGAGGGAAATGTCTTAGCCACTGCAAAGAGTCTTCTAGCATGCTTCCTTGCCCGTTCGTGCTGATTGGATCTATCAATGCTAAGACACAAGAAAGGTGGAGGGCAGCCGCATGGACATGTGTGAAGAGGCTGTAGTCAAAGTAAGAATGAAAAAATTGGAGGGAAATGGCTTAGCCAAAGCGAAGAGTCTTCTAGCATACTTCCTTGCAAATTCCCACTGTTCGGATCTGTTCGTGCTAGGTCATAGAAAGGTGGAAGGCAGCTGCATGGACACGTGTGAAGAAGCTATAATTAAAGAAAGAATGAGAGGAAAATGGCTTAGCCACTGTAAAGAGTCTTCTAGCATGCTTCCTTGCCCGTTCCTGCTGATTGGATCTATTAGTTCTAAGTCACAAGAAAGGTGGAAGGCAGCTGCATGGACATGTGTGAAGAGGCTCTAGTCAAGAAAAGAACGGAAGAATTAGAGGAAAATGGCTTAGCTACTGGGAAGAGTCTTCAAGCATGCTTCCTTGCCCGTTCCTGCTGATTGGATCTATTAGTTCTAAGTCACAAGAAAGGTGGAAGGCAGCTGCATGGACATGTGCGAAACGGCTATAGTCAAAGAAAGAATGGAAGAATGAGAGGGAAATGGCTTAGCCACTGCGAAGAGTCTTCTAGCATACTTCCTTGCCCATTCTTGCTGATTGGATCTATTTCTGCTAGGTTATAGAAAAGGTTGAAGGCAGCTGCATGGACATGTGTGAAACGGCTATAGTCAAAGAAAGAATGGAAGAATGAGAGGAAAATAGCTTAGCCACTGCGAATAGTCATCTAGAATACTTCTTTGCCCATTCTTCCTGATTGGATCTATCAATGCTAAGACACAAGAAAGGTGGAGTGCAGCCGCATGGACATGTGTGAAGAGGCTGTAGTCAAAGAAAGAATGAAAGAATTAGAGGAAAATGTCTTAGCCACTGCGAAGAGTCTTCTAGCATACTTCCTTGCAAATTCCCTCTGTTTGGGTATATTCGTGTTAGGTCACAGGAAAGTTGGAGGCAGCTGCACGGATATGCATGAAGAGGCTATAGTCAAAGAAAGAATGGAAGAATTGGAGGAAAATGGCTTAGCCACTGGGAAGAGTCTTCTAGCATGCTTCCTTGCCCGTTCCTGCTGATTGGATCTATCAGTGGTAGGTCACAAGAAAGGTGGAAGGCAACTGCATGGACATGTGTGAAATGGCTATAGTCAAAGAAAGAATGGAAGAATGAGAGGGAAATGGCTTAGCCACTGCGAAGAGTCTTCTAGCATACTTCCTTGCAAATTCCCTCTGTTTGGGTCGATTTGTGTTAGGTGACAGGAAAGGTGAAAGGCAGCTGCATGGACATGAGTGAAGAGGCTATAGTCAAAGAAAGAACTGAAGAATGAGAGGAAAATGTAGCATGCCTCCTTCCCACTCCTGCTGATTGGATCTATTCGTGCAAGTTCACAGGAAAGTTGAAAGGCAGCTGCACGGATATGCATGAAGAGGCTATAGTCAAAGAAAGAATGGAAGAATTAGAGGGAAATGGCTTAGTCACTGCGAAGAGTCTTCTAGCATGCTTCCTTGTCCGTTCCTTCTGATTGGATCTATCAGTGGTAGGTCACAAGAAAGGTGGAAGGCAGCTGCATGGACATGTGTGAAACGGCTATAGTCAAAGAAAGAATGGAAGAATGAGAGGGAAATGGCTTAGCCACTGCGAAGAGTCTTCTAGCATACTTCCTTGCCCATTCTTGCTGATTGGATCTATTTGTGCTAGGTCATAGGAAAGGTTGAAGGCAGTTGCATGGACATGTGTGAAGCGGCTATAGTCAAAGAAAGAATGGAATAATGAGAGGAAAATAGCTTAGCCACTGCGAAGAGTCTTCAAGCATACTTCCTTGCCCATTCTTGCTGATTGGATTTCATGATAGTGAATTGAGGTCAGTCAGCCACTGAAAAGACTCTTCTCAGTGGTGAACACAATCCCGTCATGATAAAGGCTATAGTCAGTGCGAAGAGTCTTCTAGCATACTTCCTTGCCCATTCTTGCTGATTGGATCTATTTGTGCTAGGTCATAGAAAAGGTTGAAGGCAGCTGCATGGACATGTGTGAAACGGCTATAGTCAAAGAAAGAACTGAAGAATGAGAGGAAAATGGCTTAGCCACTGCAAAGAGTCTTCTAGCATGCTTCCTTCCCGCTCCTGCTGATTGGATCTATTCGTGCAAGTTCACAGGAAAGTTGGAAGGCAGCTGCACGGATATGCATGAAGAGGCTATAGTCAAAGAAAGAATGGAAGAATTGGAGGAAAATGGCTTAGCCACTGGGAACAGTCTTCTAGCATGCTTCCTTGCCCGTTCCTGCTGATTGGATCTATCAATGCTAAGAAACAAGAAAGGAGGAGGGCAGCCGCATGGACATGTGTGAAGAGGCTGTAGTCAAAGAAAGAATGAAAGAATGAGAGGGAAATGGCTTAGCCACTGCGAAGAGTCTTCTAGCATACTTCCTTGCCCATTCTTGCTGATTGGATCTATTTGTGCTAGGTTATAGAAAAGGTTGAAGGCAGCTGCATGGACATGTGTGAAACGGCTATAGTCAAAGAAAGAATGGAAGAATGAGAGGAAAATAGCTTAGCCACTGCGAATAGTCATCTAGAATACTTCTTTGCCCATTCTTCCTGATTGGATCTATCAATGCTAAGACACAAGAAAGGTGGAGTGCAGCCGCATGGACATGTGTGAAGAGGCTGTAGTCAAAGAAAGAATGAAAGAATTAGAGGAAAATGTCTTAGCCACTGCGAAGAGTCTTCTAGCATACTTCCTTGCAAATTCCCTCTGTTTGGGTCTATTCGTGTTAGGTCACAGGAAAGTTGGAAGGCAGCTGCACGGATATGCATGAAGAGGCTATAGTCAAAGAAAGAATGGAAGAATTGGAGGAAAATGGCTTAGCCACTGGGAAGAGTCTTCTAGCATGCTTCCTTGCCCGTTCCTGCTCATTGGATCTATCAATGCTAAGACACAAGAAAGGAGGAGGGCAGCCGCATGGACATGTGTGAAGAGGCTGTAGTAAAAGAAAGAATGAAAGAATTAGAGGGAAATGGCTTAGCCACTGCGAAGAGTCTTCTAGCATACTTCCTTGCAAATTCCCTGTTTGGGTCTATTCATGCTAGGTCACAGGAAAGGTGGAAGGCAGCTGCATGGACATGTGTGAAGAGGCTCTAGTCAAAGAAAGAATGGAAGAAGAGGCTCTAGTCAAAGAAAGAATGGAAGAATGAGAGGAAAATGTCTTAGCCACTGCGAAGAGTCTTCTAGCATACTTCCTTGCAAATTCCCACTGTTCGGATCTATTCGTGTTAGGTCATAGAAAGGTGGAAGGCAGCTGCATGGACATATGTGAAGAAGCTATAGTTAAACAAAGAATGAGAGGAAAATGGCTTAGCCACTGTGAAGAGTCTTCTAGCATGCTTCCTTGCCCGTTCCTGCTGATTGGATCTATTCGTGCAAGGTCACAGGAAAGTTGGAAGGCAGCTGCATGGACTGAGGCTCTAGTCAAAAAAAGAATGGAAGAATGAGAGGAAAATGGCTTAGCCACTGCAAAGAGTCTTCTAGCATGCTTCCTTACCCGTTCCTGCTGATTGGATCTATTCGTGCAAGTTCACAGGAAAGATGGAAGGCAGCTGCACGGATATGCATGAAGAGGCTATAGTCAAAGAAAGGATGGAAGAATTGGAGGAAAATGGCTTAGCCAATGGGAAGAGTCTTCTAGCATGCTTCCTTGCCCGTTCCTGCTGATTGGATCTATTTGTGCTAGGTCATAGGAAAGGTTGAAGGCAGCTGCATGGACATGTGTGAAGCGGCTATAGTCAGAGAAAGAATGGAAGAATGAGAGGAAAATAGCTTAGCCACTGCGAAGAGTCTTCTAGCATACTTCCTTGCCCATTCTTGCTGATTGGATTTCATCTTAGTGAATTGAGGTCAGTCAGCCACTGAAAAGACTCTTCTCAGTGGTAAACAAAATCCCGTCATGATAAAGGTCTCCCAGGGATGTCTGCTGTTGTGATAGCCATGAGACCCAATCCAGTCAAGTGTCAGAACTGGAGCAGTTTGGGATCCTGACGGGGATAATTCTGCCCAGTAGCTCTTTTGGGGAATCCGGTTCAGATACCAGCGTGGGTGGCAACAATCTCCTACTAGTGATAGGTAACAGGAAAGGTGGAAGGCAGACGCTTGCATATGTGTGAAGAGGCTATAGTCAAAGAAAGAATGAGAGGGAAATGTCTCAGCCACTGCAAAGACCCTAACCCTAACCCTAACCCTAACCCCATGGACATGTGTGAAGAGGCTCTAGTCAAAGAAAGAATGAAAGAATGAAAGGAAAATGGCTTAGCCACTGTGAAGAGTCTTCTAGCATGCTTCCTTGCCCGTTCCTGCTGATTGGATCTATTCGTACAAGGTCAAGGGAAAGTTGGAAGGCAGCTGCATGGACCTGTGTGAAGAGGTTCTAGTCAAGAAAAGAATGGAAGAATTAGAGGAAAATGGCTTAGCCACTGGGAAGAGTCTTCTAGCATGCTTCCTTGCCCGTTCCTGCTGATTGGATCTATTAGTTCTAAGTCACAAGAAAGTTGGAAGGCAGCTGCATGGACATGTGTGAAATGGCTATAGTCAAAGAAAGAATGGAAGAATGAGAGGGAAATGGCTTAGCCACTGCGAAGAGTCTTCTAGCATACTTCCTTGCCCATTCTTGCTGATTGGATCTATTTGTGCTAGGTCATAGAAAAGGTTGAAGGCAGCTGCATGGACATGTGTGAAACGGCTATAGTCAAAGAAAGAATGGAAGAATGAGAGGAAAATAGCTTAGCCACTGCGAAGAGTCTTCTAGCATACTTCTTTGCCCATTCTTCCTGATTTGATCTATCAATGCTAAGACACAAGAAAGGTGGAGGGCAGCCGCATGGACATGTGTGAAGAGGCTGTAGTCAAAGAAAGAATGAAAGAATTAGAGAGAAATGGCTTAGCCACTGCGAAGAATCTTCTAGCATACTTCCTTCCAAATTCCCACTGTTCGGATCTATTCGTGCTAGGTCATAGAAAGGTGGACGGCAGCTGCACGGACATGTGTGAAGAAGCTATAATTAAAGAAAGAATGAGAGGAAAATGGCTTAGCCACTGTGAAGAATCTTCTAGCATGCTTCATTGCCCGTTCCTGCTGATTGGATCTATTCTTGAAGGTCATAGGAAAGTTGGAAGGCAGCTGCATGGACATGTGTGAAGAGGCTCTAGTCAAAAAAAGAATGGAAGAATGAGAGGAAGATGTCTTAGCCACTGGGAAGAGTCTTCTGGCATACTTCCTTGCAAATTCCCGCTGTTTGGATCTCTTTGTGCTAGGTCATAGGAAAGGTTGAAGGCAGCTGCATGGACATGTGTGAAGCGGCTATAGTCAAAAAACAATGGAAGAATGAGAGGAAAATAGCTTAGCCACTGCGAAGAGTCTTCTAGCATACTTCCTTGCCCATTCTTGCTGACTGGATTTCATCATAGTGAATTGCGATCAGTCAGCCACTGAAAAGACTCTTCTCAGTGGAAAACACAATCCCGTCATGATAAAGGTCTCCCAGGGATGTCTGTTGTTGTGAAAGCCATGAGACCCAATCCAGTCAAGTGTCAGAACTGGAGCAGTTTGGGATCCTGACGGGGATAATTCTGCCCAGTAGCTCGTTTGGGGAATCCGGTTCAGATACCAGCGTGGGTGGCAACAATCTCCTACTAGTGATAGGTAACAGGAAAGGTGGAAGGCAGACGCTTGCATATGTGTGAAGAGGCTATAGTCAAAGAAAGAATGAGAGGCAAATGTCTTAGCCACTGCAAAGAGTCTTCTAGCATGCTTCCTTGCCCGTTCGTGCTGATTGGATCTATCAATGCTAAGACACAAGAAAGGCGGAGGGCAGCCGCATGGACATGTGTGAAGAGGCTGTAGTCAAAGAAAGAATGAAAGAATTAGAGGAAAATGGCTTAGCCACTGCGAAGAGTCTTCTAGCATACTTCCTTGCAAATTCCCTCTGTTTGGGTCTATTCGTGTTAGGTCACAGGAAAGGTGGAAGGCAGCTGCATGGACATGTGTGAAGAGGCTCTAGTCAAAGAAAGAACTGAAGAATGAGAGGAAAATGGCTTAGCCACTGCAAAGAGTCTTCTAGCATGCTTCCTTGCCCGTTCCTGCTGATTGGATCTATTCGTGCAAGGTCACAGGAAAGTTGGAAGGCAGCTGCACGGATATGCATGAAGAGGCTATAGTCAAAGAAAGAATGGAAGAATTGGAGGAAAATGGCTTAGCCACTGGGAAGAGTCTTCTAGCATGCTTCCTTGCCGGTTCCTGCTGATTGGATATATCAGTGCTAAGTCACAAGAAAGGTGGAAGACAGCTGCATGGACATGTGTGAAACAGCTATAGTCAAAGATAGAATGGAAGAATGAGAGGAAAATGGCTTAGCCACTGCGAAGAGTCTTCTAGCATGCTTCCTTGCAAATTCCCACTGTTCGGATCTGTTCGTGCTAGGTCATAGAAAGGTGGAAGGCAGCTGCATGGACATGTGTGAAGAAGCTATAATGAAAGAAAGAATGAGAGGAAAATGGCTTAGCCACTGTGAAGAGTCTTCTAGCATGCTTCCATGCCCGTTCCTGCTGATTGGATCTATTCGTACAAGGTCACAGGAAAGTTGGAAGGCAGCTGTATGGACATATGTGAAGAGGCTCTAGTCAAAAAAAGAATGGAAGAATGAGAGGAAAATGTCTTAGCCACTGGGAAGAGTCTTCTGGCATACTTCCTTGCAAATGCCCGCTGTTTGGATCTATTTGTGCTAGGTCATAGGAAAGGTTGAAGGCAGCTGCATGGACATGTGTGAAGCGGCTATAGTCAAAGAAACAATGGAAGAATGAGAGGAAAATAGCTTAGCCACTGCGAAGAGTCTTCTAGCATACTTCCTTGCCCATTCTTGCTGATTGGATCTATTTGTGCTAGGTCATAGAAAAGGTTGAACGCATCTGCATGGACATGTGTGAAACGGCTATAGTCAAAGAAAGAATGGAAGAATGAGAGGAAAATAGCTTAGCCACTGCGAAGAGTCTTCTAGCATACTTCTTTGCCCATTCTTCCTGATTGGATCTATCAATGCTAAGACACAAGAAAGGTGGAGGGCAGCCGCATGGACATGTGTGAAGAGGCTGTAGTCAAAGAAAGAATGAAAGAATTAGAGGAAAATGTCTTAGCCTCTGCGAAGAGTCTTCTAGCATACTTCCTTGCAAATTCCCTCTGTTTGGGTCTATTCGTGTTAGGTCACAGGAAAGGTGGAAGGCAGCTGCATGGACATGTGTGAAGAGGTTCTAATCAAAGAAAGAACTGAAGAATGAGAGGAAAATGGCTTAGCCACTGCAAAGAGTCTTCTAGCATGCTTCCTTACCCGTTCCTGCTGATTGGATCTATTCGTGCAAGTTCACAGGAAAGTTGGAAGGCAGCTGCACGGATATGCATGAAGAGGCTATAGTCAAGGAAAGAATGGAAGAATTGGAGGAAAGTGGCTTAGCCACTGGGAAGAGTCTTCTAGCATGCTTCCTTGCCCGTTCCTCCTGATTGGATCTATTTGTGCTAGGTCATAGGAAAGGTTGAAGGCAGCTGCATGGACATGTGTGAAGCGGCTATAGTCAAAGAAACAATGGAAGAATGAGAGGAAAATAGCTTAGCCACTGCGAAGAGTCTTCTAGCATACTTCCTTGCCCATTCTTGCTGATTGGATTTCATCTTAGTGAATTGAGGTCAGTCAGCCACTGAAAAGACTCTTCTCAGTGGTAAACACAATCCCGTCATGATAAAGGTCTCCCAGGGATGTCTGTTCTTGTGATAGCCATGAGACCCAATCCAGTCAAGTATCAGAACTGGAGCAGTTTGGGATCCTGACGGGGATAATTTTGCCCAGTAGCTCGTTTGGGGAATCCGGTTCAGATACCAGCGTGGGTGGCAACAATCTCCTACTAGTGATAGGCAACAGGAAAGGTGGAAGGCAGATGCTTGCATATGTGTGAAGAGGCTATAGTCAAAGAAAGAATGAGAGGGAAATGTCTTAGCCACTGCAAAGAGTCTTCTAGCATCCTTCCTTGCCCATTCGTGCTGATTGGATCTATCAATGCTAAGACACAAGAAAGGTGGAGGGCAGCCGCATGGACATGTGTGAAGAGGCTGTAGTCAAAGAAAGAATGAAAGAATTAGAGGAAAATATCTTAGCCACTGCGAAGAGTCTTCTAGCATACTTCCTTGCAAATTCCCTCTGTTTGGGTCTATTCGTGTTAGGTGACAGGAAAGGTGAAAGGCAGCTGCATGGACATGTGTGAAGAGGCTATAGTCAAAGAAAGAACTGAAGAATGACAGGAATATGGCTTAGCCAGTGCAAAGAGTCTTCTAGCATGCTTCCTTCCCGCTCCTGCTGATTGGATCTATTCGTACAAGTTCACAGGAAAGTTGGAAGGCAGCTGCACGGATATGCATGAAGAGGCTATAATCAAAGAAAGAATGGAAGAATTAGAGGAAAATGGCTTAGCCACTGGGAAGAGTCTTCTAGCATGCTTCCTTGCCCGTTCCTGCTGATTGGATCTATTAGTGCTAAGTCACAAGAAAGGTGGAAGGCAGCTGCATGGACATGTGGGAAACGGCTATAGTCAAAGAAAGAATGCAAGAATGAGAGGGAAATGGCTTAGCCACTGCGAAGAGTCTTCTAGCATACTTCCTTGCCCATTCTTGCTGATTGGATCTATCTGTGCTAGGTCATAGAAAAGGTTGAAGGCAGCTGCATGGACATGTGGGAAACGGCTATAGTCAAAGAAAGAATGGAAGAATGAGAGGAAAATGGCTTCGCCACTGCAAAGAGTCTTCTAGCATGCTTCCTTGCCCGTTCGTGCTGATTGGATCTATCAATGCTAAGACACAAGTAAGGTGGAGGGCAGCCGCATGGACATGTGTGAAGAGGCTGTAGTGAAAGTAAGACTGAAAAAAATGGAGGAAAATGGCTTAGCCAAAGCGAAGAGTCTTCTAGCATACTTCCTTGCAAATTCCCACTGTTCGGATCTGTTCGTGCTAGGTCATAGAAAGGTGGAAGGCAGCTGCATGGACTTGTGTGAAGAGGCTGTAGTCAAAGAAAGAATGAAAGAATTAGAGGGAAATGGCTTAGCCACTGCGAAGAGTCTTCTAGCATACTTCCTTGCAAATTCCCTCTGTTTGGGTCTATTCGTGTTAGGTCACAGGAAAGGTGGAAGGCAGCTGCATGGACATGTGTGAAGAGACTCTAGTCAAAGAAAGAACTGAAGAATGAGAGGAAAATGTCTTAGCCACTGCGAAGAGTCTTCTAGCATACTTCCTTGCAAATTCCCACTGTTGGGATCTATTCGTGCTAGGTCATAGAAAGGTGGAAGGCAGCTGCACGGACATGTGTGAAGAAGCTATAATTAAAGAAAGAATGAGAGGAAAATGGCTTAGCCACTGTGAAGAGTCTTCTAGCATGCTTCCTTGCCCGTTCCTGCTGATTGGATCTATTCGTGGAAGGTCACAGGAAAGTTGGAAAGCAGCTGCATGGACATGTGTGAACAGGCTCTAGTCAAAAAAAGAATGGAAGAATGAGAGGAAAATGTCTTGGCCACTGGGAAGAGTCTTCTAGCATGCTTCCTTGCCCACTCGTGCTGATTGGATCCATCAATGCTAAGATACAAGAAAGGTGGAGGGCAGCTCCATGGACATGTGTGAAGAGGCTCTAGTCAAAGAAAGAATGAAAGAATTAGAGGAAAATGGCTTAGCCACTGCGAAGAGTCTTCTAGCATACTTCCTTGCAAATTCCCTCTGTTTGGGTCTATTCGTGTTAGGTCACAGGAAAGGTGGAAGGCAGCTGCATGGACATGTGTGAAGAGGCTCTAGTCAAAGAAAGAACTGAAGAATGAGAGGAAAATGGCTTAGCCACTGCAAAGGGTCTTCTAGCATGCTTCCTTGCCCGTTCCTGCTGATTGGATCTATTCGTGCAAGGTCACAGGAAAGTTGGAAGGCAGCTGCACGGATATGCATGAAGAGGCTATAGTCAAAGAAAGAATGGAAGAATTGGAGGAAAATGGCTTAGCCACTGGGAAGAGTCTTCTAGCATGCTTCCTTGCAGGTTCCTGCTGATTGGATATATCAGTGCTAAGTCACAAGAAAGGTGGAAGGCAGCTGCATGGACATGTGTGAAACGGCTATAGTCAAAGATAGAATGGAAGAATGAGAGGAAAATGGCTTAGCCACTGCGAAGAGTCTTCTAGCATACTTTCTTGCCCATTCTTGCTGATTGGATCTCATCGTAGTGAATTGAGGTCAGTCAGCCACTGAAAAGACTCTTCTCAGTGGTAAACACCATCCCCTGTCATGATAAAAGTCTCCCAGGGATGTCTGTTCTTGTGATAGCCATGAGACCCAATCCAGTCAAGTGTCAGAACTGGAGCAGTTTGGGATCCTGACGGGGATAATTCTGCCCAGTAGCTCTTTTAGGGAATCCGGTTCAGATACCAGCGTGGGTGGCAACAATCTCCTACTAGTGATAGGTAACAGGAAAGGTGGAAGGCAGACGCTTGCATATGTAGAGGCTATAGTCAGAGAAAGAATGAGAGGGAAATGTCTTAGCCACTGCAAAGAGTCTTCTAGCATGCTTCCTTGCCCATTCGTGCTGATTGGATCTATCAAGGCTAAGACACAAGAAAGGTGGAGGGCAGCCGCATGGACATGTGTGAAGAGGCTGTAGTCAAAGTAAGAATGAAAAAATTGGAGGGAAATGGCTTAGCCAAAGCGAAGAGTCTTCTAGCATACTTCCTTGCAAATTCCCACTGTTCGGATCTGTTCGTGCTAGGTCATAGAAAGGTGGAAGGCAGCTGCATGGACTTGTGTGAAGAAGCTATAATTAAAGAAAGAATGAGAGGAAAATGGCTTAGCCACTGTGAAGAGTCTTCTAGCATGCTTCCATGCCCGTTCCTGCTGATTGGATCTATTCGTACAAGGTCACACGAAAGTTGGAAGGCAGCTGTATGGACATATGTGAAGAGGCTCTAGTCAAAAAAAGAATGGAAGAATGAGAGGAAAATGTCTTGGCCACTGGGAAGAGTCTTCTGTCATACTTCCTTGCAAATGCCCGCTGTTTGGATCTATTTGTGCTAGATCATAGGAAAGGTTGAAGGCAGCTGCATGGACATGTGTGAAACGGCTATAGTCAAAGAAAGAATGCAAGAATGAGAGGGAAATGGCTTAGCCACTGCGAAGAGTCTTCTAGCATACTTCCTTGCCCATTCTTGCTGATTGGATCTATTTGTGCTAGGTCATAGAAAAGGTTGAAGGCAGCTGCATGGACATGTGTGAAATGGCTATAGTCAAAGAAAGAATGGAAGAATGAGAGGGAAATGGCTTCGCCACTGCAAAGAGTCTTCTAGCATGCTTCCTTACCCGTTCCTGCTGATTGGATCTATTCGTGCAAGTTCACAGGAAAGATGGAAGGCAGCTGCACCGATATGCATGAAGAGGCTATAGTCAAAGAAAGAATGGAAGAATTGGAGGAAAATGGCTTAGCCACTGGGAAGAGTCGTCTAGCATGCTTCCTTGCCCGTTCCTGCTGAGTGGATCTATTTGTGCTAGGTCATAGGAAAGGTTGAAGGCAGCTGCATGGACATGTGTGAAGCGGCTATAGTCAAAGAAAGAATGGAAGAATGAGAGGAAAATAGGTTAGCCACTGCGAAGAGTCTTCTAGCATACTTCCTTGCCCATTCTTGCTGATTGGATTTCATCTTAGTGAATTGAGGTCATTCAGCCACTGAAAAGACTCTTCTCAGTGGTAAACACAATCCCGTCATGATAAAGGTCTCCCAGGGATGTCTGTTGTTGTGATAGCCATGAGACCCAATCCAGTCAAGTGTCAGAACTGGAGCAGTTTGGGATCCTGACGGGGATAATTCTGCCCAGTAGCTCTTTTGGGGAATCCGGTTCAGATACCAGCGTGGGTGGCAACAATCTCCTACTAGTGATAGGTAACAGGAAAGGTGGAAGGCAGACGCTTGCATATGTGTGAAGAGGCTATAGTCAAAGAAAGAATGAGAGGGAAATGTCTTACCCACTGCTAAGAGTCTTCTAGCATGCTTCCTTGCCCGTTCGTGCTGATTGGATCTATCAATGCTAAGACACAAGAAAGGTGGAGGGCAGCCGCATGGACATGTGTGAAGAGACTGTAGTGAAAGTAAGACTGAAAAAAATGGAGGAAAATGGCTTAGCCACTGCGAAGAGTCTTCTAGCATACTTCCTTGCAAATTCCCTCTGTTTGGGTCTATTCGTGTTAGGTCACAGGAAAGGTGGAAGGCAGCTGCATGGACATGTGTGAAGAGACTCTAGTCAAAGAAAGAACTGAAGAATGAGAGGAAAATGTCTTAGCCACTGCGAAGAGTCTTCTAGCATACTTCCTTGCAAATTCCCACTGTTCGGATCTATTCGTGCTAGGTCATAGAAAGGTGGAAGGCAGCTGCACGGACATGTGTGAAGAAGCTATAATTAAAGAAAGAATGAGAGGAAAATGGCTTAGCCACTGTGAAGAGTCTTCTAGCATGCTTCCTTGCCCGTTCCTGCTGATTGGATCTATTCGTGGAAGGTCACAGGAAAGTTGGAAAGCAGCTGCATGGACATGTGTGAACAGGCTCTAGTCAAAAAAAGAATGGAAGAATGAGAGGAAAATGTCTTGGCCACTGGGAAGAGTCTTCTGGCATACTTTCTTGCAAATTCCCGCTGTTTGGATCTATTTGTGCTAGGTCATAGGAAAGGTTGAAGGCAGCTGCATGGACATGTGTGAAGCGGCTATAGTCAAAGAAACAATGGAAGAATGAGAGGAAAATAGCTTAGCCACTGCGAAGAGTCTTCTAGCATACTTCCTTGCAAATTCCCTCTGTTTGGGTCTATTCGTGTTAGGTGACAGGAAAGGTGAAAGGCAGCTGCATGGACATGTGTGAAGAGGCTATAGTGAAAGAAAGAACTGAAGAATGACAGGAATATGGCTTAGCCACTGCAAAGAGTCTTCTAGCATGCTTCCTTCCCGCTCCTGCTGATTGGATCTATTCGTGCAAGTTCACAGGAAAGTTGGAAGGCAGCTGCACGGATATGCATGAAGAGGCTATAGTCAAAGAAAGAATGGAAGAATTAGAGGAAAATGGCTTAGCCACTGGGAAGAGTCTTCTAGCATGCTTCCTTGCCCGTTCCTGCTGATTGGATCTATTAGTGCTAAGTCACAAGAAAGGTGGAAGGCAGCTGCATGGACATGTGTGAAACGGCTATAGTCAAAGAAAGAATGGAAGAATGAGAGGGAAATGGCTTAGCCACTGCGAAGAGTCTTCCAGCATACTTCCTTGCCCATTCTTGCTGATTGGATCTATTTGTGCTAGGTCATAGAAAAGGTTGAAGGCAGCTGCATGGACATGTGTGAAACGGCTATAGTCAAAGAAAGAATGGAAGAATGAGAGGGAAATGGCTTCGCCACTGCAAAGAGTCTTCTAGCATGCTTCCTTACCCGTTCCTGCTGATTGGATCTATTCGTGCAAGTTCACAGGAAAGATGGAAGGCAGCTGCACCGACATGCATGAAGAGGCTATAGTCAAAGAAAGAACGGAAGAATTGGAGGAATATGGCTTAGCCACTGGGAAGACTCTTCTAGCATGCTTCCTTGTCCGTTCCTGCTGAGTGGATCTATTTGTCCTAGGTCATAGGAAAGGTTGAAGGCAGCTGCATGGACATGTGTGAAGCGGCTATAGTCAAAGAAAGAATGGAAGAATGAGAGGAAAATAGCTAAGCCACTGCGAAGAGTCTTCTAGCATACTTCCTTGCCCATTCTTGCTGATTGGATCTATCAATGCTAAGACACAAGAAAGGTGGAGGGCAGCCCCATGGACATGTGTGAAGAGGCTCTAGTCAAAGAAAGAATGAAAGAATTAGAGGGAAATGGCTTAGCCACTGCGAAGAGTCTTCTAGCATACTTCCTTGCAAATTCCCTCTGTTTGGGTCTATTCGTGTTAGGTCACAGGAAAGGTTGAAGGCAGCTGCATGGACATGTGTGAAGCGGCTATAGTCAAAGAAAGAATGGAAGAATGAGAGGAAAATAGCTTAGCCACTGCGAAGAGTCTTCTAGCATACTTCCTTGCCCATTCTTGCTGATTGGATTTCATCTTAGTGAATTGAGGTCATTCAGCCACTGAAAAGACTCTTCTCAGTGGTAAACACAATCCCGTCATGATAAAGGTCTCCCAGGGATGTCTGTTGTTGTGATAGCCGTGAGACCCAATCCAGTCAAGTGTCAGAACTGGAGCAGTTTGGGATCCTGACGGGGATAATTCTGCCCAGTAGCTCTTTTGGGGAATCCGGTTCAGATACCAGCGTGGGTGGCAACAATCTCCTACTAGTGATAGGTAACAGGAAAGGTGGAAGGCAGACGCTTGCATATGTGTGAAGAGGCTATAGTCAAAGAAAGAATGAGAGGGAAATGTCTTACCCACTGCTAAGAGTCTTCTAGCATGCTTCCTTGCCCGTTCGTGCTGATTGGATCTATCAATGCTAAGACACAAGAAAGGTGGAGGGCAGCCGCATGGACATGTGTGAAGAGGCTGTAGTGAAAGTAAGACTGAAAAAAATGGAGGAAAATGGCTTAGCCAAAGCGAAGAGTCTTCTAGCATACTTCCTTGCAAATTCCCACTGTTCGGATCTGTTCGTGCTAGGTCACAGAAAGGTGGAAGGCAGCTGCATGGACTTGTGTGAAGAGGCTGTAGTCAAAGAAAGAATGAAAGAATTAGAGGGAAATGGCTTAGCCACTGCGAAGAGTCTTCTAGCATACTTCCTTGCAAATTCCCTCTGTTTGGGTCTATTCGTGTTAGGTCACAGGAAAGGTGGAAGGCAGCTGCATGGACATGTGTGAAGAGACTCTAGTCAAAGAAAGAACTGAAGAATGAGAGGAAAATGTCTTAGCCACTGCGAAGAGTCTTCTAGCATACTTCCTTGCAAATTCCCACTGTTTGGATCTATTCGTGCTAGGTCATAGAAAGGTGGAAGGCAGCTGCACGGACATGTGTGAAGAAGCTATAATTAAAGAAAGAATGAGAGGAAAATGGCTTAGCCACTGTGAAGAGTCTTCTAGCATGCTTCCTTGCCCGTTCCTGCTGATTGGATCTATTCGTGGAAGGTCACAGGAAAGTTGGAAAGCAGCTGCATGGACATGTGTGAACAGGCTCTAGTCAAAAAAAGAATGGAAGAATGAGAGGAAAATGTCTTGGCCACTGGGAAGAGTCTTCTAGCATGCTTCCTTGCCCACTCGTGCTGATTGGATCCATCAATGCTAAGATACAAGAAAGGTGGAGGGCAGCTCCATGGACATGTGTGAAGAGGCTCTAGTCAAAGAAAGAATGAAAGAATTAGAGGAAAATGGCTTAGCCACTGCGAAGAGTCTTCTAGCATACTTCCTTGCAAATTCCCTCTGTTTGGGTCTATTCGTGTTAGGTGACAGGAAAGGTGGAAGGCAGCTGCATGGACATGTGTGAAGAGGCTCTAGTCAAAGAAAGAACTGAAGAATGAGAGGAAAATGGCTTAGCCACTGCAAAGGGTCTTCTAGCATGCTTCCTTGCCCGTTCCTGCTGATTGGATCTATTCGTGCAAGGTCACAGGAAAGTTGGAAGGCAGCTGCACGGATATGCATGAAGAGGCTATAGTCAAAGAAAGAATGGAAGAATTGGAGGAAAATGGCTTAGCCACTGGGAAGAGTCTTCTAGCATGCTTCCTTGCAGGTTCCTGCTGATTGGATATATCAGTGCTAAGTCACAAGAAAGGTGGAAGGCAGCTGCATGGACATGTGTGAAACGGCTATAGTCAAAGATAGAATGGAAGAATGAGAGGAAAATGGCTTAGCCACTGCGAAGAGTCTTCTAGCATACTTTCTTGCCCATTCTTGCTGATTGGATCTCATCGTAGTGAATTGAGGTCAGTCAGCCACTGAAAAGACTCTTCTCAGTGGTAAACACCATCCCCTGTCATGATAAAAGTCTCCCAGGGATGTCTGTTCTTGTGATAGCCATGAGACCCAATCCAGTCAAGTGTCAGAACTGGAGCAGTTTGGGATCCTGACGGGGATAATTCTGCCCAGTAGCTCTTTTAGGGAATCCGGTTCAGATACCAGCGTGGGTGGCAACAATCTCCTACTAGTGATAGGTAACAGGAAAGGTGGAAGGCAGACGCTTGCATATGTAGAGGCTATAGTCAGAGAAAGAATGAGAGGGAAATGTCTTAGCCACTGCAAAGAGTCTTCTAGCATGCTTCCTTGCCCATTCGTGCTGATTGGATCTATCAAGGCTAAGACACAAGAAAGGTGGAGGGCAGCCGCATGGACATGTGTGAAGAGGCTGTAGTCAAAGTAAGAATGAAAAAATTGGAGGGAAATGGCTTAGCCAAAGCGGAGAGTCTTCTAGCATACTTCCTTGCAAATTCCCACTTTTCGGATCTGTTCGTGCTAGGTCATAGAAAGGTGGAAGGCAGCTGCATGGACTTGTGTGAAGAAGCTATAATTAAAGAAAGAATGAGAGGAAAATGGCTTAGCCACTGTGAAGAGTCTTCTAGCATGCTTCCATGCCCGTTCCTGCTGATTGGATCTATTCGTACAAGGTCACAGGAAAGTTGGAAGGCAGCTGTATGGACATATGTGAAGAGGCTCTAGTCAAAAAAAGAATGGAAGAATGAGAGGAAAATGTCTTGGCCACTGGGAAGAGTCTTCTGTCATACTTCCTTGCAAATGCCCGCTGTTTGGATCTATTTGTGCTAGATCATAGGAAAGGTTGAAGGCAGCTGCATGGACATGTGTGAAACGGCTATAGTCAAAGAAAGAATGCAAGAATGAGAGGGAAATGGCTTAGCCACTGCGAAGAGTCTTCTAGCATACTTCATTGCCCATTCTTGCTGATTGGATCTATTTGTGCTAGGTCATAGAAAAGGTTGAAGGCAGCTGCATGGACATGTGTGAAATGGCTATAGTCAAAGAAAGAATGGAAGAATGAGAGGGAAATGGCTTCGCCACTGCAAAGAGTCTTCTAGCATGCTTCCTTACCCGTTCCTGCTGATTGGATCTATTCGTGCAAGTTCACAGGAAAGATGGAAGGCAGCTGCACCGATATGCATGAAGAGGCTATAGTCAAAGAAAGAATGGAAGAATTGGAGGAAAATGGCTTAGCCACTGGGAAGAGTCTTCTAGCATGCTTCCTTGCCCGTTCCTGCTGAGTGGATCTATTTGTGCTAGGTCATAGGAAAGGTTGAAGGCAGCTGCATGGACATGTGTGAAGCGGCTATAGTCAAAGAAAGAATGGAAGAATGAGAGGAAAATAGCTTAGCCACTGCGAAGAGTCTTCTAGCATACTTCCTTGCCCATTCTTGCTGATTGGATTTCATCTTAGTGAATTGAGGTCATTCAGCCACTGAAAAGACTCTTCTCAGTGGTAAACACAATCCCGTCATGATAAAGGTCTCCCAGGGATGTCTGTTGTTGTGATAGCCATGAGACCCAATCCAGTCAAGTGTCAGAACTGGAGCAGTTTGGGATCCTGACGGGGATAATTCTGCCCAGTAGCTCTTTTGGGGAATCCGGTTCAGATACCAGCGTGGGTGGCAACAATCTCCTACTAGTGATAGGTAACAGGAAAGGTGGAAGGCAGACGCTTGCATATGTGTGAAGAGGCTATAGTCAAAGAAAGAATGAGAGGGAAATGTCTTAGCCACTGCAAAGAGTCTTCTAGCATGCTTCCTTGCCCGTTCGTGCTGATTGGATCTATCAATGCTAAGACACAAGAAAGGTGGAGGGCAGCCGCATGGACATGTGTGAAGAGGCTGTAGTGAAAGTAAGACTGAAAAAAATGGAGGAAAATGGCTTAGCCAAAGCGAAGAGTCTTCTAGCATACTTCCTTGCAAATTCCCACTGTTCGGATCTGTTCGTGCTAGGTCATAGAAAGGTGGAAGGCAGCTGCATGGACTTGTGTGAAGAGGCTGTAGTCAAAGAAAGAATGAAAGAATTAGAGGGAAATGGCTTAGCCAAAGCGAAGAGTCTTCTAGCATACTTCCTTGCAAATTCCCTCTGTTTGGGTCTATTCGTGTTAGGTCACAGGAAAGGTGGAAGGCAGCTGCATGGACATGTGTGAAGAGACTCTAGTCAAAGAAAGAACTGAAGAATGAGAGGAAAATGTCTTAGCCACTGCGAAGAGTCTTCTAGCATACTTCCTTGCAAATTCCCACTGTTCGGATCTATTCGTGCTAGGTCATAGAAAGGTGGAAGGCAGCTGCACGGACATGTGTGAAGAAGCTATAATTAAAGAAAGAATGAGAGGAAAATGGCTTAGCCACTGTGAAGAGTCTTCTAGCATGCTTCCTTGCCCGTTCCTGCTGATTGGATCTATTCGTGGAAGGTCACAGGAAAGTTGGAAAGCAGCTGCATGGACATGTGTGAACAGGCTCTAGTCAAAAAAAGAATGGAAGAATGAGAGGAAAATGTCTTGGCCACTGGGAAGAGTCTTCTGGCATACTTCCTTGCAAATTCCCGCTGTTTGGATCTATTTGTGCTAGGTCATAGGAAAGGTTGAAGGCAGCTGCATGGACATGTGTGAAGCGGCTATAGTCAAAGAAACAATGGAAGAATGAGAGGAAAATAGCTTAGCCACTGCGAAGAGTCTTCTAGCATACTTCCTTGCCCATTCTTGCTGATTGGATCTATCAATGCTAAGACACAAGAAAGGTGGAGGGCAGCCCCATGGACATGTGTGAAGAGGCTCTAGTCAAAGAAAGAATGAAAGAATTAGAGGGAAATGGCTTAGCCACTGCGAAGAGTCTTCTAGCATACTTCCTTGCAAATTCCCTCTGTTTGGGTCTATTCGTGTTAGGTCACAGGAAAGGTGGAAGGCAGCTGCATGGACATGTGTGAAGAGGTTCTAATCAAAGAAAGAACTGAAGAATGAGAGGAAAATGGCTTAGCCACTGCAAAGAGTCTTCTAGCATGCTTCCTTGCCCGTTCCTGCTGATTGGATCTATTCGTGCAAGTTCACAGGAAAGTTGGAAGGCAGCTGCACGGATATGCATTAAGAGGCTATAGTCAAAGAAAGAATGGAAGAATTGGAGGAAAGTGGCTTAGCCACTGGGAAGAGTCTTCTAGCATGCTTCCTTGCCCGTTCCTGCTGAGTGGATCTATTTGTGCTAGGTCATAGGCAAGGTTGAAGGCAGCTGCATGGACATGTGTGAAGCGGCTATAGTCAAAGAAACAATGGAAGAATGAGAGGAAAATAGCTTAGCCACTGCGAAGAGTCTTCTAGCATACTTCCTTGCCCATTCTTGCTGATTGGATCTCATCGTAGTGAATTGAGGTCAGTCAGCCACTGAAAAGACTCTTCTCAGTGGTAAACACAATCCCGTCATGATAAAGGTCTCCCAGGGATGTCTGTTCTTGTGATAGCCATGAGACCCAATCCAGTCAAGTGTCAGACCTGGAGCAGTTTGGGATCCTGACGGGGATAATTCTGCCCAGTAGCTCGTTTGGGGAATCCGGTTCAGATACCAGCGTGGGTGGCAACAATCTCCTACTAGTGATAGGCAACAGGAAACGTGGAATGCAGATGCTTGCATATGTGTGAAGAGGCTATAGTCAAAGAAAGAATGAGAGGGAAATGTCTTAGCCACTGCAAAGAGTCTTCTAGCATCCTTCCTTGCCCATTCGTGCTGATTGGATCTATCAATGCTAAGACACAAGAAAGGTGGAGGGCAGCCGCATGGACATGTGTGAAGAGGCTGTAGTCAAAGAAAGAATGAAAGAATGAGAGGAAAATGGCTTAGCCACTGCGAAGAGTCTTCTAGCATACTTCCTTGCAAATTCCCTCTGTTTGGGTCTATTCATGTTAGGTGACAGGAAAGGTGAAAGGCAGCTGCATGGACATGTGTGAAGAGGCTATAGTGAAAGAAAGAACTGAAGAATGACAGGAATATGGCTTAGCCACTGCAAAGAGTCTTCTAGCATGCTTCCTTCCCGCTCCTGCTGATTGGATCTATTCGTGCAAGTTCACAGGAAAGTTGGAAGGCAGCTGCACGGATATGCATGAAGAGGCTATAGTCAAAGAAAGAATGGAAGAATTAGAGGAAAATGGCTTAGCCACTGGGAAGAGTCTTCTAGCATGCTTCCTTGCCCGTTCCTGCTGATTGGATCTATTAGTGCTAAGTCACAAGAAAGGTGGAAGGCAGCTGCATGGACATGTGTGAAACGGCTATAGTCAAAGAAAGAATGGAAGAATGAGAGGGAAATGGCTTAGCCACTGCGAAGAGTCTTCCAGCATACTTCCTTGCCCATTCTTGCTGATTGGATCTATTTGTGCTAGGTCATAGAAAAGGTTGAAGGCAGCTGCATGGACATGTGTGAAACGGCTATAGTCAAAGAAAGAATGGAAGAATGAGAGGGAAATGGCTTCGCCACTGCAAAGAGTCTTCTAGCATGCCTCCTTACCCGTTCCTGCTGATTGGATCTATTCGTGCAAGGTCACAGGAAAGATGGAAGGCAGCTGCACCGACATGCATGAAGAGGCTATAGTCAAAGAAAGAATGGAAGAATTGGAGGAATATGGCTTAGCCACTGGGAAGACTCTTCTAGCATGCTTCCTTGTCCGTTCCTGCTGAGTGGATCTATTTGTCCTAGGTCATAGGAAAGGTTGAAGGCAGCTGCATGGACATGTGTGAAGCGGCTATAGTCAAAGAAAGAATGGAAGAATGAGAGGAAAATAGCTTAGCCACTGCGAAGAGTCTTCTAGCATACTTCCTTGCCCATTCTTGCTGATTGGATTTCATCTTAGTGAATTGAGGTCATTCAGCCACTGAAAAGACTCTTCTCAGTGGTAAACACAATCCCGTCATGATAAAGGTCTCCCAGGGATGTCTGTTGTTGTGATAGCCGTGAGACCCAATCCAGTCAAGTGTCAGAACTTGAGCAGTTTGGGATCCTGACGGGGATAATTCTGCCCAGTAGCTCTTTTGGGGAATCCGGTTCAGATACCAGCGTGGGTGGCAACAATCTCCTACTAGTGATAGGTAACAGGAAAGGTGGAAGGCAGACGCTTGCATATGTGTGAAGAGGCTATAGTCAAAGAAAGAATGAGAGGGAAATGTCTTACCCACTGCTAAGAGTCTTCTAGCATGCTTCCTTGCCCGTTCGTGCTGATTGGATCTATCAATGCTAAGACACAAGAAAGGTGGAGGGCAGCCGCATGGACATGTGTGAAGAGGCTGTAGTGAAAGTAAGACTGAAAAAAATGGAGGAAAATGGCTTAGCCAAAGCGAAGAGTCTTCTAGCATACTTCCTTGCAAATTCCCACTGTTCGGATCTGTTCGTGCTAGGTCATAGAAAGGTGGAAGGCAGCTGCATGGACTTGTGTGAAGAGGCTGTAGTCAAAGAAAGAATGAAAGAATTAGAGGGAAATGGCTTAGCCACTGCGAAGAGTCTTCTAGCATACTTCCTTGCAAATTCCCTCTGTTTGGGTCTATTCGTGTTAGGTCACAGGAAAGGTGGAAGGCAGCTGCATAGACATGTGTGAAGAGACTCTAGTCAAAGAAAGAACTGAAGAATGAGAGGAAAATGTCTTAGCCACTGCGAAGAGTCTTCTAGCATACTTCCTTGCAAATTCCCACTGTTTGGATCTATTCGTGCTAGGTCATAGAAAGGTGGAAGGCAGCTGCACGGACATGTGTGAAGAAGCTATAATTAAAGAAAGAATGAGAGGAAAATGGCTTAGCCACTGTGAAGAGTCTTCTAGCATGCTTCCTTGCCCGTTCCTGCTGATTGGATCTATTCGTGGAAGGTCACAGGAAAGTTGGAAAGCAGCTGCATGGACATGTGTGAACAGGCTCTAGTCAAAAAAAGAATGGAAGAATGAGAGGAAAATGTCTTGGCCACTGGGAAGAGTCTTCTGGCATACTTCCTTGCAAATTCCCGCTGTTTGGATCTATTTGTGCTAGGTCATAGGAAAGGTTGAAGGCAGCTGCATGGACATGTGTGAAGCGGCTATAGTCAACGAAACAATGGAAGAATGAGAGGAAAATAGCTTAGCCACTGTGAAGAGTCTTCTAGCATACTTCCTTGCCCATTCTTGCTGATTGGATTTCATCATAGTGAATTGAGGTCAGTCAGCCACTGAAAAGACTCTTCTCAGTGGAAAACACAATCCCGTCATGATAAAGGTCTCCCAGGGATGTCTGTTCTTGTGATAGCCATGAGACCCAATCCAGTCAAGTGTCAGAACTGGAGCAGTTTGGGATCCTGACGGGGATAATTCTGCCCAGTAGCTCTTTTGGGGAATCCGGTTCAGATACCAGCGTGGGTGGCAACAATCTCCTACTAGTGATAGGTAACAGGAAAGGTGGAAGGCAGATGCTTGCATATGGGTGAAGAGGCTATAGTCAAAGAAAGAATGAGAGGGAAATGTCTTAGCCACTGCAAAGAGTCTTCTAGCATGCTTCCTTGCCCATTCGTGCTGATTGGATCTATCAATGCTAAGATACAAGAAAGGTGGAGGGCAGCCCCATGGACATGTGTGAAGAGGCTGTAGTCAAAGAAAGAATGAAAGAATTAGAGGGAAATGGCTTAGCCACTGCGAAGAGTCTTCTAGCATACTTCCTTGCAAATTCCCTCTGTTTGGGTCTATTCGTGTTAGGTCACAGGAAAGGTGGAAGGCAGCTGCATGGACATGTGTGAAGAGGCTCTAGTCAAAGAAAGAACTGAAGAATGAGAGGAAAATGGCTTAGCCACTGCAAAGAGTCTTCTAGCATGCTTCCTTGCCCGTTCCTGCTGATTGGATCTATTCGTGCAAGGTCACAGGAAAGTTGAAAGGCAGCTGCACGGATATGCATGAAGAGGCTATAGTCAAAGAAAGAATGGAAGAATTGGAGGAAAATTGCTTAGCCACTGGGAAGAGTCTTCTAGCATGCTTCCTTGCCGGTTCCTGCTGATTGGATATATCAGTGCTAAGTCACAAGAAAGGTGGAAGGCAGCTGCATGGACATGTGTGAAACAGCTATAGTCAAAGATAGAATGGAAGAATGAGAGGAAAATGGCTTAGCCACTGCGAAGAGTCTTCTAGCATACTTTCTTGCCCATTCTTGCTGATTGGATTTCATCTTAGTGAATTGAGATCAGTCAGCCACTGAAAAGACTCTTCTCAGTGGTAAACACAATCCCGTCATGATAAAGGTCTCCCAGGGATGTCTGTTCTTGTGATAGCCATGAGACCCAATCCAGTCAAGTGTCAGACCTGGAGCAGTTTGGGATCCTGACGGGGATAATTCTGCCCAGTAGCTCGTTTGGGGAATCCGGTTCAGATACCAGCGTGGGTGGCAACAATCTCCTACTAGTGATAGGCAACAGGAAAGGTGGAAGGCAGATGCTTGCACATGTGTGAAGAGGCTATAGTCAAAGAAAGAATGAGAGGGAAATGTCTTAGCCGCTGCAGAGTCTTCTAGCATCCTTCCTTGCCCATTCGTGCTGATTGGATCTATCAATGCTAAGACACAAGAAAGGTGGAGGGCAGCCGCATGGACATGTGTGAAGAGGCTGTAGTCAAAGAAAGAATGAAAGAATTAGAGGAAAATGTCTCAGCCACTGCGAAGAGTCTTCTAGCATACTTCCTTGCAAATTCCCTCTGTTTGGGTCGATTCGTGTTAGGTGACAGGAAA